>NC_080023.1:143046992-143648829 GCF_030020395.1 Manis pentadactyla | reverse complement strand
GGTCTCGGGGTTTCGGAGGTGACATCTTCGCCGAGTCTGGCAAGCGCCCCTCGAGGGTCTTAAGTCTTTTGGGACAGCGGAGCATGAGGGGCAGTCTTAGCCCGGTGCCGGGTCCTGAGAGTTTGGCAAGTGGGGAGAGCTTCAAGTTGGGACCATCTGGAAAGCGCTGGGGTGTGAGCAAGACGCGCCCCTCTCCTCCCGCAGTCGCACCCCCTGTTACCTCCTTTGCCCCGTTTCAAGGAGGAACAACCCTGAAGTCCGAAAATGTCCAGTGATTGCTAGCCCTCTTAGCTCTTTCATGGGAGCCCATGCGCCTGAGGATACAGCGGCCCAGCCGACAGGTGGTCGCTGATTCCAAACTTCAGCGCCCGGCTCCGGAGTGAGGGGCTCTTTGAAGGCTGGGGTGGACGTACCTGAGGAGGGCTAGAGAGCGGAAGGAGGGCACTGAGGGGTCGAGGAGGGCTCAGTGGACCTGTAGGCAAATGCGGAGGGCTAGTTTTTGAGAACTGAGTGGGCAGGAGTCTTCAGATTAAAATAGACACGTGAAGACATCCCCCCACAACTTGCCAACATCTTTTGCCAGGTGGCGCCGAGCTTAGCCCAGCCCGGATCTCCAGTGTTTCACACGAGCCCTGGACTCTAGGACTTCATGTAAACCCCCACCCGGATTGCCTTCAAACACTTAAATTAATATCTTGCTGAAATAGGGGAATCTTCAGATTGAGGACACTAAACTATCAATTTTATGTCCCGGGTGTCATCGGAAAGGTTTGAAAAGAACAACCCACTGGAATAAACCTGAGCTATCAGGATCTAGGGAAATTTAGGTCCGACTGTCGAAGGCATCTCTTAAACAGGAGGAATTAGAGGAGAAGGAGGCATTCTTGCTGAACAGATTTTCCACCTAGTAAATTATAGCCTATTATTCTCCAGGGTATTTTTCTTTAATCTTCTTAAGCCATTTTCCAGTGTCTGAAAACAATTTAAATATTCCAGGTAACGAATCCAATTATTTCGTGGAGTGGATCTGTGTCTCTATTTTGTCCAGTTGGAAGTGTGATCAGAATTTGGAGTATGAGCCACAGCTTCCTTGAAAGTTCATACCAATTGTTAAATGCTGTATGGGAGGATATAAGCATGTGTCCTTTTATCCTTCTAGTGTGGGCTTTATACTTTTTTCCTGTGCCTGTCTAGTGACCGAATGTTTTTGTAAATGGAATAGAATTTAAACAGTAAGTTCAGACACAGATTAAATGCTTCGCTCGTGTCAAAGGAGAACACAACACAACAAAACAAAACAAAAGGAAACGAAAAAAGAAAATGCAATTCAACAACAAATAAAACAGTCTTGCCAATCCTGAGATCCTAGGCTAGAGAGCTAATGTTAAGATGAATTTTCTGAGGAGAGTCAAGGGCAGAAGGAAAGAGAGAGGAGACTTTGCAGAATTAAAAAAAAAAAAAATTCTAGCATAAGCTCTGAATTTATTCACAGAGATTTTAAACTCGATTTTAAATAATTCTCCAGAATGTCTTGTTTGGAAGAAACTATCCAGTGCCACTTTGAAAAGGAAGGTCTTCTGTGGAAACACAGTTTGATACATCCAGGTAGATGATTTTTATTATGTGCATTTATGTCACAAGTATTTCTTCCTCACTCACTAATGCCAGGCCTGGGACTAGATCCTGGGATCTGGTAAGGAAAGTAAACAAAATCCCTGCTGTTACAGACCTTACACGCTAGACTGAGGAAGTGAAAAATTATCAATAACACCAGTGATTTAGAGATTATGAGTGTTGCCCTGAGAGTAAGGGAGAGGCCGATAGTCAAATCATCTGGAAAAGGTGAGAAAAAATTCCTCTGAGCACTGTGGCAGGGATTTTCCTGGGAAGCCCTACAGAAAGGATACAGGCAGTAAGGAGAGGGCCAGTAGAATCTCAGATTTTTTATAGGGGAGAACCAGTCTGCACCCAGGAGCTGAGTTACCTGGAATATGGTGAACTCTCCTCCAAGTTCCTTGGCTTTCTGTCTCCACCATCATCTGTGGACTAAAAGGGATCCAGACTTTCTTAGATTCCTGAGTCCTCACCAGGTGCCACCCCTCTCCTCTTCCTAGTTCACATTTGCCCTTCTAGATTCAAGTGAGTTTAGGTGATCTGGCTAATATATTGCATCTTATTGAGACTGTGTTGAAGACAAAAGAGACCTAGATCTTGAGTCGGAAAGTCTGGCCTTACTTGCTAGTTTATTTTGCCAGTCAGCTGTGTGATGTTTGGTTAATCACTTAACCTCTCTGAATTTTTGCTGCCTCTTGTGCAAGACTGTAAGAATGCTCCATTTCCTGCCTGTTTCATCTCTTGTTGGGGGTAGCCAAATGGATAAAGCAGTACCTCCCACATTCGAGCCTGCATCAGAAATATCTGGAGGGCTTGGTAACTTGAAGCTTGCTAGGTCCCACCCTGTTTGCCATTCAGAGGGTCAGAAGTGAGGCCAAGAATCTGCATTTCTACCTGGATCTTGTGTGATGCTGATGCTGTTGGTCTGGGGAGCCACACTTTGAAACCAATGAGATATGGTTTGTGAAAGAACCTGAAAAATATGGTAAGATGGTGAGCACACTCTTACTAGCCTGTGTAAGTTTTCACTGGTTTGTGAGTTAAATTTTACCTCTGTATTTGCATTTTGAGAAATTCATGCAATTGTTACTTTTCTGCATAAGAGGCACAAAGACCTCAATGACATAATCATGAACAATCATTTTGGATCTTCTGGGCTATTTTATGAAATATTTCTGATGCCCAGGCTGGCTTAACTCAGATTCATACATTCTTTCGAATTTCTGACATGCAATGAAAATTTTTCAGCATTTTTGCCTGCTTCTAGTGGGACTATTAAAAGGAGTGAGAGAAGAGTTTTGAAAGGCTGTCTAGTTTGACTTCATGTCTTTGAGCAGGAGACTGTTGTGGCCTCTGACTTTGGGAGGTACTTGCTGCCCCCTGCCCCAAGGGTGGGTCCCCATCTGCTTGTCCACTTATTTAGATAAAAAGTGAATAGCTGGAGATAACTTCAAAATCTTTCAAATATCTTATCTCACTTAAATATTAGAGCATCCTGCTTCTCTGTCTTTCGGATGAAGTATGGACAACCTCATAAAACAGACCCTCAATGGCCCATTTGAAAGCATTATGATACATTTGAAAATGATGAGTTTGTGGCTATTTAGAATTGTGAAGAGATTATCTCTTGTTCCTTGAGTAGTTAAAGCGCCATAATCACCACTCCCATTGTCCCGACTACCATGTGGACTAGAAGATGTCACTCAGAAGTGCAGTGCCCTGCATAAGCTGTTGGCTACCTTCCAATGTCATGGTGAGGCTGTGGATGCTCTAGGGTGGTAGTTAAAAGCTTTGACTTAGGCACTAACTTGACAAAACAGACAACAGGTGGGGTGTGGAGCTGGAGCAGTTTCCATAAGACACTGTAGCACCACAGCCAGACACTAACCTTTCTTTCACCCAAACATGGGGAGTTCTGGGGGTCCCCAGGGATTCTGGGAGCATATGGAAGTATTTCAATGTTGGAACAGCTAGTGATGGGTGGACAGACAGTCTGAAGATCAAGGTCAAACTTCATCTTCTAGAACTTGGCCAGCAGCTAAAGGACTAACCTATTGTTGTTACCTCTTTCCCCAGTGTGGGGAAAATGGAAGTTCCTATGGCCAGGATCCTCACCTGACCCTAAACTACTTGATGATGTAAGTGGCCTACAGCTAGGCTACTGCTTCCACACCCATAGGCAATAAGCTATTACTGACCGAGTCACTATATAAACAGCTCTGCCCCAGAGGTAGAGATGAAGGAGGATTACAGACCTGCAGACTGCTGGATGCAGACCTGATCCTAGTGCTCCACCTACCACCATGAGAAAAAAGCCAGTATAAACTGTTTTACCTCAAGAATGTTCCATTGTCATTTCTCATTCCATTGTCATTTCTCGGTCTCACTGAATCCATAGTGAACTTGCCTGGGGCCGAAACCCTCAGGCCAGACACCCAGTGATATCACAGGATGCAGCTTTATCCTTGCTTTTAGTTTGTATTTGTATATTATCAGGCTCTGCTGCTCAGAGGTGGTTGTACAGGACTGTGGGCATTATGGACAGTTCTGGTGACATGGACAGTGGAAGAGGGTTACTTTCTCCATCTCAGGGAGCTGGGGAGATTGAGAGTCTGGCCCATCTCATTTCTGTTTCTGTGTTTGGCTGTACTCTGTATTGGACAGGATGTGGAGGGAACAAGGATAAAGACCATGTAGTAGGCCCCCAACCCCTGGTTTGCCCCTGCTTGATATCTCAGGACTCTTCTTTGTTTCCCAACATCTGGAACATGGAAGACTTCTCAAGGGCTTGTTCTTTTTCTCTACTCTCGCCTTCCAAATTTAGATCTGACTGTGGGAAGTTACTTAATACATCTCAACCTCAGTTTCCTCATCTGTAATGTGAAGATTGTAATATTTCCTGCTGCACAGAACAGCTGTAAAGTGAGCAAAGGTATATGTGTTGTTTTGCATAGTGCTTGGCATACAGTAAACTCTGGAAAAAAAAAGCAAACTATCTTTTTAAATGTTATTGTCTCCCCAGTAGTTAGGGAGCTATGGATTTTATCAAAATGCTCAGTTTTTGTTTTTTATTTTACAACTGGGAAGATCCAGACCTTCCTTCCATTTCCTTTAATGTGTGTTTTGATTTTCATATTTTATAATTAGAAAAAATCAGTTTTTTACCCCTTTAAGAAGATTTAGGTGTTTCAGTGAAAGTGAATCTGCATATAAAGCAGGACCCATTTTCTTTAAAGCAAGTTAATTTACAAAGCAGCCAGAAGTTTTATTTCTACTTAAATTCCTTCAAAAAAAAAAATGTACACGCACACATGTAGTAGCTGCACAGGTATCACGCATGGAAGGAGGAAACAGTCAAACAAAACTCTTGTAATTTAGCAAGGATTCATATATGTAAATAAGTATATATAAAGACAATCTTACATCATATATCCTGTCTCACAAACAAATCTAACATTCAAAGTTGTAATTGCTGTATACATGCTACACTCTGATAAAAAGCTTAAAATAACTTTACCCAGTTTTGAAAAGTTGTACTTTCACATTTGTGTTAAAATGGTTAAAGACTGGCTAAATTGAGAAGAAGGCTGAAGAAGTGCAGAGGTTTGGCTTTGCATTAATGCCCTGTAGATTTGAAAAAAATAACTCCCTCCTCCCTCTCCATTACCTCCTCCCTATCCCATGCCAATGGCCCCAAAAGCCCTACAGCTGAATCAGCTAATAATACTAATAATGAAACATGCTAGTGTATTGCACATTTCCTAGCATCCTACACAAAAGCTTTGTTAGTACTTTTACATTATGTAGAATCTGCAGTTACAGTTTCCGAAATGATAAGAATATGATGGGAAGACAACAGATTAATGAGGGAGCAGATGGGAAGGGTTTATGAGGTGGGCATTGAACAACATTCACTTTGAGAAGGTTATGGGAAATAGGGAAGAAACAGCTCTGGTTGGTAGGTGGGGGCTCCACAGCAAGAGGCGCAGGTGTCCTCAGAAATGCCAGTTAAATATGCCCACTTATTCATGTCTATAGAGCTTTTGTTGAATTTCTTATTGACAATAATCACTTTAATCCAAATGTGAAAATACAACTTTTCAAAAGTGGGTTAAGCTCTTTTAAGCTTTTTATCAGAGTGTAGCATGTACACAGTAAAACATGCAAATCTTGTGCCCAGCTGGGTCTGATTTCACAAAATGAATGTCCCAGGTGAGCAGCACCAGATCAAGAAACAGTCTTGCAAGCCCCACAAGTCCTTGAGTACCCTGTTTCAGTCCTTACACTTCCTCCCAAGGGTAATGGTTATCCTGCTTTATAACTCCTTAGATTGGTTTTGCCTGTTTTTTATCTAATAAAGCTATTTTTTATTTTCAGTGAAAACAAAAGAAACCCTCTTCAGCCTAAAGCACTTTTATCATTGCAGAGTGAACCCCCTTGAACAGTAACAGCAAAAGTGACTTATCTTCTGTTTAGATGGCACTTGATTAGGCCCTTATTTGCCCTAAGGTGAAGTCTGGGAAGTGAAGCAGGTGCAAATGCCCCAAAGGAGGAAACAGTTAAACAGAGCTCTAGTAATTTAGCAAGGAAATGAAATGCCTACAGGCTGTTATTGGCATAGCAAAGCAGACTAGTGGAGTGCTGTTTCTGGAATATACTTTCCTTTCATAGGTTTTCTATCTTATCTCGCCTGACTGTGATATTCCTACTTATGGCACATTAGGATAATTTGCTCTGGCTATTAGCATATCTCAAATACTTCCCTTGAAGGTTTAGCCTCTCAATAAATAGCTTCAAGTTATATTTACCTTCAATGACGTTTAAATGGGACAGGAACATTTTGCTTTTTTATGTTGAACTTGTAACCTGTAGCTAAACATTTCTTTATCAGGATTGCTTCCTGTTATCATGAACAAGGAGTGCCAGCAGAAAATGGAATGGGATTGATTGTGAATTGGTGACTAATGCTGTGGGTCTCACCTAAATAACAAATCCTTGGTAACTGAAAATGTGAGTTTTCCTATTAGCCGAGCTAATACTAGGTTCATGCAAGCTTTTCAGATTGTGTTATAAATTTCATCTGCTCAGATGGATTTCATAATGCTCCCCTTTCCCCATCTATGCCATAACTATGTGCCCCTGTAGATCAGTAGGGAAAGGAACTAGAGACATGTTTCTGAGAACAGTTAGTTATACATGAGATCCTAAGGAAGGCATCCATTTCTGGAAAAACTACCTTAAATAGCTTAAAAAGAGGGCTAGACAATTTAAGTCTTTCTGGTTCTCCTCTGATCTCTTTAAGTTCTGATATTTGAATTTATTATCTTCCCATGTTAATTTCAATTTTTGGAAATTTTTAATTTGTATTTTGAAAAAATGGTTAGGTGTAGGTATTAACTGATGTCGATCAAATCTATATCTGGCAAGAAACAAAATTACTGTCACTGGGGGAACAGACTATTAAGTAAAATAAGAAAAATTATATAGTATTCAAACAGAATTAAAAGCATCCTACATCTGTTTTGTATTTCAAAGATTCTTTTAGTCCACAATATTTTCTTAATGTTTTTGTTTTTTTTATTGCACTGAAATTTTATACTCAGGTTTCAGAGAAAATGGAATAGTTAGTAAAGAAAGTTCTTTTACTTGAACTAGTTTGGTGGGTATCATTAAATAACTGATAAGTAGGAGGTCAAGAGATAATTTTGCTGTTAAAAAACAAACTTTTTGGAACTTGTTTATGACTCAGGTAAGGGAAAGTTACTTTTGTTCATTTCATAGATGAGGCCATGGGATCTCAAAATGGAGATCAAAGGCCACAGAGCAAGTCAGCAGGTGGTTCAGCAGATTAAAAAAAAAGAAAGTGAAGGATATTATCCATGATGCTCTCTGAGGTGTGCTGTCTTTGATATAGTTGCATCTCACCTAGCATCCATTCCCATGTCCTCTTAGTGAGACTTTTTGTAATAAAGTCTGGAAATCTAAGGCTTCATTTGCTAGACTCCCATGAGGTGTCTAATATCCTGGCTGCAAAATTTATGTTCTGCCGATATTAGATGCATGAGTGTGAGATTTGAGGAGGGGACGGAAATGTGAAAGATTCCACCTTTCTGCATTCTGTGGGTTGTTTCTACAGATACGTGAGATGTTTAAGGAGCAAGCATGATGTTCTGTGGTTGTTCTCCAGGGCCTGGTGCCCAAGTCCATGGGCCTAAGGAGGCGGCGGTGGTGGTGGCGGCTGCTCCCTTCCCAGATGACTCTTTTGTCTTCTGTTAAGCTGGTGTGTTTTTGAGGCCAGGAGTTCCTCCTTTATTTCCCACCTTTCTGAATGTGATGAAGGCGATGGTTTCTCTCTTCAAGGGTCAGTGCTGTGGTGTTCTGGGGTCATTCACGGTGGCCCAGCCTGAAGCCCACTTCTTCTCCAATCCTTGTGATTCTGTCAAGTGCATAATTACCTGTAATTGCATCCCTTTGGGGTCAAAATGTCCAGAGGGGCTTTTGTTTCCTTCACTAACCCCTGTTTTCTATGGCTTTTTATGGTTCTAAGACTTAATGACTCTCAGTCCTACTATGCAGTAACCATCTAGACATCCTCTGTGATTTTCTCCTTCAATATTACATTTGAATAAAATAGTTTTATATAATGTTGCCTCTGGGGTTCAAAATTGAGAGGCCTAATGACAGGCACTTATACTTGTGAAGCACTATATTTATTTATATCCACCCCCCCATTTAGTCATCAAGTCAACAAAGTAACCACCTTGAGTAACAGGAAAAAAGCAAGTGTTACTATTCCCATTGTACATACAAGCAAATTGAGGCTAGTGGGTTGTGATTTGCTCAAGGACATGAGGCTAATTAGAGCCAGAATCTAAATTTTAAACTAGGTCTTCTGGTGAAATACAGCACCCTTACCTGCCTACCCTGGAATGCCCAAACATCCCCTTCAGTAGAAAAGACTTTTAATGGAATCTAATTGAATACAAATGGAAAGGATGCATTGACTTTTCCAAAGAATCTCCCTGATTTTTAGGATTCACACAAATGAGGCTTAGATCCCTACAAACTCAACCCTTTTTGCTAGTATCTTCAAGACCAGCTGTTTTTATGGCATAGATACAAAGTCCATTTTTGCCTACACTATGCAGGATGTGGAAACATAGGAAAAATTCGTTGATGCTTTGAGGCACAGAGGCCAGTGTAAGCTCTAGTCTACATATGGTTTTACATCAGTCAATCAGTGTAGAAACATGCACGGAGGAAGATATTCAGGAATGGCGTTAAAACAAAGGTAACTTTTTTCATTGCCTAGTAAGTAACAGTTTTGTTTTAGTGAGACTCATTACATGTGCTTCTCTGTCTTTTTCTTCTTCCCAAAAAACTTGCAAATGTCTTTTGTTGGATGTCCATTAAGACTGGGCCCATCCCATAGCTTCTTAGGGAAATCATTGATCTTGAAAAATTAAGGATTTGGTAGGCATAAGGGAAATGTAAAGGATGAATCATCAACTGCCAGGCAAGATGCAGACCTGCTTGGAATTCAGGTAATGTCAAAGGCGAGGCCAGATCTGGATGAACAATGCAGGAAGGTGCATAGAGGAAGGTGAATATGCCTTGTCTAGATTACAGTTGACCAGGGCTCCTGGAGGACTTGTTATTTATCTTCTTTCCCAAGGGGAGAGCATAGGCCTGGCACTCAGCAGGTGCTCAGGGAATGTTTGTGGCATGAAGGATGTGTCTGATGTGTGTCTGGCTCACAGAGAGTTCACACAGGGGAGCATGCAGTCTTGAGGCAGACTTGGAGAGGGTCATGTTCTGAAGAGATCTTTGTGACTCACTGCCTGTGGCTCTGGTTAAAAACCATGCTCCAATCCTTCCATTCCATCTGAACCCTCCCTCTGTGGCCTTCTTAAATCCGGGTTTTCCATGTGAATTTGAGAAGCAAAATGTTTATTGTCAATACAGAGCTGACTGCCATCACAGCACTAATTTCCTGTACCATCTAAATGTGGCTTAGGGTTGAGTGCATACTCACATTGTGACTCCATATTGGTTAAAAATTATGATGCTTAATGTATTTGCACCTCATGTTCTGAACATTACCAGTGGCTTCTGTTTTCTGAAAAAGATGCTCACAAATGTACCTAGATATTGCAATGAAAATGTCCCTTAAAGGCATTCAGAAGTGTTAGTAGTGACAGAACAAAAGACTGATGGTTGTGAAAACATTTCCTTTATTATGGTAATGATTCATGAAGACTTCCTTCCTTCTCCACTCCTGGTTTAATATGCTGGGGCCACCTACATTCTCTCATCTTCCCTCTTGTCCCTGGAAATGCTACACTCCTCTCTGGAGCCCATGCTCCCTGGTGTCTCTGGATCCTGGCTTTAAAATTGTCCCTTCCTTTGACAGTAATGGTGAAAGTTTTCCCTCTGTTGAAAGTCCTCTAAGAACTTATCGATATGTCTTCTAGTCCTAAAAAAAATGCCCACATAGAATTCAGCTCCATCCTTCCTTCCTTCTGTACTATTCTCTCCCTCTTCTTCCTGCCCCCTGTGGAAGTGTAGCTTATACCCACCATCTACATCTACCTTTTCTCACACCCTACCCACTGCTCAGCCCTCCAGTGCCTTGTTCTGCCTTTACCACTGCTTTGAAATTTCTCTTGCCAAGGCAGCTGTCAGCCTGTGAGGTGCCAGCCCCCCCACTGATACTTGGCAGAGTCTTCCCTGCTGCCTCTGAGTATCTTTCCCCCCACCCATTCAGTACTCATCATTTAAATGTGTATCGCTGCCTCTTACAGACTGGACATTTTGTGAGGGATGTGGATTTATGATGCTAAATGATTTGGTTCCTACCCTCATAGTATTCTACTGGGGTAGACAGATGTTAAACAACACACATATAATTATTTCATTATAACTGTAGTAAGTGTTACGGAAGAAGGTACAGAAATACAAGTGATTATAAGAAATATGGAGGGTGTCCCTGGAGAAATTTCATTTATGGAAAGAACTGAGTTTTAAGTAGGACTTAGTCAAGCCAACAGGAGGGAGGGGGAGTGTGTCAGGCCGAGGGAACAGCACTTGTGGGCATCCCATGGAGGAAAGCAGTGGGCAACCTTGAAGGACAGCCGAATAAGCAAGTAGGGAGCTTGTGGCTCAGATAATGCTGGCAGGATGGCAAGGCTTGCATAGGTGTTGCTTAGGCCACTCTAAGATTTTATCATAAAGTCAATGGGAAGTCATTAAAAGTATGTTTCTCAGCCTGGGCACTATTGACCCTTGGGGCTAGGAAATTCTTTTGCCATGTTGGGGGGCCGGCCTGCACATTTTAGGATGTGTAGCTGCATTTCTGGCCTCTATCCATTCGATGCCATTAGCAAAAACCCAGTGTTACAAAGAAACAAACAAATTGTCTCCAGACATTGCCAGAATTTCCTCCTGGTTCAGAACCACTGATTGAAATTTAAACCACTGACTTAAATCTTAAAAGATTATAAAGAGTGTTGGGCCCTTGCATGTGTACACGTGCACTCATACGCCCACACGTGGTCAGTGAGCACATGAAAAGATGTTCAACATCATTAGCCAGTAGTCATCAGGGAAATGCAAATTAAAATCACAGTGAGATGCCACTTTACACCCACCAGAGCTCTAGCCTGCTGAAATGATCATTTACTCATCTGATGTCCCCACTAAGCAGTGAGCACCTTGGATGCTTGGAAATCTGGGTTTTCATTTGAGTCCCTACTTTCACTGAAGTAAACTATAAGATATTTGAAGAAACATGCTTCCAGCTTTTCCCTGTTTTGTGTTAGGAGATAGTTTTACATCTGTCAGTAAAAAGCAACTATCTTAATAGTGTTTCTTTCCACTGTTTTGTACCTTCTCTTTTGGACCCTCTTTCCTCCTCTGTTTCCCTTTATTTGGGGAAATTTCAGACTGGACCGGCCCTTGGAAGAAAATTCTCATCAAAGCTGATGCACGTGGAAGTTCTACTTCACTGATACTAATCTAACATCCTCTCCTCTAAGACTACCTTTATTGTTTTTTTTTTTTATGGTCAGGGCTGCGTCACTGACATTTGACATTTGACGGGCATCCTGTCTGATTTTCTGTGATCCTTTGAGTCCATTTTCCCTTACGCAGCTCTTTCCCTGCAATGTATGTATTTGACATCTTTGCCTCTGCTGCCTCCTGATGTGATCCTGAGCAATCCCTGTGGACCAGTGCTTGTTGTTTTCCCTGGCTGTCTCCGTAATATTGATTAGAAGCACACGCCTCTAATCACGTGTTCTCTTATAATAGTCTAAGAACACAGAATCACCGTGGAGTCAGTTCCGTGGCCAACGATGGCCAGCAGACTTCCTGACAGTGGTGCTGAGGAATGTGCTGTGAGTCTGTGGGCCAGTCCTTGACATTAACCTTCAGGTTTAGGATTATGGCTTGTATTCGTTTTCCAGGGCTTCCGTACATACCATAACCAAGCACCACAGACTGGGTAGCTTAAACAACAGGAATTAATTTTCTCACAGTTTGGAGGCTAAATGCTAGCCCTGGGGTTTAGTGTTGGCAGAGTTGGTTCCTCCTGAGGGCCATGAGGGAAGGATCTGCTCCAGAATCTCTCTGTGGCTTGTACAGGGCTGACTTCTCTCTGTGCAGTCATATCACCTTCCCTCTGTATGTGTCTGTGACCAAATGGCCTCTTTTTATAAGGATACCAGTCCTATTGGACTAGGGCCCACGTTTGGATAATGTTTTATTGTAATCAGCTCTGTACAGACTGTCTCCAAAGAAAGTGATCGTTAATTTGAGCTACTAGGGTTAGGACTTCAACACGTGCATTTTGGGGGGACACAATTCAGCCTATAACATACCTCAGTGTTGTGAACTGTAGCTTGGAGCATGGCAATGTGATGGCTCTATTCAGATATTTGAAGAATTGGTACTTAGAGAAGGAACTAAATTTATTTTGTACTACTTAGATGTTAAAACTGGATGGTAGCTGCATATATGGAAAAAACCCTAGGACTTTCTAACTAGAATCCTCTGACCAAGTTTGCTTTGTGAAAAACATTTTCCTGTTAAGGAGGAAACTTATTTCTCCATAAAGGTTTAGAGCTGCACTGCCCAGTAAAAATGTAATGTGAGCCACGTAGGAAATTAAAATTGTCTAGTAGCCACATTAAAACAAGCAGAAAGAAAAACAGGTGGAATTAATTCTAACACTGCAGTTTGTTTAGCCGAATATATTGATCTAAAAATACGGTCAATAGCAAATATTGTTGGTGAACTATTTTATATTCTTGTTTTCATTCTTAGTCTTTCAAATCTTACAGCACATCTCCATCAAACTAGGCACATTCCAAGTGTTCAGTAGCCACAGGTGGTGAGTGAATCTGTATTAGAGCAGATACAAGACATGCATTCTCAACTGGGCCCAGATCCCCTCAAAGAAATGAAAGTAGGTTCTTGAAGGACAAAAAAAAATCTTAATCTCTCACTTTTACTTTGTATAAAGCACAGATATACATAAAGCATATAAGTAGGTGTTCAGCGTATATGTGAAGTTAAAATTTCATGAAGATTGGTTAGGGAAATAAATGTCTAAAAAAGTTCCTTATTAGCAGGACAATAATGAAAAAACGTTGAGCAGCACTGCTGTACACTATGTACTTGAACATTGTTTCCAGTGCTTCCCTTATTAGCTTAGATGGGTTCCTTGGGCAAGGAACTCAAGCCTTATTTAACTCAAGCCTTATTCTACGTATCTATAAAATGGGAATACTAATAGCATTAAAGAAAAACATCAACTTTATATTATTAGAGGCATTAAAGGAGAAAATCCATTCAAAGTTCATATTGCAGTGCTTGGCTCAGAACCAGTGTTCAAGATGTGCCCATTGTTATTCTGTCAGGGGTTTTTGTAGAGAATATTCTGGTATTAGGAGGGAGTTTGGATTATGAGTGCCTTTGTCATTTCCTCCCATTTCTTTAGAACATGGTATTTTTTAATAGCCATTTATTTTCACGTTTCGTCTCTTTTTATTGAGATGTAATTGTCATGTAACATCATATTAGGATACATTATCTATTTATGTAGCACATTGGTGAGAAGTCATTGTGATAGAGTTATAGGGTTTTGTAACATTGATGCCATATATAAATAGCAGCTTCTTATATCATTACATTAGTTCTTACTATTGATGAGATAAGGATGAGAATAAAATGATTTCTTTCAAATAAAGAGAAGTAAATGGAAATGTACATAGTCATCCACTAAGACTAACTTAAGACAGGTAAGTTTATTAGTGTTCTGTTTTTTATGGTTGATGTCTATTGCAAAAAACACCATGTAAGTTTAAATAAGCAAATGGAAGTTGAATTCTTAGAGGCAGTTTGTACTTACAAGACAAGGTTTGTCTACATTTTAAGCTCACACTCCTTGAGCCTTTATATCATTGTATTTCTGACCCAAAGCCTTCCATTGTAGGCCTATGTTAGTGGATCTCAAAATGTGGTCCCTGGACCCAGGAGTACTGTGAGTTTATTAAAAATGCAGATTCTCGGATTCTATCCAAGACCTTTTAAATTAGAAACTCTGCGGGAAAGGCCCAGCAATCTGTGTTTTAACAAGTCCTCCTGGTAAATCTGATGCACACAAAGGTTTGAGAACTACTACCTTATGGAATACACACCATGTAGGTATGGATGGAGAGAATAAAAAATAGACTGTCTAATAGCTGTCTCCACAATTCTGCAGTAAAATGCTACAGGACTTATAAACCATCTGCAGTTGTCTTGGAAATGAAGGACGATCCTATACTTCAAACCAGAGCATATGTTCTGACAATGAAGAATACTTGAGACTCTGGGTTGAGTAGCTACTTTGGCGTGAACAGAATACGGACACTTGCAGCTATGTGGGAGGTGGGGAAAAAGCAGGTGGAATTGAAAATGGATATTTATGTATTTCTGGGTCAAATCCTGCCTTGCATGGCAAGAATGCCAAGTTCTAGCTGATATTGGAACGCTAGAGGTGAAATGGAGAAAGCAGGCAGGGAGCTGAGATAAATGACCATTTAACAGAGGACCTTTGGCCAGAAGAGGGGGGCCAAGGAAATATGGAACAAAGGAGCTTTAATTTTGAAGGGGAAGGAATAAGCTAGAAATAGCAGTGTCTGAAGCAAACGAGTTAGCCTAGCTCAGTGTTCCAAAATACACAGTTGAGCAGTTGTACTTGGCTGACTTTAAATATTTGACTCTCTGGAATCTTTGCAGTGAATTGTCACCAAGATTTTGATTAGAATCTTGTCAGATGCTCTTTTCAGACATTCTGATAAGAAGAGGAACTGACTTCAGAAGGATAAGTTACCCCTGTAGGTTAATTCCACATTTCTGGAAGTGGGAGTGAGTGCTGTGTGCAGGTTGTAAACTGTTCCTTTGCCTAATTCTAAATGATTAGGTGATGAAACAGAACTGAAAATAGTGCTATGGTTTATTGGAAATAAGAATCCAAGTCTTTTTTGCATGCATTATTATTAGAAGCTTAAAAATATTTAAAAAATATCTACTTTCATTATAATATCAAATTTGTTTCCAAATGTCTGTTTTCCCATTTATAAGTAATTTTGAGATTTTAAAATTCCAGCTGAAGTTCTATGCAATAACACAATCCTTGTAAAATGTATTTTTCAAACTGCATGTTAAGAATGAGTCTTAAGACTATCAGGATAAAACAGAATAGCAGGTCCTCAAAAAAGTAAATGTAAAATTATCATATGATCCAGCTATTCTACTTCTTAGTATAAAAGAGTTGGAGCAGAGTCCCAAACGAATATTTTTGTAAACTAGTGTTCATAGCAGCATTATTCACAATAGCCAAAAGGTGGAAACAACCTGAATGCCCACTGACGAATTAATGGATAAACAAATTGTAGTATATATACACAATGGAATATTATTCAGCCTTAGAAAGAAGGAAATTCTGACACATGCTACAACGTGGATGAAACTTTAACACTTTAGGCCAGTCACACAATAAGCCTGTTGCAAAAGAACAAATATTACATGATTGCATTTATATGAGGTACCAAGAATAATAAAAATCAGAGACAGAAAGAAGAATGGTGGTTGCCAGTGGGGAGAAAAAGTAGAAAGTTAGTGTTTAAATGAGTGTGGAATTTCAGTTTGGGAAGATGAAAAAGTTCTAGATGGTGGTGATGTCAATACCTTTAAAAACTTGTCTTACTGAATCTATGTATCATTGGCCTTTTCCTTTAAAAGTGCAATGTGAATGTACTTAATGCCACTGAAATTGACACTTAAAAACGGTAAATTTTATGTTTTGTATATATTTGCCGCAGTACAAAAAGAACGCTGTGACAAACTCATTTATTATTTTAATGAATCAGTTTTTAAATGTAATCCACTAAAATAACCATTTTTATGAGCCAAGCATTGGTCCAAATGCTTTACCCAAATTATCCTATTTCATTCTCACAGAACCCCTCAGAAATAGGTATTATTATCATCTAATTTTTTTTTCAGTTGTGGTTGTATAAAATGAGTCACTGAGAGGGACCAGGTATCCCCTATGGCTTTCAAACTCAGCATTGCAGTGAGAATTACCATGTGGGATAAAACCATCATCTGCTTTACCCTCAAGAAAACAATCCAAATGCCAAAATTATCTCTGCAAGTTCTCATTTTCATTACAAGTCTTTTTGATGAGATAGAAGATATGCCATACAATAGTTATATGTGTATGAAAAAGTCAAAATAAACTGATAATTTATGTCTCTTTTAAAAATGAAATTCCACATATTTCAGTGTAAAATCCATTCCAGTGACATGTGTTTTCTTGTGCAGATGGTATGTGCCTTTCTGCAAACTGCCAGAAGAAAAGAATACATATTTTAGAAATGTTTAATATTATATTACAGTACATGCTGTCTTTGCTTTGTAATATGCAAGCTTTACACTCAGAAGACTATCTATGATGGTTTATCATGTGAAATTTAAATTTGCAACCATTTTGTGTATGTCTTTCTGAATATGTAGACGATGGCCTTATTTACTGTTACCTTGGAAACAGCAATGCCCAAATGCTATGTTTACCCATTTTGGTACAATTAAAAATCATTTTATAGAGTAAATGTAATTTCAGATATTATCCTCAAGCATGGATTTTCATCAATTGTAATCATATAAAATATGTAATGATGTTTAGTATTAAAATTATGTGGAAAACTAGATACAGCTTTTTAATAGAGAACATGTCAAAACCTTTAAAAACTTGTCTTAATGAATCTGTATCATTGGCCTTTTCCTTTAAAAGTAATGCACATATATTCTATTTATTAGTAAAATACTTAAGGTACATAATTAATAATGCTATAAAGTTAAAGATGCCATGTGCAATTGAAAAAAATAAATTAATAATCAATGACCTTGGAGAAACTTTTAAAAAATTATTACTTTTGTTGAGTAACCCCCGACCGAGTAGGACTTTTGACAGTGGTGTAAGTTGATACATGCTTTTTTCTTTTATTTCTAGGACTCTGCTATTGTCACTCCAATCATTTTGAGGACTGATCCTCAGGGATTTTTCTTTTACTGGACAGATCAAAACAAGGTAAGAAGTAAGAGATGTCTTTCTTACAATTTTCCAGTTGGTTGTTGATTAGCAAAGTATCATACCTACATAAAAATATCCATTTCTTGGTATACTGGACGATCTCTAGTAATTTATTTAAAGATTCTACTTAAAAAGAATGTCTAAGGTGGGTATGTCTTAGGATTTGCCAAGGACTCCAGTCTAAAATATTAGATGTGCTAAATCCTAGAACAGTTGGTATGTTTAAGAACATGGAAATGTGGGTTAAATTTGTAGTAGGAGAAAATTAGCTGGTATTACAGATTTAAGCCCCACTCTGACTCTCCCTGTAAAGAATGAGGAAAAATGATAGAAAATTACTTTTGACCCTAATGACTGTAACTTTGGCTTTCCCTTCATCTTCCTCCTCCTCTTTGTTGCTCTCCCAGCCTCATCAGGAATTTGGCCTTGATCATTAATTCACATTAGAAAATCAAGAATAATATCCCTTTAGCTTATACCTTCAATTTTTCAGGAATTCCTTACCATATTAGCTTTCTGCCTACCATATCATGAATTTAGGATCTCATTTATTATGGAACCAATTGAGATGATTCTCCATTGAATTATTAAAAAGTAGAATGTCTGCAGTTCATAAGACTTATTTGGAGTTTAATGGGCATTTAGACAAGACTATTCATGGAAAGTGGTTATTATTTCAAGAGACAATGCCACAGTTCTATACTTAAACCTGCAAAGCCACAGAATACAGAATTTTTTGGCCCTATTAAGTTCTGATATTTGGAGAGATGGGATAAGATAGGTTTTGTCGAGAGTGCTAAATACATGTTGAAACCAATAACATACCTGACACCAAATTGCGAGGTGCTCTTAGCCTTTTCCCATCGCCTGTGTCAGGTCCCTATATCCAGGGTTCCTGCGGTTTGTCAGCTTGGCCTTTTGCCTTTGGGCAATCTTGATTTGTTTCCCCTGTGAGGAGTGGTATGGCACTAGCCCTGTGCATTTGGGGCCAGGGTAGAGCCTGCGGGAAACTCTAAGGGTGGTAAGAAGTAATATCTGGCTCCCAGGGCAAATCCTAAATGGGCCTTTTTACACATTATTCAAAAGGCAAATTTTAACCTCCTGGCTCTGGAGCTACTTTCTGAGTATGAGTGCCCTGGAATCATCTTGGGCCACAGATGTGGTGCTAAACCATAGACCCTAAACTCATGTCAAAAATGTATTTGAGTTAGATTTCATACTTCATGTTCATGTTTATTACTGGCCGTGTTAATCATTTTGGCTTTGACATTCTGTTTGGTTTCCTGCTGTTACGTGTAAAACAATGGCTTTGAAGAGTTCTTTTTTTCTCCTAAAGGCTATTTTTAGAGCTGTTGAAGCTATATTCATGAAAGATATATTTATAATATGCCTAGAGCATTTTTAAAGGTTGGGTATTTGTACATGGGACTAAACTGTCAGTTTAATTTTTCAACTTGTAAATCAAGCTTCTATAAAAGTAACAGAAGGTATTTTGGGGTTTTTACATAATTCATGGCAACTCAGTTAAGCTCTCTTCTAAGACCAGTCATAAATATTTCTTTAAGAAAGAGAAAGTGTTTAGGAACGCAGCTCTTTGATGTACCTCTATTGTTCTGTGAAACAGTATTTTGACTCATGCTTACTTTCAAATGTAGGAAGAATTCTTTCAAGTTATATACCAACCATTTTCTTCTGGTTGTAATGTTGCTTATGACCAATTGAAACAAATAATGTGGTAGCAATTCCTTTGACCTCTTCAATACTTTTCACAGATAGAAATGGCTAGAACTTTTGGCTAGAACTAGCCAAAAGATAGTACATTTCATTTTTCACTTTTTAAATACCTCAGTCATATCAGATTTTGGAGGTTTATTTTTTAGTAAGTGATCGTATATCAGTATCCAAAAGATGAGAGGATTTAAGAAAAAAGAAAAACATTAAACTTTCCATGCTTCCAAGGTTGATCTTTTCTTCTGGCTTTAAGCCCCGTCCTGGAAACAGCAGGGTGACAAATCCATTTCCAGGAGATGACCTTCCATAAGTGATATAATAGAGTAAATGTATGCTGCAAGAAATGGTGAGATGGCTGGCATGTCACACTTTTAGTCCACGTTTTTGCCTAAGATCATTTGAAGACACCTGGTGAATGGTGCAATCATGATGCTACTTAGAGGCCCACCTGCCTGAGAATTTTTTTTTTTCTGACAGTTACTCTCAGTGATGTGAATCTATCACATGTATTACAGAGATCGTCCATCAGAGAAAAAGATGATACTTTGAAGTTTATCCCTTGATTTTACACACTGTGTTTTCCACTGGTGTGGGACCTTTGCATTGGTATTTATTGTTATATGCCTGTCTTCTTCTTTGGGCTTCTCAGCATAGTTTTCCTTTGTCCATGAAGCCTGTACCAGAGCGATCTGCTTAGAGGCAAGCTGAGTGTCTGTAAGAAGTTCTTGGTAGAGAGTAGTGTTACAATAGAGAGGAAAGAAAGATTAAAATAAGTGCACAACTGGTGCAAAATAAGAAGACATCGCTTAAGATGATGTTCATATTTATCTGCTTCTACCAACCCCAGATACTCTTTCAGTGTTTCCCCAAGGCACAAGATCTTCCTTTTTATAGCACATTTTGCATAATGTGTTACCCATGTCCTTCCTCTCTGTTGTCGTGGCCACATTGTACCGCTGACCAGAGCCACCACTTTCACCCTGTGTAAACAGTGACATGTTTCCTTCCCTAACCAGTCCTTGAATCTGTCACCATAGAAATGACAGGTGGCACAGATGATAGATGTAGGAATTAAATATCCGAGCTACCAAGTAATTTTTAGGTAGCAGACTTGTGCCTTGGTGAGACATTGAAAGAATATTTGGGGTTGGTGGAAGCAGATAAATATGAACATAATATTAAGGGATAAATCTTACTTTGTACCGGCTGTGGACTTATTTTAATTGTTCCTTCCTCTTCATGGTTGGCTCTGTAAATCTTATTGATTGTAATTAGCAAAAGGGAGTTTCTGAATATAACTATTTTAAGTATGGTGTTGTTTCTTATCTCAGTGTATATTATGTGAAGAAGACTATAAAAATCCTATCCTGCTACAATATGAAACAAAGTAGGCCTTTGCCTTGCAACTCGATGCCCTGCTTGTGTGCCAAGGTTGGTGTAAAAATAAAACTAATCACCGCTAGTTCGTATCCAAGAAGTTCAATATAGTTCAGTAAGTTCTTCCTTGTATCTTGAAACAGGAGCTTCGGGGAGAGGTGAAAAGGAATAGGAGGAGAAGTACACATTTTAAATGATTACTTGCTCTTTTTTCTTTTTTACATATTTTATTTATGTTTAGTTTTGTGGATAATATATAAGAATATTCTTTGCATAACAGAGTAAAGTGGAATAATGTCCTTACCCCCTCCCCACCTTTGACCCCAATAAGAGTACTCTCTTCAGAGTCTGCTACCAGTAACAGCTTCACGGAACTTTCCAGGTCTCTTTTTAATAAGTTTGTGCATGCATAACTATGAAAATGTTTAATTTTGTTTTGTTTATATCTACTTGTATCTTAGATAACATTCTATGACTTTCACTGTTTCACAAACTTGCTTTTTACTTTAGAACTTTTCATGTAAGTACATGTATATATGTCTCATTCTTTTATTTTTTTATTGAAGTATAGTTGATAAACAATATATTGGTTTCAGCTGTACAATACAGTGGTTCAACAGTTACCCACATTATTAAATCCTCACCCCAACTAGTGCAGTTACCATCTGTCAGCATAGAAAGATGTTACAGAACCATTGGCTATGTTCTCCATACTGCACTTACATTATGATTACCCATCTTGTTCTTTTATATTGCTCTATCATATCCAAGAAGTTCAATGTAGTTTAGTAAATTCTCCCATGGAATAGATTTTTTAATGTTAAATGAGTTTTATGTAACAATAACATTTTCTCATTCATGGACTGCTGGTGATTGTGCACTTATAATTTTGGGCTACACAAAGCAATCCTCTGCTGGAGGTTAACAGTCAGCCTTGTGTATCCCTCTCTGGGTACATGGATCAGGGGTTTTCTGAGGAAAGTTGTTCCAAGTACAGTTGCTGATTGAGGGCTATGCATATCCTAAATTTTAGTTAATAGTTGTGCCATTTTATAACCTTATTGATTTTGTGTGAGAGGAACTGTTTCCTTGAGCCCCACCAACACAATAAAAAACCATTTTAATTTTTGCAAGTCTGCTGCAACCATTGTATCTTTGTTTTAATTTGCCAGTGACAGATTTGCTAGTAAGCTATGTGTATTTTAATACATTTATGAACCATTTCTGTTTTCTCTTACCTGAATAACTTCCTTATATCCCTTGCTTTGTGTTGAGGGTTCTCTATATATTCTAGATGTTAGTCTTTAGCTGTTAAAGATGTTGCAAATACTTCCTGTCTGTGGCTTGCATTAAATTTCTTAACTTTTAATGTATGCATGACAAAAGATGATGTTTTCAACTTTGATGTGTTCACGGTTCTGCCTTTTTGCTTTTAGGCCTTTTTTATTCATCATCCTCATATTATTAATTGAGGTTTTTAATCCATGTATAATAATTTTAGTCCATTTGGGCTGTGATAGCAAAACATACAGACTGGGTAGTTTATAAACAACAGATATTTATTTCTCATGATTTTAAGGCTGGAAGTCCAAGATCAGGGTCCTCGCCTGGTCAAGGGAGGGCCTTCTTCCAGGTTGCAGATTTCTTGTGTCCTCATGTGGTAGAAGGGGCTAGGGATCTCTCTGGAGCCTCTTTTAAAGGAACTGATTCCATTCATGAGGACTCTGCCCTGGGAACCTAATCATGTCCCAAAGGTCCCACCTCCTTGGGCATTAGGTTCTCAACATAGAATTTGAGGGCTGGGGAACACTTACAGTCAGATCATAGCAATCATGTAATGTATTTTGAGGACTGACTGGTGTGAGGTGGGGCTCTACCTTTAATTTCTTTAAATGGGTAGTTCTATGTGTTGGGGGCTCCTGTTCTTTTTGGCTGGTGTAGCTATGATGGTGCTCTCTCTCCTGTGGCATTCTTCTAACTCAGTGTGGAGGGTATGACAGGTAGGACCTGAGTTGATGTGACCCATTCCACTCCTAGAGCTGACACAGCCACCACCTGGTTTGATGGCTCATAGATCTACTCCTATGTTTTAATGCCTGTGGGTTTTTGGGATGTCACTTCTTACTTCTTTTTTATTCCATTTATCTTCTGACTTTCATACTCTGTGGTTCAACGGATGTGACCCATGATATGAAATTATAGGCATAAATTTATACCGGCATATCAGTCATTTCCAGGGATTTAGGACAGGAAGGATTGGTTCTACCATCTTCATGTGCCATCTTGTTCTGGCCTGTGATTCTGCATGAGACAGCATTTGAAATCCTTGTACAGAGCAATGATTATGTTTCTATTAATGGCAACTATAGACTGCCTTCTTTTATGGTAGTCTTAAGTTTCTATACAGAGTTCACAAACAAAGTTTAAAAATTAAATATTGACCTAGATAACAATGATATTTTTTCAACAGAGTCCGGAGTTCAACAGTATTTTGAAAGATGCATCATAAACTTTCACAAGAAAATCTAGGAATATCCTATTATGAAAATAGCCTGGCTTCCCCTGGGCCCCACACATTTCACTGGTCATCCTTTAGCAATGGTGCTTCTTCTTTGGGACACGCTTCCTAGTACATTCCAGAAACATCCATGTTGACTTTCTTGTGTGTGGTAAATGGGCTAGGGCACTCAGCAGATGGTTGCGTGTGATTATGTGGTTATACATTAGGAAGATGGACTCTATTCATTTTCATTTGGTAGCTTCCCCCAAAGTCTGAAATAATAACTGAAATCACCTTAGAAAACAGCAAAAGCAGGTGAGGATTGCTTCCTGAGGGCTGATCATTCTTTGGCCTGGTGCAGTATACCAACTACTGCAAATGAATCAGCAGTATCTATGGACTGTCTTTTCCTTCAACTTCCCTGAATTTCCTTCACTGTTATTGAAGACTAATGCTAGAGCAGATGTGGCAGAAGCCCATCCCCAAGTGCTCGCTACTCCAGCGGCCATGGACTGGATCCCTGTGGCCAGTACTTGCATTCTTTTGCTTTCTCTGGTCACCAGAGCTCACTTTACTGCCCAGACGCTGCCCGGACGCTGCCCGGAGGTTCCTGGGAATTAACACCCACCCTGACACGAACAGTTTAATAGGTAAATATCATATCTCCCTCCCCTTTTGGGTGGGATACGTCAAAGGTGCAAACTTTATGTCCCGTTCCCCCCACCCCCCACCCCGCAGTGCTCTCCAGTGGGTTTAAGCCCATTTACCCACAGTGGTAAACATACCCTTTATGGACTTCCTTCCTTTTCTGGCTTGATTCCTCACTCCTGATATGTTCTGGAATCACCTCTAAAGAAACCAATATTCCCTCAATCTGTGTCTAGGAACTGCTTATTATAGAGGCTCAATGCTTTTCAACTTAATATTGATCCCCCCACCCCCCAACCCCAATTAAGGGCATTTAAAGCATTCTCAGTAAGAGGCATTAGAACCTATTCTGTGAATACTTTGTTTTAAGCTGGGGTGGTTTTCTTAAAACAGTCCTAATTTGGGAGGCAGAAACCTGGTTAAGAAAACCAGCTTTGAAGCTGGTCAGATGTAGATTTGAGTTCTTGCTATACCTTGTGTTAAATGAGTCACCACAGGTGCATCTCTTCAGCGATCTAAGCCTTGGTTTCTTCATGTAAGATGGTATATTATTTTCTTAGAGTTGTTGATAAATATGATAGATGACGTGCCTAACGCAATGCCTGGCACTTATTAAACTCTCAGTTCTTTGTGGGGCTTGTTTTTAATTAACATTTTAAAATTAAATTGTATTTTTAAAAAAATTTCAGCTTTACTGAAGTATAACTGACAAATAAATGTTTGAGATATTTAAAGGATACCTCATGGAGATTTTTTATGCATATACATTGTGGAACGACTCCCCCAGTGAAGTTAATTAACACATGCTCACGTCACATATTTACCTTATTTCTTGGTGTGTGTGAGAACATGTAAGTTCTACTTTCTTAATATAGTTCAGTTATATAATATAGTGCTATCAACTATAGTTGCCATGTTTTTATATTAGATTGTCAGTACTTATTTATCTTAGAGCTGAAAGGGTGGTATCCTTTTACCCACCTCTCCCTATTTCCCCTACCCCCCAGCACCTGGCATCTGCTTTTCCACTCTCTGTTTCTATGAGTTTTCCTTTTTAAAGATACCACATATAAGTGGTACCATGCGGTATTTGTCTTTCTCTCTCTGGCTTTTTTCACTTAGCATAATGTCCTTAAGGTCCAGTGTGGTGGCTTTCATTATTGGCATATAATAAACAACTAGCCTCTGCTAAACAATTAGTCCCTAGCTGATTGTTTGAGACCGCAAAGTGCTGTTTTGAAAGCCAAGTGACCATCTGTTTATGTACATTTAAGGTATTTTTTTCTTTTTTTTCTTAAGGATAAATAGTGGTTATTTTCTGTTTGGACTGAGCTGTCATCTTTTCATCTAAAGCACTGAAGTTTAAGTCTGTTACGGCAAACAAGGTGTTTGTTTATGTATTTCATAATGTTTTGGGAACAGAGCCACGGAGAGCAAACAAGAGGATTCATTGTTTAAAAGACTTTTCCTCTTAGGATAATTCACTAGTAAATACTCCATCACAGGTGAAAGTTTTTTGGATCCCTGGGAATCTGGAGCATCTTATAGAATACGCTTGAAGATGATCTTGGATAGTAGAAAATTATCAAGAAGAAATAGACTCCACTATGGTTGTTTGTTGTCTTTTTTCCTAAAATAATTACTTTAGGATTATCATGGCTATACTGGGATATATAAAAAAATGTACCTCACAGGTGGCTCCTCCCCTCCTCATCAAATCCGCTTTCTGATTAAGCTCCATTTATTCTCGACCATGCTTTCATTTTTGTGCAGGAGCCCCAAAGTTTTTGCCTTAATTAACTCTAGCTAGTGTAGGACAACTAAATGTTATGATTGCTTAGGTGGTATAGATGTGACATAAGGTTAGAGTGGAATCTCTTACAAGTACTTCTTGAAGGTTGTAATTCCTGGATTTTAAGTAGAATCTCTAGTCAATGTGTACCTTCTTGAAATGTGTTTTGAAGTCAGGCTGATTATTAGGAAATGGCATCACTGTGATTTCTTTGGAATCACTTTTAGGGTGCAAGTGCATTAATATGATTCTCATGTCACCATCGCTGCACTACAGCATATAAATAAGCCCAGCAACACTTGTTTGAATACGTTGTAACCACAGTTGCAAAATATAAAACACCCTGGCTTTAATTCAAAATTCATTACTCCTAATATAATTTAATTACAAAATGATGCCTCGATTTTATGAGTTGCTTATATTTAGCTCTTTCTAGTGTTGTCAGAGAAATTAAATTGGTTGCTTTCCATGCTGTGAAGCTATTATAATGAGATATTTGTACCTTTTGATACCAAAATTAGTTTGAGACCCTGGATTGGAGGAATGGGTGGAGGAAACAGAGGAAATACGTTATGTATATTGTTCATGATTTTATTTCCTGTTACGCGGAAAACCCATTTGCCTTTGTAGTGAATTGAATCCCCAGATACTGGGTGTTGACTCCTCTGTTTGAGTTGCAGATGTTGTAGATAGGGTGAGCAGTTTTGGTGTTCTGTAGTTCGTTTTCTTGTCAATCCAAGATTGTTTGATCCTACTGATGAGGCCCTTGTTAAGCTCTTTCTGTCTTTAATCAGCTCTTTTTTCCTTGTGATAAAATGAATTTAGATGGATAGTTGAATAATTTATATACCACAATAAAAATAAACTAAAAATAATTCCTTTTTCCCATTTTTCATATTTTCTCATTGTTTGTTTTGTTTAAATAATTAAAAAGGCAAAACCACAAACTTTGATCAACCAGTTTATTAGGTAGTTGGTGTTCACATACTATAAATACTTTTTTTTAATGTGCACTAATTCCATTTGCCCATGCCTTTTAATTATTGTTATTATTTCGTGGTTGCCATCATTAGTAATGATAGCAAACACATATATGGTGTTTTCCACATGCTACTGTTCTAATAAACCTGCATACATATACACACATATTTAATCATCTCCAGAAGCCTCTGAGGACAGTGCCATGAGTATCCCCACTGACATGTACGCAGAGGTTAGTCATGACCCCTGGTCAGATAGTTGGCTACTAGCAGAGGCAGGAGTAGAATCCACATTGCCTGGCTGTAAGTCTTGACTCTTAACTTTTTGCTTTTTTTAAAGAACCTGTTTAATGTGTAAAGTTAAGTTGCCCTGTGAGTTTTTTTCCCTTAGATTTGTCTGAAAAGAAACCTCAATAGGCACATTACATTTGTGAGGAAGAGACAAACAGCATGAAGTGATTCTCAACATGGGCTGCCCACTGAACAAACCTTTGAAAAATGCCAGTGTCTGGGCCCCACCCCAGAAAGTCTGATTTAATTGCTCTGGTGTATGGTCAGGATATTGGAGTTAGCTGTTTCTGAAAGGTCCTTTATCTGATTCTAATGTACAGCCAAGGTGAACGCTGATAGAAAGCAAGCCGACATCACAAATTAATTCAGTGAACTTCCTGAGAGGATATGCTCACTCTACCTTCCCTGTCTGTGGCCTAATTTCTATCACAAATCATATTCAGCTTGAGCACACAGAGGCCATACAAGATTCTGAATTATTTGGCTATGATGGAATAATATTCCCTATGCTGTACTTAGGAAGGCAGGAAACCACTAGAATTTTTTTAGAAAGATTCTCACTATCCAAGATTAAATCAAGATAGAGATATATATTTTTTATATTCTTTTGATTAAAATTCATTTAATTTTCCATTCGCTGAATGTTCCAGGTATTAGCTATTTGTTTTGTCTTTACCGAGCATGTCCTCAGCATTTAAGCTCTATTTATTAATCTTTGTGTTTCTAGTTTTTTAGATCCTCTATTAGACCAAGTTGCTGTTTGAATTCCATATCTGATTAAATTAGCTGCACTCTTGAATAAGCAAGTGTGGTTTAAAAAAATGATTTTCTAAAATTATTTCATTTTATATCTTAAATTTGTACTATGGATTCGAAAGCAAATATCATTTTTTTAAATTATAGCATTATGTCATTTCTTACTAATTTGTGGGAATCTACACCATCAGCAGTGATGACCCTGAAGATTTTAATTTTCAGTAGGTCAGACTTTGTAAGTCTCTACCACAGGGTGCAAATTGGAGGTTACCCTTATTCACAGACAGATCCTGCTTAGCCTGCATGAGGCATTAAAAATGCAAACATGAATGTCCAGCATTTAACACATAGACCCACCAGGGAAACCAAAGAGCAAGATCATATGCAGATGTGATAGGAAGCTTATGATTTAATCACCTCTGCATAATACATTTGAGAGTGTTAAATTCATGTTTCTCCCATTACAATTTTTGGTTTTCAAAACTGTCTTCCATAGTGAATGTGGATTGCAATGAGGATGATTTTGCATGAGATTTCTCATCAGCATTGCCCCAAAACTCTCTGCTTCGTTAGGCACTGTGGTTCTGGAAATTGTATTGCAGCATGGATTGAAGGCAGTGCACCTCTTTGAAGTGGATGCCTCAATGGAAAGTTTTATGGGGCAGAACTAGTTGCTATTCTAAAAAATGAACTACCGTGCTGGCATACATGATGGAGTCTATTTTTAGATGAACATTTGTTCCTATAACATGGCTTCATTATGCAAGAGGGCAGCAGTTCCAGCACTGTATTGTGAATATTGGGATATTAGAATGCCAGAGTAGATGCCCCTTTAGACTATGTTGTGACTTTTTCATACATTTTAGCCTTGACCTATTTCATTACTAGAGGGAAAACCATTAAAAGCAAAACCAAGCAAACAACTAAAACAACTTCAAGTTTCTGACATTTGTAGGTTGACTTCTTCCAACAGCTGACCCCAGGACAAGGATTCAAGTTCAAGTGGTTTGTCTGGAAAGTAAGCCCAAGAAGCATGGGCAGGGCAGTGGGGAAGTGACAGGCACGGGAAGGCAGCCTATAAAGGGTGAGTTATCAAATAATTTATACTCTGGGCAACTGAGGCTCTATCCACGGGGGATCTCTGGGAGGCCTTGTGAAGCCCACCTCAGAATTAACCCAGTTCAGAGGGGCCAGGGAACTATGGTATTTACCCACCAGTTCCCACCTGTCAGTGCTGAAGGCAGCTCTCCTTGGGTTGTTGTGTCCTTAGCACTTTTAGCTCCTTTGGATGGCTGAGGGGTCTCTAATCAGCAGGCACCAGGCTTTCAGAAAGCCCTCAGACATAGTTGCAGTCAGAAGCTGTCAGTTGGCATGCATAGGAACATGTGGGCACCATCAGCGGAGTTAGCTTGAAGACTAACTTTCAGTAGGTCAGACTTGTAAATCTCTACCACAGGGTGAAAACTGGAAGCTACACTCATTCACAGACAGATCTTGCTTAGCTTGCATAATGCATTAAAAATATAAACATGAGTGGCCAGCATTTAAAAATGTGGGGAGTTCATATATAGATCTGGATTTCTCATCCGAAGGCATGACATCACTGGCTGACATATGCCCATGGCTGGAGCAGAGCAACTGCTGCCTACTTCAAACAGGGCATGTGGTATCCACTTGGCCACAGTCCCCACCAGGCCAGCCTACCTCATTTTGCACCACTTCTTTGACTCATTTAGACTTTTGAGTATCAAATATTGGGCCTCTATGTTAACATTCTTTACTGGCATCTTTAATATGCTAATAATAAGAAGCTTCATGTGGAATGAAGTTACTTCTGTCTCAGTGGGCCTGCTGGAATGCTGTGGCATGAAAACTGAATTTTGCAGTGGAAAAATGGCTGAAGGTCAGCATATCCAGGCCTGCTCATAACTGCCATCGGCAGAGCAATTGATGCTCCAAGTCCATTTCTTCTCTGTGAAATATGAATCTGAAGTGTGCAAGCCCTGAGGTTGCTCTCAGCTTTAAAAGGCTATTATTCTAAAGTGATTTTCACGTGGCATTGTGCTAGGAAAGATTTATAAATATTACTTCTTGGCAAGGGATTTCATGTTAAATTGGGCCATTAATCTATGGGAAATAAAAACGGTGGGCTCCAGGACACCAGGCAGAATGACTCTCCTTTGTGGAATGAATGGGATTAATGTCTTCCCCAGCTCAAGGTTGTGGGTACCGAGTAGTTTAGCCAATTATTGTTACCTACCTTTCCCTCATTATAGAGTTGTGCTGGTCAATACAGTAGCCTCCAGATTCATGTTCCTTTTTATATTTAAGTGTTAATTAATTAAAATGAAAATCTTAAATGCAGTTCTTCAGCCGTACTAGCTACATTTCAAGTGCTCAGTAGCCATGTTTGGAAGGTGCAGTTAGGGAATATTTCCATCATTGCAGAGATTTGGAGCCAGCGCAAAGTGAGGGTTTGCCTGTTAGAGAAAGAACCTTTCTCTCTTTTGCTGGGTCATGTGCTGTAGGGATGTTATGAGGACCTGATTTTGTTACTTTGTTTCCACTAGTGAAGATACTGGGATAGTTGGGATACCACTGTGGGAGCCTAAAGCATAAGATAACACTGCAGAAGACAAAGCAGAGAAGAACCAAATCCTAGGTAATAACATTTGAGATGCTGCTCAGGCCATTTCTGTTCCCTGAGCTTATCAATCCCCTCCAGTGTTAAGTCAGTTTAAGGTGGGTGTTGTCCATTTGTAAGCAAGATTGGACATCCGTTTAAAGGAAGGCAGGGACTCAGCCATTTAGGATCTAGCTGTCTCTGCCCCATCAACATGAAAGAAAAATAAAAGAAGCTATAGAATTTGCAATCTTCATAAATGGAGTGACTACACTTCCCTATACAAGGCATTATTATTAGTTGTTTTAGGTGTTTTTCTGAGTTAGACTTTAGCTGTCAGGGATCATTTAATGGCTTCTAGCCATTGTTAAGGAAGAATACATCTTAAGAAACATAGGAAAAAATGAAAATTTATGCAGAAATAGAAGTTTATGGCAACGTTGTATGTTAACCTAATAGTCTCAATTGTACCAGAAGGATTTCTGTGTAAGGAAAATAGAACTTACTGGTAAACTTGTTCTGTTACAGACATCATGCCACAGTGCCTTAAATAGACTATCTTACTAATTAGTCAGTTGATTGATTTTCCCCATTTTGGATGGGGGAAACTGAGGCTGTACCTAGGGTGGTGATTTCTCTGGAAGGCCTTTTCTAACCTTGCCAGTTCAGAATGGATCCCCTTCTATGCTCCTAGGATACCTCATGCTTTCCTTCAATTCACCTTAGCACGTTTAATGCTGTGTTAATTTTATCTGACTAACTTTACTTGCCCAAGAGATGATGAAATCTTTGAACTCAAGCACTTTTTCCAATTTGTTTGTCATTTCTAGTATACTGCTAGTATGCAGTAATTGCTCAGTCAACACTGGTCAATTGAATGGAACTTAGGCTCTGCCTCTTGTCTAAGGTTATAGGCTACTAAGTTGTAGAAAGCCAGGCCTGTCAGGATCCAGAGTCACTGACTTCCTGCTGTCACTCTTGCATTAAAACCTTCTCTTTCTTTCAGTCTCCAGCTGCCTCACTCCCAGCAGTTTGTAGTGACCTCCTAGTTCCTAGAGGGGAGAACATATTGGAGGGCATCTCTACCTCCTCCTGCCACCAGCCTCAGAAGCCTTCAGCTGCTCTGTCCTCCTGTTTCCCTTCTTTCCCAGGCCATCCCTGGATCTTGCCTTCTCAATGATTTGAAACTAATATTTAGCCATTCCTTTCTTGTGCTACCAATATTTCCCCTTTAACCAGATCCATACAATCAATATTAAACACAAAGAGCCTGTCCGCTCTTAAAAGAAAACCCTATACCCTCTCTTGACCCTAACTGGCTGCTTTCTTTTCTCCTTTTCATTCACCGCAAACCTCTTTAAAGACTTGCCTGGATTCCCTGCCTCTCTTCTCACCTCTCACCAGTTCCTCAGTCCATACCAGCCTGGATTCCGTACTCATCACTTCTCCAAACGATTGTTTCTAATGCCACCAATAACTTTCATATTGCCTAACGTATTTGTCATTTTTAGCTTTGTGCTTGATATTTTAATAGTATTTTACACTGGTGATTGCCCCATTGCCCTCGAAACATTTTCTTTTCCTGACTTCCCTGCTCTGCCCTTTTCCCCACCTCCCCAAGTGCTCAGTTTAGTTTGCTTCCTCTAACTGGAAGTCTTCCCCACTCACTGGAGTCTCACCTGCACTTCCAACTTCATCTATCAGCTGGACACAGTGGCCCCCAGTTTTACACCACGATCCAATCCCCTGCCTCTGAGATTCCTGAAATCCCAGCATTTCTGCGACTGGCACCATTTTGCCCCTCCTCTTCATCCCTGGCCTGGTCTCATTGCCTTATTAAAGGTACCGTCCCTCACAGAGTTGCACATGTGAACCCTGAAAGTCTTCCTTGACACCTCCTCCTTTTCCAGCTTCCCTGCAAGCTCTTGGCCCCTTGCCCTGTGTGCTCTAGCCAAACAGGCTGCACGAACCTCCCTCCATTTCCTTGGACATGTATATTCCCTTTGCCTGAAGTAGTCCCCGTACTTTCCATTTGTTGGTAATATGTGGTGTTTCCCTAGGCATTACCTTCTCCCCTGCTTCCCCGCAGTCCTCACAGTTGTAATCAAGTATTTTGGGCATAGTTATGTAATATCTAGCACCCCTAACTAGAATGTTGACTTAATGAGAGAGGAGTCCGGTATTATCCTGGTACATGCTTAACAACTGGCTCTCCTGGTAGGAAAATAATTTGTTGTGTTTGCTGATTTCCATGGTGTAAAGACTCCTGGTGTGTCCGATTGCAAGCTACCAATGCAGTTGTCACTGAATACAGATTTGGGAAGAGAAGGACTCAATTTGTTATCAGAGGCTTAGAAGAAAGTTTTAGCATACCACTAGTACATGACTAGGGGCAGTGGTGGGCACACTGAAGATAATGACTCTAACGTAGAAGGTTAAATTCCAGGCAAGAAAAATGCAGTGTTTTTATTCCATCCAAATGTAGTGGTAAAAAAAATGCTAATGTTACAGACAAAAATGCCATAAAATCCTTTATTTTAGAGTTGGACCAGGCCAATATTTAATGAAGTAAAAATTTCACTGTCATAAAAAAAAAGAATTGAAGCAAGCTTTAAAGTTTATTACATCCAGTCTTTATTTTTCTCTGTTAGAACTGAGGGCCAGGGAGCGGGGTCTGTCATACTCACTTAGTTAGCTGTTAAGAGTTAAAATACTCACCTCTTACTTACCAACCTACATTCCTTCCACTATGGCACATTTGTTATGTCCAAAAAAAGGTAAATATTTTTGGATACAGTGATTTAATTTAGGTTGTCTTATTATATAGTATTATAGTTGAATATTTCATAAATAAATCTGCTTTACAAAAGAAAAAAGTAATGTGTGATTATTCCTTTTCTAATTTTGAGTTGTCTGTGGAGAGAGATTTTTTCCTTTTCTCTGCCCCCTCCCTCTTAATTATCTGCTGTGGTTATTTGTAGAATAAATGTATTAGTCAGCCTTTGCTGTGTAGCAAACCATCCATCCCAAAGGTCAGTGCCTTAAAACAACAACCATTTTTTAGACCCCTCTTCTGTGGGCTGACAGTCTGGTGCAGGCTTGTGGATCATTTTTCTGGGTCAGTGGGGCTCCCCTGGCATCTAGAGGAGATTAGCGGTGGGATGGATGTGAGTCCGAACTGATGGTGCTGGCCTCTCCTGTCTGAGGCTGCAGCTAGGATGGCTGAGCTGACTTGGATCTGGCCTATGTCGACATCATCCGCTCAGAGGCGAGTCCAGCTTGTTCTTGTGGTGGATTGACAGAGTTCTGAGAGGGAATGGAAATTGCCAGACCCCACAATCAAAATTGTCATGCTGACAAGTCTGCCAATTTTATATGCCAAAGCAAGCTATTCATAGGGTGGGGAAACAAATGCCTGCTCTCCACAGCAATGTCTGCAAGGCCACAGTGACGAGGCATGGACACACAGAAGGGAATGATTTTGTGGCTGTTTTTGCAGACATATACAGAAGAGTTGTTTCCTCAAAGCATAGAAGATTTTATAATAGTGGAGTGTGTCAATGGGGCAGAACTGACCAGTGTCCTCCTCGTCTTCCTGATGTGTGAGACAATGCTAAATACCCTAGTCAGATGATTGTGGTAATTGTGTACACCCAACATTAGAGCCCTTCCTCTGCCTTGAGGTGGGGGTCTTTCTCCATACCCTGCACTTTCAGGTCCTTGATTGATGTTTGGAGAGGAAAGGTCCCTGTGAGGTCTTAGGGAAGCAGAGCCACATTCTGACCCAGGATGCACTCAGGCAGCATCTTCTAGCAACGGCCCTTAAAACCAGAGAGTGTTCTCAGATGTACATAAAAATGAGGCTGGGTGGGGGCAATTGTAGCAAGAGAAGGTATGCTTAATTACTCTTCAAAGCTATGAGTTTGCTATTAGCAATCTCACTTTTTTTGTGCTACTTTTTTCTCTTCCTAGAACATCTTGAAGGGACTTTTCTGTACCCAATAGAGACTTTTCTTCTTCTTTTAAAAAAGGCGTTCCTATGTTGGGAACATGGAACTAATTCAAAATCTGTAAGAACACTGGGACAGTGGAAATTAAGCCTCAGAATTCTTCAATGTAGGAAAATGATCATGAGGAATTTTCCATAGTGGAGAGGTGGAAATCATTCCAGATCTCCTCTTCTAGCCTGTACCACAACATGAGTTTTTCTGGGATGAGAAACACATGTGTTTGACTGAGGGTATGTTTGGTAGGTTTTGTCAATGAAGCATGGGAAGGGATCAGTCCTTACTCTGAGCTCATCTTTTTTTAAGCTGAGTGTGCTCTGGGAAGATGCAGGCATCAGCATATTCACATCAGACCGAGCCAACAGAGCATGCAGTGAAAGGAAAGGAAGGCCATTATCTAGTGAATATATATTGGGTGGGGAGCCACTGAGGTTAAAACATTCAGTCTATTGCTATTGCTTTACCTTCTTCCTAGAATTAGTTCATGACCTCTATAATTGTCCTTTTGTAAGATAACCTGTGTGAGATCATGAACTCTGAAATTCACTCCCTGAGTTTGAAACCCGGCTTAATCACTGTATGTGTCTCTGAGGAAGCCATTTAACCACTCTGAGCTTTAGTTTCCTTTTCTGCAAAACAGGAATAATAAATTTACATCATACAAATCTTGTGAGGATTAAATGAGATAACATGTCTGAAATACTTAGCACAGCATACAGAGTAAATGCTCCACACCTGCTGGTATCTATAATAGAAATTTTAGTGCATTCAAAAAGTATATATTGTGTGAATTTGAACTATGGCAGGTGTTCAGGTACTTCTGGTTTGTATTTTAAATCTTTTTGCACTCAGTTTGATTGAAAAGTTGGGGTGCCAAAAGAATGTCAGTGTCTCGGATTGCAGATGTATTCCTGAGGAAGTGTGGATTGAGGGGGTGGTTAGGAAAGAATTAATGCATCTAGTAGATTCTTGGAGCTCTTGAGGACGGATCCAGATGCCTGGACTTAGAGAGGACATGGAGTAGGCAACCTACATCAATATGTGAATCTTAGGAATGGTCCTTTTCCTGGTCAGTGCCCCTCAGGTTTCCTGGAACCCCAATCCTTTTTGAGTGCCTGCAGTGGTCTCTTCCTTGCTGTATCTGAGAACTCTGGTTGGAGAGGCCTGGTAAAATTAATAAATTATTTTATCTGTCTTAAGGATAAATAAAAAATCTTACTCTGGGAAAAAAATTTGCATACATTTCTTTTTCAGAGAGGATCTTAAAGCCTTAAATATTTACACTTTGATATTTACAAAACAGAAGTAATGAACTCTTTAAAAAACTGAGGTAAAAAGGGGGAAGCATTTGAAAGTAAACTTTGGAGTAAATCATACATAGTTCCATTCAAATGTAAGTGAAAAAATTGAAATAGGAAATAATACCATTTGCAGATTTATTTTAAATCATATTAAAATTTTTAGTCTTGCAAGGTCCGGGTGGAAAAAAGAGTGTATAGTTGCACAGAACTTCTTAGGAAAACAAGTCAATACATCAGTAGGAAAAGGCTATGCAATGGGCATTATTCTGATTTCTGCTTTCTGACTTGGAAGAAGCATATTATATTAAAAGGGTGTGCTAGGTATGTATAATCAAGGTGACCTTTAATCTCTGGCTTTATGTACACATAAAAATCATAAATAGAAAAGACTAATTCTAAGAAGGAAAGAAAAGCTGTGAATCTGTTAGTCTGAGCCATACGAAATTGCCGTTACTGTAGGTCAATGTCAAACATAGGCAGTTTCACATAGTTCAACAATTCAGTCATTTGGAAAGAGCAAATGTTACTTCTGCTAAATCGGCCATAGAATGATGACAGTAAAGAACCTGACAATGATGTGGCAAATGAGTTAACTTCCTCAGTTGTTAGTGGTTCTGATTTTATTCCAATACATTAGTATTCAGTGTAGAATTATAATACTATAGCAGAAGAGAACATGCTACTTTCAAAACTGCGTGTGGTCTTCTCAAATTTAATGATATGTGTTTAATTGAGTGCGGGTATAACTTTTACTTAGGTCAGCTTCAAATTCAAGTTTGGGGAAATAACTTGGAATTAATTTTGAGCAAATAAAATGATAAATATACATCATTTTATTTGCTCATGAATTATTTTCTTATTTGTTGTTGTTAGGTGCCCTGCTTTAGGTGGATTCTTTTATAGTATAGACGGTGGTACTTAAAAGCACAGACTCTGAAAGCCATCTGCCTGGGTTTGGATCCCAGCTCTATAACTTGTGAGCTAGCTGTGTGACTGAGCAAGGGACTTAACCTCTCTACCTCAGTTTTCACATATATAAGAAGAGGGTAATAATAGCACTTCCTCGAAAGGTTGTTGTGAGGAGTGTATGAATTAATAAAATATTTGTGATCAGTGCCTATCATGCTGGAAGCATTGTGCAAGTGTATATTATTATTATTTTTCATTGTAATCTTCTTTATGAAACTTGTATAAATGGGCTGTCTGCAGAGTGATTACTTGTCTTCAAAGTGAGAAGCTTTATTGATTTTCCTCTACTATCAGAAATTCATCTATGCGAGTATCACTTTGTCAATATAAAGTCCACATAAGCCTGGTGAGCCTACGGGGTAGGGCTTGCTTAACCAGGTTACATTTAGCGAGGATTGGTTGGTGGGAATAAACTGCTTCTGACTGTTCACCTGGCTGGGAGCCATCCTGCCTGCTGTTGCTTTTTGTATGCTCAAGTGCAATTCCTGTTCAGATGTGTTCTTTCCCACAAAGCAATTGTAACCATTTGGAACCACAGTAAGTGATGGTTGGGTCTGTGTATATGAATGTGCATCCTGTTATTAATTCATGTATCAGCACAGTTTTATTGAGCACTTACTAGGTGTGAGGCACTCTTCTGAATAATACGCAACTGTCTAATGCGTAGTAAACCAGATTGTGTGCTATTAAGAGTGGGAAGAGGGAAGGAATGGTAATGACTGTAAGTTCTTAGGGAAGACGTCTCTGAAAAGCTGATTTTTTGAGCAGAGATTTAAGGTTGCTGAGGGATGAGCCATGTGGCTATCAGCAGGAAGAATACTCTAGGCAGAAGAATTAATAAGTGTGAAGGTGTACGACTTCTGGGGTAATTTGATGTGCCAAAAAGTGGCTATTTGACTGGAGCAGAATAAATCGGGGCCTGGGGCAATGATAGAAGACAAGGTCAGAGAGGTCACTCTAGGTCAGGGGCAAATTATATTGGGTTTTCAGATCATTTTAAGGACTTTGGCTTTTCTTGGAATGAAATGTGAAGCTGTTATGAGATTTTGAACACAAGTATGATGTAAACAGACTTGTGTTGAAAAAAGGATCACTCAGACTTATAATTCAGACAAGATGGCATGGATTTTGTTTTTCTCTGCTCTTCCCCAACTAAGTAATACAAGAGACAACCAGCAGAGAGCTCCGAAAGGTGCTAAGAGGAAGGCAAATGGATTGTGACATTGGGACCAGAGGAACAGCTCCAGTGGCAGTGTATCTGTGTTCCCACAACCAACCCAGGAAGAAGAGATCGAGGCTCAGTATTTCATGGCCCCTGAAATCGGAAGTGGCCCAGAGAAGCTCCTTCCTTCCACAGATCTAACCGGAAGTCTTTCCCTGTCACCAGCAAAGCCCAGCACCGTTGTCAAAGGGAATCATTTTGAGATCTCAGCTAACAACAAGTGGCCAGGAAAAATGCTCTGCTTCTGCACTGATCCTGAAATTTCTCTCTTCCAAGAGGTCCAACATGGGGGTTGCTGACTGGCACCACAACAAACAGGCTGTTCTGGGAACCTCTTGCTTCCACGCGCCTGCGGCTTCCTTCCCCTGCTCAGAAACAATAGGGACCTGAACTGGAGAAACCCACCTGCCCCCTCAGGCACAAGCATCTGTAGGATTCTCAGAAGCGTCAGATAAGCCAAGCAGACTAAAATAATACAGCCACGGCTCTGAAAATTAAACTGTCACTGGAAACATAGCCCAGAAAAGTACACCAGGGCCCACATGATAAAGACAGCAGAGTGACTGCCTGCTAAAATAAAAGATTTAAATAGGATTCAAAGACTTGTAACATAATAGACAAAATGTCCAGGATACAATTGGAAACTGCCCATATGCCAAGAACCAGGAAAATCACAACTTGAGTGAGAAAAGACAAATTAACTGACACCAACACTGAGATGAATCAGATGTTGGAATGAGCTGACAAGGGTTTTAAAGTAGCCCTCATAAAAATACTTCAAAATTCAATTGAAAACTCTTTTGAAACAAGTGCAAAAGTAGAGATCTTCAGCCCAGAAACAGAAATTTTTTTTAAGGAACCAAATGGAAATGATAAAGCTGGAAAGTGCATTGGCAAAAAAAAAAGTCCCCCACATATTTTAATACCCACGCACATATATTATAGTAGCCAGATCAACTGTGATGAAAACTATACAGACATCCACTTAAAATACATGTAAAGATGGAATCCTAAAAAGTGTTCAAGTAACCCCAAGAAGGCAAGAAAAGGAAAATAGAGGAGTGAGAATCAGAGTAGGCAAATAGAATGCAAATAATAAAATGGCAGAGTTAAGGTCTAACATAACAAAATTACCTTAAAAGTAATAGCATAGGAAACTCAGAAATACACCCACACAAATATACCCAACTGACTTTTGACAAAGTTGCAAAATATATCTACTGGAGGAAAGGATAATCTTTTAACAAATGATGCTGGAGAAATTGGACATCCATAGGCAATCAGTCAATCAATGAGTCAATAAAGAGAAATGAAACTTGATCTAAATCTCACACTTTGTACAGGGACTTAAGTGGATCATGAGCATAAATGTAAAACATGAAACTATAAAACTTTTAGGAAAAAGACATAGGAAAATCTTTGGATCTAGGACCAGGCAAAGAGTTCTAAGACTTGACACCAAAAGCATGATACACAAAAATAAAAATTGGATCTCATTAAAATTTAAATTTCTGTCTCTTCTTAGAAGGTTCAACCTTCATGACCTAATTACCACCCCAAGTGCCCCATCTCCAAATACCATCGTATGAAACATTTTTTTGTTTCCTGGGTCATTCTGTATGTTTAAATTTCCTTATGATGACTTTCTATTATTTTCCAAACCAGAAAATAATACAAATGTTTATGTTTTAGAAAGGATAAAAAAATTTGAGCAAAGGGAAAACCAGTATGCGAGAAAAACGATGAAACCAGAGGTAGTGCTGGTATGCCAAAAAGACTTTGCGTAATTATTCAAAGGGATTCACAGTTCGGCTCTGGGTTTCTTAGCAGTGCATACAAAAATTCTTAGTGTTGATTAGAGAAAACAGATGAGCTGTTCAGAAGTCTCATGGCTACCATAGCCGCTAATAGAACTGCCATTGGTACTGACACCTCAGGGATATCTCCAGTGTGTCTCTGTACGAAGCAATAGCATTCACAGAGTTTGTTTCAAATCATTCTGGAACACAGGTCAAAAACTATTTGGTAATCACAATTCTCAGAGAAATAAACCATGTGAACCAGTTGTATAGCAGGTATACAGTGACTGGTATGGAGGATTAGTGGTCCTGATTTTTCCCTTCCTTATATCCACATCTCTTTGTAATTTCACTTTGTAGATCCTCCCATCAAAAGGTAAAGATTATTTCCTGATCTCTTGGGCTGGGGCTGGCATTGTGTCTTTCTCTGTCCAATAAAATGTGATAGAAGTGGTGGTAGGTCACCTCTGAGCCTAGAGCTGAAGAGGTCTTTTGTGCTTCTGCTTCATCCTCTGTCAAGGTAACAAGCCCAGGCTAGTGTGACAGAAGATGGAAGACCAACTGGAGCAGAGATGAGTCCCGCCACTTGACTTGTTAACTTGTTAGCTGGTCACATGTACATGAGGGAGACAAGCTGAGTTCATCGGAGGCTGGCCCAAGTCAGCAGATCCATGGATCTGGCTCATGAGAAAAGATAAATACATATTGTTATTTTTTACAATAAATACATACTTTATACACAGAGATAAAAGTAATTTGTTATGCAGCACTACTGTGGTAATAGATAACAGATACACCTGGTTTCATCCATTGTAGAAAAAGAGATGGACTTTATTCCGGTCCTGGGTTTTCATTTAACTAGATATATGATTTTCAGCAAATATTTAACCTAAGTGGCATATGTAAAATGGAAATGATTTTCTGTCTACTTCACAAAGTTGCTAGAGTGAAATGAAATATTTGTAAAAAAGACTATTTAGTAGCTGTGAAGTACATTTAAACTGAGGTTAATTTAAAACTCTCTGCTCTATAAAAACATACCATATTTAGGTTTTTTCAAATGCAGCTGCTCTTTCAGCTACTAACCAAAAAAAAACCCATAAAGATCATTTTAAGGCCATGCCAATCACTGTTAAATTGATCCAGCCATGTTTTGATATTCCAATATCAAATTAGAAATTGCTAAAGAAGAACACTTTTTATAAATATGGCTTAGAGAAGGGGGTCCTTAAATTTAAAAAAGCAAAACAAACTTTGAGTTATTCAACCAACTTTTTAGTTAAAATGTCAAATATGACTGTCAGTATCTAGACACATCTGGTGCCATACTGATACATCTTGGGAGTAAAATTTGCATGATTTAACTACGTAATGGCATGTGCAAAGGTGTAATTCCTGGTGGGGGGGAAATGTTTTCCCAGCCTGGGGCAAAATACCTTGAAACCAAAATCTGTCAAAGGGAGAAATAAAGTGGGAAAAACTTGTTTATTGCTTGTAAGCAGTCGTCCTCTTCTGCTCGCCTGTGTCTCTTGCCACCCGGCTGCAAAAAGAGACCCCACCCAACCTCTCTGGTCCAGATGGTCCAGATATGCCCTCCTCCCCCTTGTATTACCTACTGATATGGAGATGGACTACTTCTCTCCACCCCTTTGAAAAACCTGTTGATATGGAGATCCACTAAGGCCAGGTGAGAGATTCTGGAAATACTGCAGTTTTACCCATAAAAGGGATAACTATAAATTGGCTCTATTTAAATACATTTGCACCTTTTTGTTTCACAGCTCCGTGTATGATTTTGAAATATAGGAAATAATTTCTCAAAGTAAATCTCATCAGCATTCAGAGTTACTTTATTTGCAGCCACAGAGATAAAAGTTGACTCTTGATATCTCTAACTAGCTTATTTTTAGAATAACCAAAAATATTATTCTTTTATTCTTATCTTTTCAAGAAAGAAAAATCGTTTTCATAGTTGGGCTGTAAATTGCATTCTTTGCATATATCATCTTGAAAATTCCAAATATTGTCTAGTTTTTAAATAATGTGTCTTTTGTAATAATGATTTGTAGTCATAAGATTTGAAGTTCTAAAACTATAAATGAATAAAATAAAAATTTTTCCCAGAAACACACACTGTTAATTTGAGAGAATATAATTTCAGATATAGGCCTATGCGTCTATACATATAGAAAGATTAGGCATAAATAGGAAAACTTTTTAGACCTGAAACATATGATGCATGCTAATTAACATTTTACTTAATTTTTACTTGAAATAAAGTACAAAAAAGAAGCTGAATGTAATCTAAACTCCAATAACAGTTACATTACATGATAAATTGTTTCTAAAGAATCCCTCTAAAGTGAAGAAAAAATAATTATAAAGAACTTGAAGTTCAAGTCATTACTATGTAAAATTTTGTTTAACTGTATCTAATTTACTGTGAATGATGAAGCTAGATTATATTATGCTCATTCTTCTCTTTACTATCTCAGCCTCTACATGTATTAGTTATAATGTTATTTAAAAAATTTTAAGGCTTTTACCATGCCATGATACTTTGCAGTAATAATTCCTAAGATTGTTTAAAATTACCTCTGTCAGAAAACCAGTAATCTAATTAAAATGGGAAATGCAAAAAGTGCTTAGATATAAAAATGGTAACCAAAACTCATTCATAATTGTAGAGGTACAAATTATAACCACAGTGAATTTCCATCTCTTACCTATCGGATTGTCAATAGTCTAAGTCTGACAACCTCTTCTGATGGTGAGACCATGGGGAGATAAGCCTTTTCATTCATTGCTGGGAAAAGTGCAATTAAGCACCACTTATGGAGGGTAATTTAATAATATCTACTAGAACTACAAATACATTTATCTTTTGACCCAGCAATCTCTCTTCTGGGTATTTATATTTTTATGTGTATCTGCAAAATGACACACACACATGGTTATTAATCTCAGAGTTGCTTATAAAAGCCTATCTTAGAAACAATGTAAGTGCCCATCAATAGGGGACTACTTGAATAAATTACAGACATTCCTACAGTGAAATATTTTGCAGCTAAGGAGGAGCAGGAAGAAAAGGAGAGAGAGAAAGGAGAACTCTTTGTATTCATGTCCAGAAAGTGTGTAATAAAGGGAATTAGTGATATTATACTTGTTTGTATTTACATATATGTATATATATATATGTGACATTAATGAAAGTGTTTACCTTATGTGGGAGGGGGCTAGGTCAGGAAGAGGCTCTGGTAGACTGGTTACTCTAGTGCTTTAAATTATTTTATTTTATGAATGTGTAACCATTTGCTAACCAAAAGAAAATTTAAGCATTAATTAGATGGATTTAATTCTCAACAGAACTTCTTTTCTCTCAGACTCTCCATTTGTGACTTTTTAAATTTGGTTCACTTTTTGGTTAGCTGGATTTTGACATCTAGCTAATTGTAAAGGAGGATTCATGAGTGTTCCATTTCCCAAATTGCCATATGAATGAATAGAATAGGACAGATGGGGCCTGCCACTCCATTCGTAATATTAGTGACTCTTAGGCATCTCTCCTTGTCCTGGAATTCTCATTGCTGATCTCCTTTTCTGCAGTTCTTCAGCATTTATACTTGCAGAAAAGGTCAAAACCTGCAATGATGGATGCTGGCAGAGTAGTGTCAATTTTTCGACCTGTGCTGGTCACACTGGTATGAATGATAGATAACATTTTGTGATCGTAATGTTTCAGATAGCAGAGCCAGCAATGCCTAATCCCCAGAGAGTAATGCAGAAAGTATCAAAAGTGGGTAACTAACTTAGTACATGTATAGGACCATTAATATTTTATGGTACTGGTGGTGGTGTGTGCATAAACACATAGATACTATAAAGCTTTACATAATTGAATATTACATCAATGAGTTATTTGTGTAACAGACAACCACAGAATCTCTGTGGCAGACAACAGTGATCTTTTATCTATGGGTTGGCTGTGGTTTGGCTGATCTGACTAGGCTCAGCTGAGCTTGACTTCAAACTACATACTCAGGTCTTGTCTGCTTCAGGCTCTGGCTGTGGATTAGACTCTGGACTTCACTACGTGTGTTCATCATGGGGCTCAGGCTTAAGAGCCAACAGCCGTCTGGAGGAGGCTCTTCTCATGGTGATGGCAGAAATGCTAGAAAGCAAGACCAAATGCACAAATACATTTGAAGTCTTTGTGTCATGTTTGCTAATATTCTTCTGGCCAAAGCAGGTTGCATGATCAAGCCAATATCAAAAGGTCTAATGAGAGGCACTGTAAAGGAAGTAGACACAGGGAGGGGTGGAGTCCTGGAAATAATAATGTAATCTAATGCAATTGCAATGATTGCTTTCCATAAAAAGAAAACAAAACAAAACAAAAACTTGAACTCTGTTATGTGTATAGGTCTTTCATGTTGTATGTTTAATCTCATTAGGAGGGAAGATGCATTTTCCCTTGAAAGTTAATTGGAAACTAAAAGAAGGGTGATGTGGATTTATAGACCAAAGGAGATTTATGGCATTATAACATGCTAATCCTCCGATAAGAATAACCACCCACTTATAAACAACTTCCACATATTTTTGGAAGCTTCCTGGGAATTGCCCATTTTGGCTCACGTTTGCAATCCCTGACCTATTCAAAGAGTGAAGTATAGTGTGATGTTTTTCACTTTCAAAATGGTTCTTAACCAACTATGTTAGGGTCTCATAAAATGAACAAAATAGTCAAATATTAACATATAAGCACTGAATATACCAGTTCCCAGAAGAACTGAACTTCTCTAAGTATTGGGTAGCTGGCTATTACAAGTAGTATATGATTGGTGCTTTTGTGATTTGATTGGTCATTCAAGTATTTTATACATTTTTCTAAAACTTTTTTGTCAGGTTTCTAAAGTATTTTGGAAGAGGAGGATTCTGTAAAGTGCATGAGTTACAAATTAGAATGAGAAGTATCCCAAGAGGTGAGATAGTTTTAATATTTAAAAATAATGTGGCCTAAATGAATATGATATAAATTTCTTTTGTAGACACATTTCCATTTGAATTCTATATAGAAGTAAAAAGATAATACACAAGGAAAATGAGTCTCTCATACTTCTACCCTGGAGATGTTAGCAGGTATACCCTCATCCAGTCATAGGAAGCACAATGAACTTGTGGTTGAATGTGCTAGAATTTTCTATCAAGTTGTAAAATTTGTCAAACTGCAATACATTATCATCCATATATTCTTAAGAAACATGGGTATGATAATGTCTTTAATTTTCAGTCACTCAAATTTTTATAGTTGTATTATTCATGGTGAAATTCATCCAACAAATGTATCCGTTTCCATCTAGAAGGATTCAAGAACTGACAACTTCCCCCTCTTTGATATTTGTCATCCTCAGATTCCCTTAGAAATCTGAATACTTAACCATTTACCATGCTTTTAAGTACGTGTTTTGCTGGGCAAAAAAAAAAAATTTGCAAAAATGTGAAAGAAAAGAATATAATTTATACAGAATATTCAAGAAAGCGTCATAATGTAAAAACTAGATAGTATGTCCCTAGCATATCCTGAATTAACAGTGTACTTGTGGCCTCACTGACTTTCTTTCCCCATATGCTGATACATAAATACATGAGAAATAAAGAATTCATATCAAGCACCGAAGTCTGAGTTCTTAGGTAAGTCACAAGCTTGGAAAAACTAAATTCTAAAGGGCAAATGACACCAGTACCAGCATGTTACTGAATTATGGTCTGCATTCCTCATTTTTTTTTTGTAGCATACATTTCTAATCCCCTTTTTGTGAAACCTGTTTAACTGTTCAACAGGTCAGAATTTTTGTATCATCTGAAACTCTCAAATAAGTACTTTCTTAGTAGCTCTTTTTGTATTTGCTGTTTAAAATTAAACAAGCATTATTTTTGCTTGTTTAGGTGAAATTATTCATTTTCCACTTCACATTTAAACCACTTGTTCCTAAGTAACAATACTGTGATTTTGATGTTTGAAATGCCTTCACCCTCCCTGTCATGGACAAGTTAGGTTTTGTAGTTAGAGCTCCCTACCCGCATACAGCTCTGTATTTATGATGGCACAGCAAAGTGAAGATTTCAGACAATTATCTTAACAGGCCTTCAGGTCAGCTGGCTGCTGTGTTTATAAGCAAAGCAAGTTGGACGTTGGGCTGTCCACAGATAACCTGCTAAGTACATAATGCTCCAGTTACCTTCTCTTCTAAAGTCATTTGGTGTAAGTTGGGTATTGAAGAATGAACATTAACTCTCGTGGCTCACCAGGGAACCATTTAATAAATAACTAGAGTCCTGGAGATGTTCGTGTATTCCTCTAAGTGCCTTGGTTTTTTTTACTGATGCAGTTCATTGAAGGTCACTCCACAGTTTCAAATATTTAATGTACTTTCCCAAGTGAGTGACCCGGGTCTGGTAGACAGGCTGGCTGATCAGTTATTTGTAGCCAGCCAGTATATAGTAACCTAAACAAGTTCATAATTATTATATTCTGGCAAGGAAAAGCTGATCAACAGATGTTATAAGAATTCAGAGAGGCTACAATAAATATGAGTTATGATAAAAAACAACCTCATTAGTTAAAATATATATATGCATGAGGATGTTGGTTTTTATTGTGGGTAACTTTTATTTTGATAGATACCAAATGAGAAGTATCCCAAGGAAAAAAGAACACCTCTACATCTTTTACACTTATTCACTGATTGTTTATGATTTTTCCCACTTGTTTCATCATTCTATCTGCTAAGATATTGATCCATGCAATTTTATTTTTCCCTGAACTATTTGGGGGTAAATTTCAGACAGGGTGCCCCTTGACCTCTAAGTAATCCAGTGTGTGTAGTCTAAGAACAAGGACTTTTTTTTATATAATGACAGTGCATACTTACCAAAATTAGAAAATTTAATAATGATATGTGCTGTGAACTAACTGTGTTTTTTTAAACAAACTATATACAGAGAAGAGAGAAATTGAAAGGGAATGACTTCAGGTCCCAAACACTATCATATTAGTTGCCCTGGGGTAGATTGTTCTGTTTTATGACTGTGAACTAAAGCTGACTTAATTAGTTAATAATCACATGGTAGGCTAAATTTCAGTTGTAAGGTTGCTAGATGATCCAAAAGCCAGTTAGATGAGGGTCACTTATTCAATAACTCCTTTGCATATTTTAGTCCCTTCAAAGGTTTCTTCTTTTTCCTAATGATTTACCAAGGAGTTTATTGGCACTTACCCAAGTCAGCTTTCACTTCGCATTTATAAAGCGAGTTTGAATTAAAGATGCAAGGAAGGTTGACTTTGGCCTTAATATTCAGCCATCACTACACCTCTTTGGAGCTGAATTTTAGGTGAACTTCATTGCTGGCATCCTTGAACCTGATCACTGTGATGTTAGATTTCTGGTTTTAGGTATAGACTCTAGTACAAATATAATTAAGATGTAGTAAAAGGCTGACAAAACCCATCTAGAAAAAGAGAACTGTTAATAATATACCTTGCAGGGGAGTCAGTATTACCATATAAGTAATACAGACAGGGCACACTATTTGGATGTCAGATTTTTAAAAATGTCATCAATTTATTCGGACTTTCTAATGTAAAACTATCATAGCAATAGTTAAAGTTCAATCTTTCTTCCTGAAGACTTTAGGGAAGTGCCTTCCAATTAGGATCATCTGTTCCCACCTAACTATTTCATGTCCATTTCTACGGAATGTTTCAAGAAGTGGTGTTAAGCCTGGTGGAGTTCTATTGCCTTAGAAACTATATATATATATATATATATATAAGACTGACTGTGGACTGCTAAGGTGTGAGGTTAAGAGAACACTAAAGGATAACATAAAGGGCATGTGGAGCCAGTAGGATCACCTGGTAGGTTAGAGGTGTGGGAGGAGAACCCTTCTTCAGCTGTACCTCCTGAGTATCTTAACATCTAAGCCTCTTGGGCAGCATTGAAATATATTAAAATAATGCAGTGTCACCTGTATCATTAAGTCAGTTATGGAGCCCTAAGCCAAGTATGGAGGCAGGGCTGACCTCATGTCATCTACAGGAATAAATGCCACATGAGTGGCATCTGTGGAAGTACTTAAGAATTCAGGAGATGAAAAGATATCTTAGAGACAAATAGAAAAGACAGGAGGAACTGAATATATACAAAGGCAGGAAGAGAACATAATAAGAAATGGTGTAAATAAAATTACATAACTATGAAAAAGCAGGTAGCTTATCTGTGGTCAGTGGGGGCTGGGGATGAATGTGTGTGGCAGAGATCTCTAGTTCGTTGTCAGTTTGCATGAAAATAGAATGCATGCTAAGGAAATGGTCTCTAACATCCAGTTAGTAAAACAGACTGTCCTTTATAACTCTGCTAAAACATTTGTTAACAAACATTTTACTGAAGTGAAGTCCAGCTTGGGACTCTGCTTTTGTGTATAGAATTTATGACATAAGTACGATAAGAGGCTGACAAAGAGCATCCAGAATAAAGAGGACTGTTATCTTGACACATCTTTTGCAGGAGAAGTTGTGGGAAAACAGGTATGTTCACACATTGGTGGTGGGACTGTAAATCATTACAACGCCCATGGAGAGCAACTTGGTGATATCTATCAAAATTACAAAGATGCCCTTTGCCTGGCAGTCAGCTTCTGTAATTTTTCTTACAGATTCTCTTATGCACAATACAGAAGAACTTATGTGCATAGTTTGTAGCAGAGAAAGATTGAAACCCAAACCAAATGATTGAAAACGGGGACTGATCAAATAAACCCTGGTAGATCAGGCATGGAGTAGTATGCAACTATAAAATAAAAATAATAAAGAAGAAGAGTAAAGACGTGCTCTGTGCTCTGATTTGGAAATAACTTTAAGAGGGAAAACAAGAATAATCCCATTAGCATGTATTTGCATAAAGAAACTAGAAGGAGATACAAAAAAATGAATAAAAATGTTGTGTGGTGGGTGGAAACTGACAGATGGAGACAGGGTGGGTGTGAAAGTCTTCACTGTGTAAACCTTTTTATACTTTAAGATTTTTGAACTGTGTTCATGTGCTAGTTAATGAAAAAAATCCAAAAGAGGATTATTGCATTCCTATAGGAATGGCAGACTGTTAATTTTCTATCCTGACATCTATCCTCCTAATTCTTTTTATTTTAAACAAGAACATTGTACTCTAGACTTAAAATAAAAATTTCCCAGCTTTACTTGCAGCTAGGTGTGGCTCTGAGACCACTGAAATATCACGAGAATGGTCATGAGACATCTTTTTATGTGGATCTATTCAGGCATCATGGCATTTATGCCTTGCTGTCTTCCAAAATAAAGATTTGATGCCCAGAAACCCAGCAGACATCTTGGACAGTGAAATGACCTTGATATTGAAAACCCTTTGCTAAGAGAGCAAAGCAGAAAGATAGAATCATAAATCCCTGATGGCACTATGAGGCCAAAATATTGGCTGCTTCCTGGTTTCTCTTACGTGAAAAAACAAACAAAAACAGTCCCTATCTTGAGTGCACCACTCTCATTTTGATTTTTTATGTTATTAATTATACTTTGGAATCTAACCTAGTAAGTACCCTCAGTGTAAGGATTATGTTTTTCTTTAAGATCGTTTCTTCTGTGAACTTGGCTAGGGCATTCTAAACCTCTGCCCTTATCTCGCAGCTAGTGCCTCTTTGGGTTGATCAAGTTCCAGTGCAGCTTGTGTAAATGTTTCCAGAGAATCATGAGATAAGAATATTATCTGTCACTGAGTTTTGCAGTCCTAACTGCCAGTGTTGGAAAAATTCCCATATATGCATCATGTCACTTTTCTTTTTAAAATAGATGTTACAGCCACATTTCTAATATTTAATATGCAGTTAAAATAACCATACTTAACCATGTCAGAATAAATGTCCAGATTCTCGATCATGGACTTAAGAATGTGGAAACACATTGATTTTAGGAGATGTACATGTCTGTTTCATCGCCATACCTATAATTCAGGCAAAGCAATATTATTAGTAATAGAAAAAAGGACGTGGGGACCTAGATGAAACTCAGTTTTTAGATTCATAGGATATTTGTTGAAGTGGTGGTGGGAAAGGCTGATGGATTTTCAGCCAAGTCATGTGTTAAAGTGACTGTAATAAATAAACCATATTAAATAAACATTCATTTTTTTTTTCAAAAAGATTTGATAGCAAAAAGATACAGTGCTATCTCATTGTTAGAAGACTCACATTTTTTCATAATTAGAATGGGAAGGGAATTCCAACAGTGGTCACACAGTACTTAAAGTGTCTAAACCAACTTTTACTCACTGAAAAGTGATGGAATAACCCCACTAAACATCAATCTTAATAGGATGAAGAAGCGAACAGATTCAACTGGAGTTTCATAATAGCTAATTTCTTTTAGACTTGGGATGACTTGTTTGGGACCCCCTATGCTGATTCTAATGTATAGATCCAATTTAGAGCCTCTTTCTCTAAGTAGAAAAATACTCAAAAACACTTTTTATATAGTTATTCTACATTAGGAGCTGGGCTTTCCCACATGCTAATAAGTAGAAAATCTTTTAGGGGCAATAAGAAACTGCCAAAAGGAAATTATCTTTGGAGGGAAGCCTGGAAGATACAGCAATAGTTTGCCTTTTAGGCTCCTTCTCCTCATCATAACATAGTAATTTATACATATAGAGGTGATATAGCCTTTATACTAAATATATTCTTTGTTTGTTTTTGTATTTATCTTCTGAAGATATTTGTTGATCATTTACTTTGTGCTAGAGCCCTGGAGCTGCAGGTAATGGAGTTGGTCCGAGATGTCACAGAGCTTTGTAAGGGGGGATTACAATGAATGAATTTCTCAGCAAGTGCTGGTGATCAGCAATTGAGATTGGTGCAAAGGAGGGAGAGTAGGCCGTTCTGAAAAAGTCCATGACAAAGGACCTGATTTAAGCAGTGGGCTCAGAGTGCCCTGAAAAAAGTGGGGGCTGAGGTCTAGGTAAAGTGTGGGTGCAGGTGTGGGTGCAGGTGGGGGTACCTCATGTTCCAGGTGAGTGAGTCCTACGGAGTTTTGCAACTAGGGAAGCTTGACCTCTGCTACCTGGTAGCTTTGCAGTGTGAGGCCAATGTGGGGGTTTAGGCAACAGGAGGAAGAGACAGGTTAGATAAAGGGGGAGAGGTCACTGGGGGCAAAACCACTTAAGGTCTTAAGGATTTCCTTCTTTATTCTGTGCTCAGTGGGAATCCATTGAAAGGTTTTTGAGCGACAGCCAGTGGGAAAGAGAAGGGTCACAGCAGTCAGAGTGGATGCCAAAAACCAGTAGAAAGAATAAACAACATGGGGGCAGGAGGGTAGGAGTGGTGGTAAACTAGGGTGGTGTCAGTGGAGATGGAATAAAAGTACGTATTTCAGAAAAATTTAGAAGAATAAAATCAGTAGGAATGGATGGTGTGGGTTGGATAGGTATGTTTTGGTCATTATAGCAGTGATCAGAAAACAATATTTCGTAACCTTTTATTTTGAAATAACTCAGATTTATGTAAAAGTTGCAAAAATAGCACACTGTTCCTGTGTACTCGTCACTCAACTTCCCCTATTGTTAACATCCTACATGACTACAGTACAATTTAAAAAACCAGGAAATTAACATAGGGACAGTATCATTAATCACTAAACCACAGACCTAACTGCAACACCACCAGTTTGTTAACCGATGTCTTTCTTTTTTGTGCCAGAGTCCAGTCCAGCATCCCATGTTGCCCTGAAATCTGTGACAGTCCCTTCATCTTCCCCTATCTTTCATGTCACTTGATACTTTTGAAAAGTTTTGGTCGGTTATTTTATAGAATATATCTTCACTTGGGTTTGGAGATTTGAGACGTTTTCTCTTGATGAAGTCAAGGTTATATGTTTTTGGCAAGGACACCAGAGAAGGGGTGTCCTCTCAGTGCATGATAATCAGAAAGAAAATGTATATTTTTTAAAAATTTTAATTGAAATACAGTTAACATACAATACATTGAACAAAGGGTATTTTGAAGTATCACTTGGCAGTTCGCTGTTTGGCCAGTGTGCCTCTCATCTGAGCTCTGTGTCATTGTTCGGCAAGCCTTTGATGGCTTGGGACCTTCAGCACCCTGTTTTCCTTTCTCCTCACAAGTGTATAGAGTAGGGAGGGAGAGGTGGAATTACTTTTACCATTTAATCTGATTTTTTTTCTATATGTGCAGAAATAGGAAATTAAAATTCCACATCTGAATATTGCCAGTGTTCTTAGAAGCTGGGTTAGGAAGAGGGTGATGGCACTTGGACTGAGGTGGGGTTGAGGAGGAGGGGTGACCCTCAAATGCACCTCCCTTCTAACAGCCTCCAATGTATTCCTTGCAACCTTACTATAGGTCAGAACCTTTGTTCCTCTTCTGGGGAATGTCTTCCTCATCCCCAGTTGCTGAAGCTGGTGACACAGGGTACATACGTAATCGTGATATTGGGGTTCTCTTACCTGTGCTTGGGAAGAGCCTTACTTGGTAACTCCTGCTAAGAGGAGAGAACCTGTTTGTAGGCTGAACTATTTTACTTTTTGCAATTTTTCCAGTAATCTTAAACCATGTAAACTCAAGCCATCAAGGGAAATGCTCTAATTTTCACAGATCATACATCTTTTCTTTTCTTTTTTTGGCCACTTACTGCCTCAGCAAATGTATGGAACTCTTGCTCTCTCAGAAGAACCTAGATCTTTGACAGTGGCCCTAACAGTTGGTGCCTGCATTGATCCACCTATCATTCACATCCAAAGAACTGAATGATAGTCTCTTTATATATTTTTCAAATACAATTACCGGTAATATCGAGCAACAGCTTTTTATTTTATGACTATATGAGTAATAATGAGAACATTTCTTAAAGTTTCCAAAACATGGAAATGTGTGAAAAAGAAAGAAAGAGAGAGGAGAGGGAGGGTGGGGGAAGTAGGTGAAGGTGAAAAAGAGGTACAAACTTCCAGTTATAAAATACAGTAGTCATAGGGACAGAAGTGCAGCATAGGGACCATAGCCAATGATATTATAATTCCTTTGTATGTTGGCATATGGTAACTACACATAGAGTGGTGAGCATTTAGTAATGTGTATAACTGCCAAATCACTGTTATACATCTGCAACCAATAGAATACTGTATCACAACTAAAATTTCAATAAAAAAAATTGAAAAGAAAGAGAGGAGACAAAGAGACAGAAGGACAGACACAGCAGGGCTCACTATCTAGACAGAAACATGTTAACTTTTAAGTGTATTTTGAGATGTTTTTCCTACATGCCTACATGTGTTTATTGATAGACACTTTTATTTATTGCAAATGAGATAATGTGTGTATGAGTATATATGTGTGTGCTTATTTGCTTTTAATAACAATAGAAATATTTTCTTTGACTATGAATACAAAACCATATTACTCTTTTTCAAAGCTGCACACTATCACCTTCTGTGATCTATTTTGGCTTTAATTGGTCTCATACTGATAGAAACCAAGTTAAGGAAGTTCCCCTATACCTGATGTAGCAGAGGCATTAGAACAATCATTAATAGGTGTTCAGTGTTGTTTAGTGACTTTTCTGCATATTGGAAAATGAGCTTTTCTAGTCTCATATGTTAGAATAAACACTACTTGCTCATTGCTAAAGTCTGTTTGCTAATATTTCATTTTGCTTCTATACTCACAAGTGAGACAGATCTAGAATTATTCTTTCTTACGCTTTCCATGTTCAATATCAGGCTAGTATACCTTCATAAAGTAAGCTGGAGACATTTTCTTTTTTGTTTCATCATTATTTGTTTAATGTTTTTTTATGTTCCCAAATCTTCTCAGCTATTTACTTTTAGTCCCTGTCTTGTGAGTTATTAAAAAAAGGCTCCCTTGCCAACATTATAAAAATAGTCACCTCTCTTTTTCTTATATTTCAGATTTGATATTTTATCCTGTTAGCCTTTAAATCTTAAATAGATAACTTAGGGTTTGCCCTTCCACATATGTCATCAAGATGGGGTTATGCTATTCTTAGTTTAAAGCCAGATAAAAACTCCTAAAGCTGTTTTTAGTAGAACCCTCACATATATTCTTTATGGTACCAGCTGGGGTGCCCAAGAAAACTGATTATGTTGCAGCCTTAAAATAAACCCATGTCTCTTCCTAGTTCAATAGTACGATTCTGCCCTTAATGCAGAAGTAAGTCTTCATCTCAAAACATAATTAGAGAAGAAAATCTACTTCAGGAATTGTTGCAACTTACATAGATTGTTACTTAGGCAGAGCTAAGGATTTACTTTAGCAAGCAAAAGCAATTGGGATTCCCAACCATACAGGAGCAAACTGAAAAGCTAAATATATATATATGTATATTGGACCTCTGGATCAAAATTTTGGGATTTGCAATCAATGATGCTATCAATGACATGATTTTAGATTAATGTTGAATAGAATTAAAAGAAAATGACTTTTTAAAAATGAGCAGAGGCATGAAGAGTGCAGTTCATCTACAGCATGGATAAAGGCAGAGTTTCTACCCTCACTGGGTTTTGTAAGTCCTTCTTGATCTTTGCTCATATGTTAGAATGAAAGTTTCCAAACACAGTTAATCTTAAGATTAATTTTTTTCTCAACCATTTTATTCAAGAAGGCAATATTTTGGGATGTTGTTCTTTTCTTTTTGGCATTTGCTTACTTGTTTTTTACTCTCATTAATGTCAATATTATATTGTTTGGAGCTTTGGCCATTGTAATTATTGTGTGTGTGCCATAAATGGTCTGTTTCTACAGTGATATTTCTCCTTCTATAGGTGCTTGTAACAGATATGCTGACATCGAAATGCAGAAGGCATTAAAGTATTTGCTTGACATCGGAAGGAAGGTTGCTTGTTTGTTTAATTCAGTGACGTATATTGAGAGTCCATTGTGTGCAGTGCAGTACACTGTATTTTGGGGTTTCACGCATACATAAAAACTCACAGTGGGTATAGGGAGACTGTCTCCAAAAATCAAGTAAGATAATATGATAATTGATGTTCCATTATCAGGACCGACATGTTGAGGGAGCACAGGGGTGGAGTCGATCTGTTCTTCAGGGTTTTGGGGTAGATGTGGGGGCAAAGATGAGAAAGGACAGACAGAGGAGAATTTGGAATAAGTTTTGATGGGAGGTGTATTTCAGGTAGAAGGGGGCCAAAGCATTGACACGTGGGTACACTTGGCTTCTTTGAGGAATGGTAGATAATACAGAATTTTGTGGTGAGCAGTGAATGGTCAATAGGGAGCAGAAAAGGTTAGGCTGGATGGGATTATCCATTGTGGTTTTTGTGTGGGTTAATCTGACAGTTGTACGGAGGGTGATTCGCAATGTGGAGAAAGTGAAGATCACTACAGAATTGAGAATGCAGTTCAGAGTCTGAACTGGTAGTGGTAATAAAAACAGGAGAGACACAGAGAGAGATGCAGTTGATGCCAAATTTCACATGGAAAGCAAAGATTAGGTAGAGGGGTCTAGTTTGAGTAGCTAGATGGAAGGTGATGTCATAATTGGAATGGAGAATTAGGAAAGAGAAATTGTTTTATATTTTATTCTAACAATTATTTCCAGTGTGGTGATAAAGAGAAAAAAAAACTAGGAGTTTGGTTTTGAACCTATCGAATTCAGGAGCCTCCCTAACATTTAGGTGGAGATCTCAGTGTGCGATTGGGAAAAGGAGTCTGGAGCCTGGAAAAGAGTGAGAAGTAGGTACCACCAGGACAGGACTGATGGCTGAACAGGAGAGGACGAGCTGGCCCAGGGAGAGATGCATAGGAAAGCCAGATTCCTGAGCAACAGAAACTTTTAAGGACTGTGACTGGGATGAGACATCCTCTTCCTGAAGAAATGGTCAGTGAGATGTGAGAGAAGAAGTAGAAAATATTTTTTCAAAAATTGGAGGAAAATTGTTTTCTAAAGGGAGTCTCCAACAAGGTTATGGAAGTGAGTTGTTTAATACACTTCCAATCTTCCTCGCCCTTCCATTCATACAATCCTGAAGCAAATTCCACACAGTCTTCAAGAATTTCCTTGCAGAATTCAGACCCAGTTGCCCATGGAGAGTCGCTTGTTCATTAGAACATCTTCCGTTACCTTCCCTCCCTTCACTGTCTCTTTTCTCTACTCCCCTCTCTGGACTCATTTCAGAATAACCTAATAGCAATCAAATTCTTGAATCAGGGTCTATTCTGGGGGGAAACAAACCTGAGACAAAATGGAAGTTCATTTTATTCTTCCTGAAAATGAAAGCCTAGTATGGGTTAAAGCAAAGATAAATCGTGGAAGAGAGAACTTGGATGTGATAGGCTAAAGGAACGATTGAGTAAATAATCATCAGAAGAACTAGAGGAGGATCAGGGGCTCTTCATTGCCTGAACCACACGTGAAGAGATTAGAATGAATAAAGTTTGAGGTGTGCTCATTCCTGATCATTCATATCTTATCACTTCCTGCAGAAGGAGACAGTTGTGTACAGTCCGTTCGTCCTAAATCTTTCGTCATTATTCATTCAACAAGCAACTGTAAAGCACATACTATATGTCACATATGCGATTTTCACTCTGAAATGATAGGGTCCCCTTCTGTTGTTTTTTTCTTCTCCTTCGCCACTATCTGGCAATGCTGGTTTCTTCTATTTTCCTGCTATTGAGCTCATTTACTCTTAAAATGTTTTTGCCATCTATGATAGTAAATTATTATCCTAGAAATATGCTTTGAGTTTAGATTGTATATCCTTGTTGAAGTTGCCTTAAATTCTTTGTAGTAAAATCACTGATCATCATAATCAGGAAAGATGAAGTGAAAACAAAGTGAAATTACTTAAAATATTTGATTAATAATGTTGCTCTGAAGTACAGCAGGACTATAGAAGGTACTTGTGTTTTAAAACTTGCTGAAATAGAGCAAAATGAGTTTTTTCTTTTCTGACTCTCTTATCTGGTTTTTCTCTGACTTTAATTTTATTAGCATGCACGTACTACATGTGTATAATTAAAGCTCTTATTGACACACTACCTATGAAGTAGTTTTGCTAAAAGAAAATCCTCAAATCTGACATTTATGAAGCCTCTGGGTCCAACTACTGACTTATTGGAAATACTGAAAAGAGAAATAGATAACTAGTTCATGGGAACAGAAGGCACAATATATAGCATAGGAGACAGGGAACTCTTCAGGACTGTCAACCTGGTCTAGTCAACAAATAAATTGTAAGCAAAAAATAAGACAAAAGGGGAAATTATAGTTTAAAATACTTACCAGCCATTTTAACCAATTGCAATGTATGGCCTTTATGTAGGTAGTGGTTAAAAAAAATTATGATATTTATGAGATAATTTTAACATTGAATATTTGATGATCTCTAGGAATCTTTTTTAATTTTAAGGCATTTTTGTTATGTTAAAAGATAGAATTCACACCTGTAGAGATGCAGTCTGAATTTTTTGCAGCTGTAATTATATGGTATCTAGACCTTAACTAAAATGGAATAGAAGAGTGGGGGAACAGAATGCATGGAGATGGGAGAGATGGGCCATGAGGGGTGATATTTGAGGTGGTTTATAGCTCTGAGTGTTTGTTTTAGTAGTTCATTTACTTTTTGTGTATGTTGAAAACTATCCATTATAAATGCATGAAAATTAAATTGATATATGGATAGATAATCTTCAGTTGAGGAACAGGACATGGCTTATGTTTGGATTAAAATGTTTTATTATATAAAACCATGGTTTCTTAAATTCATGTCTTTGATAGAAATAAGGTTAAGCCAGTTCAAAAATCAATTAAAATCATACTACAGTAACTTTCCTTGCAAATCAAGCTTTGACCTTTGCTTGCAGAAGAGAATATGAACAGAATACCTCTGTGCATGTTTCTTCCCTTATCCATGAGGTGTACAGATGGTTTTTTTTAAAGCTGAAGGTTCTTGCAGTGTTTTTCACCCTTCTCCTATCTTCTTATTATCATTCTTTGTATTTTAATCATTAATGTATATGTTGCCAATATTATGTATAAGTCTTATATACTGTCCCTCCATCAAATCTGCTGAGTTTCAGAACTGCAGGATTCAATAAAATCAGGCAGGAATGATGGGTAATTTAATAACAAAGTACGAAGTTATTGTCATACATCTTCATATAATGAAGTAATTTAATAATGAAGTATGAAGATATTATCATATATCTAAAAATGGAACAATAATGTTTCATTTTTTAAAGGAAACATGCTCAGTCGGACTTGGAGTCATTACAGTCTCTTGTATAATACAGTAATTTGGTAAAATTAATAACATTTATTTTTGGAGCTGCATCTAGATTTTGCTTCTGCCTAAAATAATATGAAATACACAACAACTAATACCTTGTACTGTGTCTTAGCTAACACACTGAGTTTTTAATTATTTTTATTCCTTAGAGTGATTAATATTAAGAATTATCAGAATTGCTATGCTGAGTCATATAACTGTATTCCAAAAATTCTTTTAAAAGAAAAAAAAATTAATGTGCAGAAAGTTAGTCACTATAGTATTTTCAAAACTAAAAAAATGTAGACATGAAGTGAATGATAAAAAGCTGCAAAAAGTAAAAGTCAATCATGGTATTTGAGCAAAATGAATTATTGAACTATGAGAAATACAGTTTAAAAATGAAGCAATATGGAAATATTTACATATAGAACTGGGAAAAATACAAGCAGAATAAAAAATTATGCTTTCACTCTGATAGTAAATATATAAAATATGTTAGTTTGTAGATAAAGACTGGAAGAGGGTGTTTAGAAATGAGGCCAGCTGTTGCATTATAATGGTGGTATTAAGGCTGATTAATTTTTTCTTTAAAATTCCCTTCTGCTCTTATAATGATATTTATAAAATGTAAAAAAGTTGCAGAGAAAAATTACCTCTGTCATAGAAAGCTCTAATTATATTGAGAATACAGTCCTAAAGGGAGGAAGATAGAGTAATTTTAAGCTAACCCTAAGAAATACAGTGAATAAATTGCAACGAATTGCTGCACATTTTGAAGTCTAGTTTGCATTATAAGAGACAATGCAGGGCACGTCACAGCTCTGTCTTCCTTAAACAAGAAAGAAAGATGGCACAGTACGTATCATGAAGCATTGCATCTCTAAGAAGATGAGTTCAATCCATTTTACCCTCCAGGGTGACCCAGTGTCAGGGCAGTGCCTGGCCCCAGGTGGGAACTTACAAAACACTAACGGAATGGCTAAAGGGATGTTGTTGAGTATCTATCTCACATTCAGTGCTTTGCAAAAGCAGTATTTTCTTTGACAGTGTCACATTTTATTTCTCTTTAATACTGAGTTCCTTTTTCCATAACTGCCTCCCTCTCCCACCTGTATTACAACTTTGGAATTGCAGATAAATGTTTCAAGAGCTAACAATGAGTCCTAATTTTCCCATATTATTTAGGGGTATATGCATGCTGGTGGGGAGAAGGTTGCCTTTTTGTTAGAGATTATGTATGGCCTTGGGAGGCATTTTCAGAACACCTGGATGTTTGTTTCCCATTGTTAGGATCCTAAAGAATAGACAGGTATTTGAGCCAAACTCTAGGTAACTCTTTCTCCTTTTTCTCTCTTTTTTCCTGAGACACTGTAGTCCTCTTCTAAGATCCCAAGGATTTGTTCCATAGACTTAAAGAAATTCTCAGAATGTGTGATGAGACGGCAAAATCATATAACAGGATGGAGTTTTTCTTTAGCTAATTCCTTTTAACTCTATAATTGGGTTAAAGTTCAAAACTGAAAAGCAGGCTGCTTTGTGAAAGGAGATTATGGACACCACATTTGATAAGGGCTGGCAATGGAAGGGGAAGGGAGGAGGTGGTCATTTTTCTATATATTAGTAAACCATAGACATGCTTGGTTCATTCCATCACTTTGATAGTGTTGCTGGGAAGCAAATACTACCCCATTTCTTGTTTATGTACCACATTCATTTCAATAGTGAGACAGGTATTATCTCACTAAACACATGGAAGTCTTTTTGGTTTTCTACTGAAGTATAGTTAGTAAACAATCTTATGTTAGTTTTAAGTATACAACTCAGTGGCTCAACAGTTACCCATATTTTCAAATCCTGACCCCCACTAGCACAGTTAACTGTCTGTTAACATAGGAAGATGTTACAGAATCATTGGCTATATTCCCCATGCTGTATTTCCATCTCTGTGACCAACTTATATTATGATTGAGAATTTTTGGGCCCCTTTACCTCCCTTACCCTCCCCAAACCCCACTCCAACCCCTCCCCTGTGGTGACCACCAGTCACTTCTCAGTGTCTGTGAGTCTACTGCTATTTTGTTCATTTTATTTTGTTCTGTTCTAGATTTCACAAATAAGTTAAATTATATGGTATTTTTCTTTCTCCACCTGGCTTATTTCCCTTAGCATAATACCCTATAGGTCCATCCATGTTGTCACAAATGGCAGGATTTCTCTCTTTTTTATGGTTGAATAATATTCCATACATATAGTATCACATCTTCTTTATCCATTCATCTACTGATGGACATTTAGGTTGCTTCCATATCTTGGCTATTGTAAGTAATGTGGCAATAAACGTAGGTGTGCATGTGTATTTTTGAATCAGGGATTTTGTTTTCTTCAGGTAAATTCCTAGAAGTGGAATTACTAAATTGAATGATATCTCTACTTTTAGTTGTTCGAGAAACCTCTATACTGCTTTCCACAGTGACTGCACCAAATGACATTCCCACCAACAGTGTAGAAAGGCTCCCTTTTCTCTGCATCCCCACCAACACTTGTTATTTCTTGTCTTTTGGATAATGGTTTATTCTGATGGTTGTGAGGTAACATGTCATTGTGGTTTTGATTTGCATTCCCTGATGACTAGTGATAGGGAGCATCTTTTCATTTGCCTGTTGACTATCCATATTTCTTCTTTGGAGAAATGTCTGCTCAGGTCCTCCACCCATTTTTTAATTGGGTTATTTGTTTTTTGGTGTTGAGGAGTAGTGAGTTCTTCATGTATTTTGGATGTTAATGCCTCATTGGATAAATCATTACGAATATATTTTCCCACACTGTGGGTTACCTTTTTGTTTTGTTGATGGTGTCCTCTGCTGTACGAAGCTTTTTAGTTGATGTAGTTCATTTTTGCTTTTGTGTCCCTTGCCCAAGGAGATGTGTCCAGAAAAAAACTGCTTATGCTTATGTTCAAGAGATTTTTTACCTATGTTTTCTTCTAAGAGTTTTATGGTTTCATGTCTTATGTTTATGTCTTTAATTCATTTTGAGCTTACTTTTGTGTGTGGAGTTGAACAGTAATCCAGTTTCATTCTCTTGCCATGTAGCTGTCCAGTTTTCCCAACAGTAGTTGTTGAAGAGACTATCTTTTCCCTATTGTATATTCATGGCTCCTTTATCATATATTAATTGACCATATATGTGAACACACAGATGTCTTAATGAAACAATGACATATGCTTAGTATCATTTTATCTGCTTTATAGATATCCTGTGAAGTGTTCTTGGAATACAAAAATATGGTCTGTCCTGAGAAGTTTATCTGTACTTTTTGATGCATATGTTGTATAGATAATCAAATATGAGGAAATTTGCAAATCAAATTAGAAATGAGGACTCAACCACTGGTTTTCATTTATTTCAAGAGATTATTGAAAATGATTTAATAAAAAATGAGAATACTATTGCGGATAAGCTAGTGTAGAAAATATGCATTTTATTGATGGATTTAATTTGTTTAACCAAAGCCACAGATCAGTTAGTTAAGTTAAATAAAAGGTTTCGGTCCTGAATAATATTAAAGTTTTCCTCAGGTTTTGTCTGGGCTTTTTTTTTTCGGCATCGTTAATGTACAATTACATGAACAACATTATGGTTACTAGACTCCCCAGTGTCTGGGCTTTTTTTAGTGAAAATTATGGTCAGATAGTCAAGACTGAGTGAATGTTTGTTTCTAAAAGTGCTTTGCTGGTAGATATCTTTGGAGAGGATGATTAATAGTAGCAGATATAACATTAAAGAAAAACTGGTTATAAGGACTGTGCAGGTGGTCGTCAAGGGATGGCCACCCTGATCATAGGGACTCTTGACTGCTCTTGATTAAACTTGAGGGCAGAAGAAAAGGGCCTTTTTTTTTTGAAGCAATTTTGAGGTTACACAACGTGTTTAACCTTGAGGTTTGTCAACAGTTGAGAATAAAATGAACAGTTTGCAGGAACAAACCAGTATGCCATTTTTCAGTTCAGCCACCAAATGATGTTTCCATTGTAAGTGAAGTAGGAAATAACTCTCCTTGGCAAATGTAGCATTTGTTCTCAGAGAAATTAGGTACTGTCTTAAAACAATGAGTGTATGTACATACAATTTAGAAAAAGAAAAAGGAATGTGTAATTTTCTGATAAATTTATTGTGGTATGCTATATTGTTTTACTTCTCAAAACTCAAGGACATGTTTTTGTTATTTCTTTTAAATTACAGAAGCAGTACTTGCTAATGAAAGAAGTTAATGATTTTCAAATTCCAAAGTCATAATCCTTGTTGGAAAATGCTAAGTGTATCTGTATTAGAAGTTTGTAAAATAAAAAGTATAGCTCCTTCTTTGTTCCTGATCTACCCAGAAATGATCATTGTGATCAGTTTGATGTGTTGTCATACAAAGTATTTTATTCTAAGTAAGAACAGCATTTTATTAACATTTTATTCTAAGAGGAAAATATACATATCATTATCATATCTAACATTCATGAGTGTTTATCTCAGCCCCACCTCTATTTAAAAGCTTTCATACATATTCACCATTTAAATTTTACAACCCTTTATGATATAGGTGCTGCTATCAATCCCCATTTTATAGGTGAGGAAATGAGGCAGGGAGAAGTTAAATGTAACGTGAGCAAGTTCTCAAAGTTAGCACAAGTCTTAGCTGGGATTCCAACCCAAGGGTGTGTTCTCTGAGCCGAAAAGCTTAATCATCACACATAACCCTAAATAAATAAACTGAATATCTGTGTTTGTCCAGATGTGTAATTTTTGTTTATTTTTAAAATAAGGATTTTTCTACACCTTCTGCATTTTCCTTTTTTTGATTTAACAATAAATCAATTCCATCTTTCCATGTCTGCATATATAGCTCTATCTTCTTGTTGCTACAAGTTTTATGACTTTTAATAATTCTATAGTTTGTATACACCATCATTTGTTTTAGAGATCTTCTCTTTATTGAAGTTATTTAGATTGTTTATTCTTTAGTCTAATGAACACACTGGTAGACATTCTTTTACATACGTCTTTGTGCTCGTTTTGAGGAATTAATGTAGTATAGATTCTCAGAAGTAGTTGTTGGGTTAAAAAGCATGTTGATTGGAAATTGTGAAAGATACTGCTAAATACTCTGCCGGTTAAAACTCCCTACCAAAAAGGTCTTTTGTAATGAGACAGAATGACCCAGAGGAAAATATAATCATTTTTTCAGTAAGTAATTGAGTTATATACCATGCATTCAGGAGTACTGTTACAGAAGAACAAAACATGATCCTTTCCCACTGGAAGCTTCTGATTCATTTATGTAGACCAGAAATACAAAGTCAAACAGACAGAGGCAAATTGTGCAGAAAGGAAGTCTGTAGTTAATGATATTTCATGCTCTTTTAACTTTGACCTACTTCTCGGGTCACGTGTTACAGGTCACAGAGACATGAACCTCTCTTAGCCTAGTATTTTAGATCCAAGGTGATCAAATGTCTTAGCTAATATACTCCAGAAAATAATTTTGAAACTCTATGCAAGTTTACATAGATAACAATTGTTTATGTTAATATCTATGCAAGTTTACATAAATAACAATTGTTTATGTTAATATGTACATTTTTTTCATCTGAAGTTTAGAGCATTACAAGAGATATGAAGTCTGGCTATATTATAAATACACATTAAAAAAACTACTTGATCCCTTAATATGTCTCATGGAATCCAAACACCGGAGCTATTTCATGCTAACATAATCCAATTAGAAACATATAAATAAGTTCTCTTTTTAAAATAAATTTATGATTGTTTTGGCTTTAACTTGAACTTCTATGCTACTTCTAACATAGTTTTAATCTAACATATGTGTGCTTGAGATTCTTACACTGATTATTTTATCATATTTTTCTGCAAAAAAAGTATATATGCATGTGTGCATTGTAAAAATATTTCTATGACTCTAGTCTCTAAGTATAGAAAACGTTATTCTGAATGGAATATTTTAATTATTATTAGTTACAATCGACAGAACGATTGTTCCTTGATAAATAATTATTAAATACCTATTGTTTAAAATTCTCATGTTATAATAATTTTAATATAAAAATTAAAGCTTTATTGGAAGTATATCTCTTAATGAGAAGAAAAGGGCTGTCTTTTAAAAATTCATGTGTCTGGGGTGAAAATTAATGATTGCCAAAATGAAATAGGCTTCATTATCAATAGTGTACTTTTATTAGTGTACATGCTGAGATGTATGCTCACATAAATAAATGGATGGTAATGGAAGTATTTTTTTATAGCAATGCCCCTGAAGTCTTTGAACTCCTAAATTATATACCAAATATAACATTACTGATCTATCACCAAAGGTCATTTTATTAATGTATAGCTGAGAATTTAATTAGGCTTTCCTTCAATTTTGTTGAGGAATTGGAAGTAACCTGATTTGTGAAAGATCTGTTTACCAGAATTGAGGTCTTTTATTCTCTCAATGTCTGGGAAAGACATCAGGAGATAATTCTCTGTACCAATGAGCCTTTCCTGAAGAGGCAGCATATGTAACTTAGAAAGCTATCAGAAAATAAGAATATTGGTAATTTAAATACACTTTGTGTGATAATTTCTTTTGAGAAAAACTTTTATCATCATTTTATGTCTATCTAAACCTTGGACCTACAGTTTTAACTAATTCAACTGATGGGAATGTTCATCTTATCTAATTGGGAAATCTAGTCCTCATTGTCAGAAATAGCCTGGTTTCATTTTTCAATTCAAATCAACATGTTAATACATACTGCCACGATCCCCATCTCATTTCTGAATTCTAAGTGTGAGACAGAAGAGGCATGAAGTTTTGCCATGCCTTTTTGCCTTGGTGAAGGAATACTGCTGTCAAGATGTTTTTCCCCTTTGTTTCCGTTTGTCTCATGGGAGATTCAGGATCGTTGCATTCATTCTTAATAGTAGGGGATGGAAGAGGCCAGTATATTAAAATTTGTTAGCCTTCCCATTGCCTTGCTCTACAGTTTATCTGCACATAAGTACTTATGAAGGATGCAGAGGAGACCCAAAGTGCCATGGCAAGCTTATGATGCCTTGGATGAAGAAGGCTAGTATACCCTTCACTTGGTGCCCCAGAGGATTTTGCTCTTGGGATAATGCCCTTTAGTAAGATTCTGGTTGGATACAGGGCATGGTTTGCTTTATAACAAGCCAGAAGGGTCCCAATAAAAAGGTGGGTTAGAAGGAGCTGTCAGCATTACTGCAGGTGTCTTCTCAGACTGTTAAGACTTAGAAAAGTGGAAAACTTGATAGAATCGAATTCGCTTAAAACTCCCCATGCCCATGTTCCTCCTGGAAAATGTTGGCATAACTTCATTATCTCCCTTGGAGTGACAATATTCTAGATCATTTAGATGGAACGGTTGGTTGGTTACTATGAGAATAATGCCAGAGATGAGCATTAGCAAATTTTACTGAATTTGAGTTTTTCGATTTTCTACACATATTATATTCAAATGAAAGTGTAGGGGGTATGGATTGGTCTATGAACATCTTTAAAAAGGGAAAGGATGCAGAACAGTGGGTATCAACGATGAAGTAAAATAGGAAAACATCAGCCGTGTTGTTTTTGGTTGCTGAAATTCTTTATGTAAATTTTGTATTTTACAGAGGATGAGGTGTTTATTCTAATTCGTTTAAATCTATTGCTGTTCTTCCATGAATTATGATCGGAAAAGATTGCAAAATCACTTGGTGTATCAATTTTCCTAAAATAAATTATAAAGAAGCAGTTCATTACCTATAATTCTATCCTGAGTTAAAATAAAAATCTGCTTTCTAGGTCAATCTTCATTAAGCTATTAATATCCTTTTCACATTATAAGACTTCTTAATTTCCTTTATTAGCAACTGCAAGCAGCTGAAATATGAATGCCATTGCTTTGAGTAGTAAGTGATATTTGAATTCCCTTTGGCAGTTTTGCTATGATGTCAGCAACCTTCATTCTAATACACAAAAGTACAAGGTCTATATTTACTGAGCCATATTTATATTTCTACTTTTACTTTTATTTATGGTAATAGACATACCTCTTTTCTGTCATTTCCATGGCAGCAAAATTCAAGAATTGTCACAGAGACCCTAAGTTACTGGTACATTTGGAAAAGCTTGAAAATTTATTCTGCTCTATTTTTAAGACCATAAAAATCTTTGAACGTAAGTAAATGAGAAGTCAACTTACAAAATTCAGAACAGTATATATGTTTTTTTGGTCCATCATATTAATTGTTATGTTTTCCTCGAAAAGAACATCTAAACATTTTACATACATTATTCTAAATAAAATTCACATTGAGGACATAGGATTGGTGGAAAGAACATGGGAGTTATGAGTTAGTGACAGACTTCCTTTTTGCCCTGTGACCTTTGCAAATAAATCTGTCTTTGATTCACTTTGTTCCAATTCATGAATTGAAATGGTGGAATCATCTTATTCCATACTCTGTTTTGGAAGACACCATGCGGTAGTAATTTTAACGGCCATTGTGTTTTAGGATTATAAAAAGAATATAAAATAGAAACGCAAACCATATAGATATACATAACACAAGAGGCAAACTATCTTCGCAATTTCAAACCCTGGCAAAAGGCACTGTTGACCGTTTGCTGAGTGCCTGAATGCTCTGCCCTTGTGTGAGTACCATTGTTCATTACATATTGAAGGATACTGGGAGCACTTTTAAATTCCAGTTACATCCTACAGGCAGAGACTCCCACAGAACATTCTTGTATGTATTTCAGAGTTTTTATGTGAAAATACTTCATCAAAGTATGTGAAAATATAAGTTTTAACCTGTGCCACCATAAAAGCTAAGACAAAAATGGTTAGTTAGTGTGGATTTTTAAAATTTCTTTGCAAATTTGGAAGTTGTGAATGAGGTCTCTCCCTTTTTGAGTTCCTTCCTCCATCCATTAATGCCTCTCCAGGTACATCTTATTTTATTTTATTTTTATTGTTGTATAACTGGCATAATATTATATTAGATTCCAGTGTATACAACATAGTGATTTGACATTTATATACATTATGAAATGCTCAGCATGATAAATGTAGTTACCATCTGTCAGAATACAAGTTACTACAATATTCTATTTTCTCTATGCTATGCCTTTCATCCCCATGATTTATTTAATGTATGACTGGAAGTTTGTACCTCTTCATCTCCCCTTTGCCTGTTTCTCCTACCCCTTCTTCCTCCTCCCCTCTGCCACCTTCCAGGTGCCCTTGCTGGAAGCTGACAGCCCTATCTTTTCAAAGCTGTATGATGATACTAATTCATCCAAGAATTTATTGGGCCCAGTTTTGCACTGGAGGCTGAGGCTGCGGTAGTGAACAAAAGCAATATCTTTCATACTTGCATTTATGGAGCTTACCATCCAAGTGGTCAGGGACAAAGATGTCACTTAGGTAATGGCAGGGATGTGTGTGTTTTTCCTAAGGGAGGAAAGCAAGCTGTGAGTGCAGGACATGGTCAGACTGATGGTGGCAGATGACAGGGAGGGAAGGCCTTCAGGAAGGGCTCATTGGAAGTGAACTGAGCTCTGAAGACGAGTAGGAGCAAATTGCTCAATGAGGTGAGGATAGTCAGTGGGCTGGGCAGAAGAGCTTTGTAATCAGAGGAGACTGACCATGCAAAGGCCCTGTGGCAGAAGACAGCAAAGCCATTTCAAGGAGAGGAAAGAAGGCCTGTGGCTGAGCCCACAACACAAAGTGAAGTTTGGTGAAAGGTAAATCTGAATCAGGCTAAAACAAAGCTGCTGTGTTGGCCAGATTTGGTTCCATCTTAAATGCAATCGGAAGCTAGTGAAGAATTTAAGCAAAGGTGGAAAGTAGAGGTGGTGATGGTGTGTGTTTGTGTGTGTGTGTGTGTGTGCCCACAGGCAAGTAACAGGATCGGATTTTCATTAATGTAAATTGTAATAGAATGTGAAAAGAATGGTCAGGTTTAAAAGTTTCGTTCTGCTTTCCTTGTTCCAGTTGCCCATTTAAGCAGATAGTTCAGAGCGGTTCTCTTCACCACTGCAGTTATTTCTTAGAGTTCAGCAAGGAAATACAAATAAAGTCAATTTCCTACAGGGAAGAGAGTCCCACTTCATTTAGTATCCCCAGCTAAGAGTTAGCATATAATTCAGTCCTTAACTACTTGACCGAAACAAGAACAATAGCAAATTGTTTTAAAAACCCTCCTGATTAAGGCTGCTAAAAAGCAAAAGTCAAATCTAGGCAGTGGAAGTAAAGAGCGGTTTTCAATGTAATGTTTCAGCTTTGGGAACAATGTACAAATAATGATTTAGGAGAAATGAATCCAATATGTGCTGATGAAAGCTGCGTCTTCATTCATTACAAGCCTACAGGAATATGCCTAATACTACATCTTACAACCTTGTGTTCCCCCCAATTAGGACTAATTTCTTTTGTTTTAAGGACTAATGTAGTCTCGTTCTTTTTTCACGTGACAATATGGTTGCTCATTAAGCAACCACGATGTTGGGATGGTGGTTTTGGGGGTAATGTGCTATTTAACTTTCCTTTTTTTCCTCTCAGATATATAAAGGGCCCAGGCACCACTCTTAACTTATTTCAGAGACTGTACTTTCTTGCTTGAGGATCATGTCTGTGGGACTGCTTAGACTGCAGGAATAGTCAAGCGAACTGGAAAATGGTACAGTTATTGTTGAAGTATGTCTCCTGCCATCTAATTCCTTTGTATGCTACTGGCTCAGTAAGTCTTCTCCCTCTCAGCTGCACACCAGCTTTGTTAGGAATGAGATTGGTTTGCACAGCTAGACCTCATGCAGAAGCTTTGTGTTTACCCTGTGAGTTCGAGGCCACTTAGATTATTTTGTTTTCCTGGTCCCTTGACCTCCTGAAGGCTCCTATTAGCCCTTTCTCCTCCCACCTGTCACCACTGTAAATAAAAGTCAGCCTGCAGGCACCCAAACAGATATGTCTGGTTCTTACATTTATGAATCAGTTCATTCGTCTCCAAAGGCCATCACTAGCAGAAAAGAAAGGGATCCACCAATGTCTGGCTGACTTTGAAGCTAAGGTGCTTTGGGGAAGAATCTGTGTTGCTTGTTGAGGGATTAGAGAGGATGAAAGTCATGTCACCAAACAGGACATGGGGTAGTTTTTGCATTAGAGCCAATCAGGAGTCACACTCTGTTTTTGTAAGATGATGAAGGTCAGTTTTCCCCCTTCAAATAGCTGACAGTTCACCCCTCCCACCATCCATTGAAGTGCTACAGTCCTAGGTTATCCAATCCGCTTGGAATTCTCTTGTAACAGTCTACTTTGAGGCAAAGGCTGGGTTGTAAACACTGAGAGTGTGGGGGCTCTCCTGACAAAGTTGAATTCAGTGGATGCTCTTTGGCCACTGGCGGCATTGTTTCAGTTATATAGTCCAAGTGCTCTGGGCTCAGATCCAAGGCTTACACAAAATGGTCAGCTCCAGGTGGCAGCCTGAAAATCTTTGCAAAGTACTTGAATGGGGCAATATGTTAGATGACCTTCCATATTTAAAATTTTATATGTATGTACATATTTACATATATATTTTTAAATTGACAGACAGGAACAGAATGCACACCATGAGTGAAAAAGGTGTCTACATTATGCAGAATTAATTGGATGATATTCTACTTCTCAATAATTTGATGTTGGGTTTTTAAAATTTCTTTTTATTTAAAACAGCTATTTGTATCATTTTGAGGAGTTTGTTAAAGTTAGCTGGTATTTTAAGATCGCTTTGACATTTTACATGATTACAGGACATGGGGACCTAAGTTCAGGAAGGCTCTCACAGTTGAAGAACTGCCATATTTGGGAGTTCTTGGCAAAGTTTTATGTAAACTGTATGCTTTTTACTTAGGGAGTCTTTATAGTGGAATTAAAAGTACTTACCATACTTTGTCCATGGACTTCTAGTCACTGAATGAATTTATTAGCAAAGCTTTTGTGCAAATGTAATTTGAAGCTAGAGAAAGAATATGGAACACCAATACAGATCTAAAGGCGTTATAGATCTCAGACTGAGCACCAGGCTGCATGATTCGCTACTGAGACTTGAAACAAACAGGAATGTGGAACTGTGGCTGGAATTGTGAAGTTCTTTTGAAAGCCAAAGCTGAGTTTTTCGTGCTCTGTTTTGGTTTGCATAATTTGAGAGAGACTCCTAAAACAGAATTCAGAGATAAATTAGAGTTTAAAAATACAATTCTGAGTAAGGATAGAAAGTGGGTATATTTAAGTAAAAATAGAAATCTGATTAAGATTCAGGGTGTCCACCCAGCTCAAGGTGATTTCCTGAGAAGTAAAGATCCTTGCCCTCAAAGAGGTCGGGGAAAGTGCCTCACAAATTCTCATATTTAAATATAAATTACAGAATCACACACAAAAAATGGTAGTGCATAAGAGAGAGAAATTCATGCCATTTCCCTCAATATACATGAACACAAAAATATTTATCATCTACTATGGCTATGTGGAAACCTAAGTATTTAGAACACTAAGTCTATTAATAGGACATTCAGAAGCCTGAACAGCCAAAATGATGTCAACCAGCTTCCTTGACATGACTCCGTTTACAGCAGAGACCCCTGTCCTCTTGGGCACTGACACTCGCCCAAATGTGTCTTCTGTACACGACTTGCTGCTGAGGTGCTTTGATTCACTCCCTTTCTCTATATAGTTTTACTCTACCTGAAGGTGAGGGGCTGTGGTGAAGCCTGAGTATCTCTCCTTACCTTGTTTTAAATCCACTTTAGTGGAGGTGACATTATTCAGAACATGTCCCTTCTGCACATCTCCTTTTTACCGCAGCCAGAACCTTGACATAGAATCTAAAGTGTGTTCTGTAATTCCTAGTCAAGATCCCCTCAGATAAGAGGGGGCTCAGGTTAGTGGTAGGATAGGGTCTCTGCAGCAAGTGGGGGTGCAGAGACAGGGTCGGCGTGTTAGGAGATGGTAGAGTTGAGAAAAGATCAGTTGACTGATTTGTTGTCAGGGAAGAAAGCTCAGAGGATTCAAATGGATTGAGCCAGGAGGAAAGGATGGGACACCCCATGTTTCACTGGGAGGGAAGGAAGGCAGATAGAAGAGCACCCAGAAACTGCCAGTTGTAGAGATGGGCGGGGCTGTGCAATAAACTGGATGAGATAAGAAGGCATCTGTGGGAATTTGAAATCAATGACAAACTTCTTACCAAGGTAAGAAATGAAATCATCTGCCAGTAGTGTGATGCACAGGGCTGGAGGCCCCAAGGAGACATGGAAAGGGTTGGCCTAACAATTCAAGTGAATTTTGATCCACATGTGTTCATCCATCTATTCAACTGTATTTCGATTGCTCTTCATTATATTTGTGAGGCCCCGTTAGGGCAGGTGTGGTCCCTGTTTTCAGCAGTGGGGAATATAGTGGTATTATCCCAAGTACAGTGCACAGATAAGCAGCATCTGCGTCACCTTGAGGAATGTGAGAGATGGGATCTTGGGGTCTCTGTGTACATTCAAAGTGAGAAGCATTGGTACAGGATATAGGGTTCATTCTAGAGCCTAATAATAATAATAATTATAATACTTACTTCACAGAGTTGTTTGAATATTAAATGACTTAATATTTATAAAATGCCTTGGTACATAAATACTGCATATGCATTGATAAATAACAATAGGCAGACAAAATCCCGACTATAATATAGAACAGAGAGCATGAACTAGTGGGTCTCCAGAGGAATAGTAGCATTCCATAGAATATGTTTTAGAATTTTGTAAGGGTTTGGCTGTTCCATTGATGGGCAATATGGTAAGAAAGGCCTAGCACATCCTGCACAAATTTCCTATTTCTCAGTAGACATTTATGTAGGTAGGAAAGAAAGCATCTTATAAAAAAAAAAACAAAAACAGTTTTCCATCTTACATGTAATTGCAAGAGTTACGTATTTCAGAGTTTTATTATACACTGAGTTTTCCAGGACTGCAGCTGCCTTGTAAATTGAGGGATGATTGTACTGTGGTTCAGAATGTCACCAACAATTATTCACCATTTCAGAATGTCACTAGAGCCACACCAGTCCCAGCGTTCGAGTCCCGATGCCATCCACCTCGGTCAGCATGTGGGACTCACTGTGGTTCTCCTTATTTGTACACAAATCCAAAAACTTCCCCTGTCTTCCAGTGAGGCTGTGGCCAAGCACTGATAGATTGAAATGCATGTGCTTTTAGAATAATTCACCTTCTTTTTATTTCTCTGTATTAACAATTTGGGCAGTATGTTGATTTTTAAGACATTTTATCAGTGGGGAAATAGTTTATATTATCAATGGATTTTATTTTCTTCCAAATATTTGTTAGACAGTGGCAGACTTGGTGCTGATGTGGGTGGGAATGATTGGAACAAGCAGATGCCCTGGGATGTGCATCAGTCAGAGGCGTGGAGCCTGGGCAGTTACCGGGGGTTGGACAGTGCCTGCTGTTTGATGAGGAAGGTATTCATTAAATGGGCACAAAGTGTCACATGAGGGACTTAGTGTAGTCTTGGCTGGCCAACCTCTTACTCATGTAAGATACTGACAATTCTCTTTAGACTTTTGTAAACAAAGTAGAAGTTAATGTCTTTCTCAGGGAGAAGAGCCTACAATTAAACTAGCATGGAATGTATGCCCAAACCCATTCACCTTCTCACTTGTGATGCTGAGCTCAGTTACTAACAGGAGAGTATTTATTCCTTGACCCCATCCTTGTCCACGTGATGGTGATTATTAGAGGGATAGATGAGAATTTGAATTAAGCTATATGTTAAAAATGGAATCTTTCACAAGTTTGATACATTGTTATTCGTAATAAGTATATGTGGCCAGTTTAAACAATCTGAGGGTTTCACAATATTGATTTTTGATTTTTTTGAAGTTGATTTTTTTCTTCTAGATTGCAAACTGTTTGGAGACAAGGAGTTAGTTTTGAATATCTTGGTGTCCCTGGTTAACTAAAACCATATCTGGAATAAGAATGCATACATCTTTGATGAGCAGATGAACCATTCATTGTGTGGGGGTCTGGTAGGTTTGGAAAAGTTATTGGGTTGAAGTCATACATTCTAGGTTCCACTTCCAGATTTGTCGTGTAACTGTTTTTTGAATTTGGATAAGTGACTTAAAATCTTGGTTTCATCACTCAAAAAAACTGAGGTTAATAATGCTGGTCCAGATTATGTATATTGTTAAGATCAAGAGAGAGAAGTCAGATGAAACTTTGACCATTTGAAAGCCACAAAGGCCTAACCAAGTACAAGCTTTAGTAATTCCCACAGAGAGTGTTGAATCAGATTTGGGTTTATTCATAGAGGAATGGTGCATTCAGGAGGGGTGTAGTGGACTGAACAGTGTCCAAATTCGTGTCCACCAGGAACCTCATGTAATTAGTTAAGAGGAGGTCAGACTGAATTAGGATGGGCCCTAAATCTAATGACTGGTGTCCTTGTGAAAAGAAGGGAGGGCACACAGAGAAGAAGCCCATGTAAAGATGAGGGCAGAAATTGCCATGGTACAGCTACAGGCCAAGGAACACCAAGGATTGCCAGGGGCCACCAGAGGTAAGGAAGAGGTGAAGAAGGATTCTTTCCTAGAACCTGCAGAGGAGCATCACCTCACTGACACCTTGATTTTGGACCACTAGCTGCCAGAACTGTGGAAGAATGAACTTTTGTTGTTTAAAGTCACCCAGTATGTGATACTTTGTTAGACACATAATCATGCTTTCCACTTGGGAAGAAAGGGACAGGATCAGAGGTGAAATATTGCTTCTGGAAATCTGCCTGGTGTCCTGGCCTTATTACCACTGGCCAGACCTTCTTTATAGGAAGAGAAGCAAGTAACAAGGTTTAAAAACATGAGCTTTTTGAGACAGACATAGAAGGGATCCTGGTTCCATTGGCAACACTTTGGGAGCCTGGGTATAGTCCCCATGCCAGCTGTAAAGTCCAGGTGATATTAGTTGTATCCCATTCATGGATCTGAAGATTAAATGAGGTAATAATGTATGTAGGTTGGAATATATGTGTACATATAACTTAGAATAATTCCTTCTAAAGGTGACTGGTTAGTACTATAGACTATATAGACAGGGTAACTTGAGGCAACCACAGTTCAGTCCCAGACATTTGTACTTTATCAGCCTATAAATGAGGAATTAAAAAAATGACATTTTCCATTTTGGTTCAGGGTTTTGATCATCACATCTTCCTCAAAGCATCGAAATTCTCCTTTGTCATGATGACAGTAACCAAGTGGTCAGTTAACTTCACTTCGCTGACTTCAATTCCATTTGTAAATGTCTTTTCATATTTTTTTAAGTGCCACTTTTTGCCGCTATTTAATAAGAACCCAGAAATGGAAAGTTATGAGGATTTTGAAAAAATTCTTGAGCCTTGCAATTGCTTCATAGACTCAGTTTACGCTTCAAAATAAAGACAAAGTTTTAAATGTCATTTATCATGGGATGGCTCTAGACTGCCTGTTTGCCAGTGCATTTGATGAAGAGATGAGAAGGCCAGACCATCCTTACATACCATCACTGTCCTCTGTGAACTCAGACTGGGCTCTCCTGTCTCTGATCAATGAACAGTTCTTCACTTGATTTAAAATCTCACATAACAGCCCAAAAGCATTAACACATAGTATTATGAGAGACTTTCAGAGAATTTCAAGGTTTAAGTTAAAATTCACAAGTTTCAACATTTAAGGGACCTGAAAATTTCATATTCCATAAGCTTATGTATTTAACCATACTTCTGTAACTCCAGGGGGAAAATCTGTTTCTAGCCCAGGGCAAATAACCTTTGAAGCTGAAATCAGTCAAAGGGAGAAATAAAGTGGGAGAAATCTGTTTATTGCTTATAAGCGGTCGTCTACTTCTGCTCACCGGGGTTTCTCACTACCCAACTGCAAAAAGACCCCACCAAACCTCCCTGATCCAGATATGCCCTCACTTCCCCTTGATATGGAGATGGACTACTTCTCTCCACCCCTTGGAGACACCTACTGATACAGAGATGCACTAAGGCCAGGCCAGAGATTCAGGAAATACTGCAGCTTTACCCACAACTTCCCAAGTATCTGCTTGCATACTTTGTTAGATTGAATTGAAGCAAAAAGAATCAAACAATCTGTAAATTTAGGCTTAGCTTTCCATTACTTTCTTTTTTTTAGAGTTTAAAAAAAAATTAAAGTATCATTGATATACAATCTTATGTTGGTTTCAAAAGTACAACACAGTGGTTCAACTGTTTACCCGCATTATCAAATCCTCACCTCCTCTAGTGCAGTTACTATCTATCAATGTAGAAAGATGTTACGGAATCATTGACTATATTCTCCAGTGCTGTGCTACCTTCATTCTTGAATGATATTTTTTTCGGTGTGTAGAATGCTAGGGTGTTTCTTTTTGACGCTTGTCCTCTTCTTGTACCCATAGTGGTGATTCAAATCATTGCTTGACTGTAGATAATATCTTGTTTTAGTAGCAGCTTTCAAGAAAAATTATCTTTGGTTTTTAGCACTTACACGAAGAGTCTGTGCTTTCTTTGCATTTATTCTGTTTGAGTTTTACTGAGCTTCTTCAACCTGAAATTCATATCTCTTACCAAATTTGGCCATTGTTCTTTAAATATTTTCTGTTCCACTGTTCTCTCCATATGGGATTCCAGTTACATGTATATTAGACTTTTTTATATTGTCCTACTCTACATTATTTTTAATAATTTTATTCAACATACATCTTCAATGTTGCAATCATACACAGACAGACTGGCTTTCTCAGCTTGGTTACTTTGGCATTCTCTGTGAAAGAAGTCCAATCTTTCCGTAATATTTTTTGTATGGGTTATTATTAATTGTTTACAAAAATACTGTCCAACTAACCAACAAGTATATGTAACCAGGTATTTATGTAAATCCATTGGAGCTATTGTGTTTGATTAGCTAAATCACGATTTTACTCATGGGTGATGTACATATTTCAATATTACCGACTATTCCAAATCAAACAACTCTGTCCAGTTTAATGATCAAGTTTCCACTGACAGGTAAGTATTCCAACCTTACTGTAGTTCTAAGCAGTTCCTCTTTTAAGTGGAATTCTCTTCTGCTGCAGCATTGTTAAGCTTTCTTGTTTATGTCCCATGTAAGGACTTGGTTGCATTTCTGTTATAGGAACCATAGTGCAATTCTAAGGAGTCTTGCCCTTTTAGGGAATTCGTTCTTCAAATATATTGCCAAAACCCAGGCCTTCTTTGAACATTATATTGTGTCACAGTTCTATTTAGAACAGGCTGTAAGACCTCTCTGTCCTTGAGCAAGACTTAAAGACTCATTCTTACCATCACATTGGTAAATACCCTGTAAACCACTCATTTGGAGGAACCCAAATTGAACAATCAAGCCTGAAGGCTGGGTAGAGTCTCAACACTGAGCTTTTCAGTCTTTCTTTCTTAAGACAATAGAAGAATGGCTGTTTACTATTGATTGTAATGTGTATCCAACTTTTGAAATTAAGCAGTTGAGCCATAAACTTGTTTTACTATGCACATTTGCTTTTGTTGAATTAAGTCCAGGTCTCTTCATTTCCCAGGGCATAAAATCTTGGTTAAATTCCATGGGAAAAGATTATGTTCTGGGTATATAAACATCAAGCCAAATACTTGTAGAACTCAGAAACATTGTCCATTCTTAACAGTGACTCAATTCAAACACATCCATGTAGATTAAACCTCTTCAAAGAGGCATATTGTGTTAACAGTTTTGAAAATGGCTTTTCCCAGCCTGATTCAAAGAACTCCCATTATTCAGAATCAAATATACCTTAAGTTCAGGTGGGAGAATTAGCTTCACCCTTAAAGTCCTTGCTTGGAGGGAGACTATTAAGGTCTAGGAAGTACAAGCAGAATAGAATCAATAGGTGAATTATAGGAAGATTGGGCATGTGTGAAGTTGATGGAATTTTTTAAGGTAAACTTGCTTACAATTTCAAATTGTTTTCCTTTTTGAGTTATTTTGGTTAATAAAAGGTCCCAAAATTTAACCGAGCAGCCTGCTCTCTGTAAAATAAATATGTAACTTAATTTGCATATCTGATGGATACTTCTTTTGGAAATCACCGTGGTGATGTAGAAATAATCACATAGGCTTTCTGAATGTGGGTTGAATCCTGGACGATTAGCTCTGAATCTTTGGGCAAGTCACTTACCCCCTTAAGCTACAATTCCTTTTCTGTAAATTAGAAATGACAATATGTATCTTTTAGGTGGCTTAGGGGGTAGAGATTCAACCAACACCCAGTGTGTCTTCAATAGATGCTGTTATTGGAAATAGACAAGAAAAGGAAATAGACAGAAAAGGAAAGCATTTTGTTTATGACTAATAATTTCTAGGCAACGTTTACATAGTGGTGTTGCTGGTTGAGACAATTGAGATTACATTTTAAAATCTTGTTATTATTAAATATGTACCACATATACAATGCATAAGCTATAAATGTGTTGTTAATGACTTAAATAGTAACCAGTACTCCGTATAAACTTTTTAAAAAGTTCCAAAAAAGTATTTTATGGAGTTACACAGGAGAGTACAGGTAATGAGTGTACAATTCAAAATAACTTAAATAAATTGAACAAATCCTTGTAACCATTGTCCAGATGAAGAAACAGGACATTCCCAGCACCACCCAGAATACCCATGCACTTGCTTCATTATCTGTCCTCACCAAGGGTAACCACTATGCTAACTGCTAATACTTTAGGTTAAATTTGCCTGTTTTTTAGCTTTATATACATGGATTCATCTAATTAATGTCTTCCCTCTTAAGTCTGTCTGCTTCAGCTCAGTATCATGTTTATGATAATTCATTTTAAAACCTTACTATAGAAAATTGAAGCATACACGAAGGAAGGACAATGAACTCTACCAGGTCCACTACCTGTTTAAAACCATCCTAACCCATAAATACTTTTTTTAATCAAAATACCCACCTAATTCCCTGCTGCCCTCAAAGCACTGGCTGATTTACCCCAAACAGCCTATCATTACATCCATTAATATTTCAGTATGTATCTTGAAAAAAAACATTATTTTGTCACAGCTAAAAATTTAGCAGTGATTACATAGTATCAATATCCTGCCAGGAGTCATCATTTTTCTTTTATTTCAGAACCTTTTTTTTTTTGCAGTTGGTTTGTTCACAAGAGGGTCATGATAAAGTCTGCACAAACCCTCATTTAAGTGCCCAGTTGTAAGGTTGGAGACTGTGTTCTATTTATAGATGCTGAGTATTTGAATGGGTGTGCCATTATTTATGACATATATAAAAAGAATATTCTGCATATTATTCAGTTAGATCTGTTGGGGTTTACAGTACCTTAGAGTCTTAAAAATTGAGAGTCTTTTAATTTCCTGATGTCTTGTGTCTTGGCATACTTCAAATCCCTTCTGCCCTTTGAAGGTGAACTTTTAGCCTGATCTGTTTTTTTTTTCTGTTTTACCCCTTTATTTATCTGCAAAGTGACAAGCACAATGGGTTCTCTTACCTAAGCTTGTCTGAAGAAATTCATCACTGAGACCTGAGAACATTCCTTGAATGGGGCTGTATAGAGAAAGCCAAAGTATTCTCACCCTCAAATCCTCGCTTCTGCCAGTGGGGCTGGAGAGAATGACTTTATGAATATAGCAGTAAGTTGGACACAATCAGATGTTTGCTCAATATTTTTTTTCTTCTATTTTACTTTATTTTCAAGCTATTAATATTCCTGATCACAGAAAATATTTGATGTTTCCCATTAAATATCAGTCTTTCCCACTTTGAAGCTTCTGGTGACTCTTGGTCTTCTGAAGTTTCTGCTTCCGTACCTGTCACCTGCTCTAGAGTTTTGCTTTTTGTCCCTTCCATCATCAGATGGCACCTGGGTACATGAGGAAGGGCATCTTGTCCTTGCCTCTCAATGGTGACTGGTTCATCATAAGTTCTGATGCTGTTTGCTGTCAAGCCACGTCTTCTGGGGTCACTGAGAATTCTCTGTCCTTGGGAGGTCATCCTGGCACACACTGTTGATGACCTCCACCATTGCCTCTGGTCACAAGTTGGACTCCCACTAGGAACAGATTACCCCAACTGCAGATTTTCTTCTGTCTGCTGATCCTGTTTCTCCCCATGGGGCTTGTGCCCCACTGGCTACTTTCTTTTCTCTCTTCTCTCTGTAGTGTGCTGGACACTGTGGGCCACCTCACCTTTGATATGGTATTGTGCTTAGATCATTCTGAGTACCCTGTCATGGTGATGGCTGAGCTGAGCCTACACACGTGCAGAGAAGTAGGAAACCCAGAGCAGTGGTATTGGAGTCACTGAACCAGAAGTGAGTGCTTTTCTCATATTTTGTGGCTATTCCCTGGAGGGCTTACCAGGACTTTTTGAACTCTTTCCTCCCTACCTCCTTTACATTATAATCTACTTTTTTGGTCCCATGGCTTGCTGTAAAACTCTGTGCTTTTAAGTCTTCCAGGATTGATTCAGTGCCTTCCTTTAAATGACACTGGTGATGTGGAGTTGCCATGTTACGGAAAAATAAAGAAGCAAAAGTCACTTAAAATATTTTTATGTAATTTAATACATCCAAAATACTGTCATTTCAACATGTGATCGATATAAAAATTATTGAGATATTTTACATTCTTATTTTTTTTGGCAGCACCAGTCTAGGCAGTCCAACATCCTATATGGAAAAACCTCCAGATCATTTTAAAAGAAAGACAGTAAATAAATAAACTAAACCCTTAGAGTGGTTCAGTTTTGGCTGCCTCCCTTGACTTTTATTCTTAGCGAGTACATTTTAGTTATCCAACAGCAAATGCCTTTCCTTCTCCCCAAAACACATGATTTCAAAGTGCTTTTCGTATAAAGTTACTACAGCCACACTTTTAAGAACATGTTTTCATTATGCAGGGTTTAGGGGTCAAGAAAGAAAACTGGAAGGTGTGCAATAAAAATGGAAACTATAGAACTCAAGTGACACATGTCCCTACAGATTTAGGAATGACAGTCAGAAATGGTCACTTCCTGTACAACCCACTCAAAAGGATAATATCAGTGGAAAGGTGAGGCTCATGTGACTCCAAATCTTATATAAAAATATGTCTGATGATATATGTCAATGATACATGAAAGTGATCATTCTTTTTTTGTTTTTATACTTTTTAATTTTATTTTGGTATCATTAATATACAATTACATAAGCAACATTATGTTTACTAGATTCCCCCCATTATCAAGTCCCCCCCATACCCCATTACTGTCACTATGATCAGCGTAGTAAGATGCTATAGAGTCACTACTTGTATTCTCTGCGTTATACTGCCTTCCCCGTGCCCCCACCCCACGTTATGTGTACTAATTGTAATGCCCCTTATTCACCTTATCCCTCCCTTCCCACCCATCCACTTCAGTCCCTTTCCCTTTGGTAACTGTTAGTCCATTATTGGGTTCTCTGAGTCTGCTGCTGTTTTGTTCCTTCAGTTTTTGCTTTGTTCTTATACTCCACAGATGAGTGAAATCATTTGGTATTTGTCTTTCTCTGCCTGGCTTATTTCACTGAGCATAATATCCTCTAGCTCCATCCATGTTGTTACAGGATTTGTTTTCTTCTTATGGCTGAATAATATTCCATTGTGTATATGTACCACATCTTCTTTATCCATTCATCTACAGATGGACATTTAGGTTGCTTCCATTTCTTGGCTATTGTAAATAGTGCTGTGATAAACATAGGGGTGTGTATGTCTTTTTAAAACTGGGCTCCTGCATTCCTAGGGTAAATTCCTAGGCATGGAATTCCTGGGTCAAATGGTGTTTCTATTTTGAGCTTTTTGAGGAACCTCCATACTGCTTTTCACAATGGTGGAACTAATTTACATTCCCACCAGCAGTGTAGGAGGGTTCCCTTTCTCCACAACCTCACCAACATTTGTTGTTGTTTGTCTTTTGGATCCTGGCCATCCTAACTGGTGTGAGGTGATATCTCATTGTGGTTTTAATTTGCATTTCCCTGATGATTAGCAATGTGGAACATCTTTTCATGTGCCTATTGGTCATCTGAATTTCTTCTTTGGAGAAGTGTCTGTTCATATCCTCTGCTCATTTTTTAATTGGATTATTTGCATTTTGGTTGTTGAGTTGCATGAGCTCTTTATATATTTTGGATGTCAACCCCTTATTGGATCTGTCATTTACGAATATATTCTCCCATTCTGTAGGATACCTTTTTGTTCTATTGATGGTGTCCTTTGCTGTACAGAAACTTCTCAGCTTGATATAGTCCCACTTGTTCATTTTTTGCTTTTGTTTCCCTTACTAAGGGAGATGTGTTCATGAAGAAATTGTTCATGTTTATATTCAAGAGAGTTTTGCCTACATTTTCTTGTAAGAGTTTAATTGTTTCATGACTTACATTCAGGTCTTTGATCCATTTCGAGTTTACTTTTGCGTATGGAGTTAGACAGTAATCCAGTTTCATTCTCTTATATGTAGCTGTCCAGTTTTGCCAACACCAGCTGTTGAAGAGGCTGTCATTTCCCCATTGTATATCCATGGCTCCTTTATTGTATATCAACTGACCCTATATGTGTGGGTTTATATCTGGGCTCTCTAGTCTGTTCCATTGATCAATGGATCTGTTCTTGTGCCAGTGCCAAATTGTTTTAATTACTGTGGCTTTGTAGTAGAGCTTGAAGTCAGGGATTATAATCCCCCAGCTTTATTCTTCCTTCTCAGAATTGCTTTGGCTATTCAGGGTCGTTTGTGGTTCCATATGAATTTTAGAACTATTTGCTCTACTTTGTTGAAGAATGCTGTTGGTATTTTGATAGGGATTGCATTGAATCTGTAGATTGCTTTAGGAAGGATGGCCATTTTGACAATATTACTTCTTCCACCCAAGAGCATGGGATGAATTTTCATTTGTTAATGTCCTCTTAAATTTCTCTTAGAATTGTCTTGTAGTTTTCAGGGTATAGGTCTATCATTTCCTTGGTTAAGTTTATTCCTAAGTATTTTTCTTTTTGATGCAATTGTGAATGGAATTGTTTTCCTGATTTCTCTTTCTGCTAGTTCATTGTTAGTGTGTAGGAATGCAACAGACTTCTGTGTATTAATTTTGTGTCCTGGAACTTTACTGAATTCAGATATTAGATCTAGTAGTTTTGAAGTGGATTCTTTAGGGTTTTTTATGTACAATATAATGTCATCTGCAAACAGTGACAGTTTGACTTCTTCCTTACCAATCTGGATGCTTTTTATTTGTTTGTGTTGTCTGATTGCTGTGGCTAGGACTTCCAGTACTATGTTGAATAAAAGCAGGGAGAGTGGGCATCCTTGTCTTGTTCCTGATCTTAGAGGAAAAGGTTTCAGCTTCTCATTGTTAAGTATAATGTTGGCTGTGGGTTTGTCATATATGGCCTTTATTATGTTGAGGTACCTGCCCTCTATACGCATTTTGTTGGGATTTTTTGTCATGAATGGATGTTGAATTTTGTCAAATGCTTTTTCTGCATCTATGGAGGTGATCATGTAGTTTTTGTCCTTCTTTTTGTTGATGTGGTGGATGATTTTGATGGATTGTCAAATAAGGTACCATCCTTGCATCCCTGGGATGAATCGCACTTGATCATGGTGTATGATCCCCTTGATGTATTTTTAAATTCAGTTTGCTGATATTTTGTTGAGTATTTTTGCATCAGTGCTCATCGGGCATATTGGTCTGTAGTTTTCTTTTTTTATGGTGTCTTTGCCTGGTTTTGCTATTAGAGCGATGGTGGCTTATAGAATGAGTTTGGAAGTATTCCCTCCTGTTCATTTTTTTGGAAAATTTTAAGGAGAATGGGTATTAGGCCTTCTCTAAATGTCTGATAAAATTCAGTGGTGAACCCATCGGGTATGGAAGTTTTATTCTTGGGGAGTTTTTTTATTACTGATTCAATTTTATTGCTGGTAATTAGTCTGTTTAGATTTTCTGTTTCTTCCTATGTCAGTCTTAGAAGGTTGTATTTTTCTAGAAAGTTGTCCATCTCTTCTAGGGTATCCAGTTTGTTAGCATATAGATTTTCATAGTATTCTCTAGTAATTCTCTGTATTTCTATGGTGTCTATCATGATTTTTCCTTTCTCATTTCTGATTTGTTTATGTGTGTAGATTCTCTTTTTTTCTAAATAAGTCTGGTTCAAGGGTTATCTATTTTGTTTATTTTCTTGAACCAGCTCTTCATTTCGTTAATTTTTTCTATTGTTTTATTCTTCTCAATTTTATTTATTTCTTCTCTGATTGTTATTATGTCCTTCCTTCTACTGACTTTTGGCCTCATTTGTTCTTCTTTTTCCAATATCAATAATTGTGAATTTAGACTATTCATTTGGGATTGTTCCTCCTTCTTTAAAAAGGCCTGGATTGCTATATACTTTCCTCTTAGAACTGCCTTCGCTGTGTCCCACAGAAGTTGCTGCGTTGTGCTGTTGTTTTCATTTGTCTCCATATATTGTTTGATCTCTGTTTTAATTTGGTCATTGAGCCATTGATCATTTAGGAGCATGTTGTTAATCCTCCCTGTGTTTGTGGGCCTTTCTGTTTTCTTTGTACAATTTATTTCTAGTTTTATACCTTTGTGAACTGAGAAGTTGGTTGGTACAATTTCAATCTTTTTGAATTTAGTGAGGCTCTTTTTGTGGTCTAGTATGTAGTCTATTCTGGAAAATGTTCCATGTGCACTCAAGAAGAATATGTATCCAGCTGCTTTTGGGTGGAATGTTCTATAGATATCTGTTAGGTCCATCTGTTCTAATGTGTTGTTTAGTGCCTCTGTGTCCTTACTTATTTTCTGTCTGGTTGATCTGTCTTTTAGAGTGAGTGGTGTGTTCAAGTTTCCTAAAATGAATGCATTGCATTCTGTTTCCTCCTTTAATTCTGTTAGTATTTGTTTCACATATGTAGGTGCTATTTTTTTGGGTGTATAGGTATTTATAATGGTTATATCCTCATTTGGACTGACCTCTTTATCATTATGTAATATCCTTCTTTGTTTCTTAAGACTATCATTGTTTTGAAGTTTATTTTGTCTGATACAAGTACTGCAACAGCTGCCTTTTCTCCCTATTGTTTGCATGAAGTATCTTTTTCTATCCCTTCACTTTTAGTGTGTGTATGTCTTTGGGTTTGATGTGAGTTTCTTGTACACAGCATATAGATGGGTCTTGCTTTTTTATCAATTCTGTAACTCTGTGTCTTTTGGTTGGTGCATTCAATCCATTAACATTTAGGGTGATTATCGATTGATATATTCTTATTGCTACTGCATGCTTTGGATTTGTGTTTACCAACTGTTCAAGGGCAGCTCTTTTACTATCTCACTGTCTAACTTAGCTCATTTATTATGCTATTATAAACACAGTTTGATGATTCTTTATTTCTCTCCTTCTTTTTCTTCCTCTTCTGCTCTTTATATGTTAGGTATTTTATTCTCTACTCTTTGTGTTTCCCTTTACTGACTTTGTGGATAGCTGATTTAATTTTGCATTTTGTTAGTATTTAGTTGGTCTACTTCCTTTGCTGTGGTTTTATTTTCTTTGGTGACAGCTATTTAGCCTTATGCATACTTCCATCTAGAGCAGTCCCTTTAAAATAGCCTGTAGGGATGGTTTGTGGGAGGTAAATTCCCTCAATTTCTGCTTATCTGAAAATTGTTTAATCCCTCCTTCAAATTTAAATGATAATCTTGCTGGATAGAGTAATCTTGGTTCAAGGTCCTTCTATTTCATTGCATTAAATATATCATGCCACTCTCTTCTTGCCTGTAAGGTTTCTGCTGAGAAATCTAATGATAGCCTGATGGGCTTTCCTCTGTTGGTCTTTTTTGTTCTCTCTCTGGCTGCTTTTAATCCTCTGTCCTTGTCTTTTTTATTTTTTTTTATTTTTTTTATTTTTTTATTTTATTTTATTTTATTTTATTTTTTTTTAGATAATTATTTTTTATTGAAGGGTAGTTGACACACAGTATTACATTACATTAGTTTCAGGTGTACAACACAGTGATTCAACATTTATATACATGATAATTCTAAGTACCAGCTATCACCATACCAAGTTGTTACAATATTTTGACTATATTCCTTATGCTATACATTACATCCCGGTTGCTTATTTATTTTACAATTGGAAGTGTGTACTTTTTCTTGGTTGTTGTTGTTAGGGCATCTCTCATTTTTATTGATCAAATGGTTGTTAACAACAATAAAATTCTGTATAGGGGAGTCAATGCTCAATGCACAATCATTAATCCACCCCAAGCCTAATTTTCGTCAGTCTCCAATCTTCTGAAGCATAACGAACAAGTTCTTACATGGAGAACAAATTCTTAGATAGTGAATAAGTTACATGGTGAACAGTACAATGTCCTTGTCTTTTATCTTTGCCATTTTAATTATTATATGTCTTGGTGTTGTCCTTCTTGGGTCCCTTGTATTGGGAGATCTGTGGACTTCCATGACCTGAGAGATTATTTCCTTCTCTATATTCGGGAAGTATTCAGCAATTGTTTCTTCAAAGACACTTTTTATGTCTGTTTCTCTCTCTTCTTCTTCTTCTGAAGAGAATGTGAATATTGTTCCATTTGGATTGGTCAGACAGTTCTCTTAATATTCTTTCATTCCTAGAGATCCCTTTATCTCTCTCTGCCGCAGCTCCTCTGTATTCCTGTTCTCTGATTTCTATTCCATTATCAGTCCCTTCCACCTCATCCAGTCTGCTCTTAAATCCCTCCATTGTTTGTTTCATTTCTGTTATCTCCCTCCTGTATTTATCCCTTAGCTCTTGTATACTTCTCTGTAGCTCCATCCATATGCTTACAACTTTTATTTTGAATTCCTTTTCAGTCTCACCAAGCCCTCTTTCTGATGTTTGAATGATTTTGGATTGAACAAGTTTCTTCTTCTGCCTTTTTTTGGCAATGGGCATGGTCACTGGCGAGTGGCACATCTGTCAGCTGGGAGAACAGTCTCTTCCTGCTTGCTTGTCACCTTGCCTTTCTCCGCTGTGTGTGCTGATTAACTGCACACAAGGAGCAGCTTCTCGGTTAATCCCCTAAGCTGCCATGGGCAATTTGACCTTGGAATGGCCTAGGACAGTGGTGGTGGTTGCAGACCAGCAGTGCTTGTGTCTGCTGCAAGGATAAGGCCCCTTCTTCCCTCCCGGTCTTTGCGGCTGTCTCCTCTGTGCCAGTCAACCGTGTGCAGGGAGCAGCCTCTGGGTTAATTCCCTTCGCTGTGTGGGTGGAGCGGTACTTCAGGTGGCCTAGGGTACTGGCGGGGGTTGCAGGCCAGTAGTGCATGTGTGTGCTGTAAGGACAAAGCCTTTTCATTGCTCTTGGTCTCAGCGCCTGTCTCCACTATCTGTGTTGGTTAGTCGCATGCCGGGATCCACCTTTGGGTTAATGAGTACCTCCCTTACCTGCCATGCGTGAGGAGGCCCTCGGAATGGCCTAGGGCACTGGTGGGGGTTATAGGCAAACAGCACGTTTTCTGACATAAGAACAAAACCGCTTCATGCCTCCTGGTCTCCCCACCAGTCTCCGCTGTCTGTTAATCCTCTGAGCTACCTTAGGCGGGGTGGCCCTCTGGATGGCCTAGGGCACTGGCGGGGGTTGCATGTGAGCGACATATTGTTCTGCTGTGAGAACAAAGCCCTTTCATGCTTCCCGGTGTCTGCACATCTCTTTGCTGTTTGGTCTGGTCAACCACATGCAGCAAGCAACCTTTGGGTCTGGGCTGTTTAGCTGCTTGCAGGATGAAGCCTCTGTGTTAAGCTGTGTGGTTGCTGTACCTGGGGCTGCTCTCCGGCTGGTCTGCAGCTATTGTGGGGATCACCGGTTTGTTTGCACATGTTGGTCGAGAGAAAGGAACGGCAAGCTGCTTATCACTGTGAGGGGCCCCGGAGCTCTGTTGCCAACCAGTGGATAGGGCGCCTGAGTTCCTTAAAGTTCCCAGCCTGCTGGACTGAGTGTTCCAGGACGATTTTGTCCACCTGTTAAGCCCTTTTCCCTTTACGACTTTTAAAGCACCTGCTTTTCTTTTGTCCTGCAGCCGACTGTGGGAACTGCTCACAGTCTTGGTCTTGGATTTTGCTTTTCTGCTCCTCTAATATCCAGAGCACCATGCAATGTGTGTCTGTGCTCCTGGGGCAGATTACTAGGGCTGGTTATTTAGCAGTCCTGTGCTTCCACTCCTTCCCCACCCTGATTCTTTTCCTCCCATCAGTGAGCTAGTGTTGGGGGAGTACTTGGGTCCTGCCAGGTCACTGTTTTGTACCTTACCCTTTTCCATGAACTGTTGGGTTCTAGCAGATGTAGACTGGTTGGTGTACTGTATCTTCTGGTCACTCTTTTAGGAATAGGTGTATTTGCTGTTTTCAAAATATATATGGTTTTGGGAGGAGATTTCCGCCACTCTACTCATGCCACCACCCTACTCACGCCACCGTCTTTTCCTCTCTCAAATGTGATCATTCTATACAAGTGTTTTCTAACAGATTGAACAAATCTAAGTAAATCTGCTACATTCCTTATAAGTTAGGTATATTACTCTAATGACAAACTGTTGGAGATTTAGAAAGGTGTGAAAATAAAAAAATGATGAATAAAAATTGGCCCATCTTTCTGCCCCAGGAAGAGGATTCTGGGTTAATGACTAGCATGGGTTACTGATGCTAGCACCCATTCCCTCCACCCATACACATCTTCTTGGCCATCAAGTCTTGTGAGTTATCCCCTTGTAATTCTTCTCTGTACCCATTGTCCCACCTGGATTGCTGGAATGGCCTCCTGGCACATGTCTTTGCTTTCGGTCTGCATCCCTATTTCACATTTGTCTCTAGGCAGTATTTCACAAATGCTCAGTGGAGAAGACCACATTTTTTATCCCCTCAATCTATTGTAGACTAATATTTTGTAAAATAGTTCTATTTCATAAGATAAAATATCTTATTAAATATAATCTAATGAATTACTAGAAAAATTAAATAAAACAATTCCAGAATGCAATATTTGAGTCCATTAACAAAATTATTAGGTTAAATAGACCTGAAATTGTTCTCTCACCTTGTTAGGAAAGTTTCTAAATGTTTATTCTCACTTTATGTACTTGCTTCCTTGTAGACTGGTAAGACAACTTGACATTGGGTAGCAGTGCTCTAGATCTGCATGATCTAATAGTTTAGCCACTAGCCTGTGTGATTTTTTCCATTTCCTTTTCAATTGATTGAAATTAAATTAAGTTAGTTAAGATTCACTTCTTCAATTGCATTAGCCACATTTCTGGTGCTCACTAGCAACTTATGACTAGTGGTCAGTACGTTGACATTGCAGATACAGAATATTTCCAACTTTGTGAGAAGTTCTATTTGGCAGCGCCGTTTTAGATCCTTGCTGCTCAAAGTGTATTTCCTGGCTCAGCAGCATGCGGTTTCACCTGGAAACTTGTTACAAATATGGAATCCTAGGGCCAAACCTACTGAAAGAGAACTTGTATTTTAGTATTTTTTCCCCAGATGATCCATATATACTTTAAATTTAGAAGTTCTACTCCAGGATGTTTCCAGGGTCATCTAAAATCCTCTGATCAGGAGAATAGTGGTTATCCTCATGTGGCTATTTAAATTTAAATTCATTAATATTAAATAAACTTGAAAATTATTTCCTCCATCACATTAGCCACACTTCAAGTATCCGTAGTCAAGAGTGACTACTGTTTGGGGCAGTGCAGAGACAGAATATTTTTTTTCTTGGGCAGGGCTGATCAAGACTAGTTTAGCATCCAGGGTTCTGCAATCATTACCTAGCCCTGCCTACCTCTCAAACTTAAGATCTCTTGGTGCCCCAGGTGGACCCTCCTCTCTAACATGAAAGGTCATATAATTTAGTTCCTGTGTGCCTGTTGTCCATTTGTCCTGAACACAATTTGTTCCCTTTCTTCCTGCCTACCCACCTCTCCATATTCTTTAACTACTCTCTGTGACAAACTCATCTCATGGGTCAGCTGCTCCAAAAAGTTTTTCTGGAAACCATCCATATACCACACACACACACAATTTAGATCATCCCTTTTGATTCCTTAGGTTGAAGCCTGTACGTACATGAGTTATACTCTTTGTTGTTATTGATTTATTCTCTCCCTTTAGATCGGTATTTCTCAATCTCAGCACTCCTGACATTTTTGGGTAGAGAACTCTTTGTTGGGAAAGTAGGGGGTTATTCTGTGTATCATAGGGTACTTAGCAGCATTCCGGACCTCTCTTCAGTGGATGCCAGTAACACCCCCAGTTGTGACCACCCAAAATATCCCCAAATGTTGTCAAATGTCCCCTGGGGCACAAAATCAGCAATGGTTGAGAACCACCACTTTAGACCTATATATTCTGTAAAGGGAGCTCTCTCAAGGTCTGTGAGATGCTTTGAACCCATAACACTTCAGTCTGTGCACACAGTTGGCACTATGTTGGTATAAATGCTGAATGGCTGTTGGGAAAGTCTCTCCTGTTTCCTTGCTTCCTTCCTGTGTTCCTTTGTTCCTTCTTTCTTTTATTCTGCTTCTGTGCACAGTAAGCAGCATGTTCTCATGTCTCATTTGTATTTCCTGAGTGAACCCACTGACTGAGAGAGGAGGCCCCACAGGAAGAACAGTTGTGGGTTAGACAAGTCTCCCATGACCAGTCATTTTTGTTCCCTGATCCATAGTAGATGGACAGACAAAACTGTCAACCTCATAATCTGAAGACTGGGGAGTGAATCAGAGGCAACAGCCTCCCTGTGATGCTTAGTTTTATTGTTTTAACTGAGCTGGACTTGCCAAATCTATCAGCTTTTCAAAATCAGCACAGGGTTTTAGAGTTTGTAGGAAACCTAAAAGATGGTGTGTTCTGGCTTCTCCCTTTTATCCACATGTGGACAATTTTGTTAGGTCTTCCTACAGTCATTAGTCTCTTGGGTGAACAGACAGTTTTGAGGCTCCATCATTTACAGCCAATCAAAATGAAGTTATAGGACAATGAAGTTCATGGTTTGAAATCCATAAGCTTTGTAATCTGCTGCTCTGCTGCTCTCCAGGAAGTCTTCCTGGCACTGGAGCAACGTTAGGGGAGAGTGACCCAGATTAACTTTATGCTACTCCTCCAGCCAAGGAGAAAGTACCCAGAAGTTATATTCTAGGTCAGTGGCAGCTTTGGGGTGTGTCTAGAGTCATCTCAGAAGACTGATATCTCCCCTCCACATTCCGAAAACCTGGACCTCATCACATTTGTCCTCTCACTGGGCACCATTTCCCCCTCCAGGTTTCCCCTGTGTCTGTATGCCAGGCTCTGATTGTCAAGGCCTTGACATTCTCTTGGTTTGTACTGCGAGAGAATGGTTTCCTCATCTCTCCTGCCTTCTTCAGCCCTTTGCCAATACCTTCCTAGAGCTGGACCCACAGGTGCAGTCTGATCCCCTTCCAGCACCTTGTGCTGGCATCTCACCTTGACACTGCTGTGATGTTACAGTCTGGGCTCTAAATGGAAATGTGTGTATATTTCTTTTTTGTGTACATAAAATATACACAGATGTACATAATACAAAATTTACTATCTTTACCATAAGTTCAGTGGTATTAAGTCCATTTGTATTATAGTAAAACTATTATCACTGTCCATCTCCAGAATTCTTTTCATCTTGCAAAACTGAAACTTTGTATCCATTACAGCAGCTTCCCAAAATTCCCCACTCTGCCCAGCTCCTAGCAGCTACCTCCATTCTACTTCCTTTATTTTTTAACCTCCACTTTTCTCCAATCCCCCAGCCTTTGGTAACCATTCTACTCTCCTATTTCTGTGAGTTCAATTTTTTTATTATTAAGATCATTGATATACAATCTTATGATGATGTCACATACACAACACAGTGGTTCAACATTCATCCATACTATCAAGTCCTCACTTCCTCCATTACCATCACTGTCAACATAGTAAGATGTTATAGAGTCATTAATTGTATTCTCTGTGCTGCACTACTGTCCCAGTGAGCTACCTATACTGTGATTGCAAACTGTAGTGCCCCTTAATCCTCTTCTCCCTCCTCACCCACTCTCCCAAACCCTCCCCTCCCCTTTGGTAACCACTAGTCCCTTTTCAGGGCTATAATTCTATTGCTTTTTTTGTTTCTTCTGTTCTGCTTTGTTTTTATACTCCACAAATGAGTGAAATCATTTGGCATTTGTCTTTCTCCACCTGACTTATTTCACTGAGCATAATACCCACTAGATCCATCCATGTTGTTGCAAATGGTAGGATTTGTTTTCTTTTTATGGCTGAATAATATTCCATTGTGTATATGTACCACATCTTCTTTATCCATTCATCTACTGATGGACACTTAGGTTGATTCCATATCTTGACTATTGTAAATGGTGCTGCAATAAACATAGGGGTGCATATATCTTTTTGAATCAGGGATCTTGTTTTCTTCCGGTAAATTCCTAGGAGTGGAATTCCTGGGTCAAATGGTATTTCTATTTTTAGTGTTTTGAGGAACCTCCATATTGCTTTCCATAATGGAAAGCAATTTACATTCCCACTAACAGTATAGGAGAGTTCCCTTTTCTCCGCACCCTCACCAGCATTTGTTGTTTCTTGTCTATTGCATGTTGGCCATCCTAACTGGTGTGAGGTGATATCTCACTGTGGTTTTAATTTGTATTTCCCTGATGATTAGTCATGTGGAGCACCTTTTAATGAGACTGCTGGTCATCTGTATTTCTTCTTTGGAGAAGTGCCTGTTCAGGTCCTCTGCCCATTTCTTAATCATGTTATTTGTTTTTGGGGTGTTGAGGCATATGAGTTCTTTATATATTTTGGTTAACCCCTTATTGGATAAATTGTTAATGAATATATTCTCCCATAATGTAGGATGCCTTTCTGTTCTGCTAATGGTATCCTTTGCTGTACAGAAGCTTTTTAGTTTGATATAGCCCCACTTGTTCATTTTTGCTTTTGTTTCTCTTGCCCAGGGAGATATGTTCATGAAGAAGTTGTTCATGTTTATATTCAAGAGAATTTTACCTACGTTTTCTTCTAAGAGTTTTATGGTTTCATAATTTACATTCAAGTCTTTGATCCATTTCGAGTTTACTTTTGTGTATAGAGTTAGACAGTAATCCAGTTTCATTCTCTTACGTGTAGCTGTCCAGTTTTGTCAACACCAGCTGTTGAAGAGGCTGTCATTTCCCCATTGTATATCCATGGCTCTTTTATTGTATATTAATTGGCCCTATATGTGTGGGCTTAAATCTGTGCTCTCTATTCTGTTCCATTGATCTGTGGGTCCGTTCTTGTGCCAGTACCAAATTGTCTTGATTACTGTGGCTTTGTAGTAGAGCTTGAAATTAGGGAGTGTAATCCCCCCAGCTTTATTCTTCCTTCTCAGGATTGCTTTGGCTATTTGGGGTCTTTTGCGCTTCCATATGGACTTTAAAACTATTTGCTCTAGTTCGTTGAAGAATGCTGTTGGTATTTCGATAGGGATTGCATTGAATATGAAGATTTCTTTAAGGAGGATGGCCATAGTTTTTTCATTTTTTCTAACTTCTGCCATATAAGTGCGATCATGTAATACTTGTCTTTCTGTGTCTGGCTTACTTCACTTAGCATAATGTTCCCCAGGTTCATCCACATTGACACAAATGGAAGGAAGTCCTTCATTGTTAAGACTGAATAATACTCCAGTGTGTGCATGTGTAGCATTTGCTTTATTCATTCATCTGTCAACAGACGTTTAGGTTGTTTCCAAGTCTTGGTTATTGTGAAGAATTCTGCAGTGAGCGTGGAAATGCAGATACTGCTTTGAGATCCAAAGCAAATACAATCACTGTATTAAGGACATGTATACACATCTCTTTACTGCAAAGGGGAGCTCTGTCACCCATGCCATGAGATGCCTGCCTCAACCATAGTACACTCTAGGCCCTGGGCAGCTGCTTTTAGCTTCCTTTTTAACTCAACCACATGGTCTGTTAGATGGACTGAGATAATGACCACCAAGTCACCTGAGACCCTGATAATCACAGAGTCATGGAGCTTTGTTACAGACGTTTATTCAGTCCCATCAAATATTTATCAAGTACTCTGTTCTAGCCCCTGTGGATGCAATTAAGATGTCATGTGTTTCAAGCTGCTGGTCATCTAGTGGGAACGGAAATGAAGCAAAAACATGATTATAGTGTAGTGGGGAATGAATATACAAAGTGATATGGTAACACAGATAAGGGGCTGTGTTAAGAGTCAGAGACTGATGATAAAATAAATAGTCTTTTGTAAAGGCATAATTTATTTCAGGCACCATACTGGTGATTTTTTATACAGTTTACACTTCTATTCAAAGTCTCACAACCATTTGATTAGGTGGACAGGTATCTGAGATAGGAGGAACCTTTCTTTTTCTTTTTAAACTTTTAACATAATGTAAAATAAGTTAGAAAAGTATACTCTTCCTGAGTGTATAACTCAGTGAATTTTCACAACCTGAGCACCTCCATGTAACCAGCACTCTGACATCCAGATGAAGGAACAGGACACTTCTAGCATCCCAGTGGTTCATATCTCTTCCTGTCCTGCTCTCTTCCAGCTGCCCTAATACCCAAAGATAATCAATTGACTTTAATGGCATAAATTAGCTGAGCCTATTTTATACTTCATATCAATGCAAATGTACAGCATGTACTCTGTGTCTGGATTCTGTTTTACTCAACCTGGTGTTTCTAAGACTTATCCATATTGTCACATGCAATCATAATATTCTCATTGCTATATAATATTCTGTTGTATAGATGTTCCAACATCTGTGTATCCATTGTACTATTATGGGTATTTGGCTAGTTTATAGTTTGGAGCTATTACTAATGGTGTTACTGTGGATTTTCTAGTGTACACTTACATTGCATATATAAAAGCATGTGTAATGGACATGTACCTCAGAGTGAAATTGCTGGTTTATAAGCAATTGTCAGTTTGAATGCAGAGTAGAGGAGAGATGTGTACAATTGGCTCATCAATAAGTGGGGGCCAGCCTGGCACATGGCTGGTTATAGGCAGTGCCTGTATCCAGCTTTAATAAATGCCCCCAGTTTTCCAAAGTGGTTTTATCTATGCTGAATTTGGGGAACAAGTGAGAGTTAGCCAGAGGGTTGAAAAATAAGCAGGAGTGTTTTAGAAATGTGTAGTATATGATTATCAAAATTGGTTGTTACTGGGTTAGCCATGTGCATGAATTTGAAATCCTGCCATGAATTCACCTTGCTTAGTCTTGCTTGAAATTTCCAGCCACTAATGGAATGTAACACTTTACCCTTTATGAACTTAAGCTTTCTCAACTCAATCCCACTTTAAAGGTCAACTGTAAAATTTCCACATCCTATTAAATACTGTCCCTAGAACTGGATATAATATTTCAAAAATGCTTCTCCTGTTCAAAGACATACATACATGTACTCATAAAGGGAGGAACTAATGAGCATGAAATTTTGTGTTTAAAAAATCCAGATTTTGTTTTGGCTACAGTTGTCTTTGCTTCCACTTTGTGGATCTGGCAACAATTGAGACGTTGTTTTGGAGTGAAGGATTACTAGATTAAAAACAGTTTTTACTAAAAATAGAGTCCATGGCTGATTATTAGTGTCTCAAGAGACCATGTAAGTGTTTCTATTTACCACAGTGTTGAGTATCATCTAGAATGTAATGCTGATTGGCCTACCTCTTTTTATTTATGATATTATGGTTAGAATTCATTTTTCCCTTTGTTACAATCTACATTTTTGGGGTTCAAATCATATAGTGTATGTGCCTGATGAGTAGTGATTTCTGAGGTAATTATTAAAAACGTCATTTCCCCTCAAAGGAATCATAGGAGTGCCCTTCTGCCCAGCCCAATTTGTGTAACTTCTTTTTGGGTTAGGGGGTAGCTTATTAAACATTTCTTGGAAAATGTTACCTAAGATAAATTTTATAGACTTTGTTTCAACCATGTAGAAGTACATGTGGAGTTTTGAGAAAATGAAAATATTATGTGCATTACATTAATTCATACAATATGTTCCATTTATAAACAACACTGCAGAGTTATTCTATTTGGTGAATAAGATTGAAGATATCTATAGATAAAATCTGGCAATATAATAAAAATAAAACATAGAGACTGAGCCTGAAATGCAAGAATATTCTAATATTAGAAAACTTATCAGTGTAATCATTATCACAACAGGTAAGAGAAAGACCATGTGATCATACTGTTAAAATGACAAAAGACATATGGTAAAATTCAACATCCATTCCTAACAATTTCTAAAAAGTCTTACAAATCAAGAATATAGGATACCATCTCAAACCGACAATGGACATCATACATGAGTAACATTCTGGGGGCACTCCCTTTATATAGAGAAGAAGCCAAGGACTTTCACAGTTGCTCGTAGTCAGGAACACTGGTCAATAAAATGAAATAAGCACTATAAATATTAGGAAAAAAATTAGCCGATTTAAAATTTGCTTATGACATGATTGTCTACTCTAAATACATAAGCTCAATTAAACAAATTAATCCTCATGAAAAGTTCAAAAAGGAGAATGTTTCCAAAATAAATTTATGAAATGAGAAGTTTCTTTATGTTAGTCAGCTAAAAGATTGACATTCAGAACAGCAACTCCATATTTAAAAACCTTATGGAGTTTATGAAATCCATATGTTTAAAAAATCTGAAATGTTCTCAAGGGAATCAAAAAGAGTTTTAAATAAATAGTGATACCATACTTATAGATAGAATAATAATATTTTAAAGATACACATTATTTCCAAACTGAAGCAATGCAAATTCAAAGTTAGAAAGTTATATTTTAAAATGTGGAGAGCAACTCAAGTTAATCTGAAGTGTTTTGAAGAAATTACTTGAGAAATATTAAGAGGAAATTTTTGCTAATCAAAATTTCAAACATAGAATAAGATGACTAATATGGCATTTTATTGACCTGGAAACAGACACATCAGTAAAACAGAACAGAAAGTTCATAAAACACCTAACTACTGTAAACAAAAACCAAACAGGTAGTAAAGATACTAAATCAGTTGGAGAAGAGTGGATTTTTCAATGAGAGGAAGAATCTACAAAAGGAAAGTAAAAATACATTTTTTAAATAAAAATAACTTATTAGAAAATACTTCCACATAAGATAATTTGCAAATCAAAAGAAAAAATGCAAAGGCAAAATAAAGTACACAAGTAATACTTTTAGCAAACTGAAGGACATTGAGAAGCTTTAAATCCTTATTCTGTAATTAGAATATAAGAACTGGGCAAGAATGTGAATGGGCAATTAACCAAAAATAAATAAATGAAAGAGAGGACAGAAAGGAAGAAAAAAAAGAAAGGAAATACAAACATAAATAAGTATAAGAAAATTATTAACTTCACATTAACCAACAAAAGAAATGAAAACAATTATTTTCACCCATAAAGTTTCTTTCTTATTAAAACTAAGAGATCTGGTCCTTGAGGGTAGTTACCAGACTAAGCTGTTTTGAGGAGAATTTAAATTGGTTCAGCTTTTCTGGGTAGCTTTTGGTAAATTATCATGAAAGTGAACAGAATTTCACTATGATAATAATCAATGATATAACAAATTGGGAAAGGAACTGTAAATATTCAGTAATAGGAAATCAGTTAATGTGTCTCTACTGGAACTTATGCAGGCAATTAAAAATGATACTGCCAAATTAAATAATACATAAAATGTTCATGTTCTACTGTCAAAAGAAATATGCAGACTACAAAGGAAAATGAGCAAAAAGATCTCATTTTTTAAAAAAGGGAAAATGCCTAGAAGCTCTATGGATAAGCACCAAAATAACAGTGGTTTTTTTGGCTAGTGGGATTCTGAATGATTTTAATTTACCTATTTGTACTTGCGTCATACTTGCCATTTTTTTCTATCCAGAAATACATAACTCATAATTTGTCATAATAAAATCATTTTATTTTACAAGAGATGTATTTTCGATTTTTGAAAACAGAAATCAGAAATTGAATGATTAGAACTCTGTATTAATTTGGAATAGAATTGGAAAATACTTCCACATAAGGTAAGTTTGGAAGAGGAATCTCTACTCACTGATTTTTCCATTACTAATTAATGGAATAATCTAGCTTTTTCATTAGCTCCAATGTAGGCATAAATTGAATCCACAGTATAATCTAGGTACCAACGATGGGATTAATTAGCTAACTAATTATGTAAATTGGATCCCAGTTTCAACAATCATATCTGCAAAGGATGTGCTTTTATTTGCAAAATCACTGAATTACCATCTTTTAAAATTAATCCTGTTAACTTGAAAACCCTTGTGTCATGTCCCAGGAAAGATTTGGAATATACAAGTTAAAGATGACCTGATTTGAATTCAATATTTACCTCTTCTCTAAGGATTTAGAATTATTCTCAGGAAAGAAAATGCATGGTTTGAAGACTTGACAAAATCTCTTCCACTCAGGATGGCCCGTCTAGGAATTAGATAGGTAAATAAGTGATGATTTGTACTTACTGGTAGGAAAGGTGGCTTGAAGGGTATTGGTGAGAATGGGCAAAATAGGACAGTGATTTAGGTAGGATTATTTGAGGAGCTGGCAGGTTACCCTGGTGGAAAATGCTCAGCAGGCATTTGGGATGATGGCGTTGGCCCCTGAATCACGTGGATCAGTGGGGATGGTACTGATGTGGGAGTCACATACCCAAATGACAGCTGAAGCACTGGAAAAGCATGAATTACAGGTGAGTTCAGAGCCCTTGGTTGCACAACTCCAATTCCAGATAATGCTCTTGTCTTCTATTCTTTGAAGTTATGCTCCAGGGCAAATCACTCACATCAACTACTGTAAGAACAATGCTCCTTCCCTCCCTGCATCATGCGAAGTGGCATAAAATAGCTGAGTTCTCTCAGCAGAGCAAGACAGAAGAGGTGCAGGGATTCAAATGTATGTGTGCAAGATGAGAAGCCAGACAGAAGATTGCAAGGACTCCTGTTTAAGTGTAAAAGTGGAAAACAGGAGTTAGGAAACTGGTGAAAAGAGGACAAATGATATGGGGGAAAATTTCATGGAGTGTTTGGCCCATAGTGTCAAATGCTATAGAAAGATTTAAGGCAGTGAAGAACTTTTATTTGTTTAGACAACCTGAGCGTGATTCTCTCTTGAGCAAAGGGAATTGGGAGTGGGGAGAATTGGAGGTACAAGAGCAACAGGGGGTGATTAATACAGAGAGTTCTGAGCACACAGGATGGGATTGGCCCTACAAAGAGACATAATACCCATTTCTCAGAATTAGACTGAGGTGGATGAGGAAGTTAACTCCTTCAGAGGAGAAACGGGTTAAGTTATCGAATCCAACTTAAAATCTAGTTGGAGTGTGGAATAAAGGGAGAGACTCAAAGTCAACAACAAGCCCCATGAGTTTACTTAATCATTCATTTTTGCTATGGTAGATAAATACTTTAAGCCATCTTATGCAGAAAGCATAGGGGACTCATGTGGAGATTTTGACAAAGAGGCCAATGATGGGCATGGATAAATTGAAGGTAGTGCCAAATGCAGTTTGCAAAAGTATTAAGTTTTGTTTTTAGTAAATTGCACTTAGTTTTACCCAATAGTGCTTCCGTGTTTTCTATAACTGTGTTTCCTCTTTCTAATACTTGAAAGAAAAGATAAAGCCTGTCCAGGTATACTCTGAGATAACTCTTGAAAAAAGAATGTTGAATGGAATACTGAGGTTATTGGTTAACACTTTAGGAAGATATGATGCTTTATAGCAGATCCTTTTCATTAAATGGAAAGAATAGCATTTTAGAATATGTCTTAGAATTTTTGTGTTGTATTTGGCAATAACAGTACAATTTGAGCTCTTCCAGTTCTGAAGAGCAACAGTACTAGAGGCACTGATGCACTGTAAATATCCTGCCCACAGCTCTAAGGATTTGGCTACTCGTCTATAAAGCTATTTCACATTTATGTTACTTCCTCTTGAGGTGATAGGCAATTCCCAATGATTTGTTTATAAATCAGATATGGTTGTACAAGATAGTAGACTAAGGGATATTAGTCAAGTTTAGATATGTTAAGACATTGGATATTAGTTTAGATTTTCAATTAATAAACCAGCCATGATTTCCTAATAAACACGGAACTGGGAAACTTAGTAAACATAAAAACTCAGAAAGATATCCTAGCGATTATTAGAAGATGACTCTAATTTTCTAAAAATTTATTGTAATTACAAATGTTCTCTGTGAATACCTTCTCTGTGCAAAAATTGAAAACAACAGAAATGAGGTCAATGTCCCTTTTGACACTTATATCTCCCAAACAAGCATGCGTTAACTATGTTCTCAGTTTGCTGTGCAAACTTTCAAACTTTTCATGAACATTGACATACAAATACATACAGTATTGCAAAAATGTGGAATATTGTTCGGTGTATGTTCAATGCATAGCACCATGTTTTATGTTAATTGCTTTTTATATTTACTGATATGTCTTCAAGACTTTTGTATATTCGTAGACATAGAGCTAGCTCACGCTTTTTATGCATAGTATTTCATCACATGGATGCTGCATAGTGTAATGTCATTTTCTTTGGATGGACATTTGGCTTATTTAAAAAATTTCCCCCCTCCATATGATGCTAGACTATACACATTTCCTTTTGCTGGCTTTCTCTAGGATACACAGAAGAGAGAATGCTGGTCCAGAGGGTACATGTATTTTACATTTTAATGGGCATTGCCAAATTACCCTCCGAAGGAGCTGCACTAATTTTCTCTTCTACCAGCAACCTTTTAATTTTAGGAATGAGGAGAGTGAGGCACAGAGATTAAATATCATGAAAATATAGCTTGCTAAATATCATGAAAATCCAAGGCACAGGAATCAGGTATCCTGTCCCCCTGCAAGACTAATGCCTATGCCAAATTCTCTCCAAATTTATAAAAGAAGAGAAGAATGTCTATTAACCTAGCCCCCTTGAACCTTTGCTTGATGTTTTTCCTCTCCTTTACCAACTTTGCAAAACCAATTCTGATTGGTTATTTAAATCAGCAAGTTGAAGAATAACAGAAGAACAGTTATCAGTTTAGAGGTTACGGGAAACTATTATAAACACAAGATTCTTTACTTGTCTGTTTTAAATTATTTTTCCGGGTTGTGTGATCCTGTAATCTTACATCTGCTAAAATTTTCATGGTTGGGGTGTTTCCTAATATAATTGATATTTTCATGGTTTAGAAATTTCTTTTTCATAAACTTATCAACAGAATCATCTTTATTTCTTCACTTGATGTGTTTCCAAATGTAAGAAAATATGCAGAGTGAATTGGTGAAAAAATACAAGCCATATATGTGAAAATTAAGTCTTTACTTTCTAGATAAAATAATATTCATGGAGTTAGGGTTCCCTGTCCATGAGCTGTTCCATATCCTGAGGTCAGGTTGTATCATGAATGTCTGGTGACCCAGGCTGGGTATTCAGTTAACCTCCTTTGGGTTCTCTTTGCCTCTCAAATTGGAAGACTACCTCACTTGAACTCTTCCATACCTGAAGATAATTGGCTCCATGTTATAGGTATTTCTGGATAACTGATATGTCTTTGTAGCCACCTGGTATCAGCTTGATGTTGAAGCCAAGTTCTGTAGTAATAAAAAAAAAATACAAGAAATGCAATGAAATATTCAGTGGCCACTGAGTTAGAGGCAAAGAACTGGGCTAGGGCATTTCATGTATATTATCTAATGTGGGCTCCCAAGAAACTCACGTGTTAAATTTTATTTTACAGTATTTCCGTATCAGCAATGAAGGCTGGGAGAGGGGAGCACTTATGTAACAAGTAAATACAGAGGTTTCCAAACCTTCCCTCTTTCTACCACACTGCTTCCCACTTTGGCAGAAACCAGTGAAAGCTGGAGCAAAGAGAGCCTCTTGGAAGAAGTGGAGTTTGAGCTAAGTCCAAAAAGGTGGCCAAGAGTTAGATGAAGAGGGAGAGGGTGTAGCAGTTAAGGAAGGGGAGGAGTCTGTCCAAAGACATAGACGAAGAGACGCATGGTGCTCAAATGCAGCTAATTCAGAATTTTACAAGGAACAGAGCTTCTGTCTAACTGGCTTTGGGCGGTATAATTTTGGAGGATAAAAGGCTTTGGCAAGAAACTTACAGGTACCTCATGAAGAACAGAGCCAGAAATTAGGAGTCAGGAGCTAAGATGATTTCCTGTGTCTCTCTAGAGAACTTAGTACTGCTTGCTTATTTCTGTGGACCTTCCTGCTTTTGTTCTCTGTCTGCAGAATGGCTTGTTTGCTGTGCCCAGTGTGTGGCCACGCCACCACAGCAGCAATGTGCTAGCGTCACTGAGCCTCAGTAGCAGACTCCAAGGGCCAGATGTCCACCCTTGGTCCAGTCAGGTGTGATGAGGAGAATAGCTTCGAGTGCTCACTCACCTTGGCCTGGGAGCAGGGTCTTGGTGGTGTGGCACAGGCAGCTTCTCTAAGAAGGAAATGATTGGCATTTGAACCCCAAGGAGCAAGAGAAGTTGGAGGTCAGACTATAGTGCATCTAGAAGGCCAGTGGAAATACATGCGCTTGATCTTCTGATGGAGAGGGAAAGGGTTGTAAGGTGAAGGGGTTGGTGCAGAGTGAGCTAAAAGGGTGGAGAAACTGAGGCACAGCAGTGAGCTAGGAAACAATGGCATAGGGCCTAATAACAAGACTTAGAGGTACAGGAGAGGAATGGCAATTGCGGAGGAGATGGGATACTTTGAAGGAAGGACAACAGGGTTTATTGACTGGTTATAAAGAAAAGGTATCTTTCAGACACAGGGATAGGGACATACTGTATGAGATAAAGAAAGGAGAGGGAGAAGGAATCAATCTGTCAGGAGAGAGAGAATGCATCTGTTTGAGGGAATATTGTCTCAGATTCAACTTGGTATGTAAACACTGGCCTTAAGGCTACTAGTGGGGTGTGCAAAGGGAATTAAGATGAGAAACCATGTTAATTTCAAATTAAAGAAATGAGATAGGGGCAGGGCTTTGGAGGAAAGCAGGGAGTTAGTGGCCAATAGGCTTTCATCCAAATTTGTATCATTGTAGGACATGCTGTCCATCTCTGGGTTTTTGACAGGGTTTCACTGTACTTCAAGGTGGCTAGGTCAGGTCATGAGGTGATGATTCAAGACTGAAACACCAGAAAAATATCATGACTTAATAATGTGCTGAAAGAGAGTAATAATAGATGAATTCCCTCCAGAAAGACAAACTCTAGAAGCCATTCTGCTGTTTACAGTGGATAAGAGTGACACTGGAACCTGCTTTAAAGCCTGTGCTAGGCTGATGGCCAGTGATTCCCGTAGAGGGCCTTAGATCACCAATGCAAGTAGGAAAAGGTTAACTTTTCAAATATGGGGATAAATATTTCTTCCACTTATACTAATGGGACCTAGCCATTCCCTAATGCAGACAATGTTGGTTTAAAAGGATGGTTTTGTTTTGGCCAAGCCACAAACTCCCTTTTGAGACTCTGCCAGTTCCTGGTGGAAGCCAGGAAATATATTTTTAGGCTTCTATAACTCCAGCTTGGGGAACTGTGTACTGCCTAATGGTTGTCATCCAATGTATATAAATAGAACCTTTACGAAGACAAGCCATATGCTTTGTAGTGGTTACTTTATTTAACTCCATATCTGATTTGCAATCACTTTAATTCCTAAAAACCACTCTATTTTATTCATTAAGACTATGCCTTGCACGTAGGAATGCTTTGTAACTTGCTATGGAATCGGAAACCTAGAAAAACCTGTCTTCCCTAAGACTTGTAATAAGGTCAAACATTAAAGGCTTATAATAACTGTTTTTTGCTGCTCTCTTAGAATTGAACACAAATGTTTTCTAGTGCCCCCCAAAGTAGGGTACTGTTAATAATATATTTGTATCATATAATTTTAATTTCCTTATTTTTGTGGTTACCTCAATATTAAATGTATCTTAGTTCTCTAATTTTTGAATTTTAGAACTGGGTTTTACTAATTAAGAAAAACTGATACTCTTGAATCAGAAAGTTTTTCTGGTAAAAGTCAATAATGCTATATATTTCAAACCAGTGTAAAGATATACTGCATGCCCACCAGAATGATGAAAATTAAAAAGACCAGTGATACCAAGTTCTGGCAAAGAGGTAGATAACTGGAACTTTCATTTGTTGCTGGTAGGAGTGTAAATTGGTTATAGTCACTTTAGAAAACTGCTTATTAATATTTATCAAAGCCATTCACGTGTCTACCATATGAATTGAAGGGAAATGAGCATGTATGTTCTTCAAAAACAGTTAGAAGAAAGTTCATAGCATTTCTTGTTTATAATAGCCCCAAACAGCAGAGAACCCAACTGGCTATCAACAAGAGGTTAGATAAACCCATTGTAAAAATGAACTATTAATACATGATACAATGTGGATGAAATCTCACAGAGATCATGGTGAATGAAAGAAACCAGACACAAAAGATACATATGATTCCTTTTGTATAAAGTTCAAGAGAAGTCAAAACTGATTGATGCGGACCAAGATCAGAAAAGTAATCCAATTTCCTCTTGGAGAGAGTAATGTGGGCAAGTGGCACCTAAGAATTTTGGGGTGATATAGAAATGTTATAGATTTTGGTTTGAATGGAGTTCCCATGGGTATATGCATATGTAAGCATTCATAGTACTGTGTACTTAAGGTTAGATAACCATATGTATGTTTTACCTTGGTAAATGTATGAAATATGCATTGTACACCTCAGAATGATTCACAAGAAATTATTTTATTCTCTCCAATTCCACAGAGAAGGGAGAGGCTAACTCTAATGCAAAAGGTTGATCTTGGGCCAAACTGTGGAGGAGATGATGCAATTTAATACTGAGAGAAATGCAAAGGGGTTTTAACTTTCCTGTATCTATTACAGGGGGTAAATTTGTTCTCTGTACTGTGAAAGTAGTAAAACAATGTGGCATAGGACAGATCCCATTTTTATTTTTTGGCCTATAAAACAAGTGATAATATTTTAAAATCACATCATATTAGACAAATTAAAAAAGAGAAAATTTTCAATTTTAGATATCTTTTTGTTTAAAAAATATTTATATCTTTATATCCATATCACCATTCCTATAACTTACAGGATTATGTATATGCTTATGGGGGATTTTAGGGTTTTCCCTGTCTTACTCCTTTATTGTTACAACCTCTTATGTGTCCAATGTACATTTTGAATCTCACATAATAAGACATAATTATAATTTATACAAAGATACATGTATGGACATGTATGTACATGTACATGCATACATACACAAATGCACACACACATCCATAGGTAACTACAAGTTTCTTTGTGCAACAAAAATGTCATTATATCATACATTTCTGCATCTTGCTTTTATTCTCCCAATAAAACTCCATGGAAATCCCTGCAAGTCAAGTAGTAAGTCCTGGTGGCCTTCATAGACTATAGTGTGGATATGCTATGATTTACTCAACCTGTCCTTTGTGTGTGAGTTTCGGTTGGGCAAGGTATTTTAGCGTATTGCAGGGAGAGAGTTTTGAACTCAGAAACAGCAACCAGGATTATGTCACTTAAATTGTCTGAGCCCATGTTTCCTCATCCATAAGAAAGGGATAAATTCATACCCTCCCACTCACATTACAGGGCAGCTATCTGAGATTCAAGAAGATGGTATGTAGGAGTATACATGTCTGTTATGATGGGAAGAATTTTGCCATTGTTAACCATCATGGCTCATTTGTGTTTACTGTGTCTGAGGCACATTATTCATTTAATCCTCACAATAACCAAATGAGGTACTGTGTATTATTGTTTTTCCCATTTTCCAGATGAGAGAAGTTGAGGTAACTTACTCCAGATCAGCTCAGCAGGAGATCTAAGATTCAAATCTGTCCTATACCGCTTGAGAACCTGTGATGTTTATCTACCATGCCATCTTGCTTCTCAACTATGATGTTCACTGGCCATTTTACTTTATCCATGAATATTCGTAGATAACAAAATAGAGTGGTTCTTAAGAAAATGATGTAATTACATTGTCAATCATAAAGAATATTAAAATTTAAAAATGAAAGAAGAAATGTATCTCAGATAGCTATTTATGTATGAGAAATAATCCCAAAATGTGGTAGCTTAATATACAACACAGAGAAGACAAGTAGTGATTCTACAGCATCTTACTATGCTGATGGACAGTGGCAGTAATGGGGTATGTGGGGGGGACTTGGTGATGGGGGGAGTCTAGTAAACATAATGTTCCTCATGTAATTGTAGATTAATGATACCAAAATAAAAATAATAAAATAAAAAAATGTAGTAGCTTAAAACAACAACCAGGAATTTTGGGTCATGATACAGTGAATCAGCAATCTGGGCTGGGCTCGGTGGGGTGGTTCTTCTGGCTGTGTCTGGGTCTCCCTCCACATCTGTGATTAGCTGCTGGGTCAGCTAGGCAACGACTGCTCTGGAGATTTACTGATTTTAACTAGGGTAACGGAGACAATTGGACCATGAGGCTCTCATCCTCCAGCAGGCTTTTTCAGGCTCATGCACATAGCAGAAGTAAGGTTTCAAGAGGGAGAATGAAGCATAAGAATCCTTGAGGCTTGGGCTTAGAACTGGCATACCACGGATTCTACTACATTCTTTAAGTCAAAGCAAGTCACAAGGTTAACCCAGATTCGACCACATTATGGGAATTACTGCCGAGTCACACGGCAGAGAGGCAAAGACATAGGGTGATAAATGGTTGCAGCTATCCTGTTTAGCATGGAAAGGAAAGAAAAAAATTGTTCTACTTTAGTTCATTCCATAGAGCCCTGATACTAAGAACTTGTTAGTACTGTGTGTATGTGTGTGTGTGTGTGTGTGTGTTCTACTGAGAGTGCCTCCCATATATTTATCCTTCAGTTTGCAAAAAGCTGGTTTTCTTTTTGGAGACATTTCTTTCTGAGATAGTGGCTCATTTGCTCTGAATATTTAAGCTGAATCAAATCTCTCCATACTTTAAAGCCATCATCATGTTCTTGAAGTCCATTTGTCTTGAATGACTTTATTCTATATTTCTCAGGCAGCCAGAGGACATGACATTATGATGTGGTTTTTCAAAGGAGCAGGACTATTTTGTTACATAATCAGTCTATCAGAACCAAATTCTCTAACTCAGATGGCTTATGTGTGTAAGTGGTATATTTCTTGAGAAGCACTGTCATGCCTTCTTTCCAAGATGGACACCTTTCCTACACCTTCAGCATTCTACACCTGAGTAGTCTCAATTTCCAGCATCCTTATCCCATTGTGCTAAAGAAGGACACATATTGAACAGATGACTAAACTCAGGCACAAGAAAATATCAGTTTTACACAGGGTTCACGGGCTAAGCTGCAAGTGCTTCTCATTTCTTGGCCCTCAACTATATACGTGGTCTTATTTGATTTTCAGATTGTTCCAGATTTTTCTGGTGCCAACTCTATTTCTTTTGAAGGCTTTAAGTGCATATTCATTAACTCATCCTTTCAAAATGACATTCTCTCTAGGAGGCCTAGCCACATAGAAATTATGGTGTTTTTGTGTAAGGAGCCTTAGAAAACCATGTTAAATTAGATGTTTAATGAATGTTCCTTTTTCTGTTTATAGTCAGATGGCATAGTAAATGAAGGCAGGTACTTAGGAATTGGCCAGACTGGGTTTATATTCTAGCTCCGCAACTGTTAAGATGTCTGACCTTAGGTCATTTAAGACACTACGCACATGCATAAACACACACACACACACACACACACACACACACCTGGCACATTGTAGTAAATGCTCTATAAGCATTCATCATTATTACTCTTGTAAACAACAGGCAGAAGGAATTTTGACATCCTTCTTTTGGGAAATGTAATATTAAGAGTTTCATGCAAATAGGCAGAACAGAGAAGTGACCTTGTTAGATCAGTAGCGGGGACTACAGGACAGAGGGTCACTTGTGTGTAGATGTCCTGTGCTTCTCCACTGTAGCGTTCAAGTTTTCTTTACGGTGTTCAGATGATACATGCATTACCCATGGGTAAGATCCAATGAGATAATGCCTGTAAGTGCCCAGTGTGGCTCTGGAAAGAGTAAATGCTCTGTAAATATTAGCTTCCTTCCTCTTCTCCTCCCTCTCCTCCCTCTGACCAAACATCTCTTACACCAGCCTTCTGTCTTGTCTGGGTTCCCCAGAAGCAGACCTTGAGCTGCAAGTTGTGTATAGATGATTATTAGGGAAGGTTCCCAGGAGAGAATGGCAAGGCAGCCGTGGGAGCAGGCCAGGGGTAGGGGGACAAGCCAGATAAGGGTTCCATTTCAAGGAAGTCCCACCTCAGCATGACCCTACAGAGTGTTTTGGGGCATAAACATACCCCAGAGTCTGTCCTTCCTTTAGGTGAGGGATCTTTCCTTTCATATTCCTGCACCAGCCCTGGGGTGGGGGTGGGGTGGGGTGAATTCCCAGGCCCTTCCAGCTCCCCATACTGACAGGTGCTCCAGTAGCCCAAGGAAGGAAAACCCCCAGAGGAGGCTGTGCATACAAGCAGTTGGGTACAAAGCATGTAGAAGCTGACTGTGGGTGTCTGGAACCTGCAAAATGAATGGAGGTGGCCGATCTGGGTGGGCAAGAGCAGTTTTCCCTGCACCTTCTCCGAGTTTGTAGGGATCAGGTCAATACATCTCTTGATATATGGTGGTCTTCTGGTGGGAAGAGCAAAGCTACCATTTAGGTCAAAGTCATGAATTATTTTTGTGAGCAGCTATTAAAGTAATGTCAGCCAACAGAAACAAGTCCATCTTTGATCAAACACCAGGAAATCTGTGTCAAGCTTCAGTGTCCCCAGTTAATCTTCTGCCAGACATAATCTGAATGTGGCTATGGGTATTTGATTAAAGCATTAGTGATGAAGGAGGATGGTATTCAAGAATCAGCTTTCCTATTATCCCTTGAAAAAGAAACATCTGTGATTTATTTTCCTGCTGTAGAGCACTCTTCCTCCCAAAAGGAATGGTTACACTGAGAGATTTACTTCTGAAATGGCACAGCGTTTTTTTTTTTTTTTTTAACTAGTGTTCTTAGGAATAAGCACTTAGGAAAAAAAAAGCAAAGAAGATGTCAAGGAATTTTCAGAATTCAGAAGGAATTTTGAAATTCCTCTTGTAGGAAATGTACTACTAAGAATTTCATGGATATTTGTCAAAATCAAAATGAAATATCCTCGCTGTATAAATAATCAATTATAGTATTTTAGTTAAGGAAATGTAATAACAAAAAATATCTGAGGGTTTAGTTTAAATAAGAAATAGTAATTAGAAGTGACAAATGTCCAAAAGGTTGTTCATGGTCTTTGACATACTATAAAAGGTACTTCTATTTGTGAAAACCAAACTATTTTAAGATGCAATTATTTCTAATGTTTCTTATTTTGGGGTCTTGTGAGAAGCTAGAAATTACTAACAAGTAATTTTGAATATTTGGAGATAAGTCAATAAAAGCCTTTATCTGTGATGGATGGCTTTTCATACTTTTTACATTCTTGTCTGCATTAAGGACCGATCCATCATTGGAAGCAATTGGAAAGAAAGCTTTGCCTCAAGCTGCCTGAGAATTAGAACCAGATTCATAAATGTTGAATGGTGGCAAGATTCCAAATTAATCATGAAGGTTATTGAAGTGATGTGGCATCTTTTAACCTATTTTGAGTGACAGAAAGTGTCATAAATGGAAAACTCATTATCCATTTGCTGTGTGCCTCCCTGTGATTTTAGATCACATCCACTCTGCAATCTGTGCCTCCATCAGAGCCATGTTTTCAGTGTATGTCGGTCTGAAGAGGCAATAATGAAGAGAGCCTGACTGTGTGCATGACTGTTGAGTCCCATACCCACAATGTCCTTGAGCCTCAATTTGTTTCCTTTGATTACTGGCTGATGGTTGTCTGTGCCACGTCTCTGATGTGACTGAGCATATTAGCTATGCCGTCCCTTAGTTGTTCATGCTTCCAGTGTTACCCATTCAAAATTGATGCTCATAAGGACTGTGTATTAGAAGCCTGAGGAATCAAGGCTTCAATCTGTGCTGGAGATTTACTGTCATTGTTTTAGGTGCAAAGTATTAGAAGGTGGGCCAACTCGCTTCACTTCCTTCCTGGCTTGCACATTTAGTGTAGACTTATCTGAGAATGAGTGCATTTTCTCCAGTACAGCTAGGATATCAAATACACAGAGAGTTGTTAAAAACTTGGATTTAAGCTTAAGCCTATCATTCCATACTTGACATCTCTGGAAGCCTGACTCTGGGGATGCACAGGGTGACTGAGAAGGGTGCCTTCAAGGTGTGTGTCAAAGGCAGTCTTACTCCTTTAGTGTTCTCCATTTAACACTCTGCAATTTTTCATTAACCGATTAAAGAGAAAATCATGTACTAATCATGTAGTATAGTTTCCACTATAAATACCTCATCTTCTGTGTTACAATATTTTATTATTTGTGATCTCTTGGCTTTTGTGACTTTGTGTTTCAAACACATTTGCATCTGCCAGGTAGTTGGTAATTAGATACACTTCATGTATCTTAAAACAGTGTAGTAAATATAAGGTGCATACTCTGGTGAAGGCCAGGTATAGTGAAATCCTCAGGGAGGAAGGCTTTACACCTGTCAGGGAGGGTAGGGAAGGTAACCTTGGGACTGAGGCTTGGTGCACAGAGAAGAGTTTGCTTGGTAGCTAAGAGCATGGAGAGGCATCAGAGCCAGGGGAAAGAACATGGCCAAAGCATAAAGGCCTGCCAGAGCTCCCGAGGTCTCTAGTGACTCTGCATTACTGGGGAGAGAAATGTCTAGGCAAGACGTGGCTGCAGCTGAGAGACATGGTTGGGTGGAGGTGAGATCATAAAGAGCTGTATGTGCTACTCAGAGTGGTTCATATCCTACCTGCCTGCCAGTTGTTAGAAGGATATGTGCCCTTCCAGAAGCTGTCTGTTAAGAGAATAGGAAAGAGAATTTTCCAACAATACAGATTGCATACTTGTAAGTGAGACTCAAAACCAGATCTTCTTGTCCTCAACACTTCCAGAGTTGGAGCTGATTCTATGATGATGAAGTTTGAGGTCGTGTCATATGTTTGCTGCAGTAAAGATGATTGGAGTTGAGTATGTCCACGAACAAAAGACATCTATTGTCCTAGACTTAGGGATGTAGGTGTGAGTATTTTCTGTTTGGTGGGTCAACACTGACAACTGCCCTCAGCAAGCTGTTTGAAAAGGCAGAAGTTCTGAGGGCCCGCAGGATGTTACTTGAGGGCTTAATCAGAACTTCAGATATTCAGGAGCAGAAAGCAGGTAGTAAGAAAATCTGAATGATGAGAGTGAGTTTAGAGTGGTACATCCACTATAGACTGAAATGGAAAGAAACTGAAGGGAACTTGGGGACCTCCAGATAGAGGTGCCCAAATAAGCATAGAGAGACTGTCCTTGGTCAGGTCAGACTCCCAGGGGGCATTTCAGACTGCAGGCGGCTGCTGGTCTAGACATCCAATGGGAGTTAGCATTTCCTGTTTGTAATGAACAATCACCCAGGTCTCTCAGATGGTGTGAAACTGCTGGCTTCTTTTGGGAAAAACATGTCTAAATTTCAGTGAATCCTGTTGGAACTGTGCAGGGTCACTAACACCAAGAAAGTCTTATATGGCACCTCCTTTCTATAACGTCTGCAGGTGTTGGGCTGGAGGAGAAAGGGATGAAAAGCAGGTACTGTAAATAGGTAATGGCTAATTCTAGTCCAGTGATCCCATATAATATTAGGGTAAATGTGAGCTTTGTTTTGGAGAAAGATTTCAATTTTAAAAATAGCTGTTTCATGTATAAGCCATACAACTGGACCACAGTATTCTTTTTTTTTTAATTAAGGTATCATTGATATACAATCTTATAAAGGTTTCACATGAGCAACGTTGTGGTTACGACATTCACCCATATTATCAATTCCCCCTTTCCCCCAACATGCCCCATTACAGTCACTATCCATCAGCCTGGTAAGATGCTATAGAGTCACTACTTGTCTTCTCTGTGAACCACACTGTTCTTAAGGTTGCTTTTTGTAATACCTCATGAGGCACAAGAAGGTAAATTGAATCCTTGATGAATCCTTCCACCATCCCTCATTTACCTCTGTAGTGTAGAGCACTGAGTGTAATTTCACTGGCCAGTCTTCTTACTATTTTATGGAGAAGTATAAGGAGGGAACAGACCTTATCTACACTATCTTCCTTTCAAGGCTAACAGTATGAATTCAATAAGCTTGAGATAAAACAGCATCTATGGTGACATTATCATTTTATTTTAACCTGTTTCTGTTTAAGTGACCACATGTCCAGGTTATCTGGGATAGCCCCCTTTAAGTGACATTTTATGTGTGGGTCTGTTTTTGGACTCTCTTCTGACCCATTGATCTACCCTTATACCAATACCAGACTGCCATAATTATCCCCAGGTGACTATAATTTTGCCATCCAGGTTGAGCATCACTAGTTCAGACAAATCATGATTCATTGCCTAGAGCTGAATATATTGCTAATCTAAATGAAGTTGGGATTATATTCACAAAGAAGGGATGGATATTGAGTCATCAGATAACAGTGTCTGCTATATATATATATATATATATATATATATATATATATATGTTAAGGTATCACTGATATACACTCTTATGAAGGTTTCACATGAAAAACGTTGTGGTTACTACATTCACGCATATTATCAAGTCCCCCCCCCACCCCACTGCAGTCACTGTCCATCAATGTAGTAAGATGTCACAGAATTGCTACTTGCTTTCTTTGTGCTGCACTGTCTTCCCTGTGACCCCACACACACCATGTGTACCAATCATAATACCCCTCAATCCCCTTCTCCCTCCCTCCCCTTTAGTAACCGCTAGGCCCTTGGAGTCTGTGAGTTTGCTGCTGTTTTGTTCCTTCAGTTTTGCTTCATTGTTATACTCCACAAATGAGGGAAATCATTTGGCCCTTGTCTTTCTCCACCTGGCTTATTTCACTGAGCATAATACCCTCTAGCTCCATCCATGTTGTTGCTACATATATATTTAAACATGTATTATGTCAAGCCCTGTGTTTTTTATGAATAGTGCTTTACTCCTACTCATTTCATAGAAACTTCTTTTTTTCCAAAATCTTCACATGACTTTTGGACACATTGCCTTTGTTACTATGGGAGCATTTTTGGGAGTCATGTAATAGAGTCTTGCAGAATAAATCATATCCACTTCTACTTACATTGTTTGAGATGCTGCAGTCTTAGAAACCCTATATGATACAATGACTGGAAAGTTTAGCCCAAGCCATAGTTTCCTTTGCATAAATTAGGATAGTTTTCTGGTCATAAATCTTGCATATATTAGGGGAATCTATGAAAACACTTATCATATTGATTTTTAAAGTTACCCTGAAAAGGCCCCTTTAAATTATGTACATGTGCAGTTGTAAGATCATACCTACCTGGGAATTATTTCTCAATCTGTGTTAATTCTTTTTTACTTTTTATTATACTACTAGTGTTTAAGTAAACCAGTATAAGTATCCAAAGGGATTAATTGAGTTAATTTCAGGCTAAGATATCTTCCTCAAATATTGTCCTGCTATTCATAATAATCAGGAAAACTCAAGTAACTTGAGTGACTTTGTTAGGACTTAATTGTAAATCAGGCCTCTTTTCTGAGGATATTTATAGAGAAAAAAAAAGTCTTCACTTATATATAGGTTTATGTATTTGTTTTCTGACTACACATCTTTTTGGTTTTATAACTTCTTTTGAACATAGCTCAAGGGGGTAAACTTTAAACAATTTGAAAACTGCAGTCCAATATGGTTGACTTATTTTATATGCCTATGAGAAGCTTTTTGGCTCAAATAATGTGTACGTTTCTCAGAAGATCCCTGCATATCACACATTCAAAACTAACTAAATTACTAGGACATGGGAAAGTGGTGTGATGTGTCTTACTTGCTGAAGGTTCACTTTATCTGGAATAATAAAATTACAGATCTACCTAGAATTGAACATAATTGGACAATATTGTGTTTCCTTTGCCAATTAACCCAATGGAGGTTTGAGGTAATATGTGTGAAAAATGCTTTGTAATCTCAAAGCACAAAGCAGTTGTAAATCGTTATCATTACCATATTGGAAAAACTACCTGTGGCCACTCAGAATGGAGAAAAAGTCTTAACTGTGAACAAAGAACAGCTTAACCCTTAGGCAAGTACTTTATCATCAAACCAGTTTCCAGTGATTGTGATTCATAGGAGATAAAAACTAATTCTGAAGTAAGTGTTTTTCAAACTAGAGGTCTGGACCCATAAGTAGGTTGTGAAATCAGTTTATTGGTTGGAGACCAGCATTAAAAAAAAAAAAAAAGAGCAGTAGAATACAATATAATAAGCAGTATACTAGAAAATACTAGCAGTAGTAAAAATAGATACTGTTTTGGAAAGTCTTCCAGGCACACGTGTATATAAAGGCACATACATTTACACATTGGGTGGAAATGTAAAATGTTCTTATGGTGAATCACTGCTCAAAAGGAAAACAAAACAAGGCCAGCAACAGTGAATGTTGTTGCCCTGATGCTTATTTAAAAATTTTAAGAACACAATAGTTGTCCTTAAATTCAGCAATTATTATATTAAATTTCAATTGTGACAAAAAATGGCAAGGACTTTATATATCATATGTTTATTACTCCTGAATCCAAACAGAGCCTAAGGGTTTTTCTATTAATATTCTTCTCATAAAACATTCAATTATTAAAGACAAGCTGATAACCAGTTCAATACATTTTTTTGAGAATTAGGAATGTATTAAAATAAATCAAGGAAAATAAGATGATGTAATTATACTGTATATTAAGTAACAACTTAATTTCTTCTGTGGGATATAAATACCTCGTAAATAAAACAATAGATTTTTAAAAGGCTGATACAAAATTTAAAAGTATTATTTGAATTACTTTTACATATGTTTCCCATAATAGAGGCAGTACCAGTTAGCTATTGCTGTGTAACAGACCACCTCAAAAACATCATGACTTAAACACTAGTCATTTATTCAGCGTGAATTCTGTGGGTCAGTAATCTAAACTGGACTAAGCAGTCTATTCTGGGTTGTTCTCTGGTCTCGGTTGGCTCCCTCGTGTGTATAATCCGTCGAGTCCGCTGAACTGCTCTGGTTCTGAGTGTTGGTTGGCCATTGGCTGGGGTACTTCAGCCCTCCCCTTCCCCAGTTATTTCTTATTCTCAATAGGCTAGGCTGTTCGGAGGACAGAGACAGGCTCTGAGTGACAGAGAGATGGAGAGAGAGACTGAGGGAGAGAGAAAAAGGATGTGTGCAAGGCATGTTGTGGCCTAAATTAGAACTGGCACAGTGTCACTTTGACTGCATTCTGCTGTCTAAGGCAAGTCACAGGTTAGCCAGATTTAAGGGGAGGGGAAACAGATTCTATCTACTTCATGGTAGAAGAAATGGCAAAGTAGTCAGGTCAGTCACAGGGCAAAGGCCAGAGAAACAGGAGGCTGTTAGTCAGGCCCATCAGTGCGATCAACCTAGCAGTTGTTTTTTTCCTCCCTATCCTTTTCTTTGGAGTAATATAAAGGAATCCTTCGGACAAATGACCATGTAGACCCTGTTTCCTGCTTCTATCTGAGCGTCTAGTAAAGAGAAGATGGATGTGGAAATCAATCCATGCATTAATAAGTAGAGCATTTACTTAAACTGGTCAATCTTTCTCTGTTTGATTATAATAAATATTATGCTTTTAAAAGTCTAATATTGTGAACAGAAGGATTGTGTTTGCTCTGAGAACGTTATGAGGCATCCCTTACTGAATAAACACTTTCTGAAAAGTGTGTGGGTAAATAGAATTTTAACTCAAACCAAATTTTGTTTATTGAGCCTAAAATTTAAAGAGATCATTTTATATGTATTCTCTTTCCATAGATGTCTCTAAAAGTCCTAGTTTTTAGATGCAGTGTTCCTCAAAATGACCTTCACCTGTAGAACATAATTGCTATATTTAGTCCAACTTGGGCCAGAAAGGCTAACATGTCATTTAAAACTTGCAGATAAAAAGAACATAATCTGCTGAGAATAGTTTCATCAACTAAGTCTAGAAATAACCAGGTACTCGAGTGGTTTTTACATAATCATTTGTTTCATTTTGAACAAATTAGAAAGGAAATGAGAAAAAAAATTTAAAAAGATAGTGCTGAATATCTACACATATGGTAATCTGTAAGGCAAAATATGGCATTTGTGTGCTTGGGTTTGAATTTAAACTCCATTGTAGTGTTATCAGTGTGTCTGACATTATTTAACCTTTTTACACCTCCCAGTAGGATGGGGTGATAATGGTAACCTGCTTCATAAGTTCTGAGGATTCAGTAAGGCAGTATGTGTGGAATACAGAGAACAGTGACCATGACTATCAATACTTATGGTTGGTTTTTATTTCCACCTTCATGCATTTTCCTGTATCCAATCCAGACCTGTTTGACCTTCTGCATCATGTGCCTATGCTGGGGGCCTGGAGACAGAGACAGAGACTAAGGCATTGCCCCCAAGTAGCTGGAAGTATTGAATGAGACCCCTGCAAGACATACACAGGTACACACATGGTGATGCAAACCATAAAAGGGATATTAAGCTTAACGGTCATTCAGAATGTCCATGAGACTCGTTTCTTTTAAAAATAATGATTTTATGTCTACAATTCCCTGCACAATTTTAGCTATTTGATAAAATGTATTGAATTAGCTGAATTTACTCAAGTTTACAATGGACCTCTGTATTTCTCAGAAATATGCAGAAATCATATTATTAAATATATTAAATAATTACACAGAAATTTCCCAAAATTATGTAAGGCATACTTTTTTACATGGAGTATACCAAGCCTTGGAAAAGTGGCACATTCATCACTCTTGAAGCATTTAAGCATTTTAATCTTCATTTGGTGGTTTCTAATAGTGCCCTGAAAATGACCCCTTGGAGCCAACTTTAATACTGACTGAGTTCTGCCACAAAGAAAAGGAAGTGATTATAATTCTTTGCAAAGGTGCTCGGACCCTGGAAAGCATTGTATTGGTGTGGAGCTTGACTGGAGAACAGGTTGTGTCAGTACCATAAAACCTTTGCTACTGACTCTGCTACTCTTGATTCAAGTCCATCCCTTTTCCTGCCATGGATTTACATTTGCTTTGGAAGTGGTGAGGAAAAAGGGTGGTGTATGAATTTCATTCACTCATTGAAGGAATGGGTCTTGAGTTCCACCTCTTTGTGACAAGTGCCAGGCCTGTGTCAGTCCCAGAAATGTAGAGTCGACAGAGACCTCCCATCACTGCGCATCTGTAGAAAAATCAGAATAAGAGGAGCTCAGTTTGGCTGTTACTTGCTCCTGGGTAATTAGAACAGGTCCAGCACACATAACGTCTGAGCATCTTTCATGTAAAAGAAGTGATGGGACCTATTGAAACAGGTATTTTGTTGGGTCTGATTTTTTTTGGACAGATAATTTAAATGTATTTTCAGTAAATATTCTAACAATCTCATCTGCAAGGATTGGTGTCAATTAATTATGAGAAGAATTTATCATAGATTAAAATTAATGTTTTAGGAGAAAATATTTGGAAGTTTCTGTTAGAATTCAAGATTCTGGTGATTGCAAATCAAAAATGGGCAGGAATTTTTAGTTATCAATACATGGATTAATTTTGTATTTAAGTTTAATTGTTTTTTATTTATAACACATTTTTTGTACAGAAAGTTTATTGCTATGCATCATTTTTTAAAATTTAGGTATAATTTGCACAGACTAAAATTTACCTCTGAGTCTACAGCTCTGTAGGTCTCCATATATGTGTATAGTCTTGTAACCATCATCACAGTCAATATATTGAACAGTTTTATCATCCCCCAGATTCTTATGTACCCCTTTTGTAATCAATCCTACCTCCCAAGTCTGAAAGAAACACTGATTTGTTTTCTTTCTCTAGAATTTTGCCTTTTCCAAAATGTCATGCAAATTGAATTACACAATATGTAGCCTTTTTAGTCTGGCTCCTTTCATATAGCATAATGCATTTGAGATTCATCTGTGTTGTTGGACCTGTCAGCAGTTCATTCCTTTATGTTGCCAGGTAGCATCTCATTGTATGGACACAACATGGTTTGGTTATCCATTCCCAGGTTGAGGGACATTTGTTTTTAGTATTTACAAGTGTAGTCACTTAGTTATGTTTTTACTTGCTTTGGAAAAGGTCAAATAAGATGGTGAAAGAAGTATTTTTTGTGTGTGTAGCAGGGAAGGGGTAGGAAAATCTTACTCCAAAGGTGTTCTAGAACAAGTATCTGCTGTTAACTGGTATAATCAGGCACAATCAATGATCTCAAACTATGTTCCCAACAATCACCTTTGCTCATTGTTGCTTAAATCCAAGATATGCCAAAAAAAATTCTCAAATTTTCACAAGTAAGTTAATACATTACACTTTAAATCTCAAATTTTTCTCTAACAAACTGTTTGAAGAACTTTGGTATCTCACAGAACAGAAAATGGTACCTAGTTTGAGACAAACTCATTACACCGATTTTCCTAAAAGTCGAACCAAGTAATTTTGGGGGATATCACATCATCATTTAATTTCCAGGTGCTGTATCTCAAAAACTTGACAAATGGAAAGTATTCTAAATTAACCTATCAGGATGTTAAAAAAGGACTCTTCTTTTACCAGTTTTGGCCAAGACATGAAGACATCGGCTGCTACATTTCTTCATGAAGATCCCCAGGCGCAGATGGGGCTTGGAGATGTCAAGAAAGTGGGGAGTAGATCTGGGTGGATTGGCTTTGGGGAGAGCTGATAATGCTCTCTGATTTCCTTGATACACCTCTAGTGTAGTGAGACAGGCCTAAGAGGACCAATTTTAAGATAACTTGTAGCCAGCGTGGGGTCTACTTACACCCTTTCCAAGAGACTACCAGCAGGGGTGAGCAGAGCCTAGCAGAGAAAAGCTAGGACTGTTGATGCTGTAGTGCTGAGGAGGTAATAAAAAATGAGGAAATGGCATCATGTGCATTGAAAGAGCTACAGGCAAAAGGGCTCTACTCCTGGGAGTGGGTTTAGCAGATGGTGTTAGTGCTCTGTCCTCACCTTTTTTTCCTGAGGAGGCGCATCCACCCCCAAGGTGCTGGGAGTACCATCTTCACAGCTGCCCCCCATCCTGGAGGATTGTTTTTGACTGACAGGAGCCCCTGCCCAGAGATGCCTTGTAGTTTATGCCTCCCACCAATCTGAAGGCTGCCCATGGCCAGTAACTGAAAAATGGAGACGTATAAAATCTTAGGCCCTTTGCCTCAATGCCTAACTACGTCTGTTGCAGTGCATACTCCAGACCTCTGCTTGGGGCCAGGCCAAGACTGTGCTTCAGCTGAAACAGCATCTTTGCCAAACTCCTCCTGTCCCATCCTGATTCTCTCCATTCCGAAGAGGTGTCTTCTGAGAGAGCTCTCCCTCAAAAATCATTTGCACAAGACTCTCTGTCTCAGGCTCTGCACCTAAGGCACCTGATCTAAGATAGAGATCTCTGAAGAATCCACAAAAGTATGAGAGAGAAAAGGAGAGTGAGAGAGAGACAAAGACGGAGAAGTAGCTTACTGTTTTAGAAATCACGTAAGAAATTTCTTTCCTACCTTCACTTATCTCTTCACTAAGTTTCTCCAAGCATCAGAAGCCATGTTAGCAGAATAAGAAGGAGATGTCTAACCAAGCTATTTAGGGAAGGAGAACGTAAGTCAATCACACTCCTTTCCTTTCTGTAAGATTCCAGCTTTGTAGCTGGCCTGGAGCCTTATGAGAGAAGCCTTAACATGATACCAACATGACTTTCCCATGATACAAGACTTTAATTACTGACTGGGGAACCTGGGAGAATGTAACCAGAAGATTCACAGAGCCTGCCAAGTGCTCACCTAGGAGTCAGAGAACAACCAATCCACCAATCCATTTAACGAGAGAGAGGGGAAAAGGGCTGGATGATGATGTGTCATGAGTCTTGCCTGTTTTGTTTCTTGTTACCCTAGATCACTGAAAGGACAAAAATATATTAAAATGCTTGATCTTGACAAAGACAGAAAACTTTCTTACGCAGAGGGCATGTGTATCCTAATTAGAACTGGGATTAATTCTCAGTGAGATATGTTCTGGTAAACACACAAATCTTAATGTGCTGGTTATCCTGTCAGCCCCACAGACATCTCTGAAAGGAGAGTCTTTTTTTTCAACTTAACTAAGGAATAATTGACAAATATAGTTGTGTATATTTAAGGTGCATGACATGATGATTTGATTGCCATATACATTGCAGAATGATTACCAAGATCAAGATTATTAACACTGCCGTCATCTCACATCATTAATTCTTTTTTGGTTGTGGGGAGAAGGGTTAAGATCTACTTTTAGCACTTTCAAGTATTCAGTGCTGTATTCACTGTAGTCACTGGCAGGGCACTCTTAGTTTTATTTTTCTTGATGCAGCTGGATCTTGATAGCAGCTGGAGGAAAGGAAGAGTGGAGAATCTATAATCCATTAAGTCCTTATTTTAGAAAAACTCCAACGAGGGGAGAGAAGCAGGAAGACACAATTTATAGCACAGGATCAAATTTAGAGTTGCCTTCAGTCATTGGAAACCCCTCAGTGTGACTGGTTCTTTTAGGTACCTGATGCCTGGTTTCATTTTTTTGAATTTCTAATGGTCCCCCAAATTTGTGGTCCTAACTGTGCTATAGAGTTCATAGGTTCAGTATTGTGAACTGACTTCCTAGTGACCTTGCACAAGTTATTTAATCTCTCTAAGCCTCAATTCTCTCATCTACTGAATGGGGATGAGTTAGTTAATGTCTCCAGCACCTAAAAATGTGTCTGGCACATATACATATTCAATGGCTATTAATCATTAGTCTGAACTCTAGAGTAGTTAATTGAGGAGTCAAAATTACTTCATTAGTAAGATGCTGAACGTTTTATTGTCAACAGAATATTCAGTTGGTCTAATATTTCAAATTGTGCAAATTATTCTTGGTTTTGCATGCTGAGGTTTTTTCCCTCAAATATGACACATCAGTTTGCTCAATTCAACTCAGTAGAAACTTGAGTGTCTATGCTATGTAATGCAAAAGTTGAGAATTCAGCTCTTGTTTTATATATTGTATGGATATTATGGTGATTATGTATTTTTTTTCTTTTTCATGCTTGATTGATTGGGATTCTTCATTAATGTGACATAGAAGATCGATAGTTCTTAGTGTCAGAGGGTGTTGTCACCTTAGCAAGGGACAGATACGAAGTTTCATTCTAAAGATCTTGGTACTTTCTTCCTATTGCTTTGGGGGGAATGTAGGAATTCTGCATACCTCTCAAACATGCATGGTTGAGGATGTATTATGGGAGGGGGAATGGTAAGTGAAGAAGTCTTCAGAGCTGGACCCAGATTCTCCAGCTCTTATCTCAGAGAGAAAATTCCTCAGAAGTCCAGAACCTGGTCTTGTTGAGAATCACTTACCATTTGTCTGACATTGTACGTGATTCTAAATGTTTAAGAGCATAGGCTTTAGTGGCAGACATACTTGGGTTCAGTCCTAGCTCTACCAATTATACCAGTAATTAGATGTGTGACTTTGAACAGTCTCAGTTTTCTCATCTATAAAACAGGAGTGAAAGTATCTATCCCATAGGACATTTGTGAGGATTAAATGAGCCAATGCATATAAGATATGTGGTCCTGAATTTGGCACACGGTAGCACTAGGGTACTTATTATTGTTGGAATTGTCTAACTCAAAACATTTTCATTTTACAAGGGAATGTTGAAGTGCCATTTAAGACTTGCCAAAGGGTGGGGAAGCTATTTGTTAGCCAAATAATGATATCACTGATAATTTCTAACTAAGTTGAGGTCATTACACATTTTTAGCTAGAAGGGAACTTTTATGGAATGTGGAAGCCAGAACTTTCACAAGCATTTTCATTCTTTCATTTATGCTTTCAAAAAATGTTTTTGGAGCACCTACTATTATGGGTTGCTAGGTATATTCCAAGTTTATACCTATCTTAATGTCTTTTACTTTCTAACCTTACTTTTGATTCTGTACTGTATACACTTCAAGTCATTTCTAAAAATAGAGAATTGTGGAGCATAAATACACATCTCCTTTTTCAAACTCATTTGCTAAGTTATTACAATATTATTAACAAAATCACAATATTTTCACTGGCAACAGTTAGTTAACAATAAGAGCATGTGCTGAGAGAGCAAGAAGAGTATTTAGTGATTTTTGAACCATTGTTTTATCATTTTAACTTTTTTTCCATGATGGCCATTAGGAAATAATACAAGTATCATGGTAGAAATAAATCACAGGAGTAGGGTGCAGAATTACTTTTTTTATTGTAAAATGAACCATATTGACCTGGATATTTATGCAGAGTCTAGGTAAGAGTATCTAAATTCTTAAATTTCTTATTTTATTTATCTAATGCTTGTTAAAGTGCTGTTGAGTGTCTGGATTCTTCTCAGTCAGCCAATGCCCGAGGGTTTGTGTGTTGGCAACTTAGAATTGTGGATCAGTTGAATGTTGCCATAACGATGCTATGTAACAAGCCACCTAAAAAATTTATGGCTTAAAACAACCACGGCTTACTGTTTCTCACCATGTTTGTGGTGGGTCTGCTGATCTGAGCACATCTCAGCAGGACTCATTCATGTGCCTGCAGTCAGCTGTGGGTTAGCTAGGTGGTGTCATTGAACTTGGCTGGGCTCTGAGATGAGAGGACTGGGCTCTGCTCCACATGGCCCCTCATCCTCCAGCAGGCTAGCTCTGGCTTTTTCTTAGGTTAGCCCAGTCATATTCTCATGGCAACCACACAGCAGCAAAAGAAGGAAGTAGAAATGTTCAGTTGCATCTCTGCCACTTTCTAGTCATGAGAAGTTAGGTAGGTCATCTAACTCTCAATATCTTCACATGCGAAATGGGAATAATGCTTCCTATTGTGAGAGTTTATGTTAAGAATTGATTTAATGGCTAATGTATGTCAAATGGCTTTGTTAAGAGGCTACAGGGATACTATTGCTATTTGTAGAATGACAGTAAAATAGAGTAGTGGAGTAATAGAGAAAACTGATTTTTCTGCTTACTACATTTTTGATAGTGGATTTTGTTGCTTAGCATTTTTTTCAAAAACTGATTTTGTCACTCACTATATCTATCATTTGGTTGAAACTGAAATGTAAGTTTTGTATCTCTATCCAGAGGATCTGAAGACAGATTTTTGGCCTTCATCACATCAGCTCAGTAAGATAAAGGAATGTTCACTTCATTTTAACATTATATTTTGACTTCCTCTTCTAAACACCACTTCAGGCATATGGCAAAATACATTTTCAAAATTAGTAAGCTTTGAGGAATAAATAATGATTTAAACATTTTTCTCTTTGTCAAATGTAGATAATTTTCTGGAAAAAAACACACAGCTTATTTTATTTAGTTCTATGGAGCAATAGCAGTTCTTGGATATTATGACTGACAAATTGTAGATTCAGGTTGAAAATGATGCTTTTCTTGGTACCATATCAATGGTAAAATTTACCTGTATTTTGGGTTAGTCCAGGGTTGAATTGAAAATAATGCCCTTTAGTGTTATGTAAAGGGTTGTGTTTGTTTATTACTAAATAATGTCCACCAGACAACCATTTCTTCTTAAAGAAAATCAAATGTTGCTGGGGATTTTACAAAGGTCTGTGAACGAGAATCATACACTCAGGCTCTGAATGCCAGTGTGCACAAACAGATCATTTCTTGAAATCACTTTTCTAATCATATTGCACTGATGTCACTTCTGTCTTTTACTGTCCCTCTACTTGCTGAAATACACACTGTGTTTCCTTCTTTACAATTTAAGAATTGTTTTTGTTCAAAAATAATTTTCTTCAGGAATTTGAAAAATTCAGGAGAAAGCAAAAATGTTTTGTTCTCATTATTATATTCCAGTGAAGGATGACACTGATTATCATGATGTCGTGGTGGGTGTATGATAAATGGGAATGAAAATCTCAAAAATTGTTGATACTGGTCAACATTTGGAGAACTTCTGGCCACAGATGTTCACCTATGTTACTATACCTTCATTTAACAAGGAGAACAAAACATGTTTAGATGGATTGATTGATCTTTCACCAGATTGATTAATGTGGGGAACAATAAAAGAGGATGAAATTCTGCAAAGAAAACCTAGTGATAAGAATTCTTAAGATTAAGATTCTAAATTCCTGTTTCCTTGATATTTGCCCTCTGGTGTGCGCTAATCCTGAAACCTATGATTAACATCCAACTTTTCTATTTTTTGCAAGTGAAAGCTTGTGGAAGATTCTTGTTTATTTCTGTCAATAATGTTTGGAATAAGTGATCTGTCTTCTGATTAAATGTCTCAGTCATACTGCAGAATTTAAAAAGTAGAGAGCTGCTGTTATGTGATTGGCCTCAATCACATCTTGTACCCCTTCTGCTGATACAGCAAAGCAGACCTACGCAAATATGGAAGAAATTATCCAAGTAGATACCAACCCCTATGCCACATAGTAGAATGCATTGTTTTACCTAAACTCAAGATGAAAATACTGAACATTCTTCAACCAGGGTCATGTGCTAATTGCCATACCACAGTGTATTGTTTGCTATTTAAAATTTTTTCTTTATGATAAGTTTTGCTGAAAGTAGTAGGCATCATTCCTTTCACACTTTGGTTTGCCTGGAATAAATGTGAGAATAAGAAAATGGGGATGATTACACACCGCCTTCTTCCCATTTTTCTTCCTGGGGTTTAGTCTAATCTCATCATTTTTGTTGATTTTATGTTAACATGTAAGGCATTAAATAGTAGGTTAGATGATTTAAACCACTGGCCTTCTAACTAATCTGTCTGTGTTCATGAGATTTTTGTCCACACCCTCCCCAGTATAATCACAATATTGCTAGATTTCCATCCTTGATAGAATTAGAAGTCCATGTTTGAAAGTAATGAATACCTTAAAATCAGATTGCATTCATTTTAAGGAAAACAATTTATATTGCTTTACATTTATGGGTATTTTTTGTTCCCTACATTGTTATGACTTTCTGACTCTCTTTTGACCTAAGGTAGAGAAATTTCTGCTTAAGATTATCCAGGAAATAGAACATATATATTAGCTGGAGCAGAAGAGAGTTTGACTTATAAATTGTTTGATTAGTAGAGAAAAGAGGCAAGACAGAGTGTCTTGTATTCAAAGATAATGTCCTTAAAAGCATAAAATTAGAGCTCTAGTGTCTTGTAATCAAACAAGACAGAAATAAAATTAATATTTATGTAGGTGTATGGGCTTAAGCATCCTACAACCAATTACATAATAGGGACAAAATTAAGGTAACCCTGGTATAACATCTTGTAAAAGAAGTGAAGTTATATAATTAGTGCATTTATCAAAGAGCACATTCCACCTACACAGGCTCTGAACAAAGAGGGAGGAGGTGGGCAGGGAAGGTTTTCTAAGGAATAATGACTAAGAACAGTTTGGTTTATGCATTGATATCATCTTTTCAAACTTTTTTTAAAGTCATGCCTAATATCACTCAGGTGCCTAATGACCTACAGTTTTATTTTTTAAAGACCTTGCTCAAACCAATCTTTGGGGCAAAAATGTAAGCTCAGTGATTTGAGAATTAGCCAATGCTTGCCCTTTAAGAACTGAGTCTAAATAAAGAGAACAAGAACCACTAACATGTTTGTTTGGATAAATTATTCTCAGAGTTGGGAAGTAGAGTTTTTAGGTGTATAGAGAACATCTTTTGTGCCTTGATAAGTGTGAGCCAGAAGATTGGACTATTGCAACATTATATCAATGTTACAGATAGTGTGTTGTGTTTTGTTGGTTGGACAATGTCATCGGAAGATAAAAAAAAAACAAAATAAGAGAGAGAAAGAAAAGGAAGAGGGTTATAAGGTTCTTTATTATGGTATCAATGGTTACGGTAGGGGCAACTGATACAGCAGAATCATACCAACCACTATGCCTGCGTTTGTTCCTGTTTTTCTTATTCAATAACAGTCTTAATAAGACTTCTCGTGTCTGTGCTGTTAAATCTGAAACAACAGTAATTCCTGATGAAGAAGAATTTTTTGTCCTAACTGTCCTTGAGGACACCCAAATTGGAAAATTAAACTCTGAACCAATTTCCTAGATTGTTTTCTACTATTTTTCTACGAAGTTGGAATTTCTGGATAGTGGTGAACTAGCTAGGACTATGTCCTCATGTACCAGCTCTATGAGGCACCAGAAGTTTAGTGATTTTTTTCTGGTTTCAAATTTGGGGTGACAATTTTCAGTTAAGTAAAAAGTTGAAGTACCTGTTAATGTAATTGTTGAAACCACCACCATCGTATTCAACACATAGTTACGCCGCTACCATTTCTGTTTGTACTCCCTCTGAATGCCCAACATCTGGTGATGAAGGTACAATGCATGGGTGACTTCCCTGATTTCAATGGAATTTTGAATATCGTTCAATGATAGAATTTTGAAACTCAGTGAACAAATAGAGTTAAACAGTGATGACAGACATGTAACGATGGTTTCTGAAACAGGCTGATTAAAGTGGTAGCAATAAATGGAAAACAAAAGACTGTCAGAAGAGAAAAATTGCCTCAATTTCTGCTCTTTAGAAATTACCTTCATTAATGTTGGATGAACTAAATTTTAACAAGGGAGGTTGGCAAATAACCAAGTTCATATTTAAAGATATTTGTGGATAAATTAATCATTTCATGGTATTTATCTCTCATTTTATGACTTGGCTTTTCATTTCATTAATATTAACCAACATGTACTCACTTTTGGCTCTGATGGACTTAAATCTAAATGCCTCAAAATTGAAATTGGCAAGAATGAATTGCTTTTTAAACTCCTTTCTGATTGTTAATTTTACTTGTTTTAAGATAGAAACTATACTTCTACATATACATCATTTGGCATCAGAAATTTGCTTCAAAACTTTTATGGTGGAAAATAAATCACCAATTTGGTGGTAACCTAGGCAGCCACTAAATCAGTGAAATGCTCCTGCTTTACTGCTTCAAATCATCCAACCTGAGAATGTTCATAAGCAGGCAGATTTCCCACTGACTGAGCCAAGGTGAAGAACTGCCTTCCACCTGTTCCCTTAGATAGGAATTTTTCAGCTCTCCTTGAAAATACTGGATTTTAAGGATGGTTATTATTTTCATTTATTCCAAGAAGTTGATTCCCAGGAGACTTTGAAGGTATTACTTTTCTACATGGATTAGTTTTTTAAAACAGAGTAAGAAAATAAATTGTTCCTAAAATGTGGTGTAAATACCATGAGCACTGGTTTGAGACAGATCTGGGTTCTCATCTCTCCTTTTCCTCATAAGGTGTATTTAAGCAAAGCTCTGTAAAGTGTTCCATGCTCTATTTGTTTTGTGCTCTGTAAATTTCAGATGATAATGGTTCATAGCGGTAACAACATAGAAGATGTAAACATATCTCCATATATAAACACTGTTGAAAGCAATAGGAAATATAGGAGAAAAATATCATATTCATATTAGTAGATGTGATGAGTAAGGACAGGAGAAACTGGGACTTTCAATCTAAGAACTTACTTTAAATGATGGACAAACAATATTAGCAATATTCCCTGTTTGCTTTCAGTCTTTTTTTAAAGCATGGCACACACTTAATGTCTGTATGTTTGTATGTTTATATGTCAGATAATCAGAAATCCTGCCTCCCAGAAATATATCATCATAACATTGGGTTAATGTCATTCTAAATAAATGTTGAAACATATATGTAGATATAAATATAGATGGAAGGATTAAAAATAGGATCATTCTGCGGATACCATTTTAACCTGAAGTCTTAAAATTTCAATTTTATTGTTGTCGCTCTATGAAGGATGAGAACATTTACCACCTGGTATATCTCTCTCTGTCCACCTGCCTCCATGTCTTAATGTTTGTTATTTGTGTTAATATTTTTACATTTTTCATGCTTAAAAACTCACATTGCCCTGGAACCATAATTTCTGTATTTGATTAGTGTTAGCACTATATTTCAATGTTCTGCATGCACTAACTACCAAAGCTTTGCATTCCTAAATTGTTTATCTTGCTGCTTCTCTAAATTAACTGTGTTTAATTGTCAAAGTCTATTTAAAAATATAGCTTTTAGGAAGGTTCATAGGTGTGTGTATTTCATGAGGTCCTCTATGTTTGCCAATCTCACTCTTTTAAACATGAAAAATACTTTAGGTCAAGGCAATGTCCTTAGGTCTCATTTGTAGCCATTGCTCCACGGTCTCCTAGCCCTGAATGCTGCTGTGCAGAAATCTACGGAGAGCCTGATCTTTCCTTCAGATAGATTATTTATTTTTTATGCCTGGATGCTTTAAAAATTTCTTTCTTTCTTTTCCTCTAGACTGGCACATTTTGCAAAGTTGCTTTGCCCTTTTTTCCGTCTTGCTTCGATGGCCCTTCTCAAACATTCTGCTTCCTCTAATGAAGTATTGGTGACTCCCTGACTTTCATCCTTTATCTGGGACCAGAGTGTTTTCCCTTCACAGGCTGTGGTTTGAGAGTGTTTTAAGTTCTTGCTGTTTCTCTTTAGAAGGAAGGCTGGAGAGAGTACTGATACCATGTACATTCTTTCTTAGGATGTTGGGGTCTATTTTCTCTTGACATTTTGGTAAGTATCCTGTACCAGGTTTATAGGTTTATATCACCATGTATGTGCATGTGTGTGTGTGTGTGTGTGTGTGTGTGTGTGCATGCACATTGTGTTTAGGGGAAAAGGGGTGCTTCCCCTTCCTATAGAGAGACATCCTCAGACTGGATAGCTTTCTCAACTCATTCTGAAGTATTGGACGGTTTCCACCCTTGCTTCAGTGAGAATCATTCTCTCCCATTTTACTCACTTAGAGGCATTTCTGCTATTTCTCAGACAAGGAAACCATAAGGACACCTATTTAACTTGTTTCTCTTTCAATGTGTGATTATGGACCAGAATTCTTAGGCAATTTGGACTCAGACATTGGTTTGGAGGAGGGATCAGTGTTTGAAGTCAAACAGTGACTCAGAGCAACTCTCTGCCCCAGAAACTTCTTTTATTTTCTTAGCTGTCAGAGTTATTGCATTGGGTCAAGCTTCATTTCTTATTTGTTTTTGTTTTATTTTTTGTTTAACTGCTTTTGCTCTTTTTTTTTAATGTAGTCTATGAGGCAGTTTTTCCATCTTAACCTGAAAATCAGTATAGAATTTTTACCTAGGTTCAGAAAGTTGTTCCTCTGGCCTTTGGAGCTGGTGTGTGGTCCCTGTGGGGAAGCTGTCGAGGGGAGTCCAACCGCTGTGAGAGCTAAGCCTGTGAGGAAGGTATTTAACTGAATATGCTTTTATTTTTGTTACTCTTCATTCTTGCCAGTGTTAAAGGTCATGTATTTTTCCCAAGTTGTTTGTTTTGTTATTGTTACCACTTAACAGCTGAATAAGAAAGACGATTCACACCTCACTGACTTTCTTGTTGTTGGGAAATTCTTATTTTTTCCTTTTGATTTATTTTTTCTTCCTCTTAAGAGATTAACAGAACTGAAGCCAGAAGGGAGCATTCAGATAAGACACATGACCAAGATTGTTTTAAAACCCCAACATCTTTCATGGTTTGAGAACAAAACTTAATACAAGAAAACAGTAGCTAAAGTTAAATATGCTTAAAATTGGGAGGTCCTCTCCTTTCCAAAGTGTGCTTCTGCAGAATTCTTACTGATTTGAAAGGTAGAGTTACATTGGATTAACATCTCCAGGTGAAGAGCTAGCTTTCTGTTTTACTTTCAAATTCGATTACTAATTAAATAATACTGACTTTTTTTTTCTGAGTGTGCATCCTGTTCATGTGTGAGAATAGCAAAATATAATTAGATTTTCCTGCTGTATTCTATATTCTTAACTGTGCAGAGCACTGCCTGAGAAACCTGCCCCATAGTGTGGGTGAGAGGATTAAATGAGCAACTAGACACAGAGTACTTGGTAAGGGCTTAATAAGTATAATGTGCAATGCAGCACATTATACCATATTATCGTCCAGTGAGAATTTTCTCACTTGGTTTTGTTCTTACTGACCAGTCTCTTTGTGATAATTTATGCCTTAAATGATGTTTTGCATAGTATTTTAAGTAAAAACTCCATTGTGTTTTTTCCATTTGAACTTTTGCCTGGAACATGTTGGTTTCATTGGTTAAAACATGTTGTAAGTGAAGCCCCTGGACTTTGATGGGACAGGCCTTCTATGTACCCTCTATAATGATCATAGGCAGCAGTCTTCTTGGCCTGTGTCTTAGCCGCATGGCCATTATTAGTAAGTCACATATAATAGCACATCATAGCCCTTCCATGGGAAATGCCACTGGAATCGAGGATTTGAATTGCTACATCCTTGATTTCAATCTTGACTTCACTCCTGTGTAGCTTATCCTTCATCACGTTGCATTTCTCTGAGAGTTTTATTGCCTTTGTGCACATAAAAATTATATGTTGTCATTTTTTGATGAATATGCTGTCATACTGAGCTCCCTGCAAAAGAGAAGGTATTTTGAACACAGCACCCTAAATCTGGATTATTTTAAATAAACGATTATTTTCCTTGATGATTTACTTTAAATTTCTTCTGTAAGTAGTGTGAGTGTTTCATACCATCCATGCTACGTAAGTGTATTCTTTAGATTGCTTCTTTGGCACCATGTGAGTCTTTGTTAGAAATGCAGAATCTCCAGCCCCAGTCCAGACCTACTGAACCAGAATCTGAATTTCACCAAGATTGCCCAGAAATTCACATGCATGGTAATGTTTAATGTTTCAGTATGATGTAGCTGACATTTCCTTTGATAGGGGAAGCCATAACACTCAGAAGTAACATTGATGTTAAAGACCTTTAAACATATGAAACAGAAGCTGCTACTCATAATACAAAAAATGCAATTTAAAACTACAACTCAATACTTGTAATAGATTGGTAAAAATTCATAGGGGTGACAGTATGCTTGTGGGTTGTGCAGGAACAGGTGCTGGAATTGTTGGGATTTGGGGGATGGGTGGGAATAATCCATAAGGATTTTTGGCATATCTATCAAAGGTTTACCCTTTATACCAGCAATTCTACTTTCTGGCATTTTTCCTAAAGATATGATTGCAAAATGATATATATACAAGGATATTCATTGGAGCATTATTTATATGCTGTACAGCATTATTGACAGCGGGGGCTGTCATGTAAGGTAGTCCCTGGGTCAACAAGAACTGGTGCGGCAAACAATGGTATAATCACACAATGGAATATTGTACAGCTATACAAAAGAATGAGAAAACATTCCTTATACTGATGGGGGAACTCTTCAAAATATACTGTAAAGGAAAAAAAAGGGCATAAAAATGAATAGAATATTTATTATCTTTTATGTGCACAAATAGATAAAAACAAAAATAAATATTTGAATTAGCCTGTATGGGCATCAAAAAACAACTCTGCAAGTGCACCTAAGTAACAAATTAGGTGTTTGCAATACATGTAACCGAAGAAGACCTTGCCTTGACAAGCCCCATATATGGGATTCTTAAAACTCCTGAGGAATATGACAGATGATGCACTGAAGAAAATGTGGACAAGATTGCTGAACTATTCATTATTGAATAAACTGTTCATAAAAGAGGATATCAGATAGCCAATAAATATATGAAACCTGCTCAGCCTCATTAATAATAATGAAAATTCAAGCCAAGAGTTGTTATCACTTTACACCTACAGCAAGTGCACCAGATATTTGGATATGTGCTGGTGTGGTGTAAATTGGGAGAAACACTTTGAAAAACTCTGACATTTTCTATTAAATTTGAACATGCTTATGTCATATGAGCAATCCCAATTCCAGGTATATACCCAATGGAAATGTATTGTCATATGGTCTAGGAAATAGGCATAAGCATTCTCTTATCAGCATTGTTTGTTACAGCCTCAGACTGGAAACAACTCAAATGCCTACCACCAAACATCAAAAAAACATGGCTGTCATTAAAAGAAAACAGAAAATAGTAAGTGTAGATGAGGATGTGGAGAAATTGGAACCTTTGTGCATTCTGGTAGGAATGTTAAATTGTACAGTCTCTGTGGAAAACAGTATGGCAGTTTGTCCAATAGTTAAGTATAGAATTACTGTACCATCCCTCAATTCCACACTCAGGTATGCAGCCAAAGGAATTGAAAGCAGAGACTCTAACAGATACTGTTTGCCATTGTTCATAGCAGCATTGTTTACAGTAGCCAGAAGGTGGAAACAACCCATGTATCCAGCCACAGATGAATGGATAAGTACATGTAGTATGTCTATACAATGAAATATTTATCAGCCTTAAAAAGTGATGAAGTGCTGACATAGTTGCAACATTGATGAACCTTGAAAACATTATGCTGACTGAAGTAAGCTGTCCCAAAAGGATAAATATTTGTACGATTCCACTTATATGAGGTACCAAGAATAGGCAAATTCACAGAGTGAGAAAGTAGAGATTATGAGGACCTGAGGGGAAGCAAGGATGGGGAGTTATTGAATGAGCAGAGTTTCTGCTTGGGATGATGAAAAAGTTCTGGAAATAGTGAGGATTACAATACTGTACATATCTTTAATGTCCCTCATGTACACTTAAAATAGTTAAAATGGTAAATTTTATATTATGTGTTTTACCATAATAAAAAATAAAATAATAGTAGAGTCACTGAAAAGAATATTATACAGTGATGAAAATAAACACAGTAAATAAGACAAATATATCAAATACAATGTTGTGTGAAGGAAGCTTACACAAAATAATGCATAACATTAAATGTATTTAAGTTCGTTTATGTCAATGACAAAATAGGCAAAACTGAACTATAGAGTATAGGGAGGAAAGTGAAGTGCTTAAGGCAAAAACATAAGCACTGATGAAATTACCAGAGAAAGAGGTTGGTAACTGGGGACGGGGATCACCGGGGCCAATGAGGGGTCTTTGGGGATTCTGGAGTTCTATTTTTTTTTTTTATCCAGGTACTCACTTTATAATAATTTATTTAGGGGTAGATTTTAAATGCATTTTTCTGTATGTGTTATATTTCACAATAAAATGTTAAAGAACATGGAAGTGGCTATGTGTAAGGATGTTAGTGAGAGAATGGGGTGTAGTGGCATGATTTTCTTAATTTTATATCATTTCTGTTTGATTTTTTAACTGTGAGGTTATCACATTTATTTTTTAACATTTGAAATACTATGCCAATAAGCTATCAAATTACTGAATTAGATAACTGGGAAAAATGCTGATTTGCATATTTAATATAGTCTTCGAGAAAAAATTGTTTGGTGTAAATATAAAGACAAATATATCTCTTTTTTTTGGTATCATTAATCTACAATTACATGTAGAACATTATGTTTACTAGGCGCCCCCCTTCACCAAGTCCCCCCCACATACCCCTTCACAGTCACTGTCCATCTGCGTAGTAAGATGCTGTAAAATCACTACTTGTCTTCTCTGTGTTGCACAGCCCTCCCTGAACCCCCCACGCACTATACATGCTAATTGTAATGCCCCCTTTCTTTTTCCCCACCCTTATCCCTCCCTTCCCTTCCATCCTCCCCAGTCCCTTTCCCTTTGGTAACTATTAGTCCATTCTTGAGTTCTGTGATTCTGCTGCTGTTTTGTTCCTTCAGTTTTCCTTTGTTCTTATACTCCACATATGAGTGAAATAATTTGGTACTTGTCTTTCTCCGCTTGACTTATTTCACTGAGCATAATACCCTCTAGCTCCATCCATGTTGTTGCGAATGGTAGGCTCTGTTTTTTCTTATGGCTGAATAATATTCCATTGTGTATATGTACCACATCTTCTTTATCCATTCATCTACTGATGGACACTTGGGTTGCTTCCATTTCTTGGCTATTGTAAATAGTGCAGCGATAAACATAGGGGTGCATCTGTCTTTTTCAAACTGGGCTGCTGCATTCTTAGGGTAAATTCCTAGGAGTGGAACTCCTGGGTCAAATGGTATTTCTATTTTTATTTTTTCTGAGGAACCTCCATACTGCTTTCCACAATGGTTGAACTAATTTACATTCCCACCAGCAGTGTAGGAGGGTTCCCCTTTCTCCACAACCTTGCCAGCATTTGTTGTTGTTTGTCTTTTCAATGATGGCGATCCTTACTGGTGTGAGGTGATATCTCATTGTGGTTTTAATTTGCATTTCTCTGATGACAAGCGATGTGGAGCATCTTTTCATGTGCCCATTGGCCATCTGGATTTCTTCTTTAGAGAACTGTCTATTCAGCTCCTCTGCCCATTTTTTAATTGGATTCTTTGCTTTTTGTTTGTTGAGGTGTGTGAGCTCTTTATATATTTTGGATGTCAATCCTTTATCGGATCTGTCATTTATGAATATGTTCTCCATACTGTAGGATACCTTTTTGTTCTATTAATGCTGTCCTTTTGTTCTATTAATGGTGTACATAAGCTTTTTAGCTTGATATAGTTCCACTTGTTCATTTTTGCCTTTGTTTCCCTTGCCCAGGGAGCTATGTCCATGAAGAAGTCACTCATGTTTATGTCCATGAGATTTTTGCCTATGTTTTTTCCTAAGAGTTTTATGGTTTCCTGACTTACATTCAGGTCTTTGATCCATTTGGAGTTTACTTTTGTGTATGGGGTTAGACAGTGATCCAGTTTCATTCTCTTACATGTAGCTGTCCAGTTTTGCCAGCACCATCTGTTGAAGAGACTGTCATTTCCCCATTGTATGTCCATGGCTCCTTTATCGTATATTAATTGGCCATATATGTTTGGGTTAATGTCTGGAGTCTCTATTCTGTTCCACTGGTCTGTGGCTCTGTTCTTGTGCCAGTACCAAATTGTCTTGATAACTATGGCTTTGTAGTAGAGCTTGAAGTTGGGGAGCGAGATACCACCCACTTTATTCTTCCTTCTCAGGATTGCTTTGGCTATTCGGGGTCTTTGGCGGTTCCATATGAATTTTTGAACTATTTGTTCCAGTTAATTGAAGAATGCTATTGGTAATTTGATAGGGATTGCATCGAATCTGTATATTACTTTGGGCAGGATGGCCATTTTGATGATATTAATTCTTCCTAGCCAGGAGCCTGGGATGAGTTTCCATTTGTTAGTGACCTCTTTAATTTCTCTTAAGAGTTTCTTGTAGTTTTCAGGGTATAGGTCTTTCACTTCCTTGGTTAGGTTTATTTATTCCTAGGTATTTTATTCTTTTTGATGCAATTGTGAATGGAATTGTTTTCCTGATTTCTCTTTCTATTGGTTCATTGTTAGTGTATAGGAAAGCCACAGATTTCTGTGTGTTAATTTTGTATCCTGCAACTTTGCTGAATTCCGATATTAGTTCTAGTAGTTTTGTAGTGGAGTCTTTAGGGTTTTTTATGTACAATATCATGTCATCTGCAAATAGTGACAGTTTGACTTCTTCTTTACCAATCTGGATTCCTTGTATTTCTTTGTTTTGTCTAATTGCCGTGGCTAGGACTTCCAATACCATGTTGAATAACAGTGGGGAGAGTGGGCATCCCTGTCTTGTTCCTGAAGACAAATATATCTTAAATATATATGTATTACATTTGATTTATCTTCAAAATCCAATGTACTGTATTAAGTTCTACTTTGAAACATTAGTTTTTGATGTAGGTCATTAAGTGTTAGGGATTTAATTATTGCACATAAAAAGCAAAATATGAAGGATGATGGATTTCTGTGTTCCTTTTTCAAACTGAACATTGCTTAGCCAAAGCTTGAATCAGGGTAGCAGCTCTTCCCACAGAGAGACCCCCACATAGCAAGCCAAATTAACCTCTGTGTTTGGAATCACACATTCAGTTACTGAATAAAGCCATTTTCCTGCAGAGAATCAGGAAGCATTGGTGTGCAAGAAGATTAGGCTTCTGTGTGGAGAATATCCCATTACCATGGCCCATTGAGTGGCTTCTTCTTCCCTGGTCTGTGAACCCTCTTCATGGATGCACAAAAAATTAATAACCCCTTCTAAAAGTCAAAAGCTTATTTTAGGGTAAGGTTGCATTGGAAATGGAATAAGAATTGGGATAAATAATGTCAGCATGTTTCTTTCAAACCTTTGCATTTAGCTGTCGAGGCAGTGTGATGCTGGAGATTGGTAAAACAGCTTATTAAACATAGCTTAGGAAAAGGTATGTTTTAGGGAGCACATGGTTTGGGCAGCCATTCTTTACTAAAAATCACTGGAACTTCTATTTAATGTTAAGAAAAAGTCATGTAAGTAAACCTAGCACTCTTTTTAAAGCATTTTTCCTTTTTTTCTCCCTTGCTATTTGTTTGATTAAATTATTTTTAAAAATCTTGTTATTGTAGATACTGTGCATTTTATTCAGTAAATAAATCAGAGGCAAAGCTCAGACTTTTAAAAGTACATAGAAAATGAAGGTGTTTGCTTACTAGATCCCTTTAAACTTTCAGACCTACCCATTTTACCAATCAATCTTTATACACCAAAGAACAAAGATATTCACAAATAGTTCAATTGGGTGACCCCATCTCTCTGCTCCTTAATGCATTTCCAAATTGACTTTTTGATTTTGGCCTAAAAAATTCTCAGCCATGTAGACAGAATTTATATGCAGATGTTTTCTAGTGTTATTTACTTGGTATAGTTATATTTTAATTTTTGCCTTTCACTTTTTTCCTAATTAAATTAGCAAATTAGCAAATAATCATTGATATCCTTATTACTTAACAAGTAAATATGTTTCCCTTTAGGAGTCTACCTTCCTTTTATCCTTTAACATATAGTTTAAGAAAATATAACATATCTACTGCAATAACATGCAGTATTCTACATACTGTCTAGCGAGTGATTTGAAAATTTAGGGACGTTTGATTTTTTTTTCACTTTATTGTTATGTATTCCTAGTATATTTTGCAGCTACTTATTTTCATTAGAAAGAAAAGTTTGGATGAACTATTATAGGAAAATCTGACCTGGAACATTTTTAAAAACTGAAAAAGTTTTAAACACTATATATATATATAATCAAGCTCTCAGCCTTGTAATTTTTACATACTTTGGTTTGTATCTAATATGGGACAGTGTGATCTCCTACTGAATGTACTGTCTCTATGTACTGCAGGTTCTCCAGCTGCACAGATAATACCTACTATGGAAATATGCTGTATGTCAAGCATTAATGTTCTACTTGTCACTGGTTTTAGCTTCTAATAAAAAGGGAACAAGTATAAAGATGAAACAGAAGCCATCTAAAGTGTGTAAAATCATGTTTTCTCCCTTATTATCCTAATCTTGACTTTTATTGCTTAATTGGGGGACAAGTTTCTATATACCCACACTTGTAAACTTAAGTTAGGTCAGCTGGCCATGTTGGTTAATAGATAGCTCTTGACTCTCTGCTTTGAAGGCATCTGATGTTTTGCATTTGCTTTGGAAGGCAAGGAAGGAATATAGTCAATATGTGCTGTTCCTCTACATGTTCAGAAGGAAGGTGTTTTATGTCAACTCTTTGTTCCGATTTTTGGTCAATAATGAAATAATCTTCGTTTTGTGGGATATCCGACAAAGGAAATGACAGTCATATGGAGACAGGGTGTAAATAGATTTTATTGCCTCAAATCCACTCTTTAAAAATTAAACAAGGAAAATAATCCATCAAAAGGATTGTAGTTCATTTTGCTTTGTTTCGTTTGTTTTGTTTTCACCATGTGCATCCACATTAGGTCCTGGTCCAACTGCTTTCAGTTAAACCCCCATTTCTCTTTCTTTTCATACTATTTTCTCCAATAAAATTAAGAAGAGATCATGGTAGAAATTTTGGAAAGTATGCATATTAGTTATTGTGACAAAGTCAAGAGTCATGTGATGCCCTTTGGGGTCCTAGACCTGGACCTCTTCCATGTTTTTAATGCTTCTATCCTCCAACATTGCTTTCACTTCATGGTCTAAGATGGCTGCTTCAGCTCCAGCTTTCAAAGTCACTTTCCAGCAATAAGCAGAAAAAAGAAAAGAATATTCTGGACATCCCCAGAGGTCTTATTCATCACTTTCATTTAAATTCCATCAGTCAGTGCTCTCATACAAGGGAAACTGGAAAGTTTAGTTTTAATTTCAGATAGTCATATGCTCAGGTAAAATCAATAATTCTATATCATAGGAAGAAAGGAAGACCAAATATTTGTGTTCAACTATCAGTCTTTGTCACAAGACAAGAAAGTATAAAGAAGAAAATAAATATAATCCATAAACTCACCACCTAAAAATAATCTCACCTTTAACTTTTGCCACATTTCCTTTCATTACTTTAATACATTCAATATTATAAAGAAGAATTTCACTACATGTTAAAATATGCTATTTTTGTTTAATGTTATAATATACACTGAACATTTCCCCCAACATTTAACAAACTTTAAAACATGATTTTAATGGCTACACAAGATTGCATACTATATATATATTGTATGCTTACTATGTATGTATTGTAATGTGTGTGAATTCATACTTTGAATATTTTTTCTAAAGATATCAGTGTTAAGATATCTTATAATATATTAAGGTTATTAATAATTTTAGAAAAATGATACAAATTTATACTACCACAGTTATGTCTGAAGTAGTTACTATACCAAATCTTTTCACATTATAAGTAGTTTAATTTTTAAGATTTGAGAGTTAACAAGTGGTCTCTTATTATTTTAATTTCAGCTTCTTTGACAATGAACATTGACCTCTAAAAAATAAATCTTGACAAATTCATTTATGAAAGCTCTTTGAATGATAAGGATATTAATAATTTTTATTTAAATATGTTCAAATATTTTCCTAGTTGTGGAATTAGTCTTCTGTTTCAATAATTATTTAAATTCTTGGAGATTTGCTCTATTACCATATTTTTAATAAATATTGTATTTAGTAAACTATCAGTAAATGTTCATTTATTGAGAGATTGAAAGAATAAACAATTAGATTTTTAAACACATTTTAGTGTACTTACTGCCTACTGCTAGTTTTCTCTTCTTTTAATTAGGATGCCCCTATCCTGATACTTTTTGATTTGTATTTTGGTTAACTGGTGTTTATATTTTAAAGATACTTTTGAGAAAGATTTCATGCATAATGCGCTCATACATATCAAAATATCATTCTATTGACTTTACCCAGGTACTTAGATGATTGTATACAGTCCTTCATCACTGCCATTTACCTTCTTGTATATGATACGAGTGGTGAGGGTCTCCTGTGTTTTATTTCTTTGTAAGAGATTGTTGCTGTTTTTATTTTCCTGAGCACTGAGGATTATTTACTCTTCCCTTGAAATATTAAAAAGAAAATCAACTCACTATATGTGTGGACATTGATAATGTTTCGTAAATTTTGCTTGGACTCTCAGGAATTATTTTAGACAGACAGATTTGGAAATGTTTCCTTCTCTTTAATTCTTATTTCTTTGGGATCTGTCTGACCTCATTCTCTCGAGTATCACTTTGCACCATTTGGGCTTACTTTTCACATGCATTATCTTGTCTCTCATTGTTTTTAATCTTTTTTTTTTCCCTCTCTGTTCTGGGAGAGTTTTAAAGGTTTGTTTTTGTACCAATGGCTTGACTTTCCTGCTCTGGCAATCCTATGCCCTATTTCTAATAAAGATTTTCATTTTGCTATGATGTTTTTCTTTCCTGTTATTGTCTTCTTAGCTTATGCAGCTCTTTTTTTTGTTTCTGCCCTTGTCTTAGCCCCTGTTTTATCTCATTCTCTGGCCTTATCTTCTCATTGTTTATATGGTTCTTGTTTCAAGGAATTTTATTAATCCTATAAAGCAGATACTTCACTTGTTTTGCTATTAATCTTATAAAGCAGATGCTTCGCTTGTTTTTCTGTAGTAAATATTTCCCCAAATGTATGCTCCTCCTCATTTTCATTTTCCTTTGTTTTTAAAAATATAATGCATTATCTTTAGGGTTCAAGCTTTTAAAACATTTTTATTCCTTTTAATAGTTCTTCATCTTTGAAGAAAGAGTCATCTCTGTTGTAGACCTGACATTTGCCCATAACCATGAAATAATGGTAGGGTTCAGGGTTCTTGGATCCTTTCATGTCTGTATATTTTTTTTAAAAAAACTTTTTTTTTTAGGTATCTTCTCTGGATGTAACATTAATATATTTATATTTCTAGTTTGGTGACCTAGCCACTTGAAGGCCATGGTGGTTTTCTGTATTTACCTTTCCTCCTGATCTGACCTCCTTATCAAGTACACAGTGTGATCACAAATGACCTTCTACCTGCCGTATCATCAAAACACACTCCCGGTTAGGAAGATGATTGTGAGTTTTATTGGATAGCTGCCTCATAAGACCAGGGCCTCTCCACTGGGGCAGGCTACTCCTGTGGTCTTCTCACCTATATCTACTACCTGGGTAGGGGGGTTCCCAGGATTCTGCAAAGATTGCTTCCAATCATGTTGTGTTTATGTCTCAAGAGAGAGGTATGCAAGGGTGCCCTTGATGTTTCTCTTCAATTTCCCTTCTCATGAATATGTAGCAGAAGTTTGATGTTGAATATCGCTGATATTGCTTCAGGTCACATGTATTATTCCCTGCATATTGTAGTCCACTGGTCATTTTAGAAAGGATCTAAGAGGCATACCATTAAAGGGTAAGATACGATTTCTCAGGCTGCCATCTAATGTTTAAGTGCCAAGTTTGTATTAATGCCAGTAACTTAGTCTATATAGTTTTTTACAATCTCCATAGTATATAATGATCATATTCCCATATTATTTGGTATTCTGGCAAAAAATTATTTTACCAATTTCCTCCCAGTCCTTGGAAATATCATAAATTATTTTTCTACTTCCTCTTGTTGTCTGGTCTCCTCCTACCCGTTAGAGTCAGTGACTTGCTGAGGCTGGCTGCAGGGCAGACCTGCAGCTTCCCAGGTGAGGTGGCTCCCATTCGGATGAAGGCAGTTTTCAGAAGGGGCAGCTATGAGCTGTTAGCAGCCAACCTTACAGGAGCTGGAAGATAGGGAACAGGCAAGGCTTCTATACATACAGGACATGAATTCTGCACATTTCCTTCCATGTGAATTGTATGTGTGTGCTCTTTACCCATTTTCCCCTTTCTTAATTTAATTAATTGTTATTTATTGAAGTTATTAGTATGTTATTTATTGAAGTTATTAACTATGAAGTAATAGTTATTGAGTGCCTATTTCATGTTAGACCTCTTGAATATTTCTCAGATTTCCTTCAGTGAAACCCTAGAGATTCATTTGCCGGAGCCCTTTATATTAAGATCTCTTCATCATAAGACCATTATCCTTTTAACTGTTATATTTGCAACAAAATATCTTTTAGCTTCAAGGTTTCCTTGTAACTACCTGGGATAGTTTTGGCCTGAGGAAGTTGAAGTCTTACACTGTTGAGATTATCCATGGATTTTTAAAATAATTGTTCCATTTATTTTACATATTAAAAAAACCAAGTCACCTATAAAGTTGATAACCTTTTAAAAAATCCAACAATAATTTATTTGGAATGTAATATGTTTTCTTCAGAAATCACTAGCCAATTTTTACAGTGCTGTTTATTAAATATTTCTTATGCGTTCATGTGTGACCTTCTTTACCCTATAGAAACCCTATAAATATAAAATATGTATTTATATATGTATGTATTTGTATAATATTATATAATACAGCTATATATTATTTATAATGTAATGTTATTTGGTTTTAGCATGAATACAAATTTACATATTTGTATATATATGTATGTGTATATATATATATATATCTGTAGCATAGTGTTTCAGTTGTCAGGGATGTTTCTTAATATAAAATTTGTGATTATAATAAAGAAGGAGACAAGATGTCACCCGCTTATCGATGAGAACTGCCACCCAAAATACTTCTTTCTGTCCCCAGGAGGCTTGCTGGGCATGTGGGGGAGGCACAGAGAGCCAGATGGCACTTGTGGTTCCATGTCGATGATTCCTACAGGGATGGAAAGCAATTACTCAGTACCAGTCCCCTGGGAGGGTGCTGACAAGGCACGCATGTTCCCTGCATTCATCTCTACAAGGTGTAATAATTAAGCCAACAGCATCCTAGCATCCACCTGATGGATGTGCAGAGAATCAGCATGGACCCTCTTGGCTTGTTCATCACCTCAACCTCACCCTCACAGACTAGTAATTGCTGAAGAAATTTATGGCATTTACATGTGACAATAATCTTTGCTTCATTACTGCCTCAGAAACCTAAGGTACAGTGAGCAGTGAAAACCTGTTCATAACCAGTGAAGCTTAAGCGTTGAAGGTTTAGGTTGCTTTTAGTGATGTCACCCTTAAGAAAGATTTTAGATATGTGCCTCCAGAAGAGAATGAAGGTATGTGCTGGATTTGGCCATGTTAATTCTTCTAGTTGGCAGCAGCTTATTAAGTGCACTATAAATGAGATGATTTCTCTATTTGAGATGTAACTCTACCTTGTGTGTCTCTCCATGACTTAGACTAGTTGTCAGTAAGCTGGACAGCAGATGACCCTCCCACCCAGTACATCGTGAATTCTTGGCAAATCTTGAAATTTGTGTTTGAGGTTTGTCCTTCTCCCATCTTGCATTCCCATCAGGCAGCCAACGAAAGGGGAAATGGGGCTTTTTGCTGCTCTGCTTCCCCCTGGAGAGGGGGCTGGAGGCTACAGTGAGAAGTGGCTGCTCATCTAGAGGGCTTGAACTCTGGCAGATGCTGGCAGGGGAAGAAAATTCTGGAGAGGAGAGAAATTAATATCTATTGTAGGGTTCCCTGCAAGCGAAGCCAGAGATGGGGATTCTGGTGCAAGGGATTTATTGAAGGAATGCCCTCAGGAGGAAGGGAATGAGGGAATTAGAATAGGAAAGGGCTACAAGGTAAGTAAAGATGGAGCAGAAGAGGTCACACCTCAGCCTGTTCCCGTGGAAGCTCCTCCCAGGGGTTGGTGCACAGCCTTGCAGCCCCCTACAGTATAGGTGGAAGCTGTTAGCCCACGCCTGCAGCTTCTGTGCCGCGGGGACACCAGCCTGGAGATGGGGGCCTAAAAGGGACACTGAAGCATCAGTTCCAGTTTCTGACTGCCTTCTTTTTGTTCCGCCTAGCACCCATTATTGTTCTGTTTCTTATAGTTATAGCACTTATAACTAGCTGGAATTAATCTGATATATTTGTATGTTTGCTGCTTGTTATTTGCCTCTTCACTAGATTTCCTAGGCGCCATATCTCATCAAAATACTGTATCACCAGCTTCTAAGAAAGTGTATGGCACACGGTAGGAGCTCAGGACATGATTTGTTGAATGCATGAGCGAATGAGTGGAGCTAGATGAGGCAGGATGGCAAACAGGCCCAATTTAGGACCAGAAGACACCTGCGTAGCACCCAGCTCCAGTGGACACTGTCAGTGCCCCGTGCAGGTCACCTGGGATCCCTGCTTTCCGGTCCCAAGTTCCCTTCCCCCAGCTTTTGTTGCTTTGCTCCTAACACCCGCTCCGTTTTTCAGAAGATGGTCCTTGGCTATTCTGCCAAGGTGCCGGGAAACCTGGGAGTTTCCTCATGGGAAAGTCTTGAGCCAGTACTGGCTGGGGTGGGATTGTGAACGTCCTGCTCGCTTGCCTTGGAGCTGGAGACACTGATACAGTTTACCTGGAGGTCCATGGGTTGAGACTGGGGCTGTGCCAGAGATGGTAAAACGCTAGGCTTCTTACCCTTCCCTATGCCATTTTGTTTGCCCTCTCCACACTCTGTTTCTCCTCTGAACACTGTTAATAAATCACATCCTTATGTACCTTCCCCTTAGGGGTCCGATTCTGGGGAATCGGTTCTGTGACACCATTTACCGAGTGTATAAAAAAGACATGAATCAAGTAACTATTAAAAAATGTGACAGTGTTACTGTGGCTTATGCTGCGAGAGGACGGTATTACAGGAGTACTTACTGATTCTTGGAGATCGCGAAATACTTTCCTGGGGAAGCGTCTCATTAGCTGAGCTAATAATCGCGGAAATTGATTGGACACTTTCAGCTTGCCAGGCTTTACTTTAAGCATTTGACCTGTGGTAAGTCAGTGCCTCTCAGACTTTAATGTGCGCACACCCCCCCTGGGGATCTTGTTAAAATGCAGACTCTGGTTCAGTGGGTCTGGCATGGGGCCTGAGGAACTGAACTTCTATTAAGCTCCCTCTGCCCAGGATGTTGATGCTGCTGGTCTCCAGTGTAGCTCCAGTGAGTAACAAGGGGTTAACTCATTAATCCTCATAATAGTTCTGTGGTACAGAGTCTAGTATTTCCATTTTATGGATCAGGAACATGAGGCACGGTGAGGTTAAAAGTAATTTGCTGAGAACTACATGGCTGGTGAGAGGTGGAATCAGGATTTGAATTCAGGCAGTCTTGCTCCCAAATACATCATCTTAAATGCTTATGAAGGAAGGTATCTGCTGAAAGGTGAATTTATAAATGGGGCTGATCACCAATTTCAAAAAGACATATGCACCCCTATGTTTATTGCAGCACTATTTACAATAACCAAGAAATGGAAGCAACCTAAGTGTCTATCAGTAGATGAATGGATAAAGAAGAGGTGGTACATATACACAATGGAATATTATTCAGCCATAAGAAGAAAACAAATCCTACCATTTGCAACAACATGGATGGAGCTAGAGGATATTATACTTAGTGAAATAAGACAGGCAGAGAAAGACAAGTACTCATCTGTGGAGAATAAGAACAAAGAAAAAAACTGATGGAACAAAACAGCAGCAGACTCACAGAACCCAAGAATGGACTAACAGTTACCAAAGGGAAAGGGACTGAGGAGGAAGGGTAGGGAGGAAGGAATAAGGGGCATTACGATTAGCACACATAATGTAGCGGGGGAGGCACGGGGAAGTCAGTATAGCACAGAGAAGACAAGTAGTGATTGTGTTGCATCTTACTGTGCTGATGAATAGTGACTGCAGTGGAGTGTGTGGTGGGGATTTGATAATGGGGGATATCTAGAAACCATAATGTTGCTCATGTAATTTTATATTGATGATACCAAAAACAAACAAATAAATGGGGCTGATCAGACCGATAAACAAAAACAGTGCATCTCTGTGGTTGCTCTCAAGACGAACAAAGCCTCTATACTGCTCCAGGACATTCAGTCCTTAAGTATGTGTGGCTCAAAGCAGGACGATTCAGTCAGTTTCCCTTCTGGCCTCCCCTGACTCTGGAACTTGAGGCTGCTGTGTTCTAATAGTGTTTCCCAACTGCTTTAAAATAACTAATAACCCTAATAGAGGTAAAAGTAACCAGTCCAGTGCCTGATAGAGGTGAATAACAGTTGCAATTCTTCAAAGATCATTTGATTTGTCTTTTGTGATATTTTAGCATGTAATGTAAAACAGCAGGCAACTGGAGATTTATAACCAGATTCACTCTAATCGATTTCTTGGCTTCCTTGGATCCAATTAATTTTTCCTGTGTACCCTAATATGTTGCAGTAGGCTTCCCAAAAGCTGTGAAAGGGCAGCTGGAGCACAGTTTATGAAAGAGTGAGACTTCTCTTATATTTGGTAGGTAAATAGAAATTGATTTTGCTGTTGAGGTCCAGACATACAGCAGGAAAACTGACTCCAAAACTCCACGAAGCACCCCAGATTACCCTGTCTTGGTTTGAGTTCTCCCAGGAGGAGACTATGAGACAAAGCTTTCTGTGCAAGTAGGTTTTTGGAAGTTGGTGCCCAGAAACCCCTGTAAGGAATGGAAAGAGAAACAGGGAAAGAAAAGTCAGTTAACACTAGTGGTACATTATCAAACCTAGTTGCTGCCATGGGGGCTCCGTCTCTGGGGTTCTCTGGGAGACAGAGAATATCTGTCCTTCAGAGTAATTCCAGCAAAGGAAACAAGTCAGCTGTGGTATTTATTCATCCCTCCCATCAGTCAGAGGTGAAGGGCTGCTCCTTGGGGGCAAGGACATTGAATCCTTAGCATTCTGAGCACAGGCCTGGCAGGCTATGTGCCAATGAAAGCTCTCCGTCAAGGAGATGGAGGGACTCTGCACTTGTAGCTGTAAGGATGGTCCATGCCAAGGGGATGTGGGCAGGATGCCTACAGCCTCTGTTACAATGTCTGTGTGCAAATTGTGTTGCTTTGATCTTCTTTCATGCACCAGCAACGTCCCTCCCAGTTGCCAGGCTCTTGCACCTATCCTGCTGTGGGGCCCATAACCTAGACTACCTATGCCATTGACTTGGAGACATTTAACTAAGGCAGTTTTCCATCTTATATTTATAAGACAATACTGTATCTCAATTTGGAAGACTATAAATCAAGCTAAAACTATTGATGGGATTATGCAGACTATAAAATGCCTTGGGCTTTTGTTTATCCATTTATTCAGAATGCCTATCATGATGGTGACTTGGTTTTGAGAGGACTCTCTGTCATAATTTTTGAAAAAAGAATGCCCAGCCAAACTGAAAATGGAATAGAAGCTTCTGTGTTGCAACAATTTTTTTAATGGTTTCAAAAATTAATCTTGAAAATGCCACATTTATGTTTAGCACTGTCAGAGGCGAAGGAGGAATAGCAAAGTGCATTCCAGGCCAACAATAAATTTGGCTCCTTCCCAGGGTCTGCTACCTCCCTAGTGCCATTACCTGGGTCTTCTGACTGTCACTCCACAGACCATCTTGCCACCCCACCCCCCCCCCAGGACCCAGCTGCTGTTTGCCTACCTGTGTGCCTTCCTCCTGCCCATGGGGAGGAAAACAAAACAGGAAAAGCATGATCACCAACACCAGGTTGAAGGTTCGAGAAAGGCTTTCCCCTCTGGTTCTGTTGTCCCTACTGTGAAGCTGTTCACAGAGGCCTGGACCAACTGGTTATTAACTTGTACCCCTCAACTATTTCCTTAGGAATAGTGTGACTTTAGGGACATTACAGACTTGTAGAATGATTTCAAGACCTATCTCTGATTTACTCTTTGATATTTGGTAACACGTGTCTAATTTTGTGTGTTCCATTGTGTAACTCCATGGCACATTTTCATTTTCATTTCATTATAATTAACAATGCGTAGTGTTCACCATATGCCAGATAATACCCTAAGCCCATGGCATATTAACCTCATTTAGCCTTCATAACGTTGCCATGAGATAGGTGCTGTTTTTACCCCCATTTTACAGATGTGAAATTCGAAGCACTGAGAAGTTATCACAGTGGTCTTCTCATGCAAACAGCATCAAGATTGATGAAATGTGTATATTAACTAATTGTGATTCCTGGGTCAGTCTTCCTCCCTCCCTGCTTCCACCCTGCACGGCTTTAGAAATGTTTTTCAATATATGTTGGAGAGTTAATCTGTGTTCTCCTGGGATTATTATAAAAATAATGTAGACCTGGTTTTGTTATAGTATAGGATAGGTTGTAAAGTCAGTTCATAAGGGAGAAAATGCCTCCGCTTCAAAATTGCCCTTGAAAAGGCTTTCCAACACTTCCCAAGTATTGCTATGTGAATGTATGTGTATAGTTCTCTGTGGTAATTCTCAGGTTGCTGAAGTTCCAGAAAATAGAGCCTGAAGAAAGTCTAGACAGATGTTGGGGTTTTCAAATCTGCAACTTTTCAGACAAATGTCAAATCTCCAGGGATAATTGAGGATTGGATGAATGAATCAAAAAGGTTTTGTTTGCCTGTAAAGTTGATTCCTTTTTATTTTCACATCAAGCTTCTAAAATCTTAATGAATGGTAATTGGCTTATTTTGTTACCTTCAAGAATGAGAACACAAGCTTGGGAGGTGTATGGCCTAATGGCTGAAGAAAAAGATCTCAAAGAGCAGAAGGCCTGAACTTGACTCCCATCTTCTTCTTAGATATGTAACACCGACAAATTACATAAAGTATTTCAACCTCAGTTTCCTCGTCTGAAAAATGGGCACATAATCTGTACCTACTCTATAGGATTAGTTCAAGGATTGAATGAAGGTCTTTGAATGGTGCCTGGCACTTAGGAAGGATGTTCTGAATGTCATATATATATATATATATAGTCAGAAGGTAATTTAAAGTGTATGAGATTTGACTGTATCATATTTTACTGTATAAATAATACCATGGTGAATGGGTTTAATAAGCACTTGGTCCCATTACTAGTGACCTAATCAAGTTACTCAACATTTCTGTGGCTCAGTTTCCTCACTGCAGAATGAAGTTATTAATACAGCTTTTCTCAAAACATTATTATGAGCATTAAATTAATTAACATGTGAAAAACTCCTAGGAGAGTGTCTGGGATTTTTCTCTATTGGTAATCACTATGTAATCCCAGAACCTAGCACAGAGTAGGTGCTCAGCAAATACTTGATGGTGAAATGTGTGAATGGACCATTAATAGCCGCAGTAGGGAAGAATCTCCCGCATGCAGTGTCATCTTTTGGTTGGTACTCTAGTTCCAAAGATAAATTATGTGGTCTTAGTTTGAATTGATTTCATATGTGGTCACATTCATTGTTGTTACCACTGATCTCATCAGAAAAGTCTGTAAGTATTGAGAAGCTGTCAAGCTCATGGGGGTGGATACAATGTTTCCGAAATTCTAATTTTTGCTTGAATGCTTGAGTTTTATCATTGGCAACAAATACTGTCAGTTATTTACCTCCAAGTCACAGACTCCATTCATTTTCAAGAAAATGTCTACCATGTATGCAAACCTGAATAATTATAGTTTTCCTGTCATTCTTTCAAGTAAAAATGGTGTTACACAGGGAGAACAACTCCTTTAGTTCAAAACTCAAACAATTCTCTAAGTGCTTCAGTAAACTGCAGGAGTAATACCTCTGCATGCTTCCCATTTTGCCACACAGAATAGTAAAAAAGCATGCTTCTTAGAGTCAAGATTTAATAACATTGATAATTTTTACCTCTTCGAGACAGACATTCTTATGTGTATTTTTGCTAACAGGGAGTATGTGAGAATGAAGAGTCCAGTGACATCTGGTATACCAGACATCTGGGGCAATTGTCCTGATTCATGTGATGGTACCACCGGTTTTAGCCACCGTTGCTTTTGTGCGAGAAAAAAAACAACTTCTTACTATCATTATGAAGTCCTCTTGACCTTGGGGATACTCTGAAAGGGTCTTAGAGAAACCCAATGATCTGTGGACCACACTTTGGAATCCCTGAGCTATAGAAACATCCAGTAGATAAAACTGGCAGGACTCTGTGGTTAGTGAATGAAGGCATAAAAGGGATAGCAGTCAAAGATGACTTGGTTTTCCATTCTAAGAATGTGAGTGAGCTCAGATGCCACTGCAGAGAAGGGGGAGACTAGAGGAGGAGTAGGTTTGGGGCAGAAAAGATTATTTCCATTTCAGGCATGAGGCGGCTGGAAGATATCCTATTTGAGTTATTCATCTTAGGACATCTTGTACAATTGCTCATTCAAGAAAAATTTATGCAACACTCACCGTGTGCCGGGGACAATAAGAATGTGTTTCATTTCAAACATTTTTCATGCTGGAGCCATTTTCTCAGTGAAATTGTATGCCTCCTTAGAGGATGACCTAAATTATATATTTAGAAATTTTTTTTATAAGCCTAATGCAATGCAAGACAATGACTAGGTATCCCAGTTTGCCAAAGATGACATTCTCTCTGCTGCCTCCCACAGTGACAGCCTTTCCTGTGTTCTTTATTCCTGGTGAGACTAAGATACACAGTCATTCTAACCATCATTAATCAGGAAAATACAAATTAGTATCACAGCAAAAAGTTTTATGCCGAATCGATTGGTGAAAATGAAAAAGTCTGACAAAACCAAGGGTTGGAGATGATGTGCATTTTCAAGAGTGCTTGTCATAGGCTAGTTGAGAGATTGAGTTCATACTACCACTTCACACTGTTTTGTGAAATTCAGCATTATACTTCCTACAGCTCAGAAAATCCATTTTTAGGGCTATACCCTACTGAAAGTATAGTCCAGGTGCGCCATTGATAACTCCACAATAAAATGGGTGATAGCATGTTCAGAATGGCAAATAAATAAATAAATAAATAAATAAAATAAAAGGGGGGCCATTAAGTGGAGAATAAATTGATGGCATAGTTTTACATTAGAATACTATACTACAGTGAAAATGAATCAACTACTACATGAAATAACATTTGGAAATCTTAGAAATATGAGCTTCAAAGAAAAAAGAATACTCCAAAAAGCTACCTACTTCCTGATATGCTTTTTATAAAGTTCAAAGCAAACATAATTTAAAATACCATATTTATGGATATATGCCTATTTGATAAAACTCTACAAGAAATCAGACAGGCCTGCAATCAGCTAGAATTTTAAGGAAGTGTTTTCTTCTGGCAGGTTATAGACAGAAAGATGTAGTATGGGGCATGGGTAACCTTCTGTGTTTTAAACTGGAGAGGTGGGTAAATGAGTGTTGATTTTATGATGATGATTTAGAATATACACATGTATATGATATGTAATGTATTATATTTGTAACCAAATAATATTAAAGTAAAAGGAAAAGTTTCCTTAAGGCTTTTATACTTCAAAATAAAGGCAGTTTTGTGTTTTTTTCCTACTGTATTACAAATATGAGTTTATGTGCATATTTCCTGATAAATATGGAGCTTTCAGGGCAAAGACCTCATTCTAGTCACATTTATATCCTGCCTTAAAAAAAAAGAACTTCTAGGATATATTATGCAGTAAATCTGTGCTTGCTAACCAAAAAGAATTAATCTAAATAAATAGATAAATGGAATCTACTTTCTGGATTGATATATAACCAAGAAATTCACTGAATTTTCAATTATGTTTTTGACTTAAAGACACTGGCTAGCATTTGGCCATTAATCAGGATATACATAAAATCTCAATATCTTTCCTGTATAAGCTTTTAGTTAAATAAATACAAAATATAATCTGAAGATTATATTTTACACATACTCAAACAAAGCAGTAGGGAATGTCTTTTTGTATTTGGCTTAATACATGTTCAACATAAAAAGACGATGATAAGTTTTACTTTTTTTTTTAATAGGAGAAAGATTACCGAGCCTATTAGGACTAAGTTTATTGAGCAAATTAGCCTCAACTCAATACCACAGGGAATTGACATCTATGCTAACATAGTTACTGCAGTTGTTTTCGTGTTAAGACCAGCTGTCAGAACAATATTATATTTTAAAAACTAATATATGGTTTTCTATGAGTTATTAGCCACTGACTCTGTCAATTTAATCACATCAGTTAAGCCTTGCTGTAGCTTGTCATGAGAAACTTACAGATTTATTTAGTGCAATATTGTCTCTTAAATGTGTGTATATGTGTATATATATCTGTAGCGTGTATACATCTATCCTGCAAAACAATCTGAAGTCATTTCCTATATCCCAGCAGTGTTGTTTAGAGAATCATGTGAATTATTGGCTGTCATTGTTCTCATTTCCATACTGTGTCCTGCCCCGCCTTAAACCTGTGTCCTGCCCCACCTTAAACCTTCAAACAGTCATGACAGTGGGCAGTAGAAACGGGTGTGTGTTCGCCGAGAACTGGGAGTGCTCTCTATCTTGTCCAGCAGAGTTAATAACACAAGTTTATTGGCCTGGGAAACTTCCTTTAGGGAACTTTATAGTTGTAAACAATCGTCTTGAGGTTAGGAGGAAAAGATGATTTGAGGAAAACGAGGGAGGACAGGAAGGAAACACATGCATAGTTATTTTCTGATGAATTACATCTCCTTGTTTTATGTTCCTTCCTGTGAGTATTTTGTTAAGTCTACCAAGGTGTATCCAGCCTTTATTGATCCTGTTCTCCCATCAGTGAGTCATGGTCCTAATGGAGCAACTCTGGAGCTGTTGGAGAATCTTCATAAAATGTGGGGCAGGTAAGGGAGGTTATAAAAATGCACAATAGCTTTGCACATGCCTTAGCTTCTTCCAGACCTTATTTATATATGATGAAGCAGCCATATGCTTGAGGAACCATTTACATGGAAAGTGAGAGAGTTTAAAAGTTCATATTTGACATAATTTCTAATGTGATACAGCTAGTACTATTGGTGTATCATCTTTTCCATTGTTTTGAAAGGACTTGGGTAACAGTGAGTGTTTATAATATATATACACACGTATGTACATATATATATGTTAAAATACATAAAAATCTTATATATTTATTATAAAATCAAGGCTTAGATGGTCCTTGCATGGACCTATATATATCACTTGAGGTTTTTCCCTTATATTGAAAACTCAGACTTTTCCCTTTTCTGCAGGGCAGATAAATTTAAACTCAGAAAAGGTGATTAGTCATGTTCATGATAATAATAATATAGAGATTAGCTGAGTACATTGGTGACTACAATAGCCAATACCAAGTTAGTATAGGAAAAAGTCCCTAAATAACATGTTCTCCTTAATTGTTTATTGATAAAAAATCCAAAAGGGAATAGGGAGAACATGGGAAGGGCAATTTAGTGCCAAGTAATAATAATTATAACCACTGAGGGGCAGCCAAGAGTGGGTGCTGTTGATTGGCCACAGAAAGCTTTCCTGGGATTCTAAGGATGTTGGTATCATTCATGCACCACCATTGTAAGGATTTTGAAAGGTGAAATACAGACACTGCTGTTAGAAATAAAAGCAAGACTTTTTCCAGCGACATTCATGGCAGTCTGGTCAGTCAAGACCTATTAATTTCCATACATTCTGCCTCTATAATCTAAGCAGCACCCCAGAGGGTGCACTTTCTATCATAAACCTCAACGTTCATTTGTTGTCTTACTAGCTTTGCAGCTTTCTCTTCAGTTTTGTTACCAAAAGCTTCCCCGCATGATTTTGCAGGTTCACACGCTTCTCATCTGCCATTTTAAATCATGGTTCGAGCAAATGCCTGTTCTCTGTAGTAAGATGAAGTAAGAATTTGAATCAAGATCATAAAACTGAAAATCCCAGAAGAGTCATTGATAAGAGTCCATATTCTCCTTTCAAGAGCCCTTGTGACTCACAGAGGCCAAGAAAAACCAATTCATTGTGTGTCCTTGTTCCTCAAACTATTCATTATTTTAAGAAATACCACCTTGGTATATATATGTCAAATATTTACGTTTTCAACTGATATACTTCAAAGTAAGTATACTGAAAAAGGCTTTATGTAGTGACTTGTCAGAGTTCCATTTATAAGTGGGAATCTGGGCTTTGTTTTTGCCTTGCCATGGAATGAGCCAGTTGATGTGCTAATTCTTTATTCATTTGAGTATTTGAATCTTGCTTTGCTTTTGGTTTTTTGTTTATATGTGTTATTTATTTTTGCTCACAAAAATAAATAATTGAGTGTAAAAGCCATTTATTCTTTAATTTCAGACCTCTTTATTCAGCACTTCTTGTATTCAAAGCTCTGATGGTATTACACAACACACGGGAATTTAAATGCAACAGAACATCCAAAACAACCAGACAGATGCATGGGGCATATGTTATGCTAATAGGAAGATGTCTAAAGTACCACTCTAACTATAAACATGTTTTATTAAAATTAGAGAAAGAGAGAGAGAGGCAAAGAGGGAGAGGGAGAGGGAGAGGGCAAAACTGTATTTATTCATTTATTAATTTTTTACTGAAGAAGTAGCAAAAGGTAGACTGTTAAACTTCCTAAAATCCTTTTCAGGCAAAGTCCTGCTCTTATAGCAGCCTTTCTTCACATGCTTCATCCCACATCTACTCCTTTTTAGATCTCATTTCTTCCAGGTATGTGTCCATGTCTTTTCTGTTGGAAATTAATTTGGACTTTTTTCTTGGGCTTTTATACGCATTACTCTGACCAACATATAGAGACTCAAGAGCCAAGCAACCCAATACCTACACCTCAGAACAGTGTTTTTGAGTTTTTTGTTTGGTTCTTGCTTCTGATAAAGTCACATAAAACTTAGGTTTTATTGTGTACCTCTGCATACAAATAAACATCACACACACACACACTTTAGGACCAAGCCCTTTTACATTCTCAACTAAAATTTTTGCTCAAGGTCATATCATTCAATATCATGAAATATACCTGCTTTCCACTCCCAAATTCTTATCACCATTCCTTCCACATGCTCCTTTTGATTTTGAAGCTGGATGTCTGGTATTACCACTTCCATGTCTATCATGTACCCTGATTCCCTGATTTAGGGATGAGTTTTATTTATTTATTTATTTATTTAATTTATTTTTATTTTGGTATCATTAATGTACAATTACTTGAACAAGATAATGGTTACTAGACTCCCCCTATTATCAAGTCCCTGCCACATACCCCATTATAGTCTCTGTCCATCAGCATAGTAAGATGCTATAGAATCTGCTTGTCTTCTCTGTGTATACTGCCTTAGGGATGTTTTTTTTTAACTCATTCACGTGACTGGTGCTCAACTATCTGGGGCTTCAGCTAGGAGTTCTCCTCTGCCTCTCCTCCTCCAGCAGGCTAGCTGGAGAGTATTCTCATGGGGATGGCCTAGGCTCAAGAGCACAGGTGGAGACACCAAGTGTTTTCAAAATGCAGTGGTATGTCACACTTCCTAACATACTATTGGCTGACCCAAATCATGTTTCTGAACTTGGGATCAAAGGCAGGGTATTGCACTTTGCTACCTAAGTGGAGATCTGTCCTAAGCTAGGGTGCTGTTTACAGCTTCAGAGAGAATAAGAACTTTAGGTCAATAATTTGGCCTATCTACCATGAGGCCCCTGATATCTTGAGCCTTTTGAATGATGCCCTAGTTCCTGTGGCTATGGCTGTGATGCACCGCTTTCCCTGGATCAGTGTTGGGGGCAAGAGCCAGTACCTTTAGAGAAGTGTTCTCTGCCTGTTTCTGCCTGCTTGATTCTTGCCTGAAATCACAGGAACCAGTCAAAGGAGCTGGAGAAACCCTACCCCATCCCTGGAAACTCAACTCTCCTTTCGAGGAATGTAACCCAAGACAGTGCATACCCTGCTAATGGCGTATTAGACAGTGTCATCTTCCATTATTGTTAGTAAAACAGGCCCCTTTCAAAGAGCTAAGTTGGGTACCTCACAATATAATAGTCAAGACGTTTGCTGTCTATTGCAAAAAGTTTTCAGGATAATTCATTAAGAACTAGGAAGCCCTGAAAGATCCATAATACTCTTTTTTCCCCTACCAAATAATGAATGCAAGAATGATTAGTACAATTGAGTATAACTGCAAGGATTATAGAAGAATCTAAATTGTTTGAGGAAAAAGACAGCCAGAAGACTGGCGAGAGAGCCCCACCCACTGCTCTGCTGAGACCTGCCATTATGCATCCCTCCCATCCTCTGCACAGTAGACAAATGCAGCTTCACGCTGCTGCTGGATCATGAACTCCAACACCCTGCTGCTCCCACTGTTTCTGCCATCTGGAGTACCCTCCCCCAGCTTTCCTGCCAGTCCAGAGTCCTCTCAACACCTAGGCATTATGTCTTTTCAAAATCTAAAATGTGCATGTGCCTTGACACAGTAATATTTGTTTTGAAGGATTTATTCTAAGGAAATAATTGGAGCTGTGTCTGAGATTGCATGGCGATACTCCGGAACGTTAGCAGTATTTATGTCATCTCCACGAGTTGGGATTTGGAGGTCAAGAATGTGGCATTGGCATCAGATTGCCTGGATTCAAATCCTGGCTTCGTCCTCCACTTACTGGCATTATAACCTTGGCCACACCACTTAACCTTTCTGTTCCAATGGTCTCATACATAAAAGAGAGTTAATATTAGCAACTACCTATGAGGGTTGTTAGGAAGATTAAAAGTGTCAGTAAACATGATGTACTTTGAACAGTGCTTGGTGACCAGTGAGAACTCAGTACATGTGAGCACTTACCATTTCAGATGTGTTTTCTTTAGAGTGAGTTTTCTTCCTTTTTTCTTGCTGTAGTTGCTGTTAATACCAGAGTTAGACCCTTCTCTTGGTATTCTACCTGGTGCTTGAGCTACTTCAATGTGCAATTCTTGACCTGTCAGGAAAACTAATTTCTTTCAGAGGAACACTTGCAACTCTCTATTTCAGGGAGCAACTCTTCTTTCATGATCACATCAGCAGATGTCCTGACTGTCAAGATCCTGGCAACGTGATAATACTGCCCAGATAGGTGGCCAATTTAAATTAGCTATGAGTCCAATTTAAACAGCCTTGATTAGGTCAGGATTAACCTTTTAATTATACTTTATCTAACAGGAGTCAGTGTTGTGCTTCAGCTGTTTAAAACTTTGGCTTTCAGTTAGAAATTTAATAGCAATGTCTCCCATCTTCTTGTTGTATGTTTCCAATGTTAATTGTCTAGTTTCTTTCCTCCTTCCATTAAAGAGCCTTCATATCAAGGCTGCTGGTAGAGGTTGCTAATTGTAAGAGCTTTATTGCCCCTTTGAACTTTGAACTTTTTATTTTTATTTTTTAATGTGTGTCTTTATCCAAATACAAGAAGACAAATTATTCCTTATTTTTCATGAAAAAGTAGGGTCCTTTTTTATTTTCCAAAGAACAGTTTCATTTATTAAATATCATATTGCATCACGAATATAACTTCTGGACACTGGGATGGAGGCTTGAAGATGGTGAGAGACAATCTTGGTATAATAAGATTTAAAAAACCAAATAGACAAATAGAATTACAGCAAATTATATTTGTTGCACTGCTGTGCTGCCAGGTATGAAAACTTGGTGTACTTGGAGTGTCTTGGTTGTCTCTAGAAGGAGAACAAATAGAGGCAACAATAGCCTTTCCTTATAATGGCAGGATTGACTCTATCTTAGTATCTTGTGTGTATCCCTGAAATAGAAGGTCTGTTTCCATGAGCAGCTCCTGAAAACAGGAGAAGAGCACCTGAGCTGAAAGAAGGTTTCCTATTTCCTCTTTGTTACATTACTCTTTATATAGATCTGGGGTTTCAGAGTCAAGGTCATGATTTTATCTTCTCAGTTGTTTTGTCTCTGGGCCCAGTTTGCCTTTACAGCAAGGGGAGCTGCTAGTCCTTGATACACCAGAAGAGCTCTACTTACCCACCTGAGCAGATGGAAGCTAGAATAATGCCACAGAGACGGATATAGGTTTTAAAAGGGGTTTGGGAGAGAAACAAAGGAAACTCATGAGTGATAAATCATTAACTTTTTACTGTCCTTCGTATATGTGGTACATTACTTCTTTCATAAAGGGACTAGAGAAGCACAATATGAAGAGGGTAATTTTTAAATCTCCAAACAGTGAAAATACTCATTTTTTTCCCCTTCACATTGGCCTTTTATGTCCAGTTCTAGGGAGACTTTTTTTTCCTGGCAATATCAGCAGGAACTTCCAGGTGGCTGAAATCCACCCTGTGCCTTGTTGCAGAGAACATTTATAGCACATTGTTCAGAACAGAATAGCTGAGAACGACAGGGGGCCCTTCAAATGTGCCTCATCGAGCCCCAAATTGGAGACATGTTTTTGTCATTTCTAAGTTTCGACAGTAGGGTCTAGGATTCAAAGCAAACACAAGCTCCTGCTGAACACAAGCCTTAATTAATTTCCAGCAGGAGATGAGTGATTGCCAATAGCCATGAATTAAAATGGAACAGTGTACCAAAGGCCACGTTCTCATCTCCAGTGAATAGCATTTCTTGCTCTTTTCTTGAAAGATCATCTCAAACCGAGAGGTGAGCAAGCTTTTGCTCTAGCTCTCTGACTGTAAGGGGCGAATAGTTGGGGAAACGTAAATCAGACGTTCTGGCCCAGCAGATAATGGGGACCAAATCTGATGGACTTAAAGGCATTTTGTCAATGTCCCCAGTGCTGAGGCTGTCAATGTCCCCAGTGCTGAGGCTTTATGGATTATCAATTTGCCCGGCTCCATTATTTCTTGTAAGCATCATAAACCTTGGTCTTGGGAGGGTTTGTAAAGGTTGGCTGTCCCCATTGCTCAGGTGATCCTTGTAGGGGCCACTTCTAACAAAGGTGTGTCCAGGTGCTGTTTGAACTCCTCCTGTGAATAGACTCCCTCCTCCCGGAGCAGCCAGTTTCATCTCTGAGCAGCTCAGCCAGTTTCCGTTTTTTCTTAAAATCAAGCCAGAACGAATCCTCTGCTGCTTTGATCCATTGAGGCTGATTGATCCCTGAGGGCCAAATGCAATGAATCAAAAACCTTCCTGTGCTTGATAGCTCTTTAATAAGAGAGAGGCAGGACTCCCACTTCCCTTGAGGGGTCTTTTCAATGGGGAATACATTTCTGAGTCTTTCAAACATGCTTCATTGGGCATGATTTGTGTGTGTGTGTGTGTGTGTGTCCACTTGCTTTTCTGCAAAGGATAATAAGTAACTATTATTATTATCATCCTAAATAACCAATACTTGCAGAGTGCTTGCAGCAGGCCAGGTAATGTTTTAAATGCTCAAATAATTTTCACAACCATTTGAACTGATTGCTAGGATTATCCCATTTTACAGATGAGGAAAAATAAGGCTGCGAGGTTAAGTCACTTGCGCACCAGGATTTGAATCCAGAATTCACACTCCTAACAAGAGATTTTAATGCTTCTCATGTCTTTCTTTGTCTATTTCCACAATAGCTGTTTCTTTCTAATTTCCTGTGGAAAATTGACATTTCTAACATGTACTCGTACTGGATATTCATTGGCAACTTGAAATTGTTGTCCCGATTAATCCTCTCAACACTCAGTGAACATTGCTGGCTGTGCTTTTCTGGTGAGAGATGGGCTCAAAGTGGTAAAAGGTAACAGAAAGCAGCAGAGTCACGATTTGAATCCAGTCACTTTTGGATCAAAACTGTGGAGTTTCCATACTACCAATGCGCCTTAGGGGCCATACCCAGTTGAGGCCTTGCTATAGATGCCACGAACCAGGGTGAATGAATGAAGAGTTGACTTCCTGCCAGGCAGAGCCCTGCTGGCTGTAACTAGTGCCCTCCAGGGATATGAGAATGGAGTAAAGCAAATTCTGGTTAATGGTTTGACCTCAAGCCTTCAGAGGCAAAATCACCACATAGCTTGTTCCCTGAACCCCCTTTGGCCTTGGTGTGTATCTCTTCCTCTGAAGCCCTAGCCTCACAACTGTTGCAATATAGATTCCGCCTTTAGCAACCTGATACAGTTATGTAGTGAAGCACTCATTTTTGTGCCAGTGCATTGGTGAGCTCTGATTTGTATAGCTCTTCCTGCAAAGAAGAGAATCTGAGACTAGGAAACTTGATTTGTGGGCTGCTGAAGTAAATCAGATCCATGCATGCAGCACCCTAGTGATCAGGGGGTGGAAGTGGAGGGTGGGCAGGGATGCTTCCTGGAAGGAGCTCTAGGAGCATAGGGCCTGTTCTTTTACATCTGCCACCGATGGGATGTTTAAGCATTTGTTGAGATTAATGCATTCCTCTTTTGAAGTGTAAACACTCTCAGAGGATGGGAAACTGGTGGATAATTCTCATTATAGAATGAATTGCTATAGTGGGTTGCAGTTTGCAGAGATGGCTGCAGGGAATAAGTGATTTGTTGGAAAATGAGTAACTAGATTGGATGGAAAGAGCAAAAGCTCAGCGTCTCAGATATGTCTCTCTTTTGGCTTTCTCCATCTTAATTATGAATACATTAGGAAGGTCCCAGGTAGATTTCTGGAGATATGTAGAAGGCATACCCTAGGAAAACAACTGGCAGTTCACTCGTCATGTTGAATTGTGGAATCTTCTTGTGGATAAAATGAAGGTTCCTGTGTCCAGGATGCTCACCTGGCCCTGGTTGGCTAGCTCACTATACACATGTGGGCAAGAGATGCTAGTGCTCAACCTACTGTCGGGAGGACGAGCATGATAATAAACCCTTGTACCCCAAGAACATTCTACTGTCATTTCTTTGGTCTCACTGAATCCACAGTGAACTTGCCCAGGGCTGAAACCCATTGGTGAAATTTGCTTATGTTTTGGATTGTATCCTACATCAGTTTTCACTTTGGGTGAATTCCTTAATGTCTGCAGACCTCAGTGTTAGTAAGTGACGTTAATAATACTTTTTGAGACTCTTTTAGGGATTAAGTATTACAGTGTCTCACATTATCAGTGAAGTACTAGTGCTGATGCATAGTAGATGCTCAATAAAATAGGATACTATTAAAATTATTGTTCTTTTCATGTTAGGTTGTAGAGTTATTGAAAAATGAATGAAGAGTACTTTCATACAGTGTTCTCTTCAGTTTTTTATGGGATTGTTTGTGAACACTTGATCTGGAAACAGAGCACTTAAAAATTTTACAGCGGCTTGTTATCATAAGGGAAGAATTGGCTCTGCAATTTACAAGCGTTAACCAAGTCCCCAAGAATTATACTAGAATGGAGTGCATTCTTCCCAAGGCAGTGGGGAGTTTTCAGAAACATTTTTTTTTTTTACTTCAGCTCATTTGCAAATACTTATCTCTGATTTAAATCATTCAAATGACTTCAGAAACACAATGGAAGCAGAGCAGAACTAAGTGTTTCCAACTGTCAGGTCTGGTGAGGGATGATGTAAAATGGGACATTTAGTTGGCATCCTGCATGGTCTCTAAATAGATTTAACAAAAGCATCCACATTTCAGTGGTTAAAAATAGTGTTCGTTTAAATGCAGCTTGCCTGGAGACCTAAGGGTGGGAGTGGGTGCCAGTGGGTGTGGGTGAATGCACTCGCAGGCAGATGCACTCTGATGGGTCAATTAAAAGGTTCTTAGTCTCTGGATTCAACTTTAATTGGACCCATAAAAGTGAAGCAAAAATGGCCTTTCTGCTCTTTTTAGTGTCATCTTCAAATGAATTATGGACTGAATCTGCAGAGGTAAAACTAGTTGAAAAATTGCAAAATCCATTGATTTATTACAGATTATTTATTGGAATAGTCAGTCCAAGAACTGACAGTTCCCCTTAGCCTTTAGACAGTATTTCAACATTGAGTTGTTTTTTTTGGGGGAGGGGTCCAGCAATTTCCTCACTGTACCCAGTTAATCATTAATTATCTTGTTAAGTTAGGAACACGAATACTTGACTCACGGTGGTTTATTTCTTTTCTACAAATTACACAGTAGTGCTATTTATTGTCTGTGTTATAAGGAGCTTTAAATAACAGTGATTAATCCTGAAATTTTTTACTTGAGTTGAACAAGCAAAATTCATTGCTGCTTTATGTACAAGATCTTCTTTCAGTAAGGGGACAGATTTTCATCCAGCAATTAAATACCATATGGCATAGGAAGACTATAACTAAATTCTTTCCGAGCAAAACTTGCTCTTAATTTATTATTCAGTATGTGCATATATAGAACTTACCATCCACCAGGTAATCTATATTATTTGTGAACATTAATTTAATCCTCATAATGACTCTGTGGGTGAAGTATTAGGAATATTGCCATTTTACAGATGAGTAAACAGAAACACAGTGAAGTTGAGTAATTTGCCCAAGATGACGTAGCTAGTAAGTGGAATAGGTGGGATTTGAACTCAGGTAATATCTGTGAACTTAACTCTGTCAGTACCTTTGGTCTACCTCTTAATTAGATGCAAAAAGAAAAAAATAATAATAAAGCCTGTTAACATTAGTTTTGTATCTCTTTGCTTTTATAGTGCTATTCATTTTGAATTCCAGGTAAGAACTCTCAGATATTCTTTCTTTCTAATATTTTTAAAAGTGTCAAATTTGCTGATTTAAGATTAGAAACCAAATAAAATATTTTAAGAATGTGGATATAGGGAAAATGGAAGTTCCTATGGCCAGAATCCTCACCTGACCCTAAACTGCTTGATGATGTAACTGGCCTCCTGCTAGGCTACTGCTTCCCAACTCGTAGGCAATGAGCTATTATTGACTGAGGCACTATATAAAGAGCCCAGAGGCAGAGAGGTGGATTATGGTCCTGCAGACTGCTGGATGCAGACCTGATCCTACTGCTCAACCTACTGCTGTGAGAATAAGGCCAGGTATAAACCCTTTTACCCCAAGAATGTTCTGTTGTCACTTCTTGGGCTCATGAAATCCACAGTGAACCAGCCCAGGGCTGAGACAGTGGGCCTAGAACTGAGTATTATTGGGAGAAAATAGTGTGTTTAAGTAGGTAGTGTGGTCCTTGGGATCATCACCTGTTAGGTTTGGGAGGCTCAGTATTTCCTTTTCCCTCTGGTTTTGGAGCTGAAGAACCTGAGATGGGAAAGGGAAAGTGACTGGACCAAGGTCACAGGTCCCACTAACAGTGGGCCATCTGCACACATGGTCCCAGCTTCTAGTCCAGCTCTTGTGCTGAACCATTTTCCTGAAGTATCTTCATGTGTCACAGCCCAGAAGACAAGCCAATGACATATGGAAGTTTGACCCCTGAAGATGCCCTGGTCTTTTCTGTACTCCCCAAGCAGCTGCAAAGTTTATCCATAGCCCTTCCACCCAGCTTGCTATAGGTCCTATCTGACTCCATGGCAGAGAGGTGCCATCTGTCTTTTTAAAAGATGGATGGTTGATTGGTATCACCTGGACTTGCCTTGTGTAATTGACCATTAGTTTTTTAAGGTGGTCCAATTTCAGTTTCCTCACTGATAACTGCTCAAAGGAGCCTGACCTGGTGCTTGATTTTCAAAAACCAGAGTGAGGACACCCTTTGATGGGACACAATTAACCTATGGCCCTTACTGATTTTCAGAGGTAGAAAAGGCCATTGCAGGGCTGGAGGCTCCAGTGCTGTCCTACTCCAGTGTGGGATGTCACCTTGCTTTAGCTGCCTGGGGGCCTTGCAAGGGGTCCAGGCATTCCTCCCATGTGTCTTGGGCTGGGGAGTTGGTGTCACGATGAGTCTTATGAGTATGTGGGACTGTGATTGGGAATTGTCCACATGGAGTGGGTTAACTGGATGGGTTAATTTTGGAGAGATTCTCAGGGCAGAGATGTGGACGGTTTATTTGCCCTGGGCTGATTGTGGATGCTGGGTGGCAGCTCCAGGGTCTGTCTGGTGCTGCTCTGGCCTTCCAGCAACTCTACTGTGAGGGCATTAGGGGCTCCTAACCTCCTTTGAGGTACTGACCCCTTTGTCTGGCAGACTGTAGAGACTTTAGAACAAATAATACTGTTGTCATTTTCACTACGTTACTGAAGTAAACTTCCACTTATTAAAATGAACAAATCTTATGTACAGCTCAGATGTGACAAAGGTACACATAGCCACCATCACCCAGATCCTAGAGACAACCACTTTTGGTTTGTATCACCATGGAGAGTTTTGAACTTTGTATAATTGAACCATATTGTAGAGACTGTTTTGTACGTAGCTTCTTTCCTTCCTTATAATGTTTTTTAATTTAATCATGTTATTATGCAAATAGGTTGTTGTTTTTATTACTGCATAATTGAATAAGGTTCTTAAGTATAAATTTTGTACATACAAAGGAAACTATTTTAAAATACAGTTGTTAGCATATTTTTAGAAAACATTTGTTATATAGTTGAGTATATGTATGTGCCTTGTTATTAATGCAGTAATGGCAAGCTCTAGCAATGGATCTAATAGTCTAATAACTACTTTAATTTTGAAGTAGTTGTGAGCATATGTGATAGACATCTACATCTGTAATGTCAGGAAAATGTAACTTTTTTCTTGGTGCAAAATAATGAATATTACCAATATTAATATGATTTATTATCTATATCTTAAATTAATGTAAATGTTTAGTTAGAGGCTAGTAAAAATAATGCTATTTTGTGCCATCCTAGTTCACACACACCCTGAATTCTGTGGACGCCAATTTATTAACCCTCATAACTTATGGTGGTTACATGGGATGGTTCTCCTGGCTGCATGATTCCTTGGCTTCTCTCTCTCTCTCTCTCTCTCTCACTTTTTAGCCCTTCAAATCTCTATAACAGTCTTCGAGGGTCAGACAGTTGGCTCTGTGGATCGCTTCTCTTACAAGGGCATAGGAGCTTTTAGCCTAAGGGTCTTTTTCAGCCTCTGGATTCATACAACAGTAAGTTGCCTGTGGCTGTCTCTCGGAGTGGGCTAGGGAAGCACCCTGTGGCTGTCTCTCGGAGTGGGCTAGGGAAGCACCCTGTGGCTGTCTCTCGGAGTGGGCTAGGGAAGCACCCTGTGGCTGTCTCAGAGTGGACTAGGGAAGCACTCAGAAAGAGAAGTGTTTCTGTGAACATGAAGGTTGGTTTTCTAGGAGTGCTTTGGTTAGTCCTTGGAAATATCCCTCCATGAGACATTAAGAAGGAAATTCTGCCCCCAAGAGAATGCCCAAGATGATTCTAGACTGCAAGGGTCATGCAAATTAAAACCAAGGACAAGATAATACCTGTGCCCACATAATGGCTGACATAGAAAAGCCTTCATTTTATTGTTTGGATAAGAAAGTAAAACATTTTGAATATTTCTAGAAACATGTTCCATATAATTGGAAATAGCTAAAATAAATGACACACTTTGATGTCTGTATTCTAAATAGCTAAGATTTTTGTAGTTGGGGCTATGAATGAGATTTAGGGGCCCCATGATGACCTAGGCCATTGAAGTGTCAAGTTTAAGTCTCCTAGTTACGAATTAAAGAGAGCCATAGGGTGAGAAGCAACCTGTGTCCACAATCCTGTGGACAACATTTTTCTCCAGGCTTTGATTCATAGCTCATCTGCTCCCTGCCAGTTGCCCTGAGCTCAGCATTGCCATGCCAGTTTCCATGGTGCTGATTTGCATACCAAACCAGGACTTGTATTTTTGTGTTTGCCTCACACATTTCCAGTGCTAAGTGTTCTTCTAAGAAAGGGATTAGCATGGTAGGCAATTAAGAGCTTGCCAGAAATAAAGCACCCAGGGAATTATTCTTCAAGTTATTACTGCTCCTGCCATGCCTAAGACTTGACAAATATGGTTGATAGGTTTTTCTTAAGCCAGTGCTTAGTCTTAACAATAAAAATTTCTACAGTGAGGTATGTTCATTTTTTTCCTTACTTTTCTTATTGTATCTTTCAAGCAACTTATAAGTGATTAAAATAAAATGTGTGTGTGGTTTTATTGTGGAGCAAGAATAGATTTGTGGGAGTTTAGCTTTGGAGATTTTATTTTTATTGCTGTGGGTCTCCCAATGGAGAAATTGTGTCCCATTTCACTGAGAAATATTTCATTAAAAGATAGCATGTTTTTAAGAAATTATCCAAATTTTCTAAACCAGAACAAAAGCTGTTCGGTTCTAAAATTTGCCCATCAAATACTACTTAGCAACACAAAGGTATGAAGTACTGATACAGCCACATGGATGAATCTCAAAAACATGATATTGAGAGAAAGAAACCTTACACAAAAGAGCATATACTGTTTGATTCCATTTAGATGAATTTCTGGAACAAGGAAAATTAATCAGTGGTGAAGAAAAGGAACTGTGGGTGGCTCCAGGTGGTGGGGACAAGGATTGGGCTGATGAAAATGTTCACTATCTTAATGGGGTTTGGCTTACATGTGTATGCATTCAAAACTCATGACTGTGTACTTAAGATTTGTGCCTTTCATCCTACATAAATTTTAGTTCAGAAGAATTAAAGAAAACACTGTTCTCCATTGCAAAAGCTAGGCTTTTGAATCAGATATTTAGAAAAAGTAGATTGAAAAGTGATATGATTAGTGTTAAGTTCAACAGCAGTATTTGGAAATTATGTGTATGGATATGTCCATTCTGTTATTTCAAATATTTACCTGAATCTCTACATCCTGTACAAAGGTGTCTGCTTCCAGCAAGTATTGCCTTGATTTATATAGTTCTATGCTGTTGTCAATTATTTGATTGAGTTTAAAGTGGATCATTTGGACTTCATTTTGATCCATCTTCCTTTTTAGAAATTAGAGGAAAGGCATCTGTGATTGTGGCTTTCTATGGGTGGCATTTGATAATCTTGCTTCTCTGGGCAAGCTTAGTTTTTATCTCTGTTGAATGTATCAGTTCTCAGACATTGGTGTATTTGATGTTTCAGAAAGTCTTGGCTTTCTGAAATGCTACTATGACTTTGTAGTAATCTTTTGCCCTTAACCAATGCTTTGACTTTTCTGAGTTGCCACTTGAACTTGGCTAGGAAGCTGAGGAGGAGGTCCCTGCAACAGGTGAATCTTGGGGAGGGTGGCTCTGAATACCTGTCATACAGTTATGGTTGGTCCATGTTACACAGTTGGCAGAAATATGCATGTACAGATGTAGGCTTAGAACATGAGCAGTGGAGTTGACCTTAAGTAACCTTAAGTAACTCAGGGGAATGAGTCCTTGATCTCTACCTGCTTTGTGGATTTTCTTCTCTATTGATGCCCCCTCTCTCCTCTTACTGCTCAACCTCCGTGCATACAACACAGTCAGCTGTGGAAGACATTTTAGGCAGCCTACCCAGGTTCCCATCACCTACTGGGCATCTAGATCCCAGCTTGGCTGATGGATGCTGTTTGGTCATGGAGGCTACAGAGCCACCCCCCTGACATACACACAGCCCATTCTCCCCTCTGTCCCCAGCCAACAGTCTTGTCCTATTGCCACAAGCAGGGACAGCTCTGTAGTTTAATTCATGCTCCAGAGCTCTCAGTAGGGTCAGGCCAAAGACACATCAGACACTAGTCTTCCTGTTTATCTTCCCTGAGAAAATGGTGAATATCCTCAGCAGAAGGAGACCAAGACACCCACCTTCAGACATGATCAATAACTGCCTCTAAGATGAATTTATATGTGGGTATATGGGTACATGTAATTAGGTATTGGCTGTTTTCATGTTTTGTTCTCCTCTGAAACCAGCTGCATGTTGTGCTTGGTATGTGTGACTCCTCTTGTAGGAAATAGTACCAAGAGCAATTACCCTTGGGAAGGAAAACAGGAAAAAAGCAGGGTTTTAACATTTTACTCTTCTTGCTTCCTTACCCCATCTGAAAGGGCTAATTTATACACATTCCATCTGTAGAAATTTCAACAGGAGGAAAACATGTACAGAAGAAACATAAATCCTAAGGTGGAGTCACTGGGCTATGGCAGAGACTGTAGCTCCTGTAAGCCAGGAGGCTCTGTGTTTTCTCTCTGGGGGGAAATGACTTGAACCTTTGGTTGGCTCTTGTGTACTTGAAAGTGCTGTCATTTGTTGCAGAGTGATTTTTCTATTCAAAATAAGTGGGATTATAGAGTCACAGAAAAAGTGTAACTATTTACTCTGCTTATTTACTTACATTGGAAATTATGTTTATGCATATTTGTATTTTAATGAAATGTGAAAGGAAGAAAAAACTATTTCTTTCTTGTTAGAGTAAAATTTTGGTGCCATGGAGGTCTTTTCAGCCTGTGTGCAGCATATGTTTTATTTAAAGCAGAAAACACTAGCATTTTTTTAAAAATAGGGGAAACAACACAAAAGAGCTGTAGCAATTATCTATTTGCAAAATAGTGCTGTGTGATGAACCTCCTCAAATTCAGTTGGTTTAATTAATTCAGGAGTCTGTGCTTCACAGCCCAGTCTAGGCTCATCTGGTTTTTCTTCTGGTCCTGGCTGGGCCCACTCATGTGCCTGATGGTCAGCTGGCTGTTGTTGGGGGCAGTGGGGACAGCTGAGCCATTTCTCTCATCGTCCAGCAACATAGCCTGAACATGTTCTTGTGATGGTGGCAGAAAAGCAAGGATGAGAGAGTGTAATATCATTTACCCAAACACTTTTCAAGCCTCCGCTTGTGTCACATTTGCTAAGATCCCATTGGCTAAAGCATGTCACGTAGGCAAGCCTATGGTCATTGTAGGAGAATACTCCAAGATTAATAGTCAAACGTGTAGATACTGGGGGTACAAAGAAATGGAGACATTGAGGCATCTACTTTGCACAATTTTATCAAGTGATACATATATATTTCAACAGGAGGAAAACACATACAGAGGAAACATAAATCCTAACCTGGAGTCATTGGACTAAAATTTTATGTAAAATTGATGTGTAATTTTATCAAGTGAAATATGAACCTCACTAGCTAGAACCCACAAGTTCCAATTATAACTTCATATTTTCTTCCTGTTTTATTGTCTCCAGACCTCTGCCTCTACTCATTCTAATCTTTTTCACTTGTCATCAGAAATTTTGTACCCATCATTTCTCCTTCTTGGAATATCTTTTTTCTTTTCCCTTTATCTATCCAAGTCCTAAGTATTTCCCCAAACCCTGCTCATAAAACTCACACTTTCCTGGAAAGTTAATGCCTGTTCAACATTTAAATACTACCTTACAAATGTCTTGTTATTCCAATAGCATAAAGTCAGGGACCATGTCTTACAATTATTTGTGTCCCTCAGATGGGTTTACTATATAGTAAAAGCTTAATAAGTATGTTCATTGACTGGCAGTCACAGAAAACAGAAAATTCTGTGCTGATGTCTTCTTCCTTTTTTACTGGCATTATGTGCTTCTACGTTTGAGTTAGCATCTTGAGTGTCTTCTTCCGTCAGGCACTAACAGCTGCCTTAGAGTACTGTATGGAGAACAACTCTGCAGCCATAACTGGGAAGAGCTGGAATGAGCATCATCATAGATTAGAAATGTTTACAGTGGATGCGAGCAGGGGATAAGCCACGCATATCTGGTGCCAAACAGTTCTTAATTCCTCTTTGAGTGTCATTATGTGACATAAGTTCTGGAGGAGAGTAGTAGTGATTTTCATTGAAGGGAAATTGGTGATGCCAAAATAGAAGATTTGTGAGAAACCATACATTCAAGCAAAATCTCTTTATATGAGGTAGTATAGCACTAAGACTGGGGCCTTCAGTCAATCAGCCTGACTTTCAACTCTGGCTCTGCTGATTTCTAGGTCTGTGCCTTAAGGAAAGCTATATAAACTTTGCATGAGTTTCCCCATATGCTGAAAAATGGCATATGACACAAAATGCTTAACAGTGTTCATGGCCCATAGTAAGTGCTCCATAAACAGTAGCTACATTATATTATTAAGCAGTAGTAAAAATTATGAACAAATAAAACATACCTTTATAATGAAATAAACTATAACTCTAGAATTTGGAAATCTTAGATGATAGCAGTTAATGAGAAGAATAGAAGGTTAGTGACCCCGGAGTCTAACAGTGGGATAGGTCATTCCCAGGATACCAATGATTCTATCAGCCAAAGGCCCCTAATGTCAGCTCAGTTCAGTTTGAGATGGAGAACCACTAATAAGGATTATCTACACGGGTTTGACTTTATGCAGTTGTGGAAGCTATTAAAGCTGTTGTTTTTACCTGTGAAGCTTGAAGCCTGAAGGGAAGGGAATATGGACATAAGGTGGAGAAGAGCAAAGACAAGTCAGAACTCATGAGCTGGAATTGGGCCCGCTGAAACCGACTGGACTTGCATCTGCTCTTGCTTTTCCTGACCTTAACAAAGCAGGTGGCCTGCAGGAGAAGCTTCATCAGGGGGCTGAACACAGGACTGACCAAGGAGGTGGAGGACACGAGCGCAGGAAAGGCGGCGTAATCGCATGCCCAGTAAGTGACCATCTGTGGCAGCGAACGTGAACTACACAGCTCTGTGTGACATCCCAGTGTGAAGAACAGTATGGCTGCTGCTTCACTTCCTTCTTCCGACTTCCCCACAAAATGTCTGTGGCTCACCCTAATCAGAGACAGGCAAGGAAGGAAACTGGGAAATTTTAATCAGCCCATCTCAGCTGATACGGAGTCACCACACACCTTTAGTGAGCATGTTCTATGCCAGGAAGAGAAGTAGCCTTCACATCGGGAGATCAGATGGTGCAACTTTGGGCAAAACCACTTCACCTTTCTCTCTGGGTTTCAGGGCTTCGTAGCTTCGTAGTCTCACAGATAAAAGGGAGTGTGGGGTGGACTCAGTACTCCTTCCAGCCCTAAGTCTATGCTTTTGTTATCTTCCCATCTCCACTGAGTTTCTCCTGTCTGTCATTCTTGTTGACATTATTTCCTGCAGTTCTGTCCTGAGGCGGTCAGCTAAGCCAGAATGAGTGCTAGGCAAGTAAACGAAGCCCTGAGTGTTTGCCTAAGCTCTCAGAGCTGCCGAAGTAAAATGCTGGGGGCAAAGGGCAATCCTGAGTGATGGAATTAAATATTTACTGTGTTAACCGTGAGCACTCGTGGATTTTAGAGAAAGCTCACTATATTGGCTGAAATGTTTCACTCCAGTTTTTCTAATGATATGCAATCTTGACTAAATTTGCCAACTCTCAGGGGGCTGAACTCTATTCAGCAACATTAATTTCTTTGCCTACTTCCAGTTACAAGCAATTATAATCTTGGCAGTTTTACTCTCCTTGAATAAGCACTTGTAGACTTTATTGATATCTGGCAGGCTGATTCCCTTCATGCAAAGATTCACTTACGCTTTGAGATTAACTCTACAAAGTGCTTGATCAACATTGCTGGGTGTTCTGGGGGAAGATGTTATCCCAGAATACTCTGGAACAGAAGATTCCAAGAAAGCTGAAGGAAGTTGTTTTCATGTTCTTACAGCACACACACACACACACACACACACACACACACACACACACACACAATTGGTGAATTAACCAGTGCTGGTAAGGCACCAGATACAGGTTCATAATATCTTATTGATGATTCCCTCCCTGGGAATTGATGTGGTCTAGAGAGAGCAGGCTTGCTTATAGTCATGCCCCCTTTGTGCAGGACACATCCAGGGAAATTTGATTCCAGTACATAATACTCAGCCCCTCACCTCAATTCAGGATAACTCTGTAGGGCCATCTTAATTCAGAGCTCCCCTGGGGTTGGCTGAGAATGCTTTAGCAGTTGTATCACAGCCTAACTTCTCTCTCTGCTCCTTCCCTTCCTTCCCTTCTATAGGTGTTGATCTGTAAGTATTCCCTAATAAGTGCTTGTGTAAAAATCTCTATCTCAATGTCTACTTTCTGGGGACCCAGAACCTCTATTATAGTGATGTGGAGAGAGATCAAAGTTTGGGAGGCAGAAACACCTGGGGTGGAAGCTACCAAATAACTTGGGAAGTTGAGTTTCTTTTCCCATTTATAAAATGTTTTTTTGGGGGTATATTAAAGGCAGCTCAGTTAATATAGATCTACAGTCCCTATTGGGGACATAAACATTCTCTTTTTATCCCCTCACAGCATTTATAACCTTCTAGCCCATGTAATTTGCCAATTTATTATGTTTAATGTTTTTTGTTTACTTTCTGTCTGCCCTCCCCTTGCCCACACATGCACAAACAAGACTGTAAACCCACAAGGACAAAGATCTTCATTTTGTTCACTAATATATTAAAACACATAGTAGGTATCAGTGAATGCTAAAAAAATGAATGAATGAAGGAGTGAAAAGACAAATAGAGGCAGGGAAACCAGTTTGGAGTCTGTGACAGTGTTGAGCTGCAAAAGAGGCTGAATGAAATGAAAGGGTGGAGATAAGTCGAGGTAGATAGATTCTACGCATTTGGGGGAAGTAGACCACACAGACGTGCTTGGAAAACCCCCAAATTCTGAAACTTGAGGATGCATCAGATTCCCATGGAGGGTTGTTAAAACAGATGCCTGGGTCCTGCTCAGAGTGTCTGATCCTGGATGTCTGAGACAGAGCCTGATTATTTGCATTTTTTTTAAAGATGCTTCTTATGTCTATTTTATTGAATCAATTTAAAATATACAGTGAAAAACAAGGGAAAACAAAAGAGGCCCAATTGGTGGAAGGTGCCTGGGATTAACATGCACGTGACCTATTGGAAGCAGGCAGCAGCATGTCCAGAGCTGTTGTTCATAGGTGACCTGCTGAGCAGCCATGACTTTTACCTGCATGTCTTAGGCAGGGGACTCATGGGCCAGAATGGGTGTCATCAATGGGGGGCTGATGTGGGGATGACAATAAGAAGCTAACATAATCTATGACTCATGAATAAGGTTCACTTGGCCCTTCCTTCCCCTTCTATCTAAAGTTAACACTGGTTTTTCCATCATTTCCTTCTATGTTCACTACACATATGCTCTGTTGATTACTCTAACATATCTCACAGTTTACAAATTTACTCTCTATGTAAACTATTTTTTATTAAAGTATCATTCATATACAATCTTTTGTTAGTTTCAAATATACAACACAGTGATTCAACAGTTACCCATGTTACTACATTCTCACCCCCTCTAGTGCGACTACTATCTGTCAATGTACAATGTCAAGAATCATTAACTACATGCTCTGGGCTGTACAACTGTCTCTGTGACCAACTTATATTGTTATTGCGAGTTATTGTATCCCTTTATGTCCCTCCCCCCCCCCCACCTTCCCCGGTCTCTCTCTCCCCATTGGTAACCACTAGACCTTCTTAGTGTCTATGAGTCTACTGCTATTTTGTTCCTTCTGTTTTGCTTTTATACTGCATATAAAAGTGAGATCATTTGGTATTTGTTTTTCTCCTTCTGTCTTATTTCACTGAGCATTAATACCCTCTAGATCCATCCATGTTGTTGTAAATGGCAGGATTCTTTTTATGCCTAATACTCCATTATTTATATATACCACATCTTCTTTATCCATTCATCTATTGATGGACACTTAGGTTGTTTCCATATCTTGGCTATTGCAAACAGTGCAGCAATAAACATAGGGGTACGTATGTCTTTTTGACTCAGGAATCTTGTTTTCTTCGGGTAAATTCTAGAAGTGGAATTACTGGGTTGAATGGTATTTCTATTTTTAGTGTTTTGAGGAACCTCCATATTACTTTCCACAATGGTTGAACCAGTTTACATTCCCACCAACAGTGTAGGAGGGTTCCTCTTTCTCTGCATCCTTACCAGCATTTGTTATTTCTTGTCTTTTGGATGTTGGCCATCCTAACTGGTGTGAGGTGATACCTCATTATGGTTTTAGTTTCCATATCCCTGATGATTAGTGATGTTGAGCATCTTTTCATGTACCTGTTGGCTATTTGTATTTCTTCTTTGGAGAAGTGTCTGTTCAGGTCCTCCACCCATTTCTTAATCAGGTTATTTGTTATTTGGGTGTTGAGTCATATGAGTGCTTTATATATTTTGGATGTTAACCCCTTATTGGATAAATCATTGGTGAACATATTCTCCCATACTGTAGGAAGCCTTTTTGTTCTGCTGATGGTATCCTTTGCTAACAGAAGCTTTTTAGTTTGATGTAGTCCTATTTGTTCATTTTTTATTTTGTTTCTCTTGCCTGTGGAGATGTGTCCAGGAAAAAGTTGCTTATGCTTATGTTCAAGAGATTTTTTGCGTGGTGGGCATTTCTAACATGTTCCCGGGTGATGTCACTGTGCAGGTCTTGGATTCACACTGGCTTAGAAGAATACACCTCTGGCTCTCACCCAGGTTTTCAGCCTTATCTTCTGCCATTGTCCTCTATACCCACCCTGCTCTGTTCACAAAGTCTCTTTCTAAGTCCTTACATTCATCAGTGTCTTCTTTGACTCAGGCATTTGGCATGTGCTGTTTTTCCCTTTCTAACTCTGGCTTTAAGGTTTTGTCTTACCTGGCAAGTCCTTGAGGAACCTTCCTGGGCCTCCCAGACTAGCATAAGACCCCCCTGTGAATCATTGCAGTAGGCATTCTGTACTCAAAGCCACCTTTGGGTAATTATGTCTCCAAGGAATGTTCATCATCATAACTTGTGATCTCCATGGGACTGCTTCACCCTCAACACAAACTATGTCCCATCACTTACTGAGTACTGGGTATAAGTGAGGACTCTGCCAGTATTTATTGAATGAGCAATTTTACCACTTGAGGACCCATGCAAATAAGTGACATTAGGGAATTTGGGAATCTTTCTTTCTTTTTTTTTTAGTAGATAATTGTTTTTTATTGAAGGGTAGTTGACACACAGTATTACATTACATTAGTTTCAGGTGTACAACATAGTGATTTAACATTTATATACATGACAATTCTAGGTACCAGCTATCACCATACCAAGCTGTTACAATATCTTGACTATATTCATTACATCCCGGTTACTTATTATTTTACCATTGGAAGTTTGTACTTTTTTTTTTTTTGTGAGGGCATCTCTCATATTTATTGATCAAATGGTTGTTAACAACAATAAAATTCTGTATAGGGGAGTCAATGCTCAATGCACAATCATTAATCCACCCCAAGCCTAATTTTCATCAGTCTCCAATCTTCTGAGGCATAACAAACAAGTTCTTACATGGAGAACAAATTCTTACATAGTGAATAAGTTCTTACATGGTGAACAGTACAAGGGCAGCCATCACAGAAACCTTCGGTTTTGCTCATGAATTATGCACTATAAACAGTCAGTTCAAATATGAATACTCATTTGATTTTTATACTTGATTTATATGTGGATACCACATTTCTCTCTTTATTATTATTATTTTTAATAACATGCTGAAGTGGTAGGTAGATACAAGATAAGGGTAGAAAACATAGTTTAGTGTTGTAAGAGAGCACATGTAGATGATCAGGTGTGTGCCTGTAGACTATGTGTTAATCCAAGCTAGACAAGGGCAATAAAACATCCACGGATGCAGAAGATTTCTCTCAGAACAGGGGGGGTGAGGTTCTAAGCCTCACCTCTGTTGATCCCCAATTTCTCACCTGATGACCCCCCTGCGACTGTGCCTGTCTTAGGTTGTTCCTCCCTTGAGGAATCTTACCCGTCTCTGGCTAACCAGTCATCTTCCGGGGCCATACAGGGAAGGGAATCTTTTTTATCATAAAATGTAAATGCAAATCCCAAGACATTCCTATGCCCCATTTGTGACCAAATTTGATATATAAAGATGAGCTCAACACCCAACCTAGATTATTGAGGAAGCTGTTCAGTGTGAGGACCTTCAGCCTCTGTTGGTGCCTGCTTTTAGTATTCATAACTTACCCACCTTGGTTCAGTTTAATGAGGTTTTTGGTTATTTTATTTTTCACAGAAATAATGAGTAAAATGTTAATGTTCATCTTTTAACAATAAAACTTCATAGTTTTAAAGGGAATTATTAAATAATTCACTTATCTGTCCTCTTTCAGTTTGTTTGAAACTCACTATTTCTTATTTCCTCTCTAGCTCTATTGGCATTATTTTCCTCCCATTGAGAGTACATTCAGATTTATTTCTTTTCTTCTTTTTAAAAAATCTAGCATCTAAATTTCTATATTAGAATGTGGAGACCAACACTAAGCTTAGAATTCATAAATAAAATGGGAGTTATAACTAGACATTATTCCTTTAAGCTCTATTCCTGCATTATGCACTAGTGTCCATACTAGGTCTTTAATCAAAAAAATTTTGTAAATTTTTATATAGTTTATACGACCTCCCAGATTAAAAAAAATTCTATGATCACATCAGAGGTATGTATTTGTACTTTTTCCTGACATTATAGTACTTTGACTTAATTATTAACAACCGGCTTGATTTTCTTAAGGAAAAAACTTTTAATGACTATAATGTACTTGAATTAAGACCATTTTGATAAGTCAAATCTTGTAGGTCTTCTGAATCTTTCATTTCAGAACATTCTTAATGTACTAAGCTAAATATTATCTTATAGAAACTGCTCATTAAAAAAATAATAATCATCTGTGTTGCTAATCAGTTACACATACATATAAACCAGGAATGAGTAGATGGTGTTTTATTCATCCTGAGATTCCCAGAAGTTAGCACAGTGCCTTCCACATAATAGATGCAAAGTAAATGTTTATTGAGTGATCACCACTAAGAAAGTTTTATTAGTATTCCTTTACAAAAGGACACTGTATTTTCTTGTGTGTCTATTTTGTGGGTTTGAATGACAATATAATGTTCCTTGGGAAGCAGATTAAAAAGAATTGGGAAAGTAGGTGTTTCCAGTACATTTGTAAGATGCTTATCTTTGTGTATATTTTTGTGGTCTGATTTCCAAATAGTATGAGCATCAAAGAGTAAAATACTTAAAAGTAATGATTGATAATCCATTAAGTATTAAAAGTGTGAGTGGTGCTTTCTCCTTGTTTTTATAAAATTGTCATTTTTTTTTTTGGTTTGGCCAAAGTGATAAATTTTACAAGTCCTTCCTACAGCTAATCCCTCTCACTTAAAGTAGACTTTATTTAGCTAATTATATCTATATCTTCTCAACATAATGTAACTATATATTATATATAATTATATTTTAATTATGTGATGTATTTTAAATTATGTACTTTTTAATTATGCAAAATTGTTTTAATAATGTTTTATATTTTTATGCAATAATGGCTTTTATATTTTATATTATGCAATAACTCCTTTTTTATAGCTCCAAAAACACAGGTCTTGTAGTCACAAAAACTGATGTAGGAATCTCGCCTCCATTTTGTAACAGGTATCTGTTGCCAAGTAATGCTGCTTAACAAATTGCCCTAAAACTTGATATCTTAAAACAAGAAGCATTATTTAGCTCATGTATCTGTGATTTGGAGACGGGCAGGGATCATCTGGGCAATTCTTTTGGTCTCATATGCCTGGTGGTCAGCTAACTGCAATGACAGGGGTGACTGGGTCATATGTCTCTCATCATCCATCAGGTTAGGCCAGGTGTGTTCACACGGTGGCTGGTCAGGATTCCAAGAGAAAGAGTGGAAGTATGGGTCTGGGCTCCACATGACATGCTATCATTTCTGGTGCTTTCTGGTGGCCAAACCACAGGTGAGGCAGATTCAAGAGGTAGGGAAAGGGACTCTACTTCTTGATGGCATAGAATATGGGTACAAAAGTGTGAATTGGGGCCATTTATGCAGTTTACCATGCCTGTTCACAAGCCAACTTTGAGCAATATCCTATAGCCTCACCTAGGTAGGGGAAAAGGGCTCACACTTTCCTTTTCTTTACTGTGACCCCATGAATGATGCACTGCTCTGGTGAAGTAAAGATGCTACAGACTCACAATTAAGGCACTTAGTGGGCCACATGCATACTGTCATCATGCCATGCTGCAATGGAGGTAGCAGCCTTACAGAAAGTGTTAGCACCAGGTTTTCAGTGACAAGGGTGAGCTGTGTAACATAGTATCTTGGCTGCCTGTATGCACTTAAATTTATTGTGATGTATGAACTTCTTCAGTAAGTAATGATGTATGAATGAATGTTCTCTATGTATCATTATTGTGTTGTAATAAATAAAGTTAAGTGTGCTTTCACTTTGGGATTTTTCAGAGTAACATAGACACACATACATATGAAACTGAGAATTGTAGGAATCAAATACAAAACATGAGAGTGCACATGTGGGGGAAAATGAAAATTCCCATAGCCAGGATCCTCACCTGACCCTAAACTACTTGATGATGTAACTGGCCTGCTGCTAGGCTACTGCTTCCACACCTCTAGGCAATAAGCTGTTATTGAGTAAGTCACTATATAAACAGCTCTGCCCAGTGTTCTGGGCAGAGGCAGAGGTGGAGGAGGATTATGGACCTGCAGACTGCTGGATGCGGACATGATTCTAGTGCTTGACCTATCACTGGGAGAACAAAGCTGGTTAATAAGCCCTTTCACCCCAGGAATGTTCCATTGTCATTTCTCTATCTCACTGAATCCATAGTGAGCTTGGCGAAACCCTCAGACCAAGACACCATGTGATAGCAGTTAATACTTGCTGACTGTATATGCCAGACTCTGTTAGCATATAAGAGGAACTCCCTTCTGTTGGCATATTTGATTTTTAGGGGATAGGTATTAAGCACTTTGAACTTCCCCATTTTTCAGATGAAGAAATTCAGGTTCATATACATCATTTTGCTCCAGATTTCACAGCTAGTAAATGGCAAGGTTTGTCCTCAGGCAGGGTCAGTCCAGGCTCAGAGGCCTAAACCATTTCTCTGGAGCTGCTCCTTCAGTTAAGACTTCCATATGTGGTCACTCCTATTATTCTGGCCACTTTTCTTTAAGCCAACCCTCGGGGAAACTAAACCATGACCAGCACATCATCCCATGAACATTTTTCATCCAACTCTGGAGTTATCTTGACACGCACTCAGACACCCACTGACAAATAAGATTTTCCTTTGCCAGCCATTCATGTGTTATCAAGGAATACAAAACAATTTTAGTGAAAAACATTTTCTTTTCCCGCTTTACTTAGGTATGATTGATAAATAAAAATTGAATGTATTTATAGTGTACATGATGTTTCAATGTACATATGCATTGTGAAATTGTTACCATAGTCAAGCTAATTAACAAACCATCACATCACATAGTTTCCTTTTTTTAATGGTGAAAACATTTAAAATCTACTATTTTGGCAAATTTCAAGTATACATTTGTCTTGCCAGTGGGGTTCAGCCCCGGGCAAGTTCACTATGGATTCAATGTGACCAAAGAAATGACAGTGGAATGTTCTTGGGGTGAAAGGGTTATACTCAACTTTATTTCCACAGTGGCAGGTCAATCACTAAAATCCCATTCACTCAGAGTGAGTCTGCATGCAGCAAGTTGGTCTCTGCCTCTGGGCCTCTCTGCCCGCACAGCCGTCTCCGTCTCTGTCCTCGGCGCTGCCACCACTCTAGCCTCTGCTCTGCTCTCCTGCAGCCTTGCAGCTGTGACACATGTCATGCAGAGCACTGGATGGAGCTCTTTAGATAGAGTCAAATACAGCATATGGCCCACATGTGTGTAGTGAGCTAGCCAACCAGGGCCAGGTGAGAATCCTGGCCACAGGACCTTTCATTTTATCCACAACATTGTTATTAACTATATTCACTGTGCTGTACATTAGGTATCTCTCCAGAATTTATTCATCTTATAACTGGAAATTTGTATCATGTGATCACTATCTTTTCTCCTACCTTCTAGCCTCTGGTAACCATCATTCTAAAAAAAGTATGAAATGAAGTAAGTAAAAAAGGAAGGAAAGGAAGAATAAAAGGAGAGGAAAGGAAGAAAGGATAGGAGTAGGGAGAGGAAAAGACAAGGAAAGGGGATTATGGTATTTTTCTGTCACCCTCAATTGTTGGCTCATCCACCCATCATTCTCTGTTAGAACATATCATCGAAATACATTATTTAGGTAGTAAGCTGATTTTGCAGTGTCGAAAGAAGATGGTACACAATACTAGCAACTCATAAAAGTATTCTCCTTGGTGTTTTGTATTTGCTTGGGTATATACTTGTTCCCTTTTATGGGAACACATGTGAGAAAAATTCTGATTCAAAATAGTTTAAAGCAGGCAGCCCATCACTTGCTTCTAATTGTTATTCGTCAAACCCCTTATTGTCCCCCAAGCACTTCATAAGTTTGTTTTTTAGTCCTGTGTCTCAGAACATGTAAACTTTCATGTTCTGCTGCCTATGTGTTTGGTTTATGTTAATGAAAATCAACTTTTTAAATAAACATTCTTGCTGCCCTGGAGGTTAGGAGAGACTTTGAAGAAACCGGAGGGGTGATATGGGTCCTGGGATGGGAACAGTAGACTTTGGATAACAAGCCAAAGAGGGTAAGGGGTCATTTAAATAATTTATCAGTATGCTCTCGTTCTAAAAAAATCACATATAAAAAAACTCCACTGGTACAGGATCAACAACAAAATTTGACTGGCTTTGATAATAATACATGGTCTAAAACTGTGTTACAATGTCACTAAGATGTCTCCAAATAAGTAAAAATCCCTAATTAAGACCACCACCATATATCTGCTGTGCCCTGAGCAGAGTGTTGGGAAAGGACTTTGGCTACTGTGGCAGACATGTCCATGCTCCTGCAGCATCCAGAATGGGCTGCTAGCTTCTTGCTATAAATACTTGACTTTCTGTCTAAAAGATCTCTCTGGCCTCTGGAATGTTCTCAACTATGTACTGGGCAAGCTGAAAGTGTCGAGGAATTAAAGCCCCAGGGAGCAGCCCTCTACCAATTACAAGTTGGGCTTTGACAGAAAAAGACTCCTAGTCCCTCAGCTTTCAGCTGAGATAAAGCTCAGACATGTTTTCCCCAGCAGGACTGAGCCCCATTACCATCAATAGTTATCTGCTTAATAATATGCTTCCTTCTGGCTTGCTTGCTGCCTTGTATTTCCACTCACCTATCATTTCTTCCCAGAATCATCTTTCCTATATAAACTCCTTGTACTCCAGCCTTTATCTCAAGTATGTTTCTGGGGGAACCTAGCTGAAGACATCTACCATTAAATTCCAGAAGTTAGAATACGGAAGCCATTCTCATTATTTTATTGAAATAATCTTTCTGTCCTTGTCTTTCCTCTGTCAACTTTTCTTCATTTCTCCTTTTCTCCTGCCTTCTAAGGTTATATAGACCATAAGACAAGGTAAAGTTCTTTGAGGTAATGTATGAAGAAACACTACCAGCTAAGGAATAGTATAAACAATAAGAGAATAGGTAGGTAGAATACAGTACTGGGATCTTAATAAGTCCTGCTGGTGGTGCCCTTAAAAAAAAAGCTTATTAACTTCCAAGATAGAAAATGATAATAAAAATAAAATTAAAAGATGCGAGATAGTCTACAAGCATTTCTTAAATTGGTTTTAAAGAGCCTTAGATCATCAGACGTAAAATAGAAACACACTTACCAAAATCAACACAAGGTATTTCTCAAAAGATAGAAGAGACCAAAAATTTACTTCAGTGTTTTGAAATAAGAATAATAGATGAAGGCATACATTTTGGGAAAGCTTCCTCAGAATTCTCCTTCACTTGGTAGAGTGGGCAGCCTGCTTGGTCTGTCAGAGGGAAGGAAGTAGCCGTCACTGACCAGACTGTGTTGGATTGTTTGGGGCTGTACTGCATGCCAAGGTTTGACAGAACTGACATAAAAAATATACCTCACATTGTGTTGAAATTGAAAATGGCTCATGTTCATTAGAAAGGCAAAGCTTTTCAAAAAAGCCACCTGCTGCAGTCAGATCTCCATCCCGCAGAGTTAAAAGGGTTTCCAGTCAAACCCAGTTCACTGATTGCTTTGGAAATATAGTCCCAAGAGGGATTTGATGCCAAAATGAACTTTGTTACAAACACACTTGCAGAATTTGGCCATTCTTTTCTTTCTCAGATATTTTATATACTTTTTATCTATCCATAGTAATGGATACTTTAAGTTAGATATAAAGTCTTTGGAGGGAAATTTATTTATAAGGTATATAATGTTGCAGTTATCTATTGATGTGTAACATATCACCCCACACTGAGTCCTGTAAAGCAGCTAAGTTGTGATAACTCAGGTCTGCAACATCTGGGTCTCATGGGCTTGTGTCCCTGTCACCATCTACCCTTCCCACATGGTCTCTCCAGCAGGGTGGATGCAGAATAGCTAGGCTTCTCACTGGTGCTTGAAGGCCCCAGATCCCTAGAGAGAGAAAAGCAGGCAATGGCTTTGTTGCCCTTTATGACCTAGGCTTCTGTAATATAGGTGCAAATCACTAAGACACGTATGTTTAAGAAAGGGATGGAGACTCCACCTCTTGATGGAAGGATTGTCAAGGAATTTTCAGATTGTATTAAAGTACCATATTTAATAATGATTCCCATTCATAATTACAGGTCCTTATCAATATTTGTCAGCCAACTGTATATAGCCTAATACCATACTCAGTCATTGCTGAAAAAAATATTGGCCAATTTAATATATCAAAATTCTAACAGCAGTACTTTTGCTAATTTTATGTGCTTTCCATCTGTGTTCTAGTAGTATTTATCTAGAAGGAAGGATTAAGTGGAAGAACTGGAGATTCGGAAGGAAGATGTTGAGCTCTAAATCAAGAAGAAATATATACTATTGTTTTTTCATTGAATTAGCTGGTGTCTAAAGTGACTGCCATAAGCATAACAGTATGCTGGGCTGCTGTGACTAATATTAATATTAATTTACATCAACATATTAATTAGTATTAACATATTAATCAACATATTAGTTAATATGATATAATACACAGGTAATACCTGTATAATATATGGATTAATACGTGGATTAATATTAATATAATATTCATTAATATTAATAATAAAATCATGAGCAGAACTTAGTCCTAGGTCTTTCAGGAGCTCATAGTCCCTAAAGAGTATTATGTGTGTGTGCACGCACACATGCACAAAATTCATTGACAAGGATTATGTACCTATCCTTGCAGAAGTTGCACTAATGAAATGTTACAGAAAGTCGTGTACTCCGTTTTGATATTCTGCAGAAGTGTCAGCCAACAGTTCCTATATTCTCCCATATCCATAACCAATTCAGAGGAGACAATAAACACCAGGCATTGTATAGAGAGAGTACAGAAAATGTCCATCACATTAGGCAATAATTACCTGGTTGGTATTTTTTCTGTATCATAAATTATGATTTGTGTATTGCAGATATTATGCAACTGTTTTTTCGAATGACTGAAACTTTACTCAGTGTCTTTGGGCAAAGCCTGCCATTACTGGATTTTCTATTGGGACTTCCTGAACTATTTTGAGATAGAAGTGTTGAAAGAGAATAAGAAAATTCATTTCCTTTCACTTTCTTTTAAAAGTATAATAGAAACTAAGAGGCCCTTTCTTAGTGGCCTTCAGTGTTATTTGGTGTCATGAGTGTGTAAATGTTAGCTTCCCAGCCTATTTCCAGAATCACTTCTCAGTGTTCGGACACAGGTTGTGTTTGTTGGGAATCTTTCCCCTAATTCTTAATTTAATTTACTGTCTTGAGTTTATACCTGGGCATAAGATTAGCTATAGGTAGTGGATGCTTCCTGGGGCCCTACCTGTATTCCTCAAGTCTTTCACTGTGCTGTAGCCTATTTGCCACTGCCAGTATCTTCAATATCATCTGAATGCTGCTCCTTTTACTTTTTGATGAAACTCTAAAGGCGACTCTACTGGAGTGTGTGGCAGCCAGATGTGCCCTAGAATGTTAATAAACATAGGGCGATCCTCAAACAATGACTTTTGTGAATCAGTGTATAAAAGCTTTGGCTCCCTGCTGCCTTGGAGGTTAAAACTTTGACCAGTGCTTTACTCTGCCTCCCACCCAGAGGGTCTACAGAGCTGCCTTCCTTGAAATCACACTTTCATTGGTTTTCTTTCTCTCTCTCCCTCCCTTTTGCGTTTCCCCTGTTGTTCCAGGATTTTCTGAAGTTACCCTGCAAGGGAATTCCTTGTGCTCAAATCCTTGCTCCTTGTGGGGAAACCCAAACTAAGATACTGTGACTGGTGTGCTGGGTATTTACCAGGTGCTGATATGGACTTTCCACTTGGGAAAAATTTCTAAATAATTTCCAAAGAATGAAAATGTCAAATGAACATTTTTTATAATATTAGATGTTATCAAACAGTAATAGATACAAACAGATTTTTCTGGTACTTTTCTTGTAAGATGTTACATTTAAACATAAGTTTTTTACTTGAAATAATCATGAAAGAAGCAATTAGAAGATACCAACCACTCACAGGAGTTGGCAGTCATGGGAATTAACAGGTGAGACTGAAAAGAAAGGACATTTCGGAAGGGCTTTGTAATAAATAAATAACTTCAAACTAAAACATCGTTTTTTTTGGTTAGATAAATTGCATATTCTGGAAAACAATGTTTTAGATTTCAAGTTCTACATTTTCAAAAGGAAGGACTAATGTTCTGAGCTAAGATTCTTGCATTTTAGTCCATTATTCTGGAATCTTCTCTGGTAAGCCGTTCAGATCATTTTAATGGGTTGTGACCATCCCAGCATTTCATGAAGTTGTTTTCCTTGGAAGAATTTTAAATATTTTAATACAATATTTGCTTGTAAGAGTCATACCATCCTTGAAGTTGGCCTGCTATGGCGTTAATCCACTTTTCTGTTAAAACAAGTTTTTGTTAGGCACACATGGAGTCAGGAACTGACTTGGAAAAGCAGTTATATGGTGCTTACCAAAAGCCCGGCAGTGGTCTGAGAAATATATTATGTATTAACTCATTTGATCCTCAGAGCTGCTTATTTAATAATTTCACACATTTTAGAGATAAGGTGCAGAAAGGTAGCAGGCCTAAGGTTATGTGCATATGTTTTGGTTCGAGGTAGGATTTGAACCTTGCTTGTTCTTTGAGTCCATGCTCTTAAACATATGTGAGTCTCCATGTATGGCTGTTTCCAAAGAATTCCCAGTTAAGTGGGAAGGCCTGTGGGCAACCAAATGCTTATGGGATTAAGTGATATGGTAAAGTGTTCAGAAGGTGCTAGAAAGCATAGAGGATGAAAGGCTTGACTTTGCCTTGGGGATTTGGATGATCCACAGAGGACAGCACCCTTGAGCTAAATTGGGAAGGACATAACCCATTGGAAAAACTATTGTTTCCAGGGAACAAAATGTTTTAGAATATTTTGAAAATCAGTTTGCTACAAGTATTCTACCCACTTTTTAAATCTAATTAAGTGTAACTAAAAGGTTATTCTTTTAGAAAAGATTTATCTTTAAAGTTGTTTAAGTAAATATTTTGCTCTCTGTTAAGTGATCCCAGTTGGAAGTGTAAATATCTGCTAATGTGTTTACCTGGGTCTAGCATCAGAAATACTCCTATTTTCTTCAACTCTTGGTATGAAATATTAATTCACTGGGAAATTATGGGTGATATATGGACCTCTACAGAATAGATTTTTTACACAAAGTAGCTTAGGTGGTTTTAGTGTGTTGTTCCTCTTGTGTCCAGCTTGTAAGTGTTCATCCATGTAGAGTACAGAATTCTGGGGCTGGACTGTTTGCCTGTCAGTCCAGCTCCCAACGCTGTAGCAGAACAATGGTGAAAGCCAGAGAAGGCAATTTGCAATTGTTTTAAAGCTTTCTAGGAATGATAGGTTATGATTTTCCTAGGCTTGTGATTTAACCAGTCTTAAAAATACATTTCTTTCTCATGACTCAGGAAATTTGTTCTTTCTGTAGGTTATTTACTCCTTCAAAGCTTTGGTGGTGACTAAGTTCAACTATTAATCCATGAAATTTTTAAGACACAAAGTGCCTATTACTAATCATTTCTTCTGTCCAAGTAACTCCAATGTCTTTTCCTTTTTCAAACAAAATTTAAAAGTCTTAGAGCTAGGTTTTATGTTATGTTTATTTTACTTCTGTGACCTTCCAGAAGTTTCTCAAATGTATACCTGGTTATCAAGAGTGAAGCACAACACTGAAACAAAAGGTGATGTTTGCCAGAATGTTGACGTGGCTACTTTTATGGGGCCCAAACAAAAGATCTAAGTAAGATGGATGATTTATTTCTTTTCCATGTTAATGTCTGAACCAGTGGTCAATTTAAGGTGACCCTGCTCCATGTAGTTATACAGATATCCCAGTTTCTTTGATCTTGTTTCACCATATGTATGCTAGAGCATTCATATAGCTGAACATGGATCACAGCACCATGTCCTCATTCCAGCTGTGGAAAAAGAGAAGAAAGTGGAAGATGCGCAATTTACTTTTAAAGACACCATGTAGAATATAGCTCATATCCTATTGGCCAGAACTGAGTCAGATGACCATGCTTAGTTGCAAGGGAAGATGGGAAATGTAATCTCTAGTTCAGTGGCCAGGAGTCCAACCAACAGTTAGAGATCGCTCTTATTAAAGGGAAGAAAGTTAGCTTGGATCATGGAGAACAACTAGTAGTCTCTATCATAGAAGTCCTCCTTGTGAGAGTTTAGTTTGGTGAATATAGGTATCTTCCTAATTTTACTTCATGCCCAATTTTGTATTCCAACTTTTAAGTGAACTTGTAGTTTACTTAGGTGCCCCCAGATATTTTTATGAGGCTTTTTGGATGTGTAAATTATTTCATGTACCGTTGGAAAGTTATATTGTCTTCTAATTATCAACATATAAAACTTATCTTTAGTTCATTTCACTAAATACAAATATATTATGTATATAAATACACACTTATGTATGTACTTTTATATATAGTAATAGTGTTATATATGTATGTATACATACATATACATAAAATTTTGAAGCCACAAAGTGCATATTACTAGTCATATCTTCTGTCGATGTTACTCCAATGTGTCTTCCTTTTTAAAACAAAAAAATTTTTGTATATACATATACATAATTTTGTATACACAGATAAAAATCATACATATACGTAGATACATTATGTATATATATATAATGTATATACTGACATTGTCCCATGGCAATGATAATGCCACTCAGGACAGTGAGATCTTCTCCTAGTGGAACCCAAAGCTAGATTTATAACGAGACTGTTTAGCATTGTTCCCTTATTAAAATCATTTGATTTGGGCTGTGGTTCACTTATTGAGTCTGTGTACCTATGTAATAATCAGAGCTATGCTCCAGCATGTTTATAAATTAGAGTTAGATCTCTTTAACTTGAGAATGGCTCACCGTGGTGCCACTTCATGTGGACGCTGCCTTTTGAATGTCATGAAATCTCCTACACAGCAGAATGTGCATTAAAATAAGCACAACTTGAATGGTTGTAAAGGAGCTGTGTTTTGTATTTCCTCTTGTCATTAAATGCTGATATATTTTGTACTTAAAATGGGAAAATAAGTAGTTGACAAGCAGGTCTTCAGAAATAATTCTTTCCTGGAACACAAACCACTTAGTCAAGGTCCCCCTCCCTTTCTCCTGCTAAAAAAGGTTGGCTACAACTATGGTACCTTAAAACGAATGGAAACAATGGTATTGAGTAATAATAGCTATTACTTATTAATTACTTATCATGTGCTGGGGCTCTTAGCACTTTACACTGTATTATCTCACCTAATCCTCACATCAACTTTATGGGGGCAGATATCACTCTCACTTTGTTTTATAGATGGGAAGGTGGAGCACAGAGAGGTTGAATCACTTTCACTAAGTCTCACCGCTGTAAATATAAAGCTGAGATTGATTTTAGAGCCTATATGTTTAACTATTGTACCAAGAACACAGTTCTTCCAAGTGTTGCATATAAATGTTGGAAAAGCTGAATTTATACCATGGAAGAGCCATACTGAGTGTTTCTTGGAAGGTTCTCCAGTGTTACTTTAGCTCACTGGGTTGGGTTATCTAGCCTTCTTTTATTGGTTCCATTGCATCAGACTCATACCTCATATTTCATGTCCAGCAATCAGCTTTCAGATCTGTGATTTTGATGAACAGATGTCACTTTTGTTCCTGTAGAAGAGACTGGTTCAGGACTTCTATTTTCTTGATAGCATTCAAGGTTTCCTGCAAAGCCAGCAGAGGTTTCTGCAAGTCTGTTTTGAGAACAAACTTGTTGGCCTGTAACAGATTCTGAAAGACCGCTTCTGGGCATTTTGATGGTATTTGTTAGTGGTGGAGTTGAAGAATATTATCCGGATCTATGATTACAGCATCTAGGTCCTTTGCTGTGTCATAAAGGATGGATATAAAATAGAATGAACTATGAAGGAGGGATATAGGAAGTATGTTGTCACATCCTCTCAGGGCTAAATTAGGTTTCAGGGTATGCTGCATATTTAATATATACTAGGCACTTCTTGAATATATGAAGTTGAACCCTATGAAACAGCCATTTTTATAGGTCAAAAACAGTCAACTAGCAGAAATTTTGTGGGCACACACATATACATATGCACAGATTCACATGGACATGCATATCTAAAGATATGTATGCAGCCAACTCAGTCGGTAAAACAAAGTTCAGAGTTACCCAGAAGAACTTTGTGTGACTGAAATTAGGATTGGCTCTGAAAACCCATTCGTAGGGTTCTATCAGAGAATAATGTTTTCAAGGCAGAGACTTGGTTCTGGAATATCATGCCTGCCATGATATTCTCAAAGCAAATTTCACCCTGAAAGAATGAGACTCAATCCATGTGAATTTTTTTCCCTATTAAAATTAGTAGACGCATGTTACCTGGAGCTGACATTTTGAGTATTTTTTTACACGAAGCTGCTGAAGGTGGGAAGCCTCTTCTCTTGACAGACTGATGCCTTTCAGAAGGTTCTGTGTTTGGGGGCATGTCTGTGCTGAGTGACGTGTGTGGGTTTTCATTCTGCATCTTTTTGACAGAAATCGCTGTGTGTGGTGTCTGCATCTGCCAAACCATCACATCTTCAGTTGCTTTGACCCGATGGAAAGAGGGGCTTTGCAATATTTTGATCCTAAACAAAGAGATTGTTGTTGGAGTAAAATAGCCATTCCTCTCCTTTCCTTTCTTTTCTCTTCTCCATTCTTCTTCTCTCCTTCCTACCTTTCTTTCTTTCTGGAACAAGGCCCAGTGCTCACAGAAGGTGGAACTCACCTTCGGTTTTGGGGAAATATCTCTTAAACTTGAAGAGATGTTTGTGCGTAAGAAAATTTGGTAGCCTGCAGAAAGAGACTCGGTAAGCATTTGTGTTTGCCTCACGTGGCTGCTAGCCCTTCACTCTGTAGAATTAAGAAATAGAAAGTAATACACCTAGGGAAGCAGTACAAATAACGTACTTGGCTTCAAAATGAACAAACATGGGTTTGGGACTTGTGTTTCCTGATTAACCACGGACCTTGCTGGGTCTTTGTCTCCTCATCTCTAAAACAAGATGATTCAAAACCATGAATTGAATAGTGACATTGGATACTGGGTCTCTATTGGCCCTAGAGTTTCTGGCTGCTGAACTAACAAAAGGATGCACAGAGCATTTGTCCTTGCTTCCATCTTTTATAATGCTTCATGCTGCCCTTGGTATTTAAATGAACATGATTCTCCTGACTTGCTCTCAGTTCGGCTTACCCTCTGGGATGCTGTCCAGCAGTGGGTCTGTATTTATGCTGAGTCATCAGATTCATAGACACCTGCTTTCCCAGATGCCTCCTCTCCCAGTTTCTGCTATAGAATTGAGCAAATCTGCTGAAGTCAAGAGTTTATTTGTTCTTTGTAAAAAGGATAATGTGGAAAAACTTACACCCCAAAGTAGAACTTAAGTGTGATTAATATTTGCCAGAATGTTCTTTAAATTTGTAGATCATGTGTTAGTTATTTCTTGGGGCATAACCTTAATAACCAAAATTTATTGGACTTTGTTTCAAGTACTTTCCATGTATCATCTCATTTAAACTTCATCACCATGCTGTAGTGGTAACTGTGATTATCCCCAGATGTGAAATGAGGGCTCTTAGGGACTAAATTACTTGTTTAGTAACATAAAATTACTCAGTGGCAAAGCCATGACTTGACCCAGTCAGATTCCGGAGACAGCGATTATAACATTGTCCCTCTCTTTGGCTAATGGCACTCTTTACACTTCTGAATATGCGTCACCTGTCTGCTCAGGTAGGAGCTCTCAGCTCAGAGTCAGAGTGTGGGCTTCCAGCCCTAAGACATCAATCCCAGGTCATTTAGGAATGAGAAAAGAATGTACACCCAATGGACATCATATTTGCCTAATAGCATTCTCATTAGGCTGAAATATTTATGTAGCTGTTTTGAAAAGTACAGAACTATGGCACAGATGGCTAGAGAAACACTAAAAATGCATAGGCTCCTTCCAGAGTGTGGGGTTATTGCTAGAAAAAGTTGTCCTAGTGAAGGTCTACATGACCATTTCTCACCAATAAAACCATGCTGGTGTGGTGACATAGAGGATGTGCCCTCCTCACCACCTTTTTCCCACCCCTGGCTAACTGGAAGGAAGTCCAGTCAAATGTTAAAGGTGGAACCAAAGACTTAAAGAGTTCCTCGATGAACACCTGATAGGAATGAACACCAGCACTGGGTTGTAATGTGAGCAAGTGATAACCTTGCAATTAATTATGGCAATGAGATTTTACCTGTTACAACAGCTAGATGGCCACTTACCCAATGACTACTGAAAGCACAGTACAATGATGTTGTGCTTCAAGCTAGGTCCAGAGTAAAGAACTGAAGATTCTATTACTGCCTAGCCTTTAAATTGCTGAGGAAGTCATCAACTTTAAGCAATGCCTTACAGAGCTCTTCAATTAAGAAAATATTTATTTCATGGCTTTACAACAGTGTTTCTGGATGGGGGCAATCTTACCCTTCCCCACTGCTGGAGGCCGTTGGCATTGTCTAGAGACATTTTTGGTTGTCATAATTTGAGGGTTGGGAGTTGCTGGCACCTAATGAGTAGAGGCCAGGAATACTGCTCAACATCGTACAATATGCATGACAGCCGCACAACAAAAAATATGATCTGGCCCACAAAAGCAACAGTGCTGAGGTTGAGAAACCCTGCCTCAGAAGCACATCTGGAGCCATAGATACGACCACCTTCACAGTGCTCTTGGGGCATGACAACAAGACTGTCGGGGCATGACAACAAGACTGTCAGTCTTCAGGTAGCATGTTGTGGTGGAATCAACATTGCATGGAGTAGAAAATTTTGCCTTTAATGCTACATCTTTCTGTTGATAGCTGTATGCTCTTTGACAAATGAACAGACCTTCTTAAGTTTCATTTCTTCCATCTGTAAATGGGAATAATATAGGTTTGTTACTGCTTACCTACCTCCTAGGTTTCTAAGCATTAAATGGAATGATGCACATTAAAATGTTTGTTACAATCTCTGACATAAGCACTCAATGGAAATTTGCTTTTTCCTTCCCAAGACTTTGTAAAGGTGACAAAAATAATTTGGTAACAAGATCTGAAAACATATGGTGGAATAAATTAGAAATAATTTACTGAGTGGCATTATGTGCTAATTCATGTGTTTATATATTATAGATTTATTAGTTGAGTAAATAACTGGTTTCAAGTAAAGCTAAAGTTAATATGCAGCCCTAACTCATAGTTCCAGTTTTAATTCCAATTCAGTCATGACAAAGAATTGCTAAACCTTCTGCCATCAATTACTTAAGGAAAGGTTACTGTCCTGGTACAGGTCCAGGTTTGTTTTTCTGTGGTCATTCTTGTTCTATGTGGTCTTTTTTATTTTGTTTCTCTCTCATATACTAAGTTACTCTATACCCCACACCTACCTCTGCTCCATACTTTTCCATGCATGGCCACTCCTGTCCTTGTATCAAGGTTGTATGACATTGCAGAACATTCTCATGTGCTCTTTGCAATGGCTTGAAGTTTAGACATTGAATTGTAGAGTCTTCATCAACTTCCCTATAACCATAGCTATTTCCGTACCAAATGGTGTCAACACAGACTAATGCAGTGCCAAACCTTAATGAATGAGGGTCTATCCACCCCTCCTTGCACTATAAATGCCTTTTTCTGTTGCCAGGGGATATTTTCTTTGCTTCACTTCTGTGAAATACTCAAAATAGCCTTGGAAGTTGGCAGAAAAAATATCTTTATACCAGTGTTTCTAAATAAATATTTTTCCTGGGGACAGTGGCATGGCATACATAGGAAACATGCACTGTGTTTGTAGACCCACTGGCACTAGAGGACCAGCTATTTTCTGTGGACCAGGCCACACCCAACTGTGCCAAGAGGCAGACCTGCCATGTCCTTTCATGATGCACTGACTTGTGGGGGAATCTCTGTTCCTGGCTGCCTTGGCACTGAGCTGTAAAAAAAACCACAACACATTTTTAAGACAGAGTTCTATCTATCTCCTTCTAGCCCTCAACCCTCTAAATAGTTCCCACTTAAGTTTTGTCCTTTGTTTTTATTTTCTGGGTTAGGATATCAGTTGCCACTTTATCTGTAGGAGCTCAATTCAAGATTCAAGATTGTTCCTTTGCATGCACATGAGCTGACCTTTCTCTTCAATGTGTGTTTTCCTCCTCTTGGGAGTTGCTTGGTGCCCCTGCACTGACATCCTTCCAGTACTACCCACACGATAGTTATTCTTTTGCTTCAGAAGTGAGTATTGAGGTCTGTGTAATTAATGCCATTCATTACAAGGCTCTTCTTAGCATCTCCTGTATATTTGGGACAGCTCAGAAAAAAAGCACTGTAATAATTTATGTGATTTAAGAACTAATTTCTTCCGTAACTTTTTAAATGACATTTCAAAATGAAGAAGTTATTAGCCAAGAAGAAAGCACTCCTGGAGATCAACTGATTACTTTTAACAATGCTGGTCAGGGAGAGCTGGGTTGTGGCACCGCGTCTAAGAGATGCCATGGGGTATCCAGAAGGGTGAGGCAAGGGTGGAGGAGCGGCAGGAGCCAGTGGGAGCATTTGGAGCCTTTAGCCTGGAGAAAAGAAGTCCAAGGGGAAGCAGGAAGCTATTTTCTGTTCTCTGAGGAAGAATTAATAAAACTGATTTTGAATTTCCAACTGACAGAACTAAGACTAAAGGGTAAAGAAGTAGTCACATAAGAAATTTAAACAGCATTAGGAATTGCTTACTCATGTCAACAGTTGGGTGTTATCTTTCCAGAAGTTTTTCTATGTAAATGTAAATGTAAACCTATATACATATGTACATATTTTATATGGTGCATCTATATTTAAGCATATTTTTAAAAACCTGAGATTGTGGCTTATATATATATTTTTGAACTGGGAGTGAAAGTTGGACTCCATATAATAAAGACATGCTGAGAATTGGGAATATTTAGTAGTGGAACAGCTGCCCCATGAGCAGGGAGTTTGCCATGAGTACAAGTAATTAGAATAGTAGAGGCCAGCATGTCTCCCAATTCAGTATGCATGCAGATCTCTTGGGAATCTTAGTAAAATGCAGATCCTGATTCCCTAAGTCTGGGGTGGGGTGTGATTCTGCATTTCTAACAAGCTCTCAGATGGTGCTAGTCCTGAGGCCACACTTTGAGAAGCAAGGGTCAAATTGAGCCTTTCTAGGCATGCTTAGAATGGATGCCTGTCTTGCGTTGGGATAAAAAATTTCTAAGTTACCTTATAGGTTGGAGGTATTTTTATCTTGGGTATATATACATCTATGGAAAAGAATGTTGATTATATGTTGGTATTTTCATTTGCTTTCTTACCATTACTTATCAGTTCTTTCTTTTTCTCTTTTCTCTAGTGCAACTTTTCTCTTTTCTTCTACAATACTATGATAACTATGACTACAACCTTTTCTGTTTTAACATTCAAAACAAACACTTATAGTCTCTAACTTTCGCAGGTTCTGTATATCTTTATTTAGAAAAACATGTATCTATAATTTTTAGGATCATTTTTATGTGTCCAAGCTAGTTCTCATAGTAGTAGAAGCATTATATTTAAATGATGTCCCTAGTAATTCTAACAGAAAGAACCAGAAAAAGAAATTATAAGTAATGGCTAAGAACAATTAAGCACAGTTTAAGTGCTAAACACCGTTCCCAGGTTTTTATATGCATTAAATGATTGAATCTAGAGTACAGACCTACGAAATAGTCATTATCATCCCATTTTACAGATAAAGGAAGTGAGGTATAGGGAAATTAAGTAATTTGCTCAAGGTCACCCAACTAGAAAGTGGCAGAATTGGGATTTGAGCCCAGGTATGCTGGCTCCTGAGTTGGTGATCCCAATAGTTATAGTCACATTGGGAAAATTCACTGAGATGATACAAAATAAGATAGTAACCTAAGCTTATAACCAAGTCTGGGTTTTCATTTTTTATCATGAGGGCACCTTTGTTCTCGTGATGATAACCTAGTCTTGTACATAAATATTCCTTAGCCTTTGAGAGTATCCATGCTTCATTTTGTATGTCCTAACTTTTTTGTGGAATTGTCTTAGATACATGGAATCTGTTGGAATAGTGAATTTCATGAAATAAAACACAATAGATGCATATGAGACTTATAAAAATCTGTAATTATAATTTTATGGCATTTGCTAAAACTGAAGGAATTTCAGTATTAGTTTGAGTAATTTATTTTTTTTTTGCAAAAAATGATGCCTAACGCCTGAGGTATTCCACACTATTATTAAAAGGGAAGTCAGATACATGCTTTCTTTTCCAAGGAGGCTTATTTTCTTAGTAAGCAAACTATACTTAAAACTTAGTAAACACTCTTTGAGGTGTTTTTCTGTAAGCAAGATGAGAAAGAGTAATTCAGTGAATAAGAGAATTCTCACATCCCACGCCACACAGTTGTCCGTAACCAGGGCATTCATCCTCACATTGTGGCTACTGCTACAGGTTGGAAAGGAAGAGGAACAGTGAAGTGAGTGGCAGTGAATGTCCAAAAAGGTGCCTGTGATGAAGATCCTGGTGCCCAAGAAGCAAGAGACACCAGAGTGCCAGTGAAGTGGGGGGCAGTGGTGGTTCTTATGGGTGAATCATAGTTCTAAGAATTAGCAGGGGCTGTTTGCTTCTGTTTTCCAAATACTTAAAGTTATGACATCTTAATAATAGATAATATATATATACACGATATATCAAAAATATAATAGATAATATATGTATACATGATATATAAAAAATATAAAGGCAGGATTTCAATAGTGAAGCATGTTAATTATTCATGGAGCTCAGCGCATTCATAAGGGAATCTCAAGTACTGTCCTATTTCTCTGAGGGAGTGAACCCTGCCAGTGGAGCTCCAGCATTATAATTATTTTGTTCATGTTAGTGGCATGTACATCTTCTTATCAATGTCCTCTTTCAGGAAGAAAGCAATACAGTAGTCCAGGACTGGGATAATTGTTAAGTAGAAAGTATGGCTCTCCTGCAAGTTCTCTGTTTTCTTGATTCTTTCTGCATTTTATGATGTGTGGTGATGGTCAAGAGCCCAGTTCATAGAGCTGGGATAAGGATTATAAACTTCAAAGTCATCAGTGAGAGTTTTCTTTACCCAGCTATCAGAACAAGGACAATTAAAAAAGAATTTTGTACATTAATGGTACTTCTTTGAGACATACTTTACATACAGTAAAATGCATGAATCTCAAATATATCTCTGAATGAATTTTGACAAATGTGTACACCTGTGTAACCAGAGAGTAGTCAAGGCAGAATATTATCAGAGTCCCAGAAAGTTCTCTTTTGCCCTCCTTCAGGCAGTATCTCTCCCCACTGCCCCTGCACACACATGAATACCCAAGACAACTGTTCTCCTATCACCAGCTCAGTTATAACCTGTTCTTGCACTTGGCCTCAGTGGAATCACATGGCATATTTTTTGTGTGTCTGGCTTCTTTCACTTAACATACTGTTTTTGAGATTCATTCACCTTGCTGAGTATTGTGCTGTTCTTGTTTTTGGCTGGGTGATACCCCTTTGTGTGACTCTACCACAATCAGTCCATTCTTCAGGTGATGGATGTTCGGGTTGGTTCAAGTTTTGAGCTGTTCTGAATAGAGCTGCTCCCAACAAGCCTGCCTTTTTGTGGATGTGCATTTTCATTTCTCTTGGGCAATTACCTAGGAGTGGGCTTGTTGAGTTATAAGGTGGGTGTCTATTTAACTTTATTTAGAAACTCCCAGTTTTCCGAAGTGTTTGTGTCACTTTACACCCTCACCAGCAGTGCATGAGAAAATAGGATGGGCCTGATCACAGTGAGAAGGTGTGACCCGCACCTTCTGTGGGCAGCTCTGAAATCATATGTATGTTACTGAGCTGGAGAGAGTAGGAGAGTGTCATAGGCTGGGGAAGGGAAACAATGGAATCATAGAGCGAGTGCACTGGAGATGTAATGCTTCCTTCCCCTTGCCAGCAGGACAAGCTTATTTGCTCCCAGAACCTCTCCTCAGCTCAGTGATGCCTGCCAACCTTCCATTAAGAGTTACACCATTGGCAGCCTGGCTGTGTTACAGAATTAATTCCGGGACTGGCTTCCAGCCCACCTGCACCTTGACCTCGTCTCTGCTTGTTCCCTCCACACCCACACTGCAATCATCCTGCTTTGCAGACTCTCTGTCCTTCTGTTTATGGTGATTTACTTGGTTGGTCCTTTTACCACTGAGGCTTCATTGTCATGAGTGCTCTCACTTGATAACAGGTGCTTAATTTGGGGCAAGTTACTTCATATCTCCGAGCTTCTGTTCCCTCAGCTATCAAATGGGGTTAAGAATGCTGGGAGCATTAAAAAGTTAAGGCAGCTGTGAGTGCATAAAAAGGGCTCTGCACAGGGCCTGGTGCACGCAACAGATGCTCATGAATGTTGACTGTTCTGTTCCCAGCGTGGCCCCTCCAGATGTACTTCTTACATGATTGTCTCTCCATCCCCTGGGTCTCCTTAATTGATAATTCTGGTAAAAAAAAAAAACCCTCCTTGGAACTGCCCTAGGAATTCTTGCTTAGATGTCTTCTCTTCCTAAGGCTAAGTTTCAAATTGTTACTCCGAGAACTAGTTAAAACGACACAGGAATCATTTCTACCGCAGACTTTAAAGTTTCTGCCAGTTTGATCTGGGGCCCGGTGAATTTCCTTTTCTGTAATTTCCCAGGATGAAGATCACATCATAAGGGTTGTATGTTAAATATAAATTTCTGTTATGCATTTTAAAGGATTTTAATGTATTGTTAAACTCTAGTTTTGACACATTAAGGGTACCTGCTCTTTAAAAATGAGTTGCTAGCACGTGCTGAGTACCCAAGTGGGATCCTTCTTCCTTCCTGATGTGCCTCTGATCTCATTCCTCTGACAGCTAGGGTGCCTTTCCCATTCACAGCAGAGAGGACACAGTGAATCCTGGGACCAGAAGGGTCGTTGTCTTTATCCCAACTTTTACCATCTAATAGCTGCTCACCTTCTTCCAAGTTCTTCATCTTGAAGTGTTCAGGCAGGATGCCCAGGATGCTGAGTAGCTCCTGTCGCCCACTCCCTGCTGCTTCTCACTTCAGTGTTGTGCTTGGGAATCTTACATAGCATGTAGGCCTCCCTCCTTGCCCGTCCCACCGTGATCCTGCCTGATCACTTGCATCCTGATGCGTCTTGACTTCATGCCTTACTCAACGTTAGTACTTCCTTTCACCAACTTGAAATCACTGCCAGCTACACACTCCTGACTTTGCAGCTCCCCTTCACAGTGACACTCTTTTACAGAGTGGTCTTCGCTCCCAAGTTCTGTCACAGCTGCTGAAGTGCAGCATCTAGTCAGCTGTCTTCATCTCCCTTGGCTCTGTAAGCAACACTGGGTGTGGCCAGCGGGACTACTTCTTCCTGGAAGTTCTCTCTTCCTGTAGTTTTAGGGACACCATGTGGCTTTGTCCATGTGAATTCTCTCCCAGATCTTCACAGCCTCCCAGTCCCTGATGGTCTTAACCAAAGCAGCTTCTTTTATCCCCTCACCTGACTTTCTAGCTTTTTCTTTTTAATAACAGCTCTAATTCATGTCTGAAATCTTCATGTATTTATATACATGTTGCCATTTCATAGTCAGTAACTATCAAATAGCACATTTATCAGTAATGATAGTTGTCATTTATTGATGACCTTCTAACCCTAGTTATTGAACTAAGCACTTTGTATACATTAGTTCATTTAAAACCCAGGATAACCTTATGAAGTAGGAACTATTGTCTTCATTTTATGTATGTGGAAACTGAGGTACAGAGAAGTTCAGTAATTTGCACTTCATCCCCAAACTGCAGGTATCAGAGTGAGGATGTAGCCTTGGCCATTCTGACTTCAGGATCTGTGATAAAAGATCACTGAAATGAAAACCATTGAATTATGCTGCATCCCCATGCTTTCTTAGACTACACTGAGAGATTGGATGGGACGGAACATCTTCAAATAATACCACTGGCCAGAACTAACATTTTACGTTTCCTCTGGAGCCCTGAGAATTTCAAGGTTTGGCTTTGTGACTACTCAAAAGCAATAGATCAGACACAGTTAAATATTTATCTCATTTTATATTGAATGAGACAAGTGTTTATTAAATTATGAAGAAGTGTGTTATGTCTTCTGTAAGTCGTAGAGCAAGAATATAAATTTCTAAACCTCAGAGTTTGTAAGTAACGAGGTATATGTTAGTTTATTTAGTAATGAATCAGTAACCTGGGATGAACCTGAATTAGTTTCCAATTAAAACAAAATAAGGAAGATGAGTTGCTCTGTATTTTCCTTGCTTTGATTCTCCATTTAATCATTAAAGTCAAGGCCTTCATGGATTATTGGCAAGGGAACGCAGGTTGCAACAAATTCTGCAGCTAGAAGGAACAGGTGTTTCCCACCTGCTAGTTCAGCCTCCCGGGCTGAACTTTGTCTTCTGTGAGCTTGTTAGTGCTCCTGTAAACTGTTCATTTGTTGTTGACAAACCTACATAGCCTTGAGCCAGAGCCAGCCTGCCCAGAAACCCTGAACCAGTCCTAACCTGTTTCCAGCAAATCCCATCTCTTCCTGTTCCGTGGCTGCCCAATGCACCCTCATCTTCTGCCTGCTGCTTCCCAAAAGTGAGACCAAACACTCATTGGAAGTGTTACACTAATGATATCATAGACAGTACCCCACCTGCCCCCAGAAATGCTTGCTTTTGGAGGACAGTTAGAGAGGCTGACATGGAGCCATACAGGATGCAAAATCTTGGTTATTCAGTGGCAGTGGACCCGACCCTTGGGGCCTGCAAATCCCAACAGGCCAGTGAATCTAGTCCATGTGGTCCTCCTGTCTGCATTTCCTCCCCATTCCCACAGCAGTTCTCTCTTTTAGGGTCTTATTCGTCTCTTCATCTGTTTTTTCAAACTCCAGTGTGCCTACTAAGCACCTGGGCTCTGGATAATATGCAGATTCTTACTCAGCAGGTCTGGGGTGGGACCTGAGGGTCTGTATTTCTCACCAACTCCTGGAGAATGCCAGTGCCACTGGTCCCCCAGGTCACATTTTGCAGAGCAAGATCCTAGGCCAGCACTTTCCAATCCAGAGATGTGCATCAACCCCTCCCCTGCCTCCACGATGGTCTTGTTAAAGCATGGATTCCTGGGCTCCACTGAAGGACATTCCAATTCACGAGGTCTCGGATCAGGCCAGGAATTTACACATCTAGCAAGTTCCCAGTGATGCTGATAACCACTAGAGGTGCCCACACTTTGGGAACCTCTGACCTGGGTTGTTGTAGGAGGCCCTGGCTTGCCTCTCTACTCCCTCTACTTCATTATTTTTCAACCACCAAAATTATCCTGAAAATTCTAAAAATGACAATTTTGTATACTTTCTCACCTTGTTTATAAAGCTGCCACTGATTCACAATGGGCCATTTAATACACTTCTGCATTCCCTGGCATGTTGTAACACACAGTTAGAAATAAGCATCCCTAAGGCAGAACCTGGCCTTGGGCCCAGCTCTCTGGTAATTTGATGACAACTACTGAGACACAGTCCACCCAGTGTGCATACCTGTTTCAATAGTGATTTATTAAGTGTTTCATAAATGAATCACATTTATTCAGTGGTTATTTCAGAGACGTAGGCTGCAAAAGCATTTGTGGAGAACTAATAAACACACAGTACTGAATGTCTACAAACTTTTACATAATCCACAACGAAGATCTAAAACCAGCTAGGAACCCATCATGCTATGCATCAGAATTCCGCCATCCACCCCCGTGTGCACTGTTTGAGGAACTGGCCCATGTCAGCGAGAGAGGCTGCTCTACTCTGTGCTGACTTGAACAGCCCTGTGCTCTGCTGTAGTCGTGCTCATTCTCTTCCGTGAGGCCCATGCTGTTTCTTTTCCAGGCTGCTAGTTGCAAGCTTTGTTTGTTGCTACCGATGTTTATTTTGTTGTGGGGATCCTGGTCCTAATTCCTTTTCTTTGAATTTGTAAATACTCCAAGTGCAGTCCACAGAGAGGCTTGACTCGCCTCCTGAAGGCCCTGCCAGACTCTGGCTTCCAGCTTCACTGACCAACGCGAGAGGTGGATCTTGTGGGTTTGTTTGGTCTCCTAGTTGGTGCCAGCTGGGCATCCTGTCCTTAGTCCACCTTCTTCTTTGCACACAAGTACACAAGGAAGCATTACTCCTCTCCCTTGAGTAGGAACAGCCACTTTATTTATAGGATTTCAGTTAAAACTTGATTTCCTCATTGCATGATGCTCTGGCTTTATGTGTGGAAATCCACCTCCTTTGATATTTTGCCATTTGAGACGCTCAGCTTCTTCTAGGCTCCTGGTGGCATTTGAGCCCTTTGTGGCCTCAGTCTTCCTTTCCAGCTTCAACTCCTGCCCTGTGGCCCCCCTGCTCTGGCAATTCCCCGTGGAAGCCATAAACTCACTGGCCTCCTTACTTTCGCCTAGTTCTCTTCCCCAGATGTCCTCTGCCGTGTCTCTCCCGGTTCCCACCCCAGCCCTGTAAGCCCACACATGCAGGCCTACCCAGATCGTACATCAAATCTGGTTAAGCCCAATGAAAATCAGGTGATGTGTCCCTAAAAGGCAGTTGACTCTAACTTGTCTCAGTTTTCCTTTTGTCTGATTTTCCTAGGAATGGATGTGAGGGAGGAAAGCGGTATTTGCTGCAGGCAGATGTTTGAACGTTCAGGCAGGGTTAGAGGGAGAAGGATAGAAGGCTGGTAAATGCGGGCACAGTGGATGCATATTTGGCTTGCTGAAAGGAATTTCTGCCTCTTAATGATCTTGGCTTGCTTTTTGTAAGACCTACGGCAATTAAAAGCAGAAAACTACTCTAACCAAACTGACATTTGTTTTTTAGTATGCTTGGTACTGTATACTCTGCATAGTTTTAGAGTTTTTGAAAAGTCAAGAAGATTCAAAACTGTCAAAGTCAGCTATTCTTCCCTTTTAACTGTGTCTTGGTAGGAAAAAGGAAAAAGCTGGGCTGTTTGCTCTGGGGTTTTATGTGTTGGCACAGATGCATTTGAACGATTTGAAATGGACGGCAGTTTGAATCTTGAGTTCCTTTAGCTCTTCATTTTCTGTGGTGTTTTCACCCATTGGTATATAGATGAGTATTTTATATTGTTCATGTCAGGGGACAAACGACGGGCTTAGGACTTTGATGTTCTTGGTGAACACTGCTGAATGTCCCTGCACCTAAAACTTTGTCTGGCCTGCGTTTAAAAATAGTTTAGTTTTAATGATGAACGTAAGAATGGGTGATAAGCTTCCTCTTCAGGACTGTGAAATCGGAAGCCTTGAGTCACAGATGATGTCAGTTGCCTGGCCAGACCACCTCCAGGTCAGTGCACCCAACCTCCGCTGTCACAAGTGCTGTGCTGGGCACTGGAGGTTGTCCAGCACCACTCCTGGCCTCTACCCACTAGAAGGCAGGAGCACCCCACCAGACTGACACCCGAATGTCTCCAGGCTCTGCCAAATGCCCAGGCCTGGAATGGGGAGCCGCGGGCAGGTGGCAAATGACTCTCTCTAAATAACCATTGATTTATTGAATCTAAAAGTGATCTGGGCAAAAGCCACATCTCTCCCTAAAACTTTTCCAAGCACAAAAGAGAATAGACATATTCTGCGCAATAAGGACTCAGTTATTTTCCTGATATCACCATTTTCCATGCCCCTAATTTTACCCAAACTTTTACAATGGAGTCTTCCTCAAGCATCTAAAATGGGAGAAGAGAGAAGATGCCATCTGTCTATTTTGGAGAGTTCAGTGACATTAAGCATGGTTCTGGTTTAAAGCATAGTGGCCAAGGACATTCATGTTTTATATAAAATTGTGGCAGGATTTAATATCAGATTTGATAATGTCTCAGACATCCATTACATTTTTAAAAAGAAAATAACTTACTGAATATAACTGCCTGACATTATAAAATGGAGATATTAAAACTATTCAAAATGTTACTTCCAGATCACAAGCCTGACTAAACTAATCTTAATCTTTTCCTGCTGACGAATTTCACCCTTCATGTTCTTCCTCAGTTTTTCCCAGCCTGTGCAACTCTCACCTTCATATTTATCCATGATAGAAGGCCTACGTGTGATAAAGATAATTAAGCCAATCTGATTTTCAAGGCTTGAATAATTAATGACTGTGATTTTGACATTTTAAGAATGTTATGTTGACCTTGTTGTTTGCTTAGTGATGGAAATTAAATGCAAGAGATGTGCATCAGAGCAAGAACCATAGTGTGATAAAGACTTAATTTATAATGTTTCCTGATGTTCTATTCTTTTTAGTTTACAGAGCCTACATTGTGCTTTTTCCCAAAGTAATCATTAGTTATTATTTAAACTATTAAACATATACCTACTTAATCTTGTATTATGTTGTTGCATTAATTAAGGCACCGGCAAGCAAAATTTTGTCCCAGAACTCTTAACCTGCTCTAAAACAAAACTAATGTTAACTTTCAAATGAGCCATTAAATAAATGCACTGATGTTTGGGGTGGAAAGCATTCTCCTGTCCCAGGAGCTCAAACTGCACTTGATAGTTGCCTTTGGAATGCAGTTCCCAATGAGACGAGCAACGGTAGGAGCTGTGCTCCTAGAAGGCATCTTCAGTTCCAAAGGGCAATTTCCTTCTTCTTGAGAAGGAAATCAAAGAGGAAAGACAGGAAGCCTCTGGAACTCAAGAAGAAAAGACAGGCACAGCTTGGTAGAAAGCCAGCTAGCTGTGGAGATAGATGGAAGATAGAGAATTGCTGGAGAAAGGGGAATGTTCAAGTGTTTGTTGGGTGGAGGAAAGATGACTGTAGACAAAGCCAAGTGCTAAATATAGAAACTATGGAAATAAATAGCCCATGCTCCCTGGATAGCCTGAGCTTTGATGTTAAGCAGCAAAGCAGCTCCAAAAGGTTCCCTGTGTAAAGCTGTAAACAGGAAAGGATTAAGAATGTGCTGATTAAGAGAAACAAATATGTTTTACCTCTGGATTTTGCTATTTACGAAATAAAAGGCAAGACTGTCAGAGTCAGCATTTTGTATAATTAAAATTTTAGACTGTATGGAGGGAAAAAGGCACCCAGTCCATTGTATTGAAATGTCTATTACATAATTTGTTGCAACAGAGCTTTAAAAGGGTAGGTGTCTTATTTTAATTATACTTTACTATTAAAGGAACCACGAGAAACCATGGACGTGAACTCTGATGAGTAGGACTGAAATCAAACCAGAAAGCAGAGGAGGGAATGAAGGGAGACTCTAATTGGAGCTAGATTATGTGTCTAAAGTATGTGTCATGACTGCTTTTCTTTTTCATTTCCTTGGATCAGTTTTCATGGAAATTTCCATTAGTTGGGTGATGCTGGCTACAGAATGGAAAGAGGTACTTAGTTTATTTGCTGGTAATTTGAAAATGTGGCAATATTAGAGGAGCTGGAATGGTCAAAAAATATAAGTGGAACAGTCCATCAAAATATTGTTGTACCTACTGTCTCTTTAAAGCTATTTACAACATTACTATTACAGTGGATGGACTTAGATCTTAGAGCTAAGACAAAACAGAAGGATGATGAATTTTTCAAGTTAAATTTCAATTTAATTCTATGAAGAACTATCTAAGGAATCTCAAGCTTGCTTTAGTTTTAAGTAGGTAGAAGACAAAAAGGGCCTAACTTCTTAAGAATCCCGATAGTAAGATGGTAAATCATTCCATAGGAGAAAACGATAGGGAATGTTTTGACAGGAGATGTGGTTGTAGACACATAACAAATTTCTGTTGAAGAAGAGGTATGTGCAGCGATGACTGAGAGATAATATTCTGGAGCAGGTATAGGACAATCCCAAAGAGAGGGAGAGTTATTCATGCAGTGACTCTGTTGTCTTTCAGCAAATGGGTATGTGATTATTATTGCGCATGCAAGTTGTGGTGATATACACATGTGCAGAAAGAAACATTCTTCCTCTAGGTAGAGGATGCCAGCTAGCAAGTGAGCCAGGATCCATTCTCCCTTTATACTTCCCAGCATCCTTTGCAGCTAGGTGAACCTCTGGCGAAGAGGAATAAACAGAAGCCTGTGAGACTTCTGGAACATTATCTTAGAGGGAAAAGCATGTTCAACATTCCTCTTTGCTGACGTAGATGCCACATGTGGACAGTTGAGAAACTGTAAGAAAAATGCAGGACCTAAACCACCTTGTGATGCAGCCCTACTAGGGCTGGGCTCCTGTTTCCAGGTTTCCTTTATCTGGGAGAGAAATAAAATCTCTATCCTGTTCGGCTGCTGTTATTTGTGCTTTTTTTTTTTAACTGATAGCTGAACATAAACTTAACTGATAATATTTACTGTGATTATAAGTAGAATTAAAAGATGTTTCATTCATATTTAGAAATTTATATTTTTCCTCAGGTCATGCTAAAACTAGGGTGGTATCTTTGCTTGAAAACAGGTATCAACCAAATGTATGTGATTGTATATGGATTGCAAAGAAGTATAATATGGAACTTGGCCTTTGAATGACTTTCTTTAAAGTAAGGAAGAAAGGCATTAAAAAAATGTGCACACGCACACATACACAGATGCATACATACAAAACATTATAAAACATTCCATTGTGTAACAGTTCAATCCAGTAGAACCAGTGGAGGATAAAAGATCAAAAGATTAGACTAGACAATACCCTCAGCAATTCAGGGGAAACAGTTAAAGAGACTAATGTAGATTTTAAAGATTAGAAGGTAAGTTTAGGCAGGTGACACAAAGGATAAATGGGATGCAGTGAATATACAGTCAGCAAAATGGAAGAATTTTAGGTTTTATCTTAACATGACATATTTGCAGTAAAAAAATCTGGTGAAAGGCTCTTTTCCAATGCTTATTTCTTTCTGCTGGTCTGGGTGGGATGCATAAGCTGCCATGATAGACCACAGAGTGCCACTGCTGGAATTTTCAGGAACACTACAATTACTGTCTGAATATTCTCTATGAAGAATCCTTACGGGTTGTATTTCAATTAGCAATTCTGTGGTCAAAGCCATGAGTGAATGATTGCAGAGTGGTGGTTGTGTTCGGAAGGGAGAAGAGTACAGCAGAACTCTACAGTTACTGCTGGCAGCCTTATCAGTGGAAATTGGAAAGTTATGGTATTTACAAAGGTGAAGTGAGAAGAGCTAATAAGTAAGATGGAGAAATGTGACAGGAGGTTTGATAGAATTAGGTGGAAGATCAATATTCAGGAGAAACCTGTGGGTTGGAGTGCACTGTGGAAAAAGTACCAAACATGGTCCAGTTGAGGAGGAAGAGAATCAGTGAATTAAACATGAAACAAAGAAATAAAACTGTCTTTACTCGCAGATTGCATGATATTTTATGTAGGAAATAACAAAGAATCTATCCAAAAAACCTTGTCTGGAACAAATAGAGTTCCTGTAAGATTGCTTTTCTGTATTCCAGCAGTGAACAATTGGAATATGAAACTTAATAAAAATACTGTTTATAAATCACACCAAAAATTCAAATATTTAAGGTTAAGTCTAACAAAATATTCTAAGGATCTTTCATTTGACGAACACCAAAACACTGATGAATGAAGACAAAGAAGATCTAAATAAATTGGGAGATATTCCATGTTCATGGATGGAAATGTTCAATATGATAAAGATGTCAGTTCTTCCCAACTGAATTATAGATTCAATGCAATCCCAATTAAATTCCCAGAAACCTTTTTTTTATATCATCAGTTTTAAAAAGTTATGGAAATACAAAGAACTGAGAATAGCCAACACACATGAAAGGAAGAGCAAAGTTGGAGTACTGCCACTATCTGATTTCCAGACTTAGTATAAAGCCACAGTAATCAAGACACTTATGTTAGAGAATACTTGCTGTACCATCAATGGGATTCTCTCTACTTTGTCAGATAATTGGATAAAGTCAGATATGTTGAGATATCTAGGGTATTAGAGCCCACAGTCATTTAGGGGTTTCAGTTTCACCATCTATAAAATGGGGATGCAATTAGTTCTTCACTTAAAATTTTCCCCTTTTTTACTTCTTGTGTATGTGTTTTCAGGGTTGTCCAGAGAAAGAAATTTTGCTCTCTCTCTCTCTCTGACAGATTTATTACACAGAATTGGATCACACAATTATGGAGGCTGATGAGTTCCACAACTGGCTTTCCAAATCCAAAGCCCTGAGAACCAGGGGAGTTGATGGTGTAAGTCCCTGGGTGAGAGCAAGAGAAGACTGATGTCCCAGCTCAGTCAGGCAGGGTGAATTCTCCCTTCCTCCATCTTTTTGTTTCTTTCTACCCTCAGTAGACCGGTTGATGCACACCCACATTCAGGAGGAGAGCCCGTTTTTTCAGACTACTGATGCTAATCTCACCTAGAAACACTCTCATGGAAACATCCAGAAAAAATGTTTGGCCAAATATCAGGGTACACTGTGGTCTGGTCAAATTGACACATAAAATTAACCATCGCAATGTACCTGTGATGTCTTATGATCTGAGGTAATGGAATTTGTCCTTTTAAAAAAGGTTATCTAAGCACATATTAACTGGAGTCTCCGAACTATTATAAAAGATGAACTCTAGAATTTCAATAGCTTAACACAAATATTTTTCATTCACTTCAGAGTCCAAGGTGGGTGTTTCTGGTCTGAAGATGACTTTCTTCCAGCAGGTGATTCAGGGACCAAATCTCTGTCTGATCTAGTGGATCCAATATCTCTTAAGGTCTCCTTGACAACTAAGTAAAGGAAGGAGAGAGGAGAAGACTCAGAAATAACCCTCATCTCTTCCATTCCCATTGTGTTTATGAGAATGAGTCACATGACTCTTCTTAAATGAAAGGTGTACTGTGAAATGTGCTCCATGATTAGGTAGTGATCTTTCTGCAATTCTCTACACTGTGTATGAAAAAGTGCATATTTTGGTGGTGAGTTAGTCCCCTCTGTTTTCATGTCTGCACCACCCCTTAATGCTGAAGTGCACAAACCTCTCACCTGTTCAGAGAGAAGAATGGTGCCTTTATAACACAGCACTCCTTCAGTAATCACGGAGTGTAACAGTCATCATTAACCCCTTAGAGGTCTATGCCATTTAAATGATTCAATAACAATTCTATCACAAAATCTTTTTAAAGCACTTGGGAATACTTATATTTGATAATATTAAAGAAATCACTGTTACATAGAGTCTGAGCATTAAGTGATCTTTATGTCACAAGGATCTTCTTTATGCTGTATTTTTGTTCTTAATTTTAAAAATTGGCTTGCAGAATGGATTTGACATAAAGGAAGAACCACAATGTCTGGAATTTTATTTTTCTTTGTATTCGCACTGATACATATATTGTTCTCTCTCTCCTTTCCTGCCTCTCTCTCACTCTCCCCATTTCTTACTTTCCCTGTCTTCTTCTCTCCCCTAGCATCTCAAATTTCAGTTACTCACGTATTTTGTTTAAAAATAGCCTCTGATCATCATGAACATCAGTATTTTTTTAAAAAATAAGATGACATGCTTTTCCCATGTGCTTTAATGTAGATATTGTGTTTTTAAGTGAGGGACTTTTACGAATAAGAAAGCCTGGTATATCTACGAGCTCTTTGTTAACAATCTGTAAGTGACCATTCTAGTGGTTCTCAAACCTGAAGAGTATATTAGTATCATCTGGACAGCTTGTTGTAATAGCTACCACTGGATCCCACCCCTGGAGTTTCCATTTCAGTAGGTCTGGGATGGGGCCCAGGAATTTGTGTTTCTGACAAGTTCCCAGGTAATGCTGGTATGCCTGGTCCAGGGACCATACTTTGAGAACCACTGAGCAATCATTCTCTCAAATCATATCAAAAGAAGAAAAGATAAGTGTTTTAAATCTATGCAGTTTCTCAAAGGTTGGACTATTTGATGTGTCCCAGCTTTTGTACTGAAAAAAAAAAAATGCCGAAAGACATACAGTGCTTAAGACTCAAGTTAATTTAATTCCATAATCATAAGGCATAATAGCACCAATTTTGGTACGTGAAGATTTCTGTACTTAATTTTGACTGACCCACATAGAACAAGTGTGATTCATCTAACTTAAAATTGAAAACCCAAATAACCTAGGTTTGAAACACCATAGTTTTTGTGATGGGGCCTAAAAGGAGACAAATTGGTTATTAGAGTCATAGGATTGATTAGGCTGAAGTTACACAGGGAGTAAGTTGCTCAGATATTAAGGAAAACAATGAGAAAAATCTCAAAAACTTTATAATCAAGGTAGAATATTTTCCCTAAACATGAGTCCAGGGTCTGGACTATACAGATAAAAGATTTTTGTCCTGGGTGTTTGCCATCTTAATAATGCAGGGAAGTAGTTCTGAGGAAAATTTATTTTTAAGTTTAGTTTCATCTAAGCAAGAAGAAATATATTGTGCAATAATGAAAAAAATGATCTGTCCTCTGGGTGTTCAATGCTCATGTTAAGGACTCATGAGTTATTTATTTAGAAAGATTATATAGCCAGGGATGGTGACCCTGGTCAAAACTTAGGCTTTATAAGAGATTATGAAATTCATTTTTTCTAGACTCTAGAGAAATAACTTATCATGACATGAAAAATTGTGGAATGAAAGAACAAAATTTACAAAAAGTTCCCTTTTTGAAAGTGTGAGGCCTGGCCAGGAATCAGCAGATAAGACTCACTTCAAAAGGTGAACAAGGATGTTGATCAACAATGTTATGTTTTGAGGAGATGCTCTGGAATAAGAAGGTATCTCACACCCCAGGAAGATAATCTTCAAGTGGCTAAGGAAGTTAGCGACTATTTCTTCTGACTCTTTTGCCCTTGATGAGAAATTCTAATACAATTATTTTCCTTCAATGATATTTACAAAGTAGACATTAAAAATGAGGATGTCTTAATTTGAAGGAAGCAGAGGATACAAAGAAATTCTGCTTTGCCTTCTGCCAATGACGGTCTTATTTGGGAGCAAGTCCACTCTCAATTGCCCCTTATTTTATCACCCTATTTAATATTTTGGAACAGTTATCCTGGGACTGGTTTTTGTGCTTGCCTTTCTTGGCATCATTGTATGTCTTCTCTGTTTTCAGAGTGCATTTCTGCCTTGAGAAGGTGAAGTTTGTGACTAAGCGTGGGCAGCCATCCAAGGTCAGAGCCCTCAGAGTGAGTTTTCAGGGAACTGTGTTGCCACAGCTGCCAGCATCATCAGGCATCACCCTCCAGGAGATAGAAGGAAGAGATGTGGTCCTGGGTCTCTTTATTTCTTTATTTCATTCCCCATTTATATGGTCTTTTGTTCCTGTTTCCTGCTCTGACTCTGTCCAGGAATGGCCAGTCTATGAGTTGACCCCAGCATATCTGCTTTCCTTGTACTCTAGTGTCATCATCTCACAGAACTGCAGGATGGCATGCCCCATGAGATAGCATCCTTCCCTCCCTCCCTCCCTCCTTCCTTCCTCCCTCCCTCTCTCCCTCCATCTTCCTTCCTTCCTTCCTTCCTCCCTTTCCTTCTTCTTTCCAAAAATATCTTTTTATCTGTAACAGAAAAGTATAGACCATAATAGGGGGAAAAAAAGTATCTCAAAATTTCCCTTTAATTTTTTCCATTATCCAAGAACCTACTCCATTCATGCACTTTGGTTTTGGTGCACACTTTTATTCAGTTACTTTGGTCCCTCTGTCACTTGCATTAACATCGTCTTTCCTTACTTTTGTTCCATCTTATTATCATTTCCAATTTCCCACCCTTGAATTTTTGAAAGATTCTGTAGTTCTCACCTATTTACAGACATAAACTGCATTGTGTTGCCACTTTGCAACCTTCTTCATAAAGGAAGTACATTTTGAATTCCTCAGGGAGTTTCTCATGAAGGTCAAGACAAGGATGTGTTGAAAGATAAATGTCTGTTAGTTGTCCTTTGTTTTGTTCCTACCTTTGTTTTTTTTCTGAAGATGTAATTGGAGCAAACATAAGACCTTATAAAACATTTTTCACATGATACTATTTCCTTTCTCCTTGTTAAGGATTGCGAACATGAAGCATGTAGGTGTATTGCCCCATTGTTCCCTTTTTGGTTCCAAGCTAAAGAATTCCAATAAGAGGATTTACTCAAGCTTCCTCTTGACAAGTAAGCCCACTGCCCATGTCCCAGATCTGTCTGCATGTTACTCCGGCAACTTAAAATCTTGCACTCTCTCTTTAAAACATTTCAGTGTTTGATGAACTTACAAAGAGGTCATAAATACTCCCTCCTTTCCACATTAGCTACTGAAGTCTTATTTCTATAAAATTTTAAGTCCCAATTTCATGTCTCCTAAATTCATGCCATCTCTGAGTTATCCCAAGATTCCTGTTGTGTAATTTATTTTTTAAATTTTTTATTAAGGCATTATTGATATACACTCTTAAGAAGGTTTCACATGAAAAAACAATGTGGTTACTACATTTACCCATATTATCAAGTCCCCACTCATACCCCAATGCAGTCACTGTCCATCAGTGTAGTAAGATGCCACAGATTTCACTATTTGCCTTCTCTGTGCTACACTGTTTTCCCCACGACCTCCCGTACCATGTGTCCTAAACATAATGCCCCTCAATCCCCTTCTGCCTCCCTCCCCACCTGCCCTCCCACGTCCCTCCCCTTTGGTAACCACTAGTTCCTTCTTGGAGTCTGTGAGTCTGCTGCTATTTTGTTCCTTTAGTTTTGCTTTGTTGTTACACTCCACAAATGAGGGAAATCATTTGGCACTTGTCTTTCTCCACCTCCACCTGGCTTATTTCACTAAGCATAATATCCTCCAGCTCCATCCATGTTGTTGCAAATGGTAGTTTGTTTCTTTTTTATGGCTGAATAGTATTCCATTGTGTGTATGTACCACATCTTCTTTATCCATTCAGCTACTGATGGACACTTAGGTTGCTTCCATAACTTGGCTATTGTAAATAGTGCTGCGATAAGTATAGGGGTGCATCTGTCTTTTTGAATCTGATAAGTTGTATTCTTTGGCTAAATTCTAGGAGTGGGATTCCCAGGTCAAATGGTATTTCTATTTTTAGTTTTTTTGAGGAACTTCGGTACTGCTTTCCACAATGGTTGAACTAATTTACATTCCCACCAGCAGTGTAGGAGGATTCCCCTTTCTCCACATCCTTGCCAGCATTTATTGTTCTTTGTCTTTTGGGTGATGGCTGTCCTTATTGGTGTGAGGTGATATCTCATTGTGGTTTTAATTTGCATTTCCCTGATAATTAGTGATGTGGAGCATCTTTTCATGTGCCTGTTGGCCATCTGAATTTCTTCTTTGGAGAAGTGTCTGTTCATATCCTCTGCCCTGGTGTGTAATCTTTATGCAGTTACTTGACTTGTTCTTGAACTTTATCCTTGCAGTAAATGTTTGTTTGGTCGCTTAACGATTATCAGGTCTTTTCTTCTTCCTCTTCCTACAGGGTTCTCCTCTTAAGAGCTGTAGCTTTGATTTCACAGCCTTCCCATGAATTTTCTTTCAAATCTGTCCTCCTTCCACTTTGAGTCTGGCTATAATGGCTTTTCATTTACTACCTTTTCATTCACAGAGGGATGGTAATACTACACAAGTAGTGTTTGTGAAAATAGCTAGAAAAGTGATGTTATTTATATAAAAGCTTTAAAAGTCACCTGTATTCACTTTTTAGGTAAAGTTTTGATGACATTGGGAAATGAATTCTTTCTATTAATCTTTGGAGTAAAGTTCATATGTTCCCTTAGGAATAGTTTTTTTTTTTCCTTTTTTAGAGATATGAAGCCTGAGTAGGTGGTTGAAAATGGAATAAATCTTTACCAAAAAGAAAGTGACCTAAAATATAGTGAATATGAGATTATTTCTTGTTAGCTCTGAATATAACAAAAATGAATTCTGTTTTGGGAATTAGGTAAGCTGATGCTTTTAATTTTTTTTCCAGTAAGAAATATTTCTCCTTTAAAATTGGGTAGTCCCTCTTGGATTATGATGTGACAAAGCTTTTGAAAAACCTGTTTGCACATTAGGTTAGATGACATTTGCTCATATGTCTATTCTATTTCCCAGGAAATGTTCAAATTTTTAAAAAATATAATTAAGGATGCTATGAAATAAAGTACAGTGTACGGTGGCTGAGAACTCACTGTCTCAGAGAATGATCCTTTAGTGGATATATCATAATGATTAAGACTATTTTCAAAGAAATTAGTAATTCCAGAAATATGTAGAAGTATAGCAAAAGCTAAAGAAGATAATTAATATAAAATGTGATTTTTAAAAATAATGTTTTGCAATTCAGAATACTTTAAATTTTACATTATATTCTAAGTTGATTATTAACTAATAATATCTGTCTTGGATCGTGTTCTCCAGACTCAAATACACATGGCTGTATGCAAGAAATTTATTAAGGAGGGATTCCAGGAGACAACAGTAAGAAAGTGGGGAAAACAGGACAGTGGAAAGGAAGAAGCCAAGTGAGGTCCCAGCCTTGGAGTTTGCTGTGCTCAGGCGAGGTTGCTGGGCTTTCTTGGATCTGCACTTGTTAGTATGTGCAATGCACTCTCTGAGGGAAAATAGCCTTCCTGGCACTTCCTGCTCTTTATGCATCTGGGTTGAGTGGCTCCAGGAGGCCAAAGGTGGTCAAAGACCATAGGTATCAATTGTTAGGAGAAAAGTGTGCAGACCCTGGGGATGGCCAATAAAAGGAACAATAACGATACAGGTGCACATCAACAGAGTTACCTACAGTAGCTTTATGAAAATCTCCTGAGTAACTGGAAATGATCCAAGATAAGTAAGCTTTTCAATCATATAGTTCTGGGTATGAACAGTGAGCCTCATTATGTGTACTTGCATTAGTTTTGAGGCTGATCAACAGTTGAATGAAAAGGAGTTTACTTCTGGTGAATTAACAGCACATGGGCAGGCAGGGGTTGGGGATAATTTGTTGACTGACTCAGAATGTTCTTCTTCTAGAGAAAATTTATTAAGCATGATATTCCCCATTAGACATATCCAGTCCTTATTCTTGCAAATTAACATTGGAAAAAACTCCACTGGGTTCCTTTCGTCTTGCCAGAAAACAAAAAGTGACCAAAAGAAACAAGTCTTCTTTGAAAAGAAAGAAAAAACAACAACAACAATGTTAGTGCACACTTGTCAATTTAAAATACCTCACTTCGGAAGACAGATTAGCTCCTTGCATATTCAGGATGTGAGATTAAAAGGTCGTCATAATCCTGTGGTTGGTGCATTTGCTGAATCCCGTAAATTCTGGTATACTGTGTTTCCATTTTTGTTTGTCTTAAGATATTTTTTAATGTCTCTTCTGATTTTGTTTTTGACCCATTCATTGTTCAAGAGTGTGTTGTTTAATTTCCATGAATCACAGGGTTTTTTAAAAAAGAAAAGCCTTAGAATGTCCTTGATGAAGCAGTAAATATTCTGTTAAACCTTTCAAAAAATCCTGTCATTGTCAGAATATAGGAAGAGGCTTAGCAGGAGAAAATGCAAACCTTTTGGCAGAAAAATGTGTGCTATATGTTGGAATAAATAGCTAACGGAGAAAAATGAAGCTATCTGGGTGGATATTACAAAGTGGCTACTAGGAAAGGAAAGAATAAATACCATTTTTATATACTTCATAAAATTTGGAAGTTACCAGACATGCCATGATTGTGTGATTAAGTAGAAAAGGAGGTACATCAGTTGCCATCCCAGATGGCTCATGCAGAGTTGAATCCGAGTATCTGGAAATAGGCCAAGCATTTCTAGAACATGTCTTGACTTTGTTTAGTGTCTAGGGTCCAATGTGGAAATCATTGCTTTAACCTATTGTGACACTGATGCTATTGATAAACATAGTAGTCTGAAGAAGACTTTTGTCAGGAAGTCATATTATCAGTTCTTTCGTTGCTTTTACGGTTCTAATGCAGTTATTTCTTAAATAAATCTAGGAAGTTTGTCCAATATCCTACAGAATGTCCTGTAAAATGTTCTGGCCCTGCTTCATTAGCCTTTTCTATGGACCACTATTGTCTCCATTTAATATCTAGTACTCAGATTCTCAAACTTCAGAGTGCATTTGAATCACCCCAAAGGTTAATTAAAATGCAGATTGCTAAGCCCCACCCCAGAGGTTCTGATTCAGTAGATCTAGAGTAGGACCTGTGGATTTGCATTTTTCACATATTCCCAGGAGATGTTAATGCTGATACTATTGGTCCAGGGACCACACTTTGAGAAACACTGGTCTAGGGAAATGAAATAATTTAAATCATGTAAGCAGTGTGTAATCATGTATAAGTGGTGTGTTCAAATATTACCTTAATCAACCATTAAGGTAAGATTAAGAGTACTAGAAGTAGCTTGCACTACCAGATATAAATGGTTGGCTGGCTGTTCAGCCATAGTGAAATAGGTGTAGACCAGAAGATAACATTTTAGGTAATTTAAAGGGGGAAAACTGGCTATGTTTCAATCATGTGGAATTTTCAAGTGGAAATAGCTTGTTTGCCTGATTAATCTATATTATTTCCATATTTCTTTTCAAGAGACCTTTTATAGAAATTGGATTACCCAAAATATTTTATAGAAATGCTTACCCAAAAAACCCACAAAGATAGTTTTCAGCATTTATGAAATGATTTGCCTTTTGATGGATGATGCTTCCAGTTAATCTGATTAGCCCAAAATGAGGACTTTTGCTGAGTGAAGGCTTAACAAAAAACTGTAACAATGCAGCCTTTATTACTGTAGTAAGCAATTAAAAAAAAACCTCTAAAGTCCTTAAAAATGCAATATTATTTGCCCATAAAAGTGTGCTGTGTCCCTTTATGGGGTGTCTGTTAATAAATAAGAACTAGGAAAATAAAACATTTTGGTCATAAATATCCAATATATTACTGATTTTATTCATCTTTAGAATATAGATAGATTTTTCATGGTGATTACGGCACCTTTTTTTCTCAGTTTTTTTATAATGTCAAACCAAATAAGGTTAAAATAAAGATAGTTATCATTTCACCAGTTTTAAAAAATTGCCAAGAGATATTTCCTGATATAATATGCTCTAGAACCTTGAAATCATGTGTGGCATTACCCCCCCCCCCCAACATCCTGCCCTGTCATAAATGTGTCAGGCTTATAAACATAAATGCTGTGAGAATTAAGTTTAATTAATTTTATGTCTTAAGATAGCCTTGGTGCTATGGATATAGTTTTATGTGTAGCTGCATTAACTTTCAACTTGCACAAGTTTTTATTACTGAATGAATATATAAAAGTTTCTCAAGGAGCTGAAGAAGGAAGTAAGAAGGAGAAATTTGGCTATTGCATGTCCAGGGGCTGACCTATCTGGTTATCTACAAAGAAAAAATTAACTAGGTGTTTGCCAATATACTTGACATGGCCATGTGGGGACACAACCTCTTAAAAGCAGTGTTACATTCTACTTACCATATTTTTTCTTATACATAAATTTTTTCTTGTACAAAAATAATTCTTTAGGGAAAAAAATGAGTCTGTGGGTTTAAGAATTCTCTTTCTATCCTGCACTTAGTCTCAGTGTTCTTGGATAATTGATATATTTTCTCCGGGACTCAGTTTCCTCATCTGTGATCAGTCCCAGCCCCAGAAGTCTATGATTCCACTCATAATTTTTTCCTGTTGGACATAGTCAGAAAAGATGGCATTGCAATCATTTATGGTGGGTAGAGTGCCAAGATATGCATATCTTTACGTTCCTCTTTAACTAAATGCTTTAGAATGGACAAACAATGGGGGTAGTGTATTAGTTATCTATTGCTGTGTAACAAATCACCACCAACTTAGTGGCTTCAAACAACAAACATTTATTATTTCACAGTTTGAATGGGTCAGGGTCTCTCCTGCTTTCACAGCCTCCGTTAAAGCTGTGTGCAGGGCTGTGTTCTTCTCTGGACCTGAAGTCTCTTCAGAGCTCATTCAGGTTTTGCACAGTTCAATTATAGGTGATTATGGACTTGAGGCCTTTAGCTCTTAGAGGACTTCGATTTTCACGGGCATTACGCAACATAGCCAGCAGGTTAGCATCTCTGCTGCTTCATGTCTCTCACTTCTAGATCCTCTTTTTAAAGGTTTACCCAGATACTGCTCTTTTGTTAAACTGAAGTCATCTGATTGGAGACTTTAATTATACCAGCAAAAATCCCTTTACCTTTGCCATACAAGGTAATATAATCATGGTAATAGTCAAGGTAATGTAGCCCATCCCTGTTGCTGTATTACATTGGTTAGAAACAAATTGCAGGCCCTGGCCACACCCTGAGAGATACTGGGGGCCAAGAATCACAGTGGTCCTCTTGGAATTCTGCTTACGATGGGTTGGCAAAAAGTCAAGATTTGTGATGCAGTTGTACAAGTGACTAACAGTTGTGATTTAACTTCTTTGTTAGTTCTCTCATCTGTAAACTGGAGGAATATGATACTCATATTACAGTGGTGGTGTGAATTAATTCTTACAATTCTTGGCCCACTGTTGGTTCTCTGTTGTTCATAGTTATGATTACCATTGTGTTGTTATTATTAATTATATTACTTGACTTTGCCTCCTTAGGTGGTAGAAACTTCTAATCTGATCACAATAATAATTTCAGCTTTTATCTTACTGGTTCAAACTCTGTCATTACTTATAATACAACCCATAACAGATAAGGTATCTCACTGCCTTTTCTCTGTTTCAAACATTAATCTTACTTTGTGTGTTTTGCATTATGTCTGTGAGGCATAATACTGAAAATCAGTTCCCTCTAGAAGTCCCCTCTCTTATTTTGGTTTCAAGGTTTTATGAAATATCTCTAGGATACTAGACTTTCAGATCCTTTTTCTTTTATTTGCATCCCATGTTTCTCTTCTAAATGCTTTACCTATCCATTCTTGGCTTTTCTTCTAGAATCTTTTCCCTTTTGCTTGGAATGGGGGCTGCTGCAAGCAAAAGAGTTTATGTGGATGCAGTACTTAACTCCTTGCTTGTTAAGTGGAGATCTTAGTTTAAAATCTCAGTTGACTGAACAGCAGCCCCATGAGGAAGGTGTTGCGGGCATCTGTGTGGCTGACCGATGAGTATACAAGACACAGACATCTGCAGTAACTGCCTTAATAACGCATAGATTACAGATGGTGATTCCAAGAGTTTTCTGCCTTCTAGTTCCATGAAATGTGTACTATATTAAACCTGAATTTGTTTACATAAAGGGATCCAGGTGGATAGCCTTTCTCTTTTCTCTGCTATGATTGGCACTGATGACCTGTGCATCTCATTTACATTGGTGTTTCCTACGTGGGGGCTCCATTGCAGACTGTGGGAAAAAACAAAAAATCAGAGCTAGGGAACAAAGGAAATGAGACCAGGTGAGAGACAGGGCAGGGATTCTTTTTTTTTGAGAAATATACTACACAAATATATCACTCCTTCAGAAGTGGAGTAAAGTTAAGGAACACAGAGTTGAGTCTATTTCATTTGCTTCCATGTAAATTAATACCCTTGATTAAAGGTCTCTAAAATATATATATTTTTAAAAATTGGGCATTTTAGGGAGGTTTGGCAGTCAAATAAAACATACTAATATCTTCTGCTTTTGGTAAATTGAGGTTGAACAACTTAATGAATGTACCCCATGGGGAGGTATGCGTAATCACCCCCACACCCAGCCATTAATATCTTCACTGTGAAATGTTTGTGATCGTAATTGCTGCTCTGATTATATATTGTGTGAACTTGAAGCACGTTATTATATTGGGTGACTAATGGAATTTGGTGACAATGCCCCAAAATTGGTATTCTGGAAAAGAGTTGAGTTTTATATTGTCTTCTTTCCTGAGTTTGCAGTGCATTTCACGGCTCATCTACCTCGCAGTGTGCTTGTGGCTGATGGATTGAAATCTTGCTGCTGAATAGTAAACATCAGAGACAATTTGGTCTTCCCTTCACTGCCTGTCTCTGTTTTCTCATCACTCATTCAAGATATCAAAAATACATCCTTGATTACTGTTAATTCATTTTTATCCATATTGACCAAGGGAGAAGGTACATCTGTTGCACCCTGGTCTATGTGTTGGGGTCCTTTCCAGGCTTTGCAGGAGGCCATGGTGTGCCCTGGAAATAGAGGGGGCCTGTTAGTTCATTCTTCTGTAATGGTCTTGGTAGCCCACAGACCCTTGGGCACTCCAGTCCCCTTTTTACTGTTGGGTGGGCTTCAAGGTAAACAAGTACAAATTTTCTTCTTCCACTTTTCTAGAGGTGCCTCTAATATTATTCAGTGAGATGCCAAGGTTATAGAGTACAGCCTTTTTTTCAGCAAATGAAACAATTTCAATCACTGCTGGAATTTCCAGAGACATTTACTTATATAGGGTAACCTTTCATGCTAATGATAGTAGAATAGGAGTCAATGGCATTTGTCATTCCATAGCTTTTCTTCAATTAAATACAACTTAATCCTAGATTATTCAGCACTAGACACACTTGTGCATTTAGTAGGTGTCATAAATTCATGTAATGTTTCCTTATATACAGAAATGACAGTTACAAGATTCTTCATATAACATAATACAACATATAAATAATGTACAGTTTTTGTCAGTCATGTTCACCTAAAAAGCAGTATAATAACAGCCCTATGAATGAGTATATGTATCTGTGCTTGTCAACGTAGGGTCCCTAGTCCAGCATCATCAGTACCACCCAAGAGCTTATTAGAGATTCATATTGTCATGTCTAGCCCAGTCGTATTGACCAGAAACCCTGGATGGCTGCCAGCCAACCTGTATTTTAACAAATCTTTGAAATGACTGTAATGCAGGCTATGGTTTGAGACCCACTAGGGTAGAAAATATTATCATTCTCATTTTATAGATGGTGAAATTGATGCTTGGTGTGGTATAGCGATTGGCTGAAGATATGACTGGTTAATGTTGGGGCCCTTAGTTAAACTCAGGGTTTTTGCCTACAAATCATGTGACTTCCCTCCCTTAAAGAAAGGAGTAAAGGAATAGTGGATTCCAGGAAGCTGGAAAACAGTATCTCTTAAATGAACTGAGAAAGTGACTGTTTCACTGCTTTCTAATAATGAGAGTAGATTGTTAAAACTATTAACACAAGAAAATTAACCTAGAAAAAGTTTTAATGGCACAAACAACATTTTTTGGTCCTGTGCATTTGGTTCCTCATTTCCTTTTTAGTGGAGGAGAGAATGGAATGTACTTAAACCCAGAGGGGTGGCTATTGCATGTTTAATAGAAGCTGAAGGCGCTATTTTAATTATCGCTCTGTAGCTAAACGAGTCCATGGACAGCTTTTCCACCTGGGTTTTTCCCATGCCACATTACCCACGATGATGGTGCCCTGTGGTGGTTTTCCTGCACACTCAATTCTACACTTGCATGAGAGAAGTTTCTTAGTCGCTGTGGCATCGGAATGAATCCCCAGGGCAGCTGGTGTTAACTGTCCTTCTGTGACTTGGGGAATGAATGTTTCCTCTGGAGCTGAAAATAGAAAACAGGATCATTATCTGTAATATAAAAGGCTATATAATGATGCCTACCAAGATCTAATTCTTTGTGAACTCAATTTGGGCTTGGTGTGTATAAACAAATAAGTAAAGTTTATGTTTATTGTTTGTTCTACTGGGAGGAATTTCCTTGAATAAAAAATGTTGCTCTAAAATTAGGCAAATATATATTGTGTGTGTGTGTGTGTGTGTGTGTGATTTCTAATTCATGTGTATGTAAAACATCGTGCAACATATATAGAAAAGCACGTCAAAGAAAATGTCAGTGTTTTGGGAATAAATGTAAAGAAATCACACCCACAATGACCAAGAGTGGAGGTGATTGTGGTAACTCTCCATGCACCCCAGCTGTGTACCCCAAGTGACTCGTAGTTTTCTGCCCACAGTTTGTGCAGAAAATTGTCTCTGCATTTGTACCTGCTGTTTCCTCTCCCTGGAACTCTCCCCTCCCACAAACACACAGGATTATAAGGTTGGCAAACTCTTCATCCTCCTTGTGTTCTGGCTGAAAAGATGCTCTATAACCCTTCATAGTCCACATCTGAATGCACCTTGAAGGGCTCCTTTAGAGTATATGCTCTGGTTTTGGGCATGAGCTCTCAAAACAGATACCTCATCTTTGTATTTTTTTTGGTGTCATTCCTCAGTATGTGGCCTGTACCTGACACATTGCAGCATTTGATAAATAATGCTTGGGTGAATTAATGACTGGCATTTCCACTTGTTCAAGCCCCTCAAACTAACATCTCCAAAATGCACTGTCATTTTGCCCAAACATCCAAGTCCCAGTAAAGAAGATGGAAAGCCTAGAGCTGTTTATGACTCCTCACTTTCCTTTAGGCAATTCTACCTCCACATTATCACTCTCATCTTTCTCCTTAATACTTCTTCCTCCAGTCCCCTGCCTCTCAGATCTCCACTTATACCTGGTCTTCTAGATTAAGCTTCTAGATTCAAGCTTGGTTCTCTTCCTGTTTTTCCTCTTCCAACAACTCTTTTGGTTGTTGTTGCTATGGAGATAAAGAAACCTGGGTCAGGTGCCCCACTTCCTCATGTCTGAGGACCTTAGGATGCATTCGCTAAGTGTTGAGGCTGTTAACATTCTTTCCTAACACTCATAAGGTGACCTTCCATATTGTGGGTGGTGCAGTCTTAGGGGACCTATGGTACCATTTACTCTGTCCTGCAAGATCGTTGCTGGGTTTCTATTTGTCAAATCCTAGGGTTTGGATGGATTTCCACTGAGTCACACACAGCAGGGAATGGGTCCTGTAATACAGTAAAATAGGGAAAAGCAGACTTACAAGAGCAGTGTGAGCAGCAGAAAAGAAGGCATTGTTTCCTGTTCTCCCTTCAGCCCACGGGAAGGTGGGCTAGGGCCTGTGGTCTGTCAGACCACTGTGTGGGTTTGCATGCCAATGGACAGACTCCACCTCTTCTTTGACCCTTAATTATACTGCAATTGTGAGTCCAACCTTAAGACAGGAAAATAATCAGACCATTTTGCACCAAACATTTAGAATTGGTGGCAACTGTTTGCAGGAATTGTTTGGAAACCTCAGCTGCTAGTGCTTGGAGATGTTAAGACTTATGAGAAGTTACAGCCAGTCCTGTCCAGAGGGCCTTTGAGCAGCTGAATTTTGATGCAGTGCCTCCTGCAAGGAGAAGGGGGTTAGATACCCACCTAGATCCAACTGGGTTACTATCTAGAAAACGGGTTGGATGGCTGGAGTCACCAAGATGACTCTGCTCACTGTGCTGCAGTCCCACCTGGCTGGTGATCGAGTTCGCCATAGAACTTGGTGACGTGGGTGTCACAAACCTCCTGGCTCAGTGTCCTTAGCCTGACTTTCAGGATTTCCATCCTTCTGCCTCTATCCCTTTCTGGCGTCATCTCCCTGGACTGTTTTTCATATGTTCTATGGTCCAGCAATGGCGTCATTGAATATAGCCCATGGGCATCCCTTCTGCACTGCTGTTGCGCCTCTGCTGGTGCTGTGCCTTACTCCTGGGAGCCTCTCTACCCCTCTCCTCCACCCTACCCACTCCTCCTGCAATGTTCTCCATCTCTAAGTGTATAAAGGCTGTGATTACCTCAAGGTTCTGCCCGAAACTCTGGGCTTTCCTTGTCCGGTTATTTGCTCCTATTGGACCCTCCTAATGGGGTGAGAGCCTTTCCTCCCACTTCTCTTCTCCATGCTCAGTGACTCCTCCGTGGACTTTTCCCTGAGCCCATAGGGGAAAAACTATCTTTCCTCTGTTGATTCCCTCCCATAGCAGTTAATTTTAAATTTGGCATTAGCACACTTTCCCTTGTCTTACACATAAAAATTTTTTTTGTTCTCCTATTTGATGGCAAGTCTATCCAGAGACTCTGTCACATGTTTTTTGTCTTGTAACCTTGAGTAACTTGCATATAATTGTTCAGCAATACAGCATAAGTAAAGGGAAAGACCAGGGATAAGGCTGTGTGCAGAAGGCTGGGGTGAGGGTGCTGCAGGTTGTGGAGTCAGATGCATGTCTACCTTGACCAGGTGAGCTGGGTATTCCGTGTGCTAATGGGAGCTTCTCCTTCCACTGCTGCTCCATAATCCCACCTCCCACAACCATAGGCTCACTTACACTCAAAGTGACTCTCAGGATTATTTTCAACAATGGATCAGGAAGGCCTCATTCATCATGATTTAGGAATGGCTTGTAGGACAGACTGCAGACCCGAGCCACACACATTGTACTTTCAAAATGTATTAGAATATATATTGAACAGAGCAGTTAGCTGTTAGCTCTCTTTTTGTTTCCATTCCAATTTGATTGATAAGCGATGTAAGAGGGAAAAATATCCCCACTGCAGAGAAATCTTGAGGCAAGTCTCAAGATAATACTATTTTTTTAAAAGTGATATCAATGATAGAAAACAAAGACAAGCGATCTGTGTGGATGTTTAACGATTTTACATGTTTGCCTTCCAGGAGACGGAGCTGTTAGATCTCAGTCTTGTCAAGGATGCCAGATATGGGAGACATGCCAAAGCTCCCAAGGTAAGAAGCGGAGTGCTGTGCTCGCACCCGATGCTCCCTTGGTTCTTTAGCCATGTTACGGTATCAATTAATTGCCCCAATTACAAGTTTCTCTGTTATGGATGTTGTAAAACACAATAAAACAGCTGGTCCTTCCAGAGGCCTGTATGCCCTAAATACTTCCACTTTTCTTAAAAGGATGAAACAATGAATAAACACAGAGGCAGTTGGACATTGGGGCTTGCTTCATGCCCTCTAGATTTAGTTTTGTTTTGGAAAAAACATAACAATGGCAAAGTTACTGGATAATTAATTCTAAATAGTTAAAATGTGCTTGAAATTATTTGAAAAATTCCTGGAGCCTCATAAACGTATATGAATTAACCTTTAGACATGATAAACAAGACCCTATAGCTCAAATGTTTTGCAGCTGAAGTCAGTCCTTCCATGACGCCAAAGGGTGGGGAGTTTTCTTTCTGCAAAACTGGCATACTTTGGGATCCATGGTGTGGAATGTCAATTTGTTTTGGTTTGGAAAAGCTACTGAAGTAATATTCAAAGCAGTGTCCTCAGTTTGTTTAAATAAAGAACATACACATACTTTTAAAACTTAGGTTATTTGGTTAGGTTCTAATGGGAAAATGTATTGATTCACCATCAAAGTGGGGAACTCTTGATCGTATTTAAATTTCAACACTTTAAATACTACCTTTCTCGCAAAGGTAATATTGGCAATTAGGGAAGTACAAGGTGCCACTCAAGAACTTGTGTGTCTTTCCATAACTGATATAAAACTAGCGATTTTCTATTTGAGTTTCTGCCTGTAACTTTTGTTTTATTCTTTAAAAGTCAAAATGCTTTCTTTTACATCAAAAATGATCTGTTGCTGTGGAGATGCAGGAAAAAAAAAGATCACCTGGAACGATTATTCTTCAGGTACATAGCAGGGCAGCAGTTGCTGGCAAACTCTGCCGTACAGCCAACACCCCAAAACTGTTTTTATTGCTGAAGGGGTCAAAAGGATCTACAGGAAAATGTGAAAAAGAAAAAAGAAACACCAGAATTGTAAGAAGGTTTCTAGAAGTTTTCATGTAAAAGCAGTCTATTATTGACATTCAGCTCTTGGTGCTATAGTGGAATTTCCATAGGTTGGCCTCCAGTATCAAGCTTATCATTACTAATGCCTTCTTGATGCAGAGTTGTTCAGTTTTCAATGTGGGAGAGAATTTTTTTCTTCCTCTTCTCCCAACAACATTTCAGCCTTGTTTCATGTAAACCTGTTGGTTTCAACACAATTATACAGTTTGTCTTTTAACTCAAGTTTATTGGCCTAACTTGAAATTTCATTTTCAATATTGAGTAAAGACAGCTGCCTATACTCTATCAGACCCACCTTTGTCTCCAGGCATTGGGAGTCAAAGTCAGAGTTTCTTTCAGGCTTGAATCTGTCTCTTTTATTGCAATGTACAGCCTGCTTATCAATTATAAAGTGTTTCATTGGTGGGTGCAGTTTGGTAAATGTCTATTGACTGATGATAAATAAACAGAAGTAGCATCTGTACTGTGTGCAGCTGATAAGTGACTATTAGGTCCTAAAAGGCTTCTCTTGAGGGCAGGCATGGACTCTGAATACTCTTACCTGTGTGAACTTCCTGAGACCCATACTTCTTCCTCATTAAACAGTGATAATATTGATGATGATATGATTGAGCACTATCTTTCCTTGCTGTAGGGATTAAGTGAAATAAAAAAATTCATTAACAAACCTTTAGCAGAGGAGGGTTCAAATTTAACTGCTTGTGAAATCACCTACACAGCTTTAACAAGCACTGATGCCTGTTCCCTACCCCCATAGATTCTGGTGCTACAGGAATCTAATTGGTGTAATTGTGGCGTGGACATCAGTGTTTTGAAAAGCAAATTTAGAGCAAAATTTGAGTACCACTGCTTTAACTTATTATCACTGTATAATAATCATTCATTCCATACTAGCCGCTATTACTGGTATTACCACCATTACTTTTGTATTTATTATTATTTTAAAAGCCAAGTCAGATTTGTGGGAAGTCCGGTTTCATTTCATTCACTTAATTTGGAAAAGTTAATGTAAAGAGAGACTGGAGGAGGGGCTTGGCCGACAGGGGCTTTGTGGATTCCCAGGGAGGAATGAAGTTGGTATTAATATCAGTTTAAAAATCTTTAAGTTGCAAAAGAAAATGTCAGCTCCAACTGGATAAGTTAAAAACAATTTATTAAAAATGATTGCAGTGTATTGAAAATTTCAACAAAAGTGCAGGTTCAGGTGAAGCCTCATTCAGCGGCTCCAAAAATGTCTCTGAGGTGTATGCCTCTTTCTTTCACCAGTCTGACTTCCAAGGTGCTGGAGGGATTCCTCCTCCAACCTCAAGATTCTCCGGGTGGCCAGCCTTCGCATGCTGTCCCTGGCAGCTCCCGGCTTCCCTCTATAGCATCAGGTCTGTATTTCAGGGACCAAAGGAGACACCTGCTTTCTCCAAATTATTCCAGAATGATTATAGTGTAACCACCTTGTAGCAGGAGGCATACAACCTGGAGGAAGAAAAGGAAATAAAAGGAAACCAGTGTGCTGGCTAGAAGAGAAGCAGCAGGAGTGAGAGTAGAACATTAAAAAGTGTAAAGATATCAGTACGAGTGAGAAAACCTTGGAAACTTGGGACAAGAAGGCAGTGTAACATGAAGACAGATTTCGTGGAAGACTTTCTGCGTGGGTTTAGAGACCATAAAAGGAGGAGTACCATGTGTGGAGCAGATATTATTTATCAAGATACCCAGGCACCCCGCAAATATTTATCTGCATATTCATATTATTTTTGTTTTTCACAGAATCTCATTACATAACAATTCATGATCTGGTTGAAGATGAACAGTTTTCTATGCCTGCTGTGATTTGAAATAACATTTATAAGAAATGGAAAAGCTTCCATGTGTTGTCCTGTTAATGAATTCTAAATGTTGACTCCCACCACAATTCATACAATTCCAGATCTGCTTTCCTGTATACAGCCTTTGTTCAAGTTACCAGCTTTGAAATTTCTCACTCACTGGAAAGAAATTAGATTTTTATCCAAATGTAAAAAGTAAATGAAAAAAAAAATCCTGTCCTTTGAAAGATAAATGTATTTATGTTTCCTTTCTTGTTCTCATTTTCCCTCCCTCCCAAGTTTACGAAGTGTGTGTAAACGCAAGGTACTGTGGTATAGTCATCTTGTTTAGACTAGAATATACTCTCTGGATCTTAATTTCAAAAGGTCTTTACTTTTCAAAAGAGTGTTCATCACTGTGGTGCCTGATCTATTAGTGGTTCCTAACCCAGCAGATAATTTAGTGGCTCATGGACAGCATTACTAAAATGAAATAATCTTGACTAGGGTGAAAGCTATCAGCATCTTGTACACAGCAAGTTGTTCTGTGATGCTTTCTTATGTATGTGGATGTAGATCCCAGGTCCCAATAAAGAGTATAGTTTTTACTATGGGCCAAGAATGGTTTCAAACTGTTGCTGAAAAAGATATTTTCTTTATCTTCAGGATTCTTAGAAAGTATTTCATCCGCTGGTTTATTGAAAAGTAGATGGCATTAAAAAAGTGTAGATGTTGGTTTGGGTGACAGCCCTGCCATTAATGAGTGTCTGTCTGTGCAATCTATGAAATGTGGTAGAAGAAGGGCACATGATTTTAGGTGTGTCAGTTCACACAACCCTTGTTTCCAGCTTGTAGAATGGGAAGTTATTAAGCCAAGGCGTTCTATCTTACAGATGATATAACTGATGTCAAGCAGATTTACATAGATTGGAACTTCTTACCTTGGTCAGAGAAAATCAGGTCATAATCTAACCAAGGTAAGGTACAATGTAAACAAAAATAAAAGAAAGCCACTGCTGAATTTTATCAAACATTTAGTGAAGACCTAATACCCATCCTCCTTAAAGTTTTCCAAAAAATAGAAGAGGAGGGAATACTTCCAAACTCATTCTATGAGGCCAACATCACTGTAATACCAAAACCAGGCAAAGACACCATAAGAAAAGAAAATTACTGACCAATATCCCTGATGAATATAGATGCAAAAATACTCAACAAAATATTAGCAAACCGAATTTAAAAATACATCAAAAAGATCATCCATCCTGATCAAGTGGGGTTCATCCCAGGGATGCAAGGATGGTACAGCATTCGAAAATCCATCAACATCATCCACTACATCAACAAAAAGAAGGACAAAAACCACATGATCATCTCCATAGATGTTGAAAAAGCATTTGACAAAATTCAACATCTATTCATGATAAAAACTCTCAACAAAATGGGTCTAGAGGGCAAGTACCTCAACATAATAAAGGCCATATATGACAAACCCACAGCCAACATCATACTTCACAGCGAGAAGCTGAAAGCTTTTCCTTTAAGATTGGGAACAAGATTAGGATGCCCACTCTCCCCACTTTTATTCAACATAGTTCTGGAGGTCCGAGCCATGGTAATCATACAACACAAAGAAATAAAAGGCATCCAGATTGGCAAGGAAGAAGTCAAACTGCCCCTTTTTGCAGATGACATGATATTGTACATAAAAAACCCTAAAGAATCCACTCAAAAACTACTAGATCTAATATCTGAATTCAGCAAAGTTATGGGATACAAAATTAATACACAAAAATATGTTGCATTCCTATACATTAATGATGAACTAGCAGAAAATCAGGAAAACAATGCCATTCACAATTATATCAAAAAGAATAAAATGCCTAGGAATAAACCTAACCAAGGGAGTGAAAGACCTATACCCTGAAAACTATAAGACACTCTTAAGAGAAATTAAAGAGGACACTGATAAATGGAAATTCATCCCATGCTCTTGGTTAGGAAGAATTAATATTGTCAAAATGGCCATCTTGCCTAAAGCAATCTACAGATTCAATGAAATCCCTATCAAACTACCTACAGCATTCTTCACTGAACTAGAGCAAATAGTTCTAAAATTCATATGGAACCACAAAAGACCACGAATAGCCAAAGCAATTCTGAGAAGGAAGAATAAAGCTGGGGGAATTACGCTCCCAGACCTTAAGCTCTACTACAAAGCCACAGTAATCAAGACAATTTGGTACTAGCACAAGAACAGAGCCACGGACCAGTGGAACAGAATAGAGTCCAGATATAAACCCAAGCGTATATGGCAATTAATATATGATAAAAGAGCCATGGATATACAATGGGGAAATGACAGCCTCTTCAACAGCTGGTGTTGGCAAAACTGGACAGCTACATGTAAGAGAATGAAACTGGATCACTGTCTAACCCCGTAAACAAAAGTAAACTCAAAGTGGATCAAAGACCTGAATGTAAGTCATGAAACTATAAAACTTTTAGAAAAAACCATAGGCAAAAATCTCTTGGACATAAACCTGAGCAACTTTTTCATGAACATATCTCCCCTGGCAAGGGAAACAAAAGCAAAAATGAACAATTGATAATGAAAAATGAAAATGATAATGACTATATCAAACTAAAAAGCTTCTGTACAGCAAAGGACACCATCAGTAGAACAAAAAGACATCCTACAGTATGGGAGAATATATTCATAAATGACATATCTGATAAGGGGTTGACATCCAAATTATATAAAGAACTCACCCAGGCCAACAAACAAAAAAACAAATAAGCCAATTAAAAAATGGGCACAGGAGCTGAACAGACAGTTCTCCAAAGAAGAAATTCTGATGGCCAACAGACACATGAAAAGATGCTCCACATCGCTAATCATCAGAGAAATGCAAATTAAAACCACAATGAGATATCACCTCACACCAGTTAGGACATTCAACATCCAAAAGACAACAACAACAAATGGTGGCAAGGTTGTGGAGAAAGGGGAACCCTCCTACACTGCTAGTGGGAATGTAAACTAGTTCAACCATTGTGGAAAGCAGTATGGAGGTTCCTCAAGAAACTCAAAATAGAAATACCATTTTACCCAGGAGTCCCACTCCTAGGAATTTACCCTAAGAATGCAGCAGCCCAGTTTGAAAAAGACATATGTACCCCTATGTTTATCACAGCACTATTTACAATAGCCAAGAAATGGAAGCAACCCAAGTGTCCATCAGTAGATGAATGGATAAAGAAGATGTGGTACATATACACAATGGAATATTACTCAGCCATAAGAAGAAAACAAATCCTACCGTTTGCAACAACATGGATGGAGTTAGAGGGTATTGTGCTCAGTGAAATAAGCCAGGCAGAGAAAGACAAGTATCAAATTATTTCACTCATCTGTGGAGTATAACAACAAAGCAAAAACTGAAGGAACAAAACAGCAGCAGACTCACAGAACCCAAGAATGGACTAACAGTTACCAAAGCAAAAGGGACTGGGGAGGATTGGTTGGAAGGAAGGGATAAGGGGGAAAACGGGGCATTACGATTAGCACACATAATGTAGGGGGGTAGCATCTTACTATGCTGATGTACAGTGACTGTAATGGGGTATGTGGGGGGGGACTTGATAATAGGGGGAGTCTAGTAACCATAATGTTGTTCAAGTAATTGTACATTAACGATATCAAAATTAAATTAAATTAAATTAAATAAGGCAGGAAACTGTGGTTGGTGGCTTGTCCAAGGGCACGCAGGAAGGTGGTAGCGCTTCCTGGATGTGAGGTGCCCAAACCCCTGTTCTTCCTGCTACACTGGACACAGGGGAGTATTAGCTGTAACTGATTCTTGCCCATCTGAGTCTTTTGCAAATAAACTGCTCAAGGACAATTTACACTGTTCTGTTGCTCTCTGTCATACCTTCTTAAGTAAAACATACTAAGCACATGTCAACGCTTTCTTTGGACTTGCTGTTACCCTCAGAGCCATGGATTATTGTGCAATCTGTCCATCCTTTATGTAAATAAAAATCTGTGATGTCACCGGGGCCTAAAAAAATAAAAGAAAAGACAGCCTTTGTCAAACTTGGCATGTGGCTTCTCAAAAGTAGTTCTAGGATTGCTTTGGACAGCAGAGGAAGGTATCCCGTGGTTATTTGGCTCTCCCGGGTTTTAGTACATGAAGACCGTGGGCTGCAGACATTCAGCTCTCCATTATGCATGCAGCAATATCACTGAAAAATATTTTTATAGTTTAATTTCAACTTTTGTAGAGCCTAGTGGAGTAGTTCTTGTGATAAGATGAGGTCATAGGAATAGAGATATTAATTAAGGAAGTGAGGAGCATTCCAGACAGAGGACACAGAAAGAGCAAAGGCCCTGAGGTAGGAACATGCTTGGCATATTTGAGTAATGTCAAGGCCAGTGTGGGTACAGTGGATTGCAAGAGAGAGAGGATGATGAAGGCATAGAGGTAGGTAGGGCCCACCTTATCCTGGGCCTTGTAGGCCATCCTAATGACTGTGGCTTCTTCCTCTGAGAGAACTGTAAGGGGTCTGAAAGGTCTGAGCACAGGAGTGACAAGATCTCACTTGCTTTTAAAAGCATCGCTGGCCACACTGTGTAGAAGGTAGACCATAGAGGACAAAGGACTAAGAGAGACTACATGGGCAGCTGGGCGGCATTGATGACAATTTTGACCAAGCAGTGAAGAGGTAGAGAAAAATAATCAGAATTTGAATAGTGAATCTACAGCATTTGTGAATGTGTTAGATATACAGTGTGGGGAAAAAAAAAAGGATTCAGAACAACTCTTAGTGTTTTGACCTGGGAAGGTGGAAGAATTGAGTTGCCATGACTGAGATGGGAAGGAGGAAAGAAACACAGTTAAATAGAACAATTCAGAGTTTGGTTTTTCTGGATATTTAAAAACTTGAGATGCCTGTTAGAATTCTATCTGACGATGTCCTATTTGGATATAAAATTTCTGGTGTTCAGGGGAAATGTTGGCCACAGAGTTTTAACACTGAATATTGAAATCTCAAAGCCAAGTAAGGTTACCTAAAGAATGTAAGTACAAAATAAAGAGGGCTAATGTCTGAGCCCTGGGAACTCCAGCATTTGGACTTTGAGGAGGTAAAGAAGACACAGCAAAAATAGACAAAGAATGAATGGTATATATCCAAAAGAATTGAAAGCAGAAACCTCAAACAGTACGTGTACACCAGTGTTCATAGACGCGTTCTCAATAGCCAAGAGAGTGGAAACAGTTCAAATGTTCATTGATAGATAACTGGATATACAAAATATGGTAGAGACATACAATGAAATACTATTCAGCTTACAAAGGAATGCAATTTTGATACTGGCTATAACATGGATAAACTGAAGACATAATGCTAAGTGAAATAAGCTAGCAGTAAACTGAAGACATAATGCTAAGTGAAATAAGCTAGGCAGGAAAGGACACATATTGTATGATTGCACTCATACGAGGGCCCTAGGGTAGTCAAATTCATAGAGCCAGAAAGTAGAGGCAGCTTCCAGGGGCTGGGAGGAGGGGGAAATGGGGAGTTGTTTAATTGGATACAGGGTTTCAGTTTGATAAGATCGAAAAGTTCTGGAGATAAATGGTGGTGATGGTTACAGAACACAACAGTATATATTAATGCCACTAAACTATACACATGAAAAACATTAAAATAGTAAATTTTATGGTGTGTATATTTTGCCACAATAGCAAAAGGAAGAGACTGAAATGGGGAGGGAGAAGAATTAGACGAGAGTATATCCTGGAGAACTAAAAAATATTTTAAGAAGGAGGGAGGAGTCATTTGGGTAGAATAGTGGAAACTTCTAGGTTGTTTCCACTTTTGCACACTTATAATTTTATGGAAGATACCATTTTATGTATGCTTTAATTTTTTTCCTGTATCATTAGAATTTCCTTCTAATTTAAAAAATAGTTTAAGCACTATCAAATCTCAAATAGCTCATTATAGAATCTGGATGCCAATATATAAATCTCATAATGAGCTGTAATTTTTATGTTATACAACAGTAGTTTCAATGAATCATCTATGAGGACTGGAGTTGAAATGAGAGCTTTATTTATTGTTCCCTTTTGCTGATTATAAGCTATTTCCCTGACTTTGTACAGATTACACCATTGCGTGAAGCCACAGTCACAAAATTTGATGTAGGTATTTGAGGTTTAGGAAAGATGAAGAAAAACCCTTTATACAACAAAATTAAAATTTCTCTCTTAGCTAAGGAGATCTACCTTTGGCCTATATTCTGAGTTCCAACTATTTCTTAGTTTACCTGTCATGGAGTAATAAATAGTTTTTTGTTGTTCTTTGCTTGTTTTTTTCATTCTTGCACCATAAATGTGTTTATTTACTTCTGTACTAAATAGAGAAAAATAACGCTAAAAATTCACAGAATTATCTGCATGTGCTATGCTTTTGACAGCTCTTCGAATTTATCTCCAGATGTAAATTATATGGCATAGTTCCTTTTTTATGTTCATTAAATTCCATAGATGTCAGTGGTTTCCTTGGAAACAAAAACCTTTATATAACTAGTCAGAGACTTGGTAGCAGAAATATCAGGATGCTGAGGGAGGTAAGGAATGGTTCCCTTGGTAGGTATTTGCATTTAAAACTCTGTTGCCTTTTCCACTGCCCCTCACCCTCCTGGCCATTTTCTACCTGCCCCTCACCTCATGGCCATTCAACACTGAACAAGAGATTTTTTAAGCTACCATTGAAGTATAGAATATCTAATCTAATGGTTAAAAGCTTTTTTTTTTTTTTTTTTAAAGCAATCATAGATAGGCTGTCTTTTCTGGGATGTTGGTGAACATTCTCAAATTGGAGAAGAATATGTCTCTTATCAAGAATTAAATTTGAGCATTCAAGCAATACTTATATTATTCAATATATATGTATGTCCATTTGTAAAACAATGAGTGAACAAATGTGTGGCTGAGTAAAGATCTATGTTTTTTGTAATAGTGGTCACTGGTCTTAGTGGCCAACTGTTAGAGTTCAAAAGATCCCTGAAGAGTTGTGGAGAGGGGAGGTGGAGGTCGTGGTTCTGTCAAGGGGTAATAGCAGGTGAAAGGCAGGGCCGCCAAGAGCATGCTCACTGTAGACAGAGTGGACCCCTTGTAGTAACCTGAGTTAAATAAACCTCAGGTCATTTCAGAGGGCTGTGACTCATTTTTATCATCACTCCTGTCTGGCGTAATTTTTTTCAGTCTAAACCCAATTTGTTCAACATGCAATGATACAGAGTTGCATGTTGGAAACACTTTTCAATTTTAATTCTCTCAAATGCCATGATACGCCATCTTGTGGATATATTTGATACTAACTTCTTAAATTGTACATCGTGAACCTGTCGCTAAGCCAGGTTCAAACTTAGGTTCTAATGCAGAGATATGAGAAGCACTCGGGGAGCTTTTAAAATCTTGATGTCCAGGCCACACCTGGATCAATGAAATCAAGATGTCTAGTGTGGGGATCAAGCACCTATATTTTCTTTGAAGTTCCCTAGGGAGTCCTGTGTTCAACCAAGTTTGAGAACCACTACTCAAAGTAAAGAGTGCTAGCTTAAGTGGATGGTATCTCTTTTTCAAAATATGGATTTTATTTGACTGTCAAAAATATTACTTTTCATTACAGTCTTCCTTAAACTTGACAGGCTATACTTACTTTATATAAAGAGAAAAGTATAGTAATTATATTACTTTCCTCTGGCTATGATTACAAAGCACCACAGACTGGATGGCTTAAACAACAGAAATTTATTTCTTCACTGTTCTGGGGACTGAAGACTGAAATCAAGGTATCAGCAGGGTGGTTTTCTTCTGAGGCCCCTTGGCTTGTAGATGACCCCTTTTTCCTGTGTCTTCATGATCCTCTGTATGGATCAGCATCCTAATTTCCTCTTCTTATAAGGATACCAGTCATATTTGTATTAGGACCCACCCTAACAGCCTCACTTTAATTTAATTAGCACTTTTAAGGCCTTATCCCCCAACACAGTCAGAATCTGATATACTAGGGTTTAGGAATTCAATATGTGCATTTTGTAGGGACATGCGTCACCCCGTAACAGTGTTGTCTCATCACATTGCAAAGCTAAGTTTATGATTTATTTCCTTTTAGGGAGTAGAACTGTAGGGTGATTCCACAATTGAGCTAATACAGATAAGTAGATTTGTTTTCTTTTTATAATCAATATGATTGGTGAAGTGGATAGAAATAGGTAGTGGATAACATTTCAGAAAGAGACATGACTGCTTTTGCACAGTGCCTTTATTGTAGATATGTTGCTTTCAGGACATTTGTGCTCACTTTGTTATACCCCAGAACACTCAACTTGGGTCTTGGTGCATTAGAAGTGCCTAACAGGGTGTCATCACTAAGTGTACAAGCTCTTAAGGTCAGATGGCCGAGCCTCAAAGCCAACCACTAGCTGTGTAACTCAGCATGTTATTCCACATCTCTGAGACTTAGCTTCCTCATTAGAATTATGGAAATAATCTCCATGTGTGTCTTATCTGGTTACTTTACAGACTCAATGATAAAAGCATATAAAAAGCACTTAACACAGATCTCACATCTATCGGATATGTTAAATCCATTTTAGCTATCATCGTTAATGATGTTTAGGAAGTAAATAAGCTGTATAACTGATGTCCACTGTGAAGTATTGTAGCAGGCAAAAGCAAGCTATAGTTGCCTAATTTATCTATTTACAGTAGAATTCCATACATTACTATGGATTACTTCACACTGAGAGATTTATACTTTTGTAGCTCTGGTATTTCGACCTACCTATGAAAATCTATTTTTTATTTATTAACTGTAGAAAAATGAACTTTAAGCACATTTGTCTTGCAGCCAAACACCTACCCGCAGAGGATCATCTGCAATCCATTGTACTAAGACAGTTCTTTTTTAGAAAACTGTCTAGATTTGCAGACAGCTGAATAGATTTTTCCCAGCCATCAAAATAATTTTAGATCAATTTACTTTCACTTAAGAACATATTGGCATCTTTTCCTGCATTATGAAGGATTGAAGCAAAGCCTGAAGCACTGTTTTGAAATAAAAAAACAAGGTTTGGGGGCAAAGAGACCCAGATTCAAATTCCCAGTGCACATATTAACTGAGAGAGAGAAGGAAAGAAGGCTTCTTGGTTTCTCTGGGGGAGTGATACCTGCCAGTTAGAACTGTCTGGTGAGTTGGGTTATGGTTGGTAACAAGAACACAAATCAGGTGTTGGACACACTTTAGGAGCTCATTCCTGGTTGCTTAACTCCCTACCTGCCTTAGGTTCACTTTCCAGTTTATTCTTCGTAGCACCCAGTGGGGCTGGTAGATAATTAAGCATATGTGTGTGTGTGTGTGTGTGTATATACATTAGTTAAACTACCTTCTTTTTGGAGATTAGGTTCTAAAGTAATTTGGCATGTAATTTGACACACAGTCCAACAGGAGTAAAAACAGGAGTGTAATTTGACGTAACATGTAACAGGAGTAAAAGTCTGAGGAGTGAAGGTAATATTTATGTCTATCGTGGAGGTATTGTGACAATTAAATGATGCACGTATATGAAATGGCTTTGCCAGCTGGAATGTGAGAGACATTAGATGACTTTGTGAGGCAGGTTGGCAGAGTGGGAGAAATTAACTGTATGTGCTATTTTATTCTGATAAATTCAATTTTCTCATCTTTGAGGAATGGCTGACAATTCCTACATTCCTTCCATTTACCATAAAAATGTGAGATCCTAAATTGCAGACTTTGGGTGTGATACCTGACACACAGTGGGTATTTTCAGGGATGAAAGAATAGTTTCACTGCCATTTTTTTCTCTTTCCCGAACATGAATGCAATTAACATTCTTAGCTGTCTAAAATGTGAAATTTTGTGTACCCGAAGAAATAGCATTGATCTTATGAAAGACTGGCAATCAAAAGTCAAAATAATGTAGGAAAATATTTGCTATTTGACAGCTCTTTGTTAATGGCAGAAATAAAATTCTCTAAGATGACTGAAATTAACGTCCATAGAGGTTTCTAAGAGATGGAATAATGGAACCAATTAAGCAGAATATTTGTAGGTGTTTAACTGTGGAACAGGATCATTGAGTTGAACAGTTCAGAATTCACCTTTCAGCCTCACACACAGCAAAACATTTTCTCTGTGCCTTTTGGTCCTTCGTCATCCAGTGCTTTTTGACATTTTAATTTGTATTAAGAATTACCGGTTTCAGGTAAGAGCGATGAGGTTGGAAGAATTTGCTGATCACTGTTGTTGACCTTAAGCAGGAGTAACCCTATGAATAGCCACTTTATTTTCTCTCGGGAACAGAGAATACTTTTTCAAAACAATAACTCAGCATTTCTCCAAGTGAGTTCTTTGGAATACTAACAGGTGTTAGGAATGTTGTGTTTGGTCAAATAAGTTTGGAAGATGCTGGGTTTCTTTACAATAGGACTTCTCAGAGCCTTTGATGTGTTGGACCTGGATGGGGCTTTTTGACAATGGGTGTCTTTGTCAAGCACATCTCATAGACTTAATATTCTGCTGAATTCACTTGGGCAAATGCTTCTGTAAACTGGTTCTTACAAAGTTAATCACACTCACATTGGGACTAGGATACCAGTGTAAGAATGATGCTTATTCCCACAGTAGCGCAAATACCTAATTAAGGATAACAAAGACCAAGTTCTCTGGTGATCTAAACCAGGAAAGTCCTTCTTTAGGTAAAAATCCCTTGATAATATTGTACAGGTGAATTTTATCTTGTATTATATCATAGATCATTTTTAAATTCTATTAGCGTTAGTCCCACTTTTTCTTTTCTTTCAAATTTAGACTTTGGCTTTGTCAGAAAACCATTGGTGTCATCAATATGTCATTCAAAACAGAAGAATTTCATTTATTTCCACAGTAACTGGACTGTAGTTTGGCAGTTAGGCCAGTTTAATGCCTGCTGCACTGCTAGAGTGGGATTCCAGGTCTACTGATAATTCTTTCTGGAGAGCACTTTCCTATGGCTTTGGATCTTATCACACTGATACCACTTGGCCTGCCTGAAAGGCTCTTAAGTCAAGATAAAGCTTGAACTGAGGTTAAATTAAAAGTGGATAGACATTACTTGCAGAGTAGTTATGTTCCAAAGCCATAGCTTCTTCCTGGTTCCCTTACAGGTGTGTTTGTGGTATTGCAACCTCATTTTGAGGGGACAACCGTGGTTGAGAGGTGTCACCAGTGTTCTGTGTTGTATGGCCACAGGCAGTTGCTTAACTTTTCCGTATCTTGAATTCCTTATCTATAAAATGAAGTTCATAGTACTACTTCTCAGGTTATTGTGAAGATTAAAGGCTGTAATTTGTTTCATAGTTGGACTCCTTAAATGGGCCTGATGTTATCCCTAAAACTTCAAGCCATTAGCTCATACATTTCATCGACATAGTTGAGTTCATTATTTGACAAAGTAAATGCTTTGTTGCAACAGCGGTGGTTTCAATTTTTTCCCCTTGTATGTTTGCATTTACCTATATTATGTAGGTTTCTCAGTCTCTGGCAAAGTTTTCACTTTTAATAATAACTTGAGCAACGTTTTTTAAAAAGAGGTTTGTTTGCTCATTATTCATATTTCAGAAAATGCTAAGACAGTGTTTAAATTTGTACATGAAATATTTCCTTACCAGGAGATTTCAGGATTTGTAATATCTGGTTAAAAATTGTTTGCCGAACATACTTTCACCTTTTACAAATATTTAAAAAAATTAAGTTTTGCTGTCTTTAACTGATGTTAAGTAACTCATTTTGTATCTATGTATGATTTACGTTTACTTTCATCCGTACAGTACCTTAGTGCGAATTTAATAAGAGTTAAAAAGGAAGTTTCATGTGTTGGGGCACATACAAATGATTTGGGAAATTAACTATTGACTTGATTATTTTTGCCACTATATTGTGTAAGTAACAGAAAACTACACTCAATATTTAACTTTACGACTAGCTGCTCAAAATTTCACGGTTCCAGTTGATTGTTTATAATATAAATCATTTATTTGGAGGGTATTGTAGAGCATTTGACCTATAGAAGTATGACTAGAATCCCTATATTTTATTTAAAAAAACAAATTATTATTCTTTATGTAAATTATAAAGTCATAACAGAATGATTCTCTGCTATGTAAATATTTACCCCCGATACTTAACTATGTTACGTTACCCTAAATTCAGTAAATTCTTAGAAATGTTTCAAGTAAACTAGAAGTTCATCAAGCTTCTCTTAATTGTGTCCTTAAATGTTCTGCTTTTAATTTGCCAATATTCATGCCCAGTTCAAGATTATGAATTAAGGAGCTAAAAAGTTGTAAAAGAAAATTAATATATCAAACTGAACCATGCTTTGCCTTTGTAAATTGAGCTAGTTTCTCTGACAAGATGTTAAGTGATAAATCATGTTATCTAAAACCACATAGTTGCTGAGGCAATGGAAAATAGGAAGCTCAGGAGTGTCATCTGACTGTGTTGATGGCATCTTTGCCACAAAAACTAAGGTGTGGTATTGTTGACTCAAGGGCAGACATTCAGGCTGTGGTGTCTCCAAGCCCATTCAAAGTATTTTTTAATCCTAACAAAACATATTGCTCTAATAGCATTTGTTGGTATTAGTTGAATGTGGCGAAAATTTCACGCACTATTAATCTTAGCACTACATTGAAACACTAGAATTATGCATCCATGGCTCTAAATAAATCCCATTGGCTGTATGACTGAGAAGAAAAAACCAATTATTTAGGGGCTAATCTTGAATTATTGCCTTAATAAAGGTTCAGTCACCAAAAATGGGAGCTTGCATAAAGAAGAGTTCAAGAGCAAGGTAGGCAGAGCAATAGAAAGGGATTCTGTCTTTAATTCTAAGCACAGCCATCATGCAAATATCTTTCCTATATATCAGTTTATGGCTGAATAATAATCCATTGAGTTGAAATTATATTAACTCTTTACCATCCATCTCCTATTGAACAGTGACACAATTTCCTTTTATTTTTGCTGTTATAAGTAACTCTAAAGCAAAATCTGTCTTCATTTAGCATTTTTCTCCTTTGTTGTTTCCTTAAATTATAGTCCTTGCAGTGGGATTACCTGTCCAAATACATCTGATTTAATCCATGATCTTGGGTTTCTTGCTCATTTTTTCTCCTTCTGTATATGCATTTCTTTCATTCTTTTTTTAAGTAGTGGCAGTTCTGGTTCCTTACCACATTGTAATATGAACTTCTGTGTCACAGGTTACACAAAATAATTCCAGAATAAATAAACTAGTCACACTAATAATAAATCTACTAGATAAATTTGAATCTTTCTTTGAAGATCTCTTTATCTCTCAGGATATTTCTAAGAATATAGGTCCAAAATTTATTAAATTTATGTGTTTTCTGTGAACTAGTCTGCCACGCAGTTACATTCATTTTAATTATATCCAATTTTTGAGATTATTGTTCTTTATGTTTTGATTAAGTTTACATTTTGAACATATAAAATGTTTATGTGTTCAAAGTTCAAGATTAATCAAAGGCTCACTCCCATCCACATCCTTCTCACCTGATTTCTACCTACCTTCTAGTTTTATCGTCTAAGGTTTCTGTTTGCAAAAATAAGGAAACACACACACACACACACACACACACACCACTATCCAGTCCCATCCTATCATTTAATAAAAAGCTCACCTTTTCCCTGTGGTCTTAGATGCCAGGTTTTCAATATATATATACAGAATGTCCTTATGTTTCTTAAACAGAATGTAGAATTTTATCATGTGCCTTTACAACTTGTCTTTTTTACTTAATATAACCTCAAACCACTCTTGTCGGTCCTGGGGATCCTCTACATTCTTTGATACAGCAGCGTATGACTACACCACCTGGTGTATGTAGTTTTTTAAACCAGTCTCCCGAGGATGAACATTTAGGTTGTACTGATATTTTGCTGTATGTATGAGGCTGAAATAAACAAAACAAAAATGACTTTATGTATGTTTTGCCTTACATGTACAGAGGTCCAGTTTCAGGGCAAATTCCTAAGACCGTTTGCTAACTTCTCCTTCAAAGGTTTCTTGCTCTGTTCTGTTTTGCTTTTATCATTTTCTCTTTCCCCTGTGATGTGCAAGATGCTCTTTGCCCCTCATCACAAAGTGTGTTGTCAAGGTTTTTATTTTTGTCAATATGGTAGGAAATGCTACTAATATATTTTTAACATGTATCTCTCTTACTATGCATGAAATTAAGCACCCTTTCTTATATTTAAGTACCAGGCATATACATTTTTCTATGAGTTTCTGCTCATGTGTTTTGCACATTTTTCAATCTGATGTCTGGTCTTTAATTTTTTTAGAGCTCTTCAGAAGGATTAACTCTTTATCACAGAGCTGCAAAAATGTTGTCCCAGTTTGTTTTCCCTTTTGAATCTGTTTATGATGTTTTCTAGCATGTAGGCTTTCTTTTGAGTTTTTATGTAATGATCCTATTAGTATTTTCTTTTATTGCTTTTGGATTTTGAGTACCAGAAAATCCATTTTCCATCTAGTTTATAAAGAAATTCACCCATACTTTTTTCTAGCATGCTTTCTAGTTTTTACATTTAGATCTTAGATCATCTGGGAGAGTTTTATGTTGCATGTTGTCAGGTGTGGATCCAATTTTACCTTTTTGTAACTTGATATCCTTTTGTCACAACAGTTATTTTTTTAAGTTCATCTTTTGCCCTAATCTGGTATCTAAGGGTCCCAATATAATTTATTGAAAAATTCAATTGCATCTCTTTTCAATGGGCTATATAGTTGTGTAAATGCTATTTATTAAAAAGTCTGTCATTTGCACCATTTAAGAGTTCAGTTTTTTTGTCCTAGTGAATTCAGATATAACCTTTTTCATATACAATCTTTCCATTTATACCTGGGACTATTTCTGGATTATTTATTCAGTTTCATTGTTCAGTCTGGCTATTAATGCATACTGGAATACTTTAAATTCAAATTCTACAAAGGAAAAGTAGATTTTTACAGTAGAATAAGGAAACAATTGGAAGACATGATTGTTTTTATCAACCCGTTATGTCTACTAAATTTGGCTATCAGTACTAGTCTCTCTTTTCCTCTTACCAGCCACCTCCCATAGAAAAAAATTATTCTCCTTCAGGCAATTTTGGTTTGTTCATGTATATTATGTAGCTATAGCATGTCATTTTCTAATTAGAAAAAGTTTTTTTAAGTTTCATTTTTCTAATCCCAGAAAATAAAATACAAAATCATTCTCAGTTAAGCAATTGGCCTTATCTTGTAAATTTCCAGGGACTAGAAGATAAAAAAGTAACACTTGTGGTTACTCTGTCTGTCTTGTAAATTTGACTTTCAGAAATCTATGCTATCATCGAGTTGTTCATTCTATAATTCCTGAGCACATTTCATGTAAAAATAACTCCTGTGCATTATTCATGTTGGCAGGCCCTTTAAATAGCCATAAAACACGTGGGAGCAGATTAATGTTGCATCTGCCCTGTGCTTTTTAAGTCTATCAGTTTTATAGGATAGAAATCTTGCATAATGTCAAAAGTTTTCTTACATTCTCAATTGCTTGCAGTGGCACAGAAAAGTACCTTAGCTGCATTATGTGGGTGCAAATGTCACCTTTTCTGACTGGGTTTTTATCTAAAGAAGGTGAGAGCTGTCAGTTTCTCTTCATGGTTGTTAGAAAGAGGTTCCAAGCTCAGTAAGTTTTCTTTCTAAATGAGTATCAGGAATAGCAACTGTCTGTTTCCTGTCTATACTCCAGTTTGAACCAGAATTTTTCTTGACAGTGATTATCAGAAATAAAACATTGTTGCCATTTATGATCTATGGGACATGAAAATTCAAATGATATTAGCTATTTGGATAGCAGTAGAATTGGTCTGGTTTAATGTATTAGAATTGTTTTTATTTTTTGAAAAGGTAATTCATGTGTCTACTAAAAAAATTAATTCTAACAGTGTTAAAGGATATTATTCAAAAGTATACCCTCCCATTCTCATTTTATCTTTTCCTTTACTAGACACAACAATTCATGTCATTTCCTGTTTCATTTCCCAGGAAATCTATGCATATATCAGCCCATTAAAAAATTGAATGCTACATAAATGATGGCATACTATCAAATGCTATTTAAACTTAACAATATGTCTCAGAAATTATATCATATTAGTACACAGGTATCTACTTCATACTTTTTTTAGAACTGTACAGTATTTTGTTTTGTATATGCATCAAAATTTATTTAGGGAGTTGCCCCTTACTAGGTATTTTGTTGTTCTCAGTTATTTTGCTGCTTCAAACAATGCTTCCATATGTACTTATAAATATGTATTTGAACATCATATGGGCATATTTGATTTTCCTATGACTGAAATTCTTGTGCCCAAATGCATATGCATTTTAAATTATAAAGTATATTGCCAAATTGCTCTACAAAGAGGTTTTAATGTTTTACTCTTCCATCAATAGCATTTAAAATTACCTCTTTGTTCACACTCTTACCAATAGTGTTTCATTTAAGCATTTTTGATTTTTGTAAATGTAATACATGAAAAATTGGTAGGTCTTTATTATTTAAATTTGTATATCTTCAATTACGAGTGGAGAGGAACCTTTTCTCCTGTGTGACATATTTGTATTTCTGACCGTATCCTTTGTCCATTTTCCAATGGATTGTTGTACATTTTTTATTTTATAAGATATTTTGATACATTAAGAGCTGACACTTCCAAGCTGATACATTGAAAAGGCTTTCTTGATTCCCCAGCTCTTCTGTTCTCTGCCATAGCACGTGCAAAAGGCACTTGTTGAGGTAGCAGAGCCCAAGACAGAATCATCTTACATTGCTTAGGGTGGCTTGGGATACTTTTCAGACCTTCAGCAGACTGCTTTAGCAAGAGAGAAATTTTTGATGTCTTATTCCACTGACATTGAGGGATTTGTCTGTTATCGTGGACTACCATAGCCTATCCTGACTAATAAAGGTCCCTTTGTCCCAGTCATAACATAAGGTCCAGACGGCTCAAAGATACAATAATAAAAATTAAAATATAAACATGCTGGAAGAATTCACAAAGTCATCTTTATTATTTCAGAATGGATAGGTCTTCTAAGCAGCACTGCAAATTAAAAATTCACAAAGGAAAGGATTAATAAATGTGACTACAAAAATCTCTGGAAGGCAAAACTTCCACAACGTCAAAATAAAGTAAAAAGCTGGAGCTAATACATGACCAGGGATGGAGGGATCCTTACAGAATTTTTCTTGTGATGAGAACTTTTTGTTTGCTTATTTATTTGTTCATTTGCTTTATTTTTAGATTCCACATGTAAGTGAACTTGTATGGTATTTGTCTTTCTCTGTGTGACATTGTACTGAGCATAATGCCCTCTAGCTCCATCCATGTTGTTGCAAATGGCAGGATTTCTTTTCTCCTTGTGGCTGAATACTATTCCATTGTGTGTATGTGCCACATCTTCTTTATCCATTCATCTGTTGGTGGGTACTTTGGTTCCTTCCTTACACTGGCTACTGTAAATAATGGACCAGTAAACATAGGGGTGCATGTATCTTTTCAAATCAGTGATTTTGTTTTCTTCCAGGTAAATATCCACAAGTGGATTTATTGGGTCGTATGGTATTTCTATTTTTCTTTATTTGAGGAACCTCCATACTGCTTTCCACAGTGGCTGTCCCAATTTACATTCCCACCACAGGGCACAAGGGTTCCTTCTCTCCACATACTTGCCAACGCTTATTATTTCTTGTCTTTTTGATATAGCCATGCTAAATGGTGTGAGGTGATACCTCACTGTGGTTTTGATTTGCATTCCTCTAATGACTAGTGATGTTCAGTGTCTTTTCACATGTCTCCTGGCCATCTGCATGTCTTCTGTGGAGAAATGCCTATGCAGGTCCTCTGCCTGTTTTTAAATTGGGTTATTTGTGGGGTTTTTTGGTATTGAGTTGTATGAGGTCTTTATATATTTTGGATATTAACCCCTAATCAGATGTATCATTTGCAAATATGTCTCCCATAAAGTAGGTTGCCTTTTCATTTTGTTGATGGTTTACTTTCTTATGCAGAAGCTTTTTTAGCTTTATGTATACCTTTTGACTCCCTTCACTCATTTCTCCTCCCTCACCTGCTTCTAGCAATCATCCATCTGTTCTCTGCATCTATGAACTTAGGTTTTTTTGCCACATGTAAGTGAAGCCATAGGGTATTTTTCTGTGTGACTTATTTCACTTAGCATAATGTCCTCAAGGTCCATCAATGTAGTCACAAATTCATCTTATTTATTCTTATGTATTCTGTTGGCTCAGTTTAAGAAGGAAGATATGTGGTTGAAGTGACTGCAGAAACTAAATTTTGTAAATGTGTAGTTTTAAATCAGTGAAGGCCATGTCGATAAAAGCTGCTTCTCTATTTTACTAGTAAACTCAAATGCTTATTAGTGAATAAATTCATTCAACTTGTGTTAAGGTACAAGCCCAACCCTAAGTAAACATTGGGGGACAGGTAGGTAGTATTTTCAATGATAGCCACAGTCATAAAAATAGGGTGCATACATTCAAGAAAAATTGCCTTATGTTGAGTGTTTTCAACACTTTCAGGCTGAGTTTTATGTCTTAAAAAGCAATGAGAGGCAAGTGAGGCACTATGTTTTATCTCCTTGTTAATGGAGACTTATTTATTTCTGAATCAGATAGTTTGACTTTTGCCCTCCAATATTCCATTGCAGCAAAAGGTCATTCCATATACACAAGAGCCTGTTAAGCAGAGAGTCTTTTCAGAAAGAAAACTCACTAAAGAAGCACTAGATCAGGGATAAAATGCAAAGAGTCAGCCTGCTCAAATTCTGTTCTTTGGTTGTTCCAGCTTCACAATGAATTCCCAAAGAAAGTAGTTCCATGTGAGGGATCAGTTTGGCTGGGCTGTTCCCTATGTTTTAAATCCATTTATCAGGGGTGTTTTGATGAGTTGTTGAAACACAGTACTGCACGGTAGGAACTTAACATAAATGATGTACCTCTATTTCCAAACTCTGATGGCTGTAAGTCACTTTATTAACTTACGGTCCATACCCTCCTGCTATCTTAATTGTTACAGATAACCAATGGGTGAAAGCTAAAGTGAATCATGTGATACTAGAATGAGACATCAGTGTGAATCTGTTAGACTTAATAGAGATACACATGGATTAATAGAAAATAATTATAGATATGTATACATGCACAGGTTGTATATACACATTTATTTTCAAGGTCTGTTCACTAACAGAACCTAGAAATAACAACACGTCCAGGAAGCAATAAGCACTCCCAGTGCTCAGATCTTGATTTCTAAGACCATTCTCCAATAAAAAGAACCAGAGCTTCTTGGAGAAATGGCTGATTCTGGGGCTGTGGCAGGGAATTTACAAGATAAACCTGGTCCATCTCATAGTTACAGAGAATAAGGAAGTACTCAAAAAACACAAAAATCAGAGTATGTCCAAGGGACACAGGAGCCAGTGAAAGAGCTCATAATGGCCATGCTGGAACCATTTGAGCAAGAAAATAAATAATACTACTACTGCATTAGAACCTAGAGTATAAAATAAATATTCTTGAATCCATACTGATATAATTAAATGATTAAAATAAGTTTTTAATTAGAAAGAATAGACAAATCTCCCATATAGAAGAATCCCAGATAATTTATGTAGATAATGCACCCTCAGGAGGGTAAAACATAGTAACTCCAGCTTGCAAATGTGAGCTTCCTATAGTGAATACCTTCCAAAGAGAACAGTATGGAAAGGGGGAAAAAGAGTAACTTTACAGTGGGAAAACCTGAAAATCACTACCTCAGCCAGGTGATCAAGGTAAATATTATCAGTATTAAGTTATGTTGACGATGTGTAACTTTCATATGATGTCATGATGACACTTGGGATTGTGGTCTTCCTCCCCAAAACTGATAATTCCCATCAAGTCATGAGAAAAAGATCAAGCAAACCCAAATTAAGAGATATTTTGTAACTGCCTAAACAGTACTTCTCAAAACTGTCAAGTTCATTGAAAATAAGGAAAGTCTAAGAAACACAGTACAAAGTACCCTAAGGAAACATAAAAACGATATGTTATGTACTATCCTAGATGGGATTCTGGACAGAAAAAAGGCATTAGTTAAGAACTAAGGAAATATTAATAATGTATGGACATTAGTTCACAATAATGTATTAATATTAGTTCTTTGGTTCTAAATAAATATATCATGCTAATAAGAAGATAGTAACAACTAGAGAATTTAGATGTAGAGGGTAGGAGAATTCTACTATCTTTGCAACTTTTTTTTGTAATTCAATTGATAAAAATCTAGTTTAGTTGCTGTAAAAATATTCCAAATTGGAAATTATTATTTTTAATTTTATTAGTTTATTAATTTTAATTTTACTATTGATATTACATTAGTTTTATCTGTACATCATCATAATTTGTTTTATATATATATATATATATATATATATATATATATATAGTGAAAGAAATTTATTTTCTAAAAAATATTGTGATGACATAAATATTAGACTTCCCTTACCAAAGTTTCTTCTATTCTAAAGAAAATGCTTGTATATGTTACAGTGTTTGGTTTTAAAGTGAGGTTGCTCTAGTGTAAATCTGTAGGTAGTAGATTGCAATACATCCTTAGTACAGCAATTCTTGATTTTGGAAAGCTTTACACCTTTAAGCAAATTAACATTTTTATCTAAGTAGCTAACATCACCCTGTAAAAAAGTCAACCATGTTAGGGTCTATTCCTAGCTGCACCACTACCCACTGTAGCAACTGAGACAAATTACTTCATCTCACACTCATCAGCCTTTCTGATGCCACACACATATGACTACCTGTACAGGACATTTGAGAGCTATGTATATCTAGTCATTGTAATAATTATTATTTTTCTATTGCTAATAATCATGTAATTTCATTACTAATATTAATCCTTCATATTCTGTGTGAATAAGCACTCTAAAATCCAAAGTACTGTTGATTTTCTATTAAATAAGTCTAATTTTGAGTATTTCACACAGTTTTGAGCCTTGAAATTTTAATTTTTCAGAAACAACTAGCATTTCAGTGGGTCATAGATTGATAGATTGATAGATCGCTCACCGTGTGGCCCCAGCTAAATTAGCCAAGGTGCTAGAATCCAGCAGACATGAAGTTGGAGTCAGGGGAGTTTGTATAGATGGAGTTTTAACCTAGTAGAAGAAGGACATTCCTACGCAGCTGCCATCATGCTCTTTCCTGACAGAATTAAAGACCGTAACTGGAACTTGCTATGCTACAAATTTTTTATATGTGAGACTTATATCCCCAGTCAGGATAAACTTACTTTAGCCATCAGAGAGGTCTACAAATATTGTCTTCTTGAACTAAACTTGACATCTGTAAGGTCAGACAAGGGTGTTGCTCACATGTAACTTATATTCTCTGAAGAATGGGAGTTGACAAGAGGAGAGAATGGGTACATGAACAAATGAACAAGATCAATTAGGGTAATATGCACTAGGAAGAAAAATGAAACAGAGTAATGGGACTAGGAGGATGGGGGACTGGACCCACCCCTTGAATCTGATCTAATACACTTTGATTAATAAAATCTGTAATTTTATGCAATAAATTCATACTTTTTATATCTGACTTTTTTCACTCAACATTGTTTATAAGATTCAACCATGTTGTTGTGTTTAACTGTAGATTGTTCATCCTCTTTGCTGTGTAAAATATCCCAGCATATAAATATTCTATAATTTAGTATTCCTTTATACACTTGATAGCCATTTGAGTAGTTTCTAGTTTGGTGCTATGACAAATACTGCTGCATTCAACAACCTAACACATGCCTCTTGGTGAACACAGACACCCAGGAGTGGAGTTGCTGAGTCACAGGGTGTGTGCCGGAGGACCAAACATTCTCCCAAAGAGGTTGGTCTAATTTATAGTGTAAGAGGAATCTTGGCCTCCACATCCTTGCCAAAAGTTAATAATGTTCTTTTTGTTTTTCATTTAAGTCCTTCTGGTGGGTCACATTATCGCACAAGAAAACTGGTTATCCTTTTATTGTTATTTATTTCATTAAATTAACATTATTTATTTAAGTATACTGAATTTCATGTGCATATTGTGATAGTTATATGCCTCGATTTAAGAACACACTCCACATTGACCCATGCACAGTCTTCTTTCATTTTGCTAGCTTATTTGTTATTTTTGTTGAGTTTGTGGAGTGGTAACCCTAAAACAGATCTGTCCACGTCCTAATTCCTAGAAGCTATGAATGTTACCTTCACAAAGGGTCTTTGCAGATGTCAGTAAGTGTCTTGAGATGGAAAGATCATCCTGGATTATCCAGGGTCCTAAATCCAGTGACCGGCTTTCTTGAAGAGACAGTCGAGGGAAATTTGCCATAGATAGAAGAGGAAGAGGCAGTGTGAAACAGAGATGAGAATAGTGCGGCTACAAGACAAGGAATGCTTGGAGTCCCCAGAAGCTGACAGGAACAGAATCTCCTCTAGAGCCTTCTGGAAATGCACGCCCCTGATGACGTCTTACTTTTGGACTTTTAGCCTCCAGAACTATGAGAGAATAAAGTTCTATTGTTTTAAGCCACTAAGTGTGTAGTGACTTTATACTGCAGCCACAGGGAATTAATACATGAAAACAGGCAATTGATTAGGTCATTTAAAACCACATCATCCAATATGGTAACCACCAGCCATATTTGAAATGTGGTTGGTCCAAACTGGATGTACTGAAAGTGTAAGATGCACAATGAATTTTGAAGACTTAGAGAAAATGAATGTAAACTATTTCATTAGGAACTTCTTATATTATTAAGAAGGAGTTTGGATATAGAATACTGATTTAGATATATTGGGTTAAAATAACATATATTCATAAAATTAATTTCACCTTTTTACTTTTAGCTTTTTTTAAAAAAAAATGGTTACCAGAAAATTTAAAAGAAGGCATGTGGCTCATATTATAGTTCTGTTGGTTAAAGCCACTCTAAAAGAACAGTGAAAATAGAGGTCTGTTTATAAGAAGTACAACCTGCCTGCTGCCAGTTAACCATAAAGTCACCCTTTTAGCCTTCATTCAACCTCTGTTAATAACAGCTTAAGACTTTTATTATGTTGCTGTTTCCAAGTCCTATTGAAAAGATTGTTTGGGGTACAAATTTCAGACATCCTGTTTTTCATTTCTGTAGTTCTCTGAGTCAATACAAAAGATCCTTTTAACAAGAGAGCACGCAGATTTGTTACCTGTCAGAGGCATTTTCCTTCATGAATTTGTGAAGCAGAAAGACACTTCGCTCATTAAAAAATGGACACATTTAACTTAAAAACTATGGGTCAGCTTACTCAAGTTATTGCATGTTAATGAATACATTACAAGGCATATTAGTTATTCCTGTAATACAACTGAACTAAAACCCCTCAAATTCAATAGTTTACCAAACATGCATTCTTTTCTTGTTCAGGGATGGATGGTCAGCTGTGTTATGTATGCTATGCTATTCTGTGTGATGGGTGAGTTTGGCTCAGAGCTCACATTGGGTTCAGATTTCCTCTTCTGGTCTCTGTAATCTCCTCAAAGCAGCACCTGTCTGAGGCTGTTTTTCCAAGACAGTGACAGGAAGTCAAAAAATATGTACAATTCTCCCTCTCTCTTAAGCCCTTGAGTCTTTCTGGCATGCTCCTTCTTCCAGCACATTCTATTGGTGAAAACCAATCACATGGCCAAGCCCAATCAGTGGGGCAGGGATGGACATTCTACCTACTGGACCCCACTATAGGGTCCCAGGAGTGAGGAGGTGAAGAATTAAGAGCAATAACCGCACACACTGCACAAGACAACATTGTTTTCCTCTTCTAACTCACTTTCATTTCAGTATCAGGTTTACATTAAGTGACTCTCTAATATGTAATCAAACTGTACAGTAGGCAAAGTGGGAAGTCAGAGATGAGCAAATAGCCAGGCCTTGTCTTACAGGATTTTATAGTCTAGTAGGGAATACAGTCCCATTATTTAACACCTGTGCTTGCTCGTCTGTAAAATAGAGATACCACTATGCCTTTCTTGTATGGTTATCACAAAAATTCATGAGAGGTAACACACTGAAGGGAAGCCACAGCGTCTGACCCATAAAAATTCCAGCTATTGTCTGTGCCTATCTAGTTATCCATTCAATTTGATCTTAGTTTTTAAAAATTAAATATGTCTATATTTATATGTATGTTACAAAGAAAAAAAACACCTTGGCATGTTAACAGTGCCTATATTTGGGTTTTGGCATTACAAAGGATTTTTTTTTTCTCTTCTTACACATTTTAGTAGTTTTAAAAATTTCTACAGGGATCACCTGTGATTTAAAATAAAAGTCAATATACATTTTAAAAGATCATTTAGCCTGTGTATTGGATCAGATTGGGAAATTCCAGCTGCACCTTTTGTTGGTCTGTTAAAGATTTTCACCAAATTATGTAGATAATTATGCAAACATTAAAGCTTATTTTATCTTCATAGAAAGCACTTGGAGTTTTCTAGAAATATTTTGTTTATATATTTATGAATTTGGTTTCTATTAATTGATATGAATTTTATATTAATATTATACTGTTTATACCTATAACCAATAAAATCATCCATTTTTTTTTCTTGCCTTAGCCTTTTGTTTTTAAAATTGTTATGTATTACCTGATTCCTTGTCAGGGACACAGTTAGGGTGTGTTACCATAATAAACGGAGGGTCTCCAGGCTTATTTTTAATTGCTAAACTTTGTGTTTAACAGCGTGAACATAGAATGGTGAGCATTCTAGGTTTTTCTTTTCTCAAGTTGTCAGTGTAAATATGTGAAGGCATTTTAAAATATGAGGGTCTGCTTCCATTAGCCGTCGTGATTATTAATGTAGAGAAGGCTCATCAAACATTTGAAATAAGCTGAAGATTCTGAATTTGTCACACATCTTGGAGTTGAGTCAGTCACTCACTGTTCCTTTTCATAGACTTCGACAAAAACTAGCCTGGCTAATACAAAAGGACTAAGATCAGATGTTTCTGATTGCTGCTATTTGACCATAAAGTAAAGATCACCCTGTACACAGCATTCTGGATCCTTCTCTATTTGCAGTATCAGAAGCATTTTAACATGTGCTGAGTCTTATTTTTTTGCAAACTTCCTCATCTCAAATTAGATTTAAAACTCAAGAGCTAGAATGACTGCCCTGGTACCATCTCTAGGGTGTCCCATAGTAGCGTTGCCTACAGTGTATGCTGTCATCAACTGTAGTTTTCTAAACCAAATTGCATTTAATGATGATCAAGCAATTCAGGCTGCATTTGAACTTTGGATATACTTTTATTTTCCAGAAAGATGTTTTCCAATAGCCAATCCTGACTTTCTGAGACTCTAACAGATTGAGAGGCAAACAAACATATTTCTGAAGCACTTTCGGGTATTAAAAAGATAAATTACTATGTGAGTCAATAAAAAGTGTCACTTTTATGAAAATGTAGATGGAGATAGCACTATCAGGACAAAACCCAGAAATCTGTTTTTTATTAGAAGTGCCCTGCTTGTGTAATCTTGATACTAAGAGATGAGTGATAACTACACATAGTTTTATTTTGGTTGATAAAATTGAGAGAGATTATTGCTATAGCTAGTATTCTAAAAGGACATTTAAGCCACATCAGATTTAGTAGGTTTGCTCCAAACTATCTGATTACTTATTATTTATCTAATCTACAAAAAAAAACATATTAGAAATAAGGATATTTATAGATGATACATTGTCTTGATGGTCTGTGGAGTTTCAACCAAGTCTTTTAGAAGAAATGTATCCACAAGATGCCTTAGGGCCTCCCATTTCAGAATCCTTAGGAAAGTATAAGAGAAGAAAAAAAAACTCCACAAACGTGGGGTAGGGTATTAGAAGCGAGTGAGGAATGGGGAAACTAGGAGGAAGGAAAGACTAAAAGAATACAAAATCAGAACAGTAAAATATCTGTGAACATTTGTCCAATGTTTAAAACAATTCTATCCAATAAAACGTTTTGCCTTGATGGAAATGCTCTATGTCTGTGCTGTGCAGTGTGGTGGCCACTAGCCACATGTGGCTATTGAGCATTGGAAACATGACTGATGTGACAAAGGAAACTGAATTTTTTGTTTTATTTCCTTTGAAGTTTAGATAGCCACACGTGGCTCATGGCTGCCTTATGGGACAGCACAGGTTCACAGCTTGAGCACTCAAAGTGTGGTCCTGGTAAGAGCAGCAGCTGGCAGCTTATTAGAAATGCAGAATCTTGGCGCCCATCCAGACCTACAGACTTAGAATATGCATTTTAACAACATCCCCAGGCAAGTGGTATGAAAGTTGGAGAGCCACTGTCCTAGAGCAATTTTCACTTGCTAATTAATCACCCATTCAAAAAAGCTGGGAATTCTCTATTTTTATCATGGGCTGGCAAACATTAGCAGCACATTCATTTTATCCACAGAAGAGTATTTGATGCAGTAGGAGTGAGTCTTAATGGTGCTTGAACTGCTTACTCTGAATCTCTTCCAAATGTGAGCGAGGTGTACCCCACTGATTGATCCTTTGATTCATCCATTCATGAAACACAGAGTCCTTCCATGGCAGGTGCCCTCTGAGGTTTATTGAACATCTGTAGTTAAATTTGGACGTGTGCTTTTTTTCTCCGCAGTGAAGGGAAAGGGAAGGAAAGAGACAGATTACTGGGTTCAGTCTGGGGACTAGGATTAAAAAATTATCACTAAAATTTTTTAAAGCAAGGAAATGTACTGAAAGCTAGAATTGGAGAATGAAGTTGATAAAACAGTTCATAGCATTTGTCCCATTACCATCTGTCTTAATTTTGATTCCCCCCAAATCTGACTCTGAGACAAGACTTGGGTACAAGAGGTCTATACGGCAGTGATTCTAAGAACACAGTGAGTGGGGTGAGGATAGTGAAGCAGGGATGAGAAGGTCAATAAAGAGTACATTGCAGAGTGTGTCACAGATGTGGGATCTGGGCTCAGTCCCTCTTAGGGACACCTGAGAGACTGTGGGTGTTGGAGAGAGAACAATGCTGGCATGTGTGGAAACTGTCCACCTAAGTTTCAGGCGTCTTCTTATAGTGGTGGATAGGACACCCATGGGGTCTTCTACACCATAATAGAAATTACTTCTGTAATAAATAGGATACTACCCTGCAGAAAGATATCAAGGGCTGTTGGAAAGAGAGAGCTGTGAACCGGGATCCCAAATCTGACCTAGGTCTCCTATTGTTTAATTATTTGGGTTAGGTAAATTGCTCTGGAAGTGGAGTACTGGACTTTTAATCAGAGAGATTTTGCCCTGTTCTAATGTCTATGTTCCTCTGTACTCCTCCTTACCACTGTTCTGAAACTTTCCCTTTCCTGCTCTTTCCTATTCCTCAAGAGAATACTAAAAATAATCTATAAACTAATGAATCTCCCAAACACAGGTACGATTTGTTTGAAATTCTGTTTGGCTACTTCTAAGTTCAAGGTTTTGTGAGTATTTGAGTTATATTTTCAGAACAAAGAAAATGAGAGTGCAGGGTGTAACAAAGGAGGTTTTCTGTTCTTTGCGTTTATTTATGGTTTTCTCAAAAGTTATTTAAAGCAACTTACATAGGTACATAGTACACTAAGTTCTGGGTGAAGAGAAAACATGGCTAAGTATAAGAAAAGTCTTTTAGATGTAAAAATATTACATTAAATCAGATTCAGTTATATATTATGAAGTTGACTTTCCTACATAAAACAGAATTCTAAAGGCTCTGCAGAAAATCCAAGACACACGGTCACTCTAACTGCACAGGATGCCAAGGTATGTTCACTTACCTCAAGCAACTTTATGTCCCTTTGGGAGGTAAAAGATAGCCCCAAGAACAGGTAAAAATAAGCTTATAATAAGGGAGCACATTTTATGTAGTCATATGAGTAGAACTGGAAGGAGATTCTGTGGATATTCAGGAGAATGTGTGCGTGAGAAAGAGCAGAGGAGACACCTGCTGTAATTTAGCATGGTCAGTAAGGTCTTTAGCACTTGAACTGAGTCTTAAAAAATTAAAGATAGGTGTAGAGACCTTCAGTGAAATTATGCAAATAGAGTTGGGCATGATTGTGTTGGGTTTAGGGGGCCATGTGTACATAGAAATAAAGAAGAATATTTGGCAGATAAGGAAAGATACAGTTAGAAATAACCAGGGCCAGGCATAGAATTTTAGGGGCATAATCTTTGGTGACTCTTCTAGAGCTGAACAGACCAGATTTGCTATACATATATTTTTTTTACAAAGTGGAATTAATCATGGCAATAGGATTTAATTGCTCCAATAGTTCACTTTCTTTTCAGTTCCATAGAAAAACAGTTTGGGTTTATTCATTAATGAAGTCATGCATTTATTTGCTTTTGTTGAGCGCCTTGTACTAGAACTATAACACTGAACAGGACATGTTCTCTCCTTTAGAAGAGCTCATGCTACGGGTTGACAGACAGTTACAATTCAATGCAATAAATCTTAATAAAAATACCCATGAAATTATATACAGTCTAATGAGATATTCCAATCGATTTGTTATTTAATTCCTATTTTCAGTGGAGTCCCATATACTTTATAAGAAGACAGAATGTCTAAGGGGAATATCTTCTGAGAGAAAATCCAATTTGTCAAATATGAGATGCCCATATTTTATTCATGAATAATAGTTCCGTCTGGCAGGATGTCCTCATGCTCACTGAAATGGGCCTATTGACCCATTCTAAGAAAACCAGGCTGCTCACAAGCATTATACATAGGTTGTATAGGTTGTCATCTGCTCCACAGTCTCCTTGCTGGGATGGAGCAGTAACCTGCTTCTCTCCTGTTAGGTCCCAGCCTGAGGCTCTTGTGGGTACTTCCCCAGGAAGGGTGCCAGTGTCTTCTGCAGGTCAGCTAAATTGTCCAGGCTGGAGATGGTGAGAGTCAGACTTAGGTTCCCATTTGCCCTTCCTCTCTCCCCATTCATGTTCAGCTTTCCTTCCTAACAGCCGGTCCTGACCTGTAGTCACTTGGGTCTCACCAGGAAATGCAATGGCACCAATCTTTCATAGACTTCTTCACCAGCCTCCACAATTTTGTAAGATGAACTTGCTCTAATAAACCCTGATTCTGTGTCACCCTGGGTGGCTCTGCCTACCTGATCATGTGCCGGCTCGCTGTGCCCCAGCCATCGGGCCACCTCCAAGCACCACACATGACGTGATCAAATCTGTCACTGAATATCTTCAGAACATGCAGATCGTGGCTTTTTGTTCACTTACCCTAAAAAGGCCTCAGAAATGAGCACACAATTATATGTAAATTCTTATTTTATTCAGATCTGCAGTGAGTAATGAATGGCAGTCTCTCATCTATTTATGGAGCACTTTCTAAAAGCTTTCTTTGTTCTTCCTTTTTCTTTACTTTTTCAAAGGTGATCTTTGGGTTTTGCAAAAGTACATTGTAATGAAAAAAAATCAGAATCTTTACATTTTTAGAAAAAGGATAACTACTTTTGAATTTCTTATCCAGCTATAGGCTAATTCCCATACAATTACTAAGTTTTCTAGATGCTCAAACACACCATCCTGGAGAGAGACTGGATGAAATGATGCCCTTTCCCCAGGGCTTCTGGAGCCCCCTGCCTACACAGATGAGCAGGGAAAATGCTGCAACTTCTCAGGGTCCCAGGAGAACCCTTCTTTAAACCCTGTCTGTATAAAATACTTCTTGTCTGTTTCCCTTAGCTCCTTAATATAATTTTTACGTGATTATTGCAGCTAAGCTCATTAATGTAATTTTCACATGATTATTGCTGCTAATGATTATGTAAGCACCCCTGATCATGTGGAAAATTAAAGATGTTAAATTAAAATATTGACACTGATGTTAGTAAGTAATCGTTGTTTAAGATGTCTATGTTTTGAAAGCTTTTTTTAACTTAATTTTTTGAAAATCAAAGTTAACATGTCTTTGGTGTGTAAAATTACACCAGCGACACATATTTTGAGCTTCACACAATGCTTAACAGATTTTAGAATACTTTTATGTGGTGCCTGCATTTGGTAGGTGGAAGTTCTTTATATTTTCAGAAATGTGACTTTAGTCACAGGCCTGGGACAGTGCTTGGCCTCAAAAAAGCACCCAAAAAATGTTAGTTATAGTTATTAAGATAATTTTGCATCGAGGCAATAGTGGGTAATGGGGCCATTTATTTGAATGAAGAGCTTATTTGCAACTCAGATGTTTATGTATCCAGTTTGCTTATAATATTTGACATTTTTAAGGTAACTATATTATTAGCTGTTTTAACATTGTGGTAAGTTTGTCAATGTCCTTGATTTGCAGGCCTCAAATATCTATATGTGCAGCAGTTTGTATCTGAAATTATTATAAATGGATTTTTCTATTAGAAATGAGCCTGTCAAAGTTCCATTATTAAATAAGGTCACAGCAGTAATTCTTATTAATGGAGCTGATTTCTGACAGCTCTGAGGATACTTACAAGATATTTATAAATACTCACTTTCATAACAGAAAATGCCCTTGATTTCCTTACCTCTAATATCTGCACTGTGGATTGTAATGAATATGAGAGAAGGTCCTGAATAAGCTAAATGAGAACAACCAAGCAGAGCTGGGATGTCAACTAGTCACTGTTGCTTCTCTAGGCAAGCTGCTCCTATCTATGATCTTTGCACAGGACCTAGCAGAAGTTTTTAAATATTCTGTGGACCCTCAGGTTTGCTCGGGGTTATTTGAGACCATAAATATTAAGTCTAAGAGTGGTAAAATGCTATTGAATGGCTTACAGAGCATTTTTTAAATGTTGTCTTTTTCAGCAAATACAATTTTGAAAGCTTCAGCCCAGTACGTGAGATTGGTGCACTTAAGTAGCTAAAACAAGAATGTCATCACACAGTGCAAGGCTGTACCTCAAAAACTCCAGGTGTAACAAAAACATCCAAATCAGAAAGAAATTTTTCCCCTGTCATTCAGAATTAAAGCTTAGTGGCAGTGCATGTTTTGAATGTCTGTTTTTGTTTTAGGTACCTGATGGAATAGACCAGTTTGACAATCTGAAAGAGAAATCTAAAAACTCAGCTGTCCAATGGATACCATATCCCTAGCAAGAGACATACTAAGGGAAGGATGTAACTCAGAGAAATAAGACACAGGATTCAGCTTTCCCAGTTAAGCTAGTGAAATGAAGAAATAGCATTGTTACAATGTGGGAAAAATGAACCCTACAACCTTATCATTATTTGTGGCAGTCAATGATGTAACGAATTTGCTTATGTAGTTTAAATGTTAGGCAGTTTTATATGTACCCACATTGCCTTGCCTTTAGGCAGTAAATTGCAAATAATGTATAACCTTGACCTTCTTGCTCTGAAAATGTATGGGACCTGTCATTTCAGACAGGAGCAAAAATAAGGGGTATAAAGCAATGGGCAGGGTTTTTTTGGTTTTATTTCACATTTTTCAAACCCTTGAAAATCAAACCCATGGAAATAACAGAAGTTTAGGTTCGGAAAGGGTCTACAAGGTTCTTTCACCCTATGGGGCAACAGGCCCATCAGACGCTCTGCAAAGAAAATGTTCGATGATTTAATAAACTTGGGAAGCTTCATGTGCCATATGGCATTTTTGAAGAGTAACAATTCACATTAGCATGTTAAAGTCCAGTATTAAAGAAACCATTTCAAGTTACACCCAGTGAAGCCCAAACTTACTTGACTAGAGATCCCTTTTATGCCCTAAAACTTTTGCACACTGGTAAATGTTTATTTAATCCAAGCTTGAATTTGTCCCGAGTGCTCAACCCATGGTCCTTGGACCAGCAGCACCATCACCACTCAGGCCTCGTGAGAAATTCAGAGTCTCAGGCCCCAAGATCTGCTAGACCAGTGCCTGAATTTTAGCGAAATCCTCAGCTGGTCCACAGGTGGGTTCACGTTGGAGAGGCATGGTCTAGTATGCACTCTAACTTAACCACCTTCACTTCTATGTAGTTAATGTCCTGCTGAGAAAATATCTCATGCACAGAATTTAAATTACTTGGGTACCCTGGAGAACTCATTGAACCCAAGCAGTGTCTTCATGTGCCTCCTCTCTAGGTCCTGAGATGTTGGGAGAGGTCTTTGAAAGCCTGAAAGAGCCTTTACAACCTGCTCCATTGGTTTTATCAGTTGTGGGTGATGAACCTCTAGATTATAGACAGCAGACGAGCTAGCCTGTCCCTTTTCCTTGGCACAGTGTCAGCTGCTGGAGTTTATAGAACCAGATCTATTTAACAGAAATCAGAGCATGACTAACACTTCAGAAGGTCTGCATATGTGCAAATAGGGCAGGGAAGTGCAGAATTGCAGCTTGCTGTTGAAAATTGCCATTGATACTGTAACATTCAAATATGATTATTGGTTTGTTATGACAGGTGAATCACTTATGAGAAAGCAAAACACGGCTCATTATGCAAAATGTTCGAAGAAATATCTCTACTAGAAGCAATGAAATGTACAGTTGACTGAGAGGTGGCAAAAGAGACCTTCCTGGGGCGATGGAAGTGTGCCTGTATCTTGATAGAGGTTTCATGGGCATACACATTTGTCTGAAAAAAATGTAAAATATTTTGTCTTATGAAATTTAAGTATGGTTGATATTAGGTGCAGCAATACAGGCTGTCAGGGTTACTTTATGAAAATGTGCAATTGGAAATGTGGAGAGTATTTTATTGGATGACATCTCCAGGTTACTATGTAGGCTGGTTTACGCTGACCTCATAGGCAGCCCAATCTGCAATGCCAGCTCTCCAGAAAAGCCATGCCTAGGGGAGCCGTAGCATGGGCTCTGGATGTAGACAGTCAGGGTTCAAATCTCTGTAGTCCCCCACAATCTGGGGCATGTGACTTGACCTTTCTGTGCTAGTTTTCTTATGTGCACTTAGTGATCAGTAAACAGTTTACTGAAGCTGCGGTGTCTGGTTTAATAGAATCAAGGCTGTCTCTTGAATAATGAGAAAGAGCCAATAACTGGAAAAACCAAGACAGCATTCCAGGTAGAGGAAACAACAAGAACAAAACCCTGAGAACTGAGAGGTTGCAGCATGTCCCAGATTCTGAATGAGGTGCATATATCAATATTTATATTAAGATTTTGTCTTCATAGAAACAAAAACTTCTGCATTAAGAATACTTAAAAGCTTAGCTAAGACTTTTATAATACCATCTGATTATACTAGATTTACCTTTTCTCCCTTTAGGATAGTATATCAACTCAGATTGAGCAATTCCTATTAACATTGGGATGAAAGCCAAATTAACAACAGAAAGACATGATCTTCAACTTTGGCAGGGGCTGTATTTCTGTTCACCCCTGCACCTGGCCAACTCTATGAGATAGAGACCTAATAATGTTCACTGATATATCTCTTAGAAGCTTCCCAGAGTACCTTGCACTTAATAAACACAGTTAATATATAATCAAGTGAAATGAATTGAATTTGAAAGTGTGGATCACATGCACGAGAGCTTGAGATCCAGCATTTAAAGAAAGGCTCAGTGTTTAACTAAGACTGCCAGTCACCCACACAGTTCAGAAGCTGGGCCCACTCCTTATCACTCCCAAGTTTCTTATGGCATTGCTAGGCCTGCAGTTTGTCCACCCCCAAAACAAAACAAAACAAAACAAAACAAAACAAAAAACATATTACAAAACCACCACCAACAGAACACCAAAATGTAGTAATGAAAACAGACTTGCTCCCACTACTGTGAGTTCCAAGATAGGCTGCCCACAGCAAGAGTTTACGACACTGCAAAATATCTGGTGAAGATTCACATTTGAGTCATAGGACAGGAATTCAAATATTTATTTCTAAGGGGCTCAGATAACACACATTTACATTTGATAGATGACAGGGTATTTGTTCAGTCACATGTCCAATATTTGTTATTTTTATCAAGACTAACAACTTTCTCTGCTTTCCACCACAGAGCACTGTTTTCACACAGAGGGGCTCACTGAGCACTCGTTTTTAGTTGAAAAGTGTTTGATTCAATACCAGACCAGATGGTGTCTCTTTCTGTCAACTCTCTCCTTCACCTGCACACTGGGATTTCTTCTAACATCAGGATACATTAGCCCTCTGGCTGCCTTCTGCCTCTCCTAGCATCATTTCCGGAGTGTGAAGTGAGCACAGATGGGCCAATATGCACATGATGGGTCCCTCCTCCACACTTACTCATGCTCAGAGATCCCTAGTCAGGGCACCTGGGCCAGTGCTTCTCAAACTACCATGTGCATCCAGCTCCTGTGGGGAACCTTTTAAAAGGCAACTCCAATTTAGCATGTCTGGGAGGGCCTGAGATTCTGCGTCTCTCAAAGGTCCCAGGTAATCCCAGGTAATGCTGTAGACTACGCTCTAAGTAGCAGAGGTCTAGAGGGAATTACATTTGTCACTCTTCTGGAAATGCATCCTCTTTTTGTCTTTCTTTTTTTAATCTTTCTTTAAGAAATCCCATTCTCATCCTTACTTAAAACATAATTGCATATCCCTTGCCTCAGAAATGGGTGGATATAAACCTTTTAGGCCATGAGTGTAAAACAAAGCTAGTATTACACACCATCGGCTGTCATGTCCACTATGTTGAGGCCTTAATTCCTGGGTTTTCCCTCGCAGTGAGCTGGCGGGTTAGGCCTAAACTGCATTCAATTTTGTTTCAAATGCTTTTTCATGAGAGAGCACTTCTGTCCTGCTTTTATAGCTTCCTTCTCATTTTTCTGGTATCTTACAGCAGGCAGTGGGAAACCTGCTTAAGCTCACCCCGCTTTTACTTTGAGCTTTATGGTGACACTTTTCTGGCACCACTGTCAGCAGATTCTGCTTTAATGCGGAGTTGAAAGGGCCACGGGAAGTACTGCTTCATTTCTGTCTGGGAAAGCCAGGGACTCGCTGACAATGGGGTTTCTTCCCCTGAAATGTGGAAGATGATTAGCAAAAAATGACACACAGCACAGCCATCATTCTTCACTCGAGTTGCATGAGCAATGTGATACTTTAACTCTCTGTAGTGTCTGGACAAGGCCTAAAATAAATCATAATGCTAAGGGAAGAAAAGTTCTATTTCTTTCCAAGGGTGTTTGAGAAAGTAGGAAATCCATTACAATTTGATTTTCACTCCATTCATGAAAAACCAGACAAGCTAACTAGCGTGTATTTGTTTGCACACACATATGCAAGCATATGCACACACACACCCGCAAACTTGAAGCTCAGAATAGAAAATTGATGAGCAAAATGGAATTTAAATTTGAACCCTTCTTTGTGGTCTACGTTCTAGACCTTCAAAAATACAGGATGAGCTGTTCAGAACACAGAGGGAAAAAGATGAACTGGGTGGAGGAGGATGAGAAAGTGCCGAAAAGTGATTGAAGATTATTATAACAAAATGATTTTCTAATAACGAAGAATTTGAATCTGGACATACCCAGATTTATAGGTTAGGCTCATGGAAGATGAAAGCCCAGTTTGTTCTCCCAACCAGAAAGTCTAAAAGGAAACTGGACTTCTGAGGATTGAAGATTTAAGCCTTGAATTGTGGTTCTCTAATTGCAGTTGGTCTTAGCTGACTTGGAAAATACAGGCATCAAGTGGAGCATAACGTGGGGGTAGGCTGCACAGAGCTATCTGTTGAATGAGACAGTAAAAAGACTGTGTTTGAATGATACAGAGGAAAGTGGATAAAACCAGGGGTGGTCCAGACGACAGGAAATTCTCAGCTGAAGCTTCCATGACCTAAGTCTCAAAAAATAAATCTGAAGTCAACTTGAAGAGTTTGTGTGGCTGTGTTTTGATAACGGAAAACTGAACAGGAAAAAATGTGTAGTGTCAATAGGATGGGCAGGACTGTTCACTCCTGGTTTGTATACCTGAATCCACACCAGCTCCTTGTGGGTTCCTGGACCCACAAGCACTTCTCGAATGCCAGCAGGGTATCTGAGAATTCAACTCAATTCTGATGCCATCTGCCCAGAGGCAGCACGAGATTCCCCAGGTGAAGGACTCCATCCTGCAAAACTGCCCTCCACCCCCAACTCCAGATGTCAGTTGCAACTGTTACCTGTGCTTCTAACTGCCTACAGATGAGAGGTTCCCACCACCTCCCCTTTAGGTCTAATTAATTTGTAGAGCTGCCCACAGAACTCAGGAAAACACTCACATTTACCAGACTATAAGGGATACAAGTTAACAGCCAGGTAAAAAGATACATATGCCAAGGTCCCAAATAAAGAAGACTCTATCCTTGGGGAGTCTGGGGCCTGGCTTGCTGGCATACGGAAGCATTCTGTTACCCCAGGCATGGAGGCTTTCTCTCCAACAAGGAAGCAGTAAAAAGGGTGAGATATACTCTTCTCCTGGGTTTTTGTGAGGTCTTCATTGCATAGTCACGATTGACTAAGTGGTTGACCCTTGGCTGATTCAACGTCCAGCTCCCTCCCAAAAGTCTCTTATTAACATGCCAAGACACCCATTTCACCTTTAAGGCTCTTGAGTATTTTCAGGGTCTGTAGATGAAGACCAAAAATACCTGGGAAATCTATATTTGGTCATCGGAATGTCAAAATACATATTTTTTTATGACATTATATCACAATACTCTCTCCCCCAAAACCACTATTGAACTGCAAAGCCATACGAAGTGTTATGAAAGAAAGTGTAACAGACTAAATAGAAAGTTCCTCATTGCTGGAGATGAATTCAGAAATGTTCAGGGAGGCAGATGGCTGTGGGCTCAGAAAATCCAGACCATCTTTGAGAGAAACTGTCTTTGACAGAAGCATTGACAAATGATGGAGAACGAAAGTGGTGTCAGAAGTTAGGAGCCTCTGTGACTTCGTCTAGGACTTTGCTTGGTGTCTTTGTCAAATACTTATTGGAAACATTAGAATTAAGGAGAAAAAATTTTCATTCTGTCCCGTGGCAGTTAGCAGAGAACCTGTTGTGGATCGTGGATTAGATATGTAATTCGGCTGCCATCAGTAGTTCCTGAACAAGCAGGGCTTCTTAAAAGCCTTTGCAAAACTATGTATGTCCAGAGGAGATGAGGAAGTTCCTGAATCTATCCACACATTGTCTGCGGGGCCCTTTATTCCCTTGTGTCGTATCTGGTCCTTCTCTGGGGACATGCTGCAGAGTTTGATTTCCAGAGTAAGAACAACTGACTTGGATTTTTTTTAACCTTCTTTAACTTTTTAATAACTAAATGAAAAAACTTATGGTGGGAAGACAAGAGAATTTCCCAGTAGACCTTTTGAACTAGAGTTCATAGGTTTCAGTGACACAATGATATTTTCTATCAATCTTTTTTGTTTGTGACCTTTATGTGGGTTATGGATTCAATTTTGTAGATTGGGAACTACAATTTTAAAAAAATGAAATAGAATATAATAGAGCCAAGTACCTTACAATAGAAAATGTCAGAGCGTATCAAGCTAATAAGGTTAAATGCTGGCTTGTGAAATGTGTGTCTCAGTTACATACATACATACATGTATCTATGAGATTGTGAGTGGTGATGTCAAGTGCATTACAGCTGGAGGGCATGACCAGAAAAATGTAAAGCCATTGATCAATATCAATTTATCTCTGTTAGGAAGATTTTTCCATGAAGCTCTTTATGGTAAAAGGAAGGAAGAACACCAACACCTTTGCTGATCCAGTCTGCATAGGTATTTTAATCCTTTCAGCCTCCCATTGAAATAGTCATATGTTTTGCCATGTTTACAGATGAACTCTCATTGGTTTAAAAAGGAGAATTAAGTTTCAGTGACTTTTACACATAAATGGAGTCTTTCTAGTTGTTTGTGTCAGAGCCTGAATTTGAATATGGATCTGCATTAGTCACACCAAGTACATATGTTTGTCAGCGTTCAAGGTCAAGCAACAGAAGGGCAGGCCAAACTGGAAACACTAGAAGTGTATTCCAGGTGCATGCATGCTGTGTGATGAAGGCAGAGTCTGAATCTTTGAGTAAAGCCAGGGGTTTGTTTTATGGTTGAGCATGTAAGAGTGTGAATCTGAATACAGGTCTGAAACTAGAAGAGAAGTCCATGGGATAAATAGGAAAGTATGCCATGAATTTCAGGAACATTTGCAAAAGATCAAAGCTGAGTCCAAGATGGAAGAATTTCTCCTTAAGTAGAGAGAGTGAAAATGATTAGCAAAGACCTGGGAGACGGGAGAAAGGCTGTAGGTGATGTGAACTCCAGACAGGTTTAGAAGCGAGCAGAACAGGAAGTAGGTTCTTCCAGGTCTGTTTTAAGGCTGAGATTACTTTTCAGAAAAACTGGGTATGTGGTTGGAAACAACAGGGCTGCAAGCTGGTGTACCCCTGGACTGCTGGTCTCAGCATGACACTGCATGGGAGCAGGATGCACCCAAAGCCAGGCTGAGAACACAAGCTGCATGTGCGTGTTTGATGACCCTCCCTGAGAGGCTTCATGAACGTTAGGATTCAGACTGGTTCTAATGTAAGTTTCCTTTTCAAGGCATAAGCCACAGAACTACAGCAGCACTGATGATGGAAATTTCTATTTTTATTTTTCATCAAAAGAGAGAAAAGAAAGTGGAAATTAAATAGTGTATTTCCATCGGTTTGGAAATATAGTTTATGTTTATATTATGTGTGAATATATAATTATATATTGATTTTGCATGCATTAATATCATATTATACATGAATAAACTTATAGTGCTGTCTTATTCAATTAATTCTAAGCTCCAAATGAAGTGGAAAGAACACCAATCAAAAAACTACTTGCATTCAAGCACTGTTCCAAATGTTGGAACTCTATGTGAATTAACAAAACCTCTAAAATTAATATCAAGGGGCTGTTTTCACTATATGTGGTAGACAGCAGGCTTGAATATCGTCATGATTTGAATAGATAAGTTATATTAGAAGGGTGTTTACCTTCATGGAAGCATCACCCTTATTGCTTTTTGAAAAAGAAACAGAAACAGAGGAGAAGCAGGAAAGAGAAGGTGAAGAAGAGTTCTTTCTAACAAATGCAATGAATGTATGAATCCTCATGTGATTTTTCAATACTATAAATTGTTTCACACCTTTTCTCAATAAGTTTTGCCATCAAATGTATGTGCTGCAAACTCATGAAGCGATTTGTGGTTTTTAGAGATTTTAGGATTTCCAATTTACATCCCATGCTGTTAGGAATTGTAGGCTTGTATTTGGTATATTCAGTGTCATATCTACGAGGTATGTAAAAGTGTATACAGGGACTTCAGTGTTCATTCTCATGGTCCACATCTCTGGGTTTCTTTGTGTGTAGGCACATTCTACACAATTGTGTAAAGGTCTCCAGACAATTTAGTATTAACAAAGATACTTTGCAGTCTGGATTTTCATGTGAGGGTCTTAGAAAGGACAAAATGTTAGCTGAAATTTAATTAAAAAATTTGATTTGAAAGGGCTTGGATGCTGTATTAGTCTGCTCAGGCTGTCATAACAAAATACCAGGGAATGGGTGGCTTAGACAACAGAAGTATATTTCTCTCAGTTCTGGAGGCCGAGACATCCAAAATCAAATGATCCAAGGTGCCAGTGAGGTAGGTTTCACTTTGAGGCCTCCTCTCTTGCTTCTCTTGTAGACAGCCACCATCTCCCTGAGTACACATACGACCTCTTTTTTTTTTTTTGCAACAGGAAAGAGAGAGAGGGAGAGAGCTCTCTGGTTTTTTATAAGACCCCTAGTCCTATCATATCTGGACTCCACTCTTAAAACCTCATTTGATTTTTGTTACCTCCTTATAGGTCCTGTTGCCAAATACAGTCACACTGGGGTAAGTACTTCAACATATGACTTTTGGGGAGATGCCATTCAGTCCACAGCAGATGCTAAAATTCAGAACTGACTTTCGCTGCTTCACCAGATCTTTATGTACTGTGATTTGTGGCAGTTTTTTTTTTTTAAACCCAATTTCCTTTCAATTCCTTGTTTGTTTCTTTTCTAAGAAATTCTCTCCTGCATGATCAAAGTGAAAGGAACCTAGAAGTGGCATTTGAAGTTGCCAACATTAAACCTTTGATCAATGGAGCCTAGTTGCCAGCAGAACAAGGAGGAGAGATATTGTTCATCCATCTCAATTCACGACTCAGAGGTGCAGAAATCCAGCTGGCATGGAAAATGTTTCCTGTCCTGAGTTAAATTGAGCACTGAACCCAACATGCCTGGATGATTTGTCTTGGCTGCTCTCACAGAGGCAAGACAGTGTGTGACCTCGTCTAGCTTCACTATCTGCAGGTTTCTCCATCACATACGGGATCTCTTCACCAGTCTTGGCTAGAACCATTTCACCAGAGTCAACAGATTCAGCATCATTGGCACAACCAGCTGAGGTTACCCAAACTTCTAATTAGTCCCAGGAAGGTTTACTAATACAATTCGCTTTACAGAGGAGAGTTAGAACAGGAAACAAATTCCCTGTAGCATCCTGTCCTTTTTGTTTAAATACATGCTAGTTCATCAAGAGGAAAACTTCAGACTCAGTATCAGCAATATAATTTTAACAGCTGGAAATTTAACTTTCTAATAACTGTGAACTTTATAATATTGTAAATAAAACTTGACTCTCTAGTAACTATAGAGCAAGAATGGATTCTAGAAAAATAACTGGGAAATCGCTAATGAAGTGCTGAAGGCTTTAAGTTTGGGGGAGAATATGGCTATTTTTGACGTACCATGTGGAAGCCATTTTTGCCCACAGTCTCTGAGGGTCTCCTGTAAACATGGGACCTATGAATTGCAAGGCTAACCACCAGCTGTGTAGTGAGATTGCTGGTGTCCTGTCCTATCTAGGTGACCTTGGCAGGTGCCCTAATTACCTGTGCCTCACTTTCCTGGGCAGTAAAAGGAAGTAGTAAGCACCTGCCTCACAGAGTTGTTGCAGGGATTAAATGAGAAAATACATAAAGCACATGAAAAGGGGACTGGCACCAAGTATATTTTCAGGAAACGTTGGGTATATTGGCAGTTTTCATCATCACCATCTTGATCCTGATCCTGATCATCACCGCCGTGGTCATTGTTAATGGTTTTTATCAGACAATAAGGGTTGTGTCCATCTGATAATGCCCCCCTGCTAGTTGTCCTGGGAGTGGTGTGAATGAAATCCGTTTTCCTGTGGATGTTGAAAGAGTTTACTTCTAACAGTCTGACACCTAGAATAGTCGTGGGTAGCATCAGGGGATAATCTGTTTCTCTGGAAGATGGTACACTTTTTCCCATTGAAAAATATGAATGAGTCAGCCTGTCATAATTTTTTTTGCCCTTATTACCAGAAAATTACAAGATGATTTTCATTCACAGTGACTGTTAGTTTCTGTGACTAATATGTTTATTTCTTTCCTATTCTTATGACTTTGATTTTTCTATTCTTAAGCTAAAAAACATAATAGGTACGTTTGTGTATATCACCTTTTAGAATGAGACAGGAAGTTAGTTGACAAATGTTTAATTCATGTATTCATTGCAGGAAGTTTGTGTATGCATTCTGAAACTTAAACATTTTTTAAAGCATGGTCTCTATCTTATTATTTTTCATTTTTTCATTCATATAAAATTTTACTGACTGCCTACATGTGTCTAACACACTCAACAATAAAATTGCACAGGTAAGTAAGACCTGGTCCCTATCTTTATTGGTATGAGTATATAGCAGGGGACAAAACTATAAAGTAATAGTAATAATAACCCCTATGTAAGATCAGAAGATTGGGAATTTCTTTCTTCTTTACTGCTTTACCTCTACTCCTGGAACAGGTTGGATGCTCAATGACTATTTCTTCAATAAATTACTGTTCTAGGCATATTACATATACTAAAACTATTAAAACTAATATTTATTGAAAACTCATACTATGTGCCAAGCACTGTACTGAGCATTTCAACAATACCATGAGCCAGAAACAATTATTGTTATGAAACAGATATGAACATTGAGGTCTAGAGAAGTTGTCCATGGTGATATACTTGCATGGTAAGAGCTGGAAATATGTCTGCTTGGTTTCAAAGCCCATGCCCTTAACCAATACCCCCAACTCTTAAGATGGTTTTGCCCTAAAACTGCAGAGGTGGAGTGATAGTTTCCCCACTTCATAAGGAATGAAACTCAGATTTCATAAGATAGGATCTGCTTCATGGAAGGAAGGCTCAGACTGACAGTATCAAGACCCCAAAGTATGGAGTTCTGCATACACTGTCCAGCCTCTCCCATGCATAGACAATCAGGCATATAAATGTTCTGACAAAAATCTGTATACATTGTACTGGGACCTTGTCATGCAGACACGGTCTGTGATCCCATGCTGTATGACATGTCTGAAGTAGAATACCTGTTGAAATGAATTGAACCACAAAGGTTAACCCGTTAAAGACTCTTCACTACACTGCTTGTTCTTGTGTAGATAATACTATAAACATTAAGGCAGTTTTTATCCTTACCATACAAAATTATGGAATATGGATGTGGTAGACAGAATTCTGAGATGGCCCCCAGGATCCCTATACCCTGGTATCCATGTCCTCTATAGACCCTCCCCTTGAGTGTGGGTAGAATGTAGGCCAGGCTTCCAGCCAATGCAATTTTACACATGTAACTAAAGCCCCAAGTCAGTTGATTTTGGGCTAATTAACCTTGGGTAATCTTGATTAGGTGGAAGCCCTTAAAAAAAGAGTAGGCACTCCTTGAAGTGATAGACCATCCTTACATTACAGCTTGATGAAGTTAGTGGCCATGTTGAGGAACCTACATGCAACGGAAGTATGGTGGCTCTGGAAACTTAGGCAGCCTCTCTTATCTAAGGCAGCCAGAAAAGAGCCAGGGGCCTCACTCATACAAGTCAAGAAACTGACTTTAGCCAACAACCTCAATGATCTCAGAAGAGGCTTATTCTCCAATTAATTCTCCAGATGGTAACAGATTGGCTGACACCTTAATTCAGCCTTGTAATTCACTGTCAGAGGGCTTGGCGAAGCTGGTAGATGCGTTGTAATCTATTACACACTAAACTTGTGCCTTGGTGACACATCTGTTGTAACTCCAGCAGGTTAGCCAGTGTCACCATTTTGTCACCATTCTTATTCCTGCAGTTCTATTTCTTACAGGTAAGCTTTTGGGTTCACTTAAAAGTTAATATCCCATTACCTCATCAGATGCACTAAAAAGGCAAAGAGTTTTTCAAGGAAGCTGTGACTAGTTTAAGTACCTTTTGAAATATCATTATCATGGTTGACTAACTCCAGGTGGAAAGATGAACTATAATGAGAGTTCAAACATCTCTAATGATGACTTAAAATAATGCTAGGTGATCCCTAGCTAAGATAATGCTAAATTTTCTCTCCATGTGAGGAAGGTAATGGTGCATTCTCTACTTCTTTGTAAGTTCCATTATTAAGAATACTGAAAATGTGCATAGTTTTTTTTTTTAGCAACAACTATTGCTTTCTCACTAAATCTAGAAATCTCACTTTGTGTTCAGAAAAACAAACCAACAGGCAAACACACATTTCAAGGTAAAGCTTTTACACTGTTACTGCATGGAAAGACATTAAGACATTATTAATTTAAAAAATTTGTTATCACCTAACAATCTTCTTCTCTCCATATCTTCTCTCATATCTTTGGATCTTAATGTCTATTCATTCCCCTCCACATAACGCCCACCCCCTTGCTCTAGGCTTATAGCCTTTTAGCAAAAAATTCAAAAGAGAGCCCTACTTCTATTTGTTTCAGCAACATCCCTGGTGTACCTTTCACCGGACCAACTTATATTGTAGGCTGACCCTTGACTTAGTCACTGTGACCCTGGACTTTAATGCTTTTATGATCGGGAAGACCAGGTCTGGAATTTGTGCCCCTCCATATAACCACAAGCAAGGTCAATCAGAACTTTGTGGATGGGAGTTCTGTTTTCAAAAAAAGGGAAATGGATGAGAAATGTTTTTTACCAAGAAGACCTCCAACAAAAGGAAATTTTAGATAAATTTAGAATCATCTCAAGATTAGAGAGAGTTTGGGCAAGGAGAAAGAACATTTTAAGGCACCTATTTATTAAATATAAACTACTGGAAAGGAATAGACAACTAGATCAGTGGACTAGAAGGGAATAGGAATTGTTCAAATAGGCATAACTCATTTAGAATGGCTGCATGAAATGCTATTTCATTATTGTTCTATCATTTTAGAGATGTTACTACTAAAGTCCACGCCAACATATAAACATAAATCTTATAGTACTGAGCAATGCAGTGGATGTGTATTTCTTAAATAGCCTATCATCTAGTATGGTAAAGTGACATCCTAATGTTTTCAGCATCAATTTGTTCTCTGGTGTGGTCTCTCTATTTCTACCGGTATTTTGTATTACCATAACATTTCTGAACCAAGATGGCGGACAAAAATGTGCATTTGTTAGTTCTGTCAGTGGCCCAAGAGTGGCAAAGAAAAATATCCTGTTTGATGTTGAAATGCCACTTTTACTGGAGCTTTGGGAGCTCTCAGGACATTTATCAAAGAAATGTTAGCTAAAAGTACCCATTATGTAGTTGTTAGGTATTGGGAGATATCTTCGAAAACTTAGTGGGTCACATCTGCATTGCTGCAGCCTTAAGAGATTGACAGCTGGAGGAAAATAAATTACCAATAAATGATACTGAGAATTTGTGTCCTTATAGACTGCACCATAATGAGGCAGTCACTCCCTCAAACATCAATAAATGAACACGAATATATTTTATACATGACATTTATAAATGTTTTATTTTATATAATTATTTTATGTTATATATTATATACTTAATTTTTATTTTTTGTTTCTATATTTATTTTATATGTTTATACATAATTTCATATATGCTTATTGTTGGTAATTAAGCATTAGTTATAAGTGATATTTCCAATTAATCATGAAATGGTGTCTTCTGTGAAGGTATTGGAACAGTGGCTATCCATATGTAATGTAAGTAATTCTGGCACCTTTCTTCACACTATATAAACAAGTAAATTCCAGATGGACTAAACTTCTAAAACCTTGAGGAAATCCAAAATTACTGGAATATGGGAAAAATACTGTGGAGTAGGAGAAGACATTTTCTAGGCATGATACAAACCCCAGAAACCAGAAAGGAAAACACAGGCAGATCATCTACTTAGAACTGTTAAACTTCTGATGGTCAAAAGACACAGTAGACAAAGGTAAAAAAAAAGTTACATGTTTAAGGAAAACACTTTATAGATAAATCAGAAGGAAACTAAATATACATCATCCCTAACATGCAAATGACTCTTACACATCAATAAGAAAATGAGGCTCTTAGGCATCTCTGGAGACAAGTCCCCCTGTCTCTTGGCCACAAGATCTAGAGTGCTTCAGGAATCACTGCCTACAGCACCCGGCCAGGAGCTCTGGGGTCCGCTGGACGGTGTGCCTCTATGGCTTCTATACAGCAATCCCACGAGTTCAGTCCCTTTTCCAGAGGAACCTTGGAACCCAGTTCATTGCCACACTTCTGGACACAGCCACAAAATCCTTGGTCCTTACTCCAAACCACAGGGAGAGTATCTCCTTACAACTGGCCACAGGCTGTCCCACCTAGCCCCATGATGAAGGAAGCCACACACGCTGCTCTTCCTTGGCTGTTTGGAGCACATCTGACATTGCATGTGCCCTCCAGGCACTGCTTTTATTTGCTCTTTGGTTGTTGACTTTACTCCAAAAAGGGAATTGGGAGGAGGGTCAGGAACCTGCTCTTGGAAAACCATCTTCTCAGAATCCCTCTTTAGTTATTTTAAAGCAGCTCTTGAGAGCCTCCTACACTTTAAGGTTCCCTTAATCTACCTTTGTATCCCCAGTGCTTTGCTCAGAGAGGGCATTCAGTATATTTTTTGTTAAGAGTGAGCAAATGATTTAGCAGTTGGCAGAGAGCAAATTGCCCATTCGCTTTATCGTTCCCATCCACAGGATTCAGGGTCAGTGGCTGAAGTAGTTGTAGTAAATTACTAAGCTTTGAGCATCTAATGGGCATTACCACGCTGAAGCATTTCTCATGACTAACAATCTTAAAAAGAAACCTCTTCTTTTAAAGGCTTCAATAGATGACTGGATGTATTTTTTTCCCTAAAATCCATAAATACAAGTAGTATAAACTGTTACTGTTTCCTAAGAAAAGCTGAGCTCCAGAAATATTCAGATACTTAACCAAGTTGGATTTGCAGTTTCATATGGGCTCATACTATTCAGACCACATCCCAGATGAGCATCTGTTACTTTTTGAAGTTGTGTGGTATTTGGATATTTAGATTTATGACATTTAGTTATTTAGATAGGTGATATTTGGATGATATATGGATAGCAGATCTGTAAATAAACTGGGATCTTTTCTAATATTATGCCCCATCTACTGTATTTTCTAAAATCTGCCTTATATATGATTTAAACCTTTCCCCCTTCCTTTGAATGGCTAGACTTTCTGTTTTCATTTTGCTAGATGCTTGACCTTTTGCAGGCATAGACTCCTCATCACATACCGAAGTTCTTAAAGTTTTTAAAAACTTCCTTTGACTAAGTCATCCCTTGTCCTCTTTTGAAACTATTATAGCCTCTACTTTGTATTTTATTTTAATTAACAATGTATTATGGGTTTTCAGGCTTAAATGTGGGTGCATATATATTATCTTGCTATGCTTAGAGAAGTGAATCATATGAAAGCTTTTCTTAGCTTCAAATAATGTTGAACTGCAGGAATTTAGATTCCTAAATAATAAAATTTCACACCTTCAAAGCTTCTCTCATAAGAGTGTTTGAAATGTAAGCTGATCACATCAAGGTCACCATGAAATGGATGATTTAAACTAGTTGCATTTGGACAGAAATACTTACAGTTTGAAAGCCAGAAATCAGTCAGTGGCTGGAAAGCACATCTGTAAGGCTGGAAAATCATTTAAATGGTAGCCAATATACTGAGGGCAAAAAAAGGTTTAAATATTTGTGAGTCCTATAGCCAGTATTGGCATGGGTGATGGGAAATAAGAATATATTCTTTTTATTGTTCTGTTTCCATTATTCAGAAACCTTTGGATTTTTTAATTCATATATTTATTATCTAAGAAAACTGCTTACCAGTTATAACTGGAACATTGTAAGGAGAAGGGAATCTCAGAGCAAATAAACTGACTTCAGGAATCACTGCCTACAGCCCCTGGCCAGGAGCTCTGGGGTCCGCTGGACGGTGTGCCTCTATGGCTTATACAGCAGTCCCACGGGTTCAGTCCGTTTTCCAGAGGAACCCTGGGACCCAGTTCATTGCCCCACTTCTGGACACAGTCACAAAATCCTTGGTCCTCACTCCAAACCACAGGGAGAGTATCTCCTTACAACTGGCCACAGGCTATCCCATCTAGCCCCATGATGAAGGAAGCCACACACGCTGTGATTCTTTATGGTCCCTGGACTTTCTGCAGGAATTGATTGCTATATGTTATTCCATCACACACCTTTTAACCAGTGCAGTGCTTGGCTTTTCAGGGCCTTCTGTAGCTAGCACATAGCTAAGAAGTTAACCCAGCCTCACTATTTTATGGTAGAGAACTTGAGGCAGAACAAATTCAAGAGACTTTACTGCTGCCATTCAGTAGATTAGTCTTTTCCAAAAAGCAGTTATCACAAGAAATCTCGTTATTTATCTGCAAATAAATAGCTATATTTCTTGACAGCAGTTCCAGTTATTATCACTGTGTACCATTAAAGTGAAATCATTGTTTCCAACAAGTGATATTCCACTTAAAACAGTGTTGTTTCTTCATTGGCATCAAGCATCTATGGTTAGTTCTATAGAATTTGAGTGAGAATCTTACCAATGTGATTCTCTATATTAAAAAATAAATTAAGAATCACGTGGTTATCGTTGAAACCTCTCTGAGAGTATCAGTTTTCAACCTTATAGTCTGTAATAGGATTCTTACAGAAAGGCCATTAGCCAAAGTTTTCCTGCCTGTGATAGGAATTTCTGAAAGGTAGAGTGGTTGCTCCGAGAGAGACTTGGCTTTGAATGAATCTTCCAGCCAAGGGTTTGCATACCTTGCAGTGGACTGGTTGCAAAAGATAATCTAATCATAAAATAAGACATTTGACCATTGTGACTCCAACTCATGTCAATAGAAATAATAAATAGTCCCTATTCTGGGACGTTTGCTGAGTGACTTAATATTTATTTAAATGTGGGTGGTTTTGCATGAACACTGGGATGGAACGAAACAATGGTTGCCTACCAGTGAACCAGGCAGATATTATGAGATGTGACTAAACTGACCACAACCAAAGTTATCTCTGAAATTATTCACACTTCCTAGAGAAGGATTCCTATGGAGAGATGGGGACGAGGGAGGAGTAGGACCCTCTTCATTTTGTCTTTAGGAAATATGACCATCCAGCTTGCCTTGCCCAACAATGAGGCTTTTGAACACTGGGATGGAACGAAACAATGGTTGCCTACCAGTGAACCAGGCAGATATTATGAGATGTGACTAAACTGACCACAACCAAAGTTATCTCTGAAATTATTCACACTTCCAAGAGAAGAATTCCTATGGAGAGATGGGGACGAGGGAGGAGTAGGACCCTCTTCATTTTGTATTTAGGATATATGACCATCCAGCTTGCCTTGCCCAACAATGAGGCTCTTTGTGTGGCCAGTCTCCTTAAACCAGTTTAAATATCAGTGCGGGAGGATTAACTGAGCAACAGCAAGACGCCTTACCATGGAACTGTTCCATAATTTTTATAAAGAGGCATTCTCTCAAGATAAATCAATATAAACAGGAAGGGTTTGGTTCAAGAAATATACTATTCTAGTTTGGATTTCACATAAAAGAAAAAAAGGGGAAGGCACATATATAACTGAATATAACTGAATCCAGAATATTTGTAGAAATAAAATAACTGAATACATTCAGCTTATGTGTGTGTGTGTGTGTGTGTGTGTGTGTGTGTGTGTGTGTGTGCGTGCAAGATATAGTTTAATGATTCTGGAGACTTGTTTTCATTTGAAAATTTTATGTGTGTTAAGTACTTAATTTTACCTCTTTATCTTTTAGAGAATTTTCCTAATTTAAAAAAATTTAAAGCCTAGTTCAGTGAATATCTACATAGTGAAAGCCCCAAACTAAAATTATCTTCTTTTGCAAGTAACTGAAGTGGGTTTTTCTTGATATAAATTATCAAGATTTACAGTACCATTTATTCACTTTTTCTTGGTTTTATTAATAAAACCCAGGGGGTTAGAATGCCTTTGTCATGCTGTAGAAACTAGAAAAACAGCCAAACATAAAAACTGAGCATGCTGGAATAATACTGTTTAATTACAAAATAGCTACTGAGTCATCCTATTCTTTTGAACAGTAGTGCAACTCAGAAAGACTTAGTAAAGCCCAGTTTTCTGGAAAGTAGAAAAAAATTGCATTTGACATTTTGAGTATAAAAGTATATTGTGATGTTTAATGCAAATGGTACTTGATTGTGGGTCCTGGCCTTGGACAATATTTTTCCCAAAAGTAAAATTATTGTCTAGTGTGGAAGTGGCTAGTTCCTCCATCTTGATGGGATTAAACCCCTGATTTTTGTACAGTAATGGAAGAATATGCCATTCAATATCAATTTTAAATTGACTTTTACCAATGTGGAAAAAAGATATTGGCAGGAAAGCCTACTGACTATTAGCCAAACTGGAGAAGCGATACATGCGTATTTTTCTGTTTGCTTCCTGACCACCTCCCACTCCATCCCCGTCTCCTCCAGTGTCTTATCTGCTCCTCGTTCTGGAATGGTGACTCTCATGGCAGTTTGAGCTTGGCCAGGGGGAGGCTGTCAGAGGCAGGGGCAGAGAATGTGAGGTGCTCATCTCCTACCTCCTCCTCCCTCAGCACCACATTTCTGGCAGTTGCTGAATTATCTTCCCAACTGCAACTTCCAACACTCAGCCCCTCTTTTATAGCTCCAGCACTCACCAATTACAGTATTTCTTTTTCTATCACACCCTGCCCTTGACCCCACCTCTTCAGGCCCAGGGGCAATGGTACCTCCCCACAGTGGCCAAGCCTGGGTGTACCAGCTTCCTTGTTGCTTCTCCTAAACTGCCAGCACCTCTGAGTTCTCCCTTCATGAAAGTCTCCTCACTAATTTATCGGGTTTGAATTTTTTGGGGGGAGACTGATACATGGCTTTTAAGCCCCTAGTTTGCAAATCCTTAGGCAAGCATAAGGTGACCATTAGGAGTCTGCATGAGTAGGTTGTTCAGTCAAGAAAGGTAGTATCCCTTTGCATCCTCACATAAAAAGTTGTTTTTAAATGAATGGGTGTTCATGATGGATTATATCTCAGTGTTATATCCTTTCTCTTCTTCTGATGAATTATTTTTATTAAGAAAGTCCTGAAGCCATCATAGAAGACGTTATTTTCAAAACTTATTTGATGTACAGCTTGGAAACATATTTAGTTCATTGACCAATAGTATCAGGATTCAAAGAGGTTTCAGTGATCTGGAATCCTGGGTATATAGAACTGGAGTTTGAAAATTGCACACAAATCACAGTATGCATTTATGAATGGATATACATCAAAGGTATATATGATTTGGTTTGATCCTAAATTCAGTGTGAAGCAACATTGTGATTTGGCTGCTAAGAAATATTCATTGCATTTTGGACCTCATTAAAAGAAGTCAAAGGCCAACTATAGTCTGTACTAGTCAGACCACATCTGGAGACAGGCTTGCAGTTTTGGGCACTTCCCTGGACAGGTCAACAAACAGGAGAGTTATGTGGCAAATGGTTCCAAGCACACAGGGCTTTTGAGTGCTGGATTTTAACTGCTTGAGTTTTATTCTCAATTCTTTCACTTGTTAGCTGTGAAATGTGGGCCAGTTGACTACTCAAATTCCTCAGCTCTGTAATGGGGACCCTAAGCTCTTGGGAGTATTCATTGAGAGAATGCCCGTAAAGCAGTGCCCCAGCATATTTCAAATACTTTATGAACAATGCCTAGAATGCTACTAATTACTAGGCCTGCACTTGTCTGGAATCCAATTAGAAGAGTAACAATCTAGAGTAACAGTCTAGGGATGTGCTGGCGAATAGAGTAGGCTTCTTTGGCCATGTGAGATTGTCCTCTAAGAAAGTGAATTGACCAGAGAAGTCAGAAGGAGACACTCAGAGGAAATTACAGGAACATGTATTTTGGCACAATATCAGAAATACTTTTCTAGTTTCTAGAAGTCCCACGAGGAAACAGGTTAATGAGTAATGTCTTTAGTCATTTGTTAACAAAAGCTGGATAATCACTGTGTGGAATAAGATTTCATCAGGAACTCTTGCAATAAGGGCTGGGGTGGGCGAGGGCAGGACAGAAGGAAAAGGTGGCAAAATGACCTTTAATTTCCCTTTGGGACTAGATGATTTCCGACTCCATGTGTATGTTGGACAGAATATCAGGAAAATGGCTGCAACCTTTGTTTGTATTCATGTTGCTCTCTTTCAAATCAGCCATTTGGCCGTAGCCCTGAGACATGTTGTCCCAACTGGATATTGACAGTCCCACCTTTACTTTCCTGTTAAGGTGGTTTTGCCTGCCAGAGACTCTGGGTAGCACACAATGGCTCCTGGGTTGCCAGCTCTGCAGACTTTTTTCAAGAAACTGTTTATCAGATAGGAGTTTACGAATTCGACCAAATCCCTTTCAAAAGGGATTCCTTCTCTTGACCAGAATGAAAAATGTATTGAGCAGGGGAAGCCCCTCAGGGTGTTTGTCTTTTGGCTCTGCCAGTTATTTTTATCCTAACTGAGCAGGCTCTGGAAACCTTAAGCACCCATCAGTCTTGCACCCATTTCTGTTTATACACTCATAGCTGACCACTGAGCTTCCCAAAGACACTCAGCCCAGAACACGTTTTTGGCAGGTGCAGAGCCTCTGTGTGGGAGAACGGCTGATACACTTGTAAGTAAATCTTTGGATGTGTTATGCTTAGAAGGCAGCAGAGGAAGCCCGAGCTGGCAGGGGAATTGCTGTCTTAGGGTGCCACTGAAGACAAATAACATGCCCAAGACTGTGAGAGTCCCGCCTTTATAAAAACTTGTTTTGACATCAGGGCTCCTACAGGGATGAAAATAGCAGTGTCCACCATTTTCAAGCAAATCTGGAGAAAAGGTCCATGTAATATTTCAGGGATAATTCATTTTTGAGAAATGAGCATCCTTTCTATGGACTCCTTTTTTTTGGAGGAGCATTTTTAGCTTTTCAAAATTTGCTTTGCTCCTCCATTTGGATTTTTGCTGTTTGTATGAGGGGTGATGAAAACAAAGTAAAGAAATGGGTCTCACACAAATCATTCTCAGTTGTTAAGGTTGCTTCTAGTTAGGGAACAAAATCGCACCTGCTGAGAGGCACGGCCCAGGCGATTGAAGGGGACACACCTGCAAGTCCCTTCCAGTCCCGATGTTTTCTGAGTCCGTGAGCACCAGTGAATGTGACATTTCATAACTCATCAGTCAGCTATTTTAAATGCCAGCTAACGTGACAAAGGGAATAAAAATGTTCTTAAATGAAAATTCAGTGAAAAGACTAAGAGAAATTGGATATATGTCTTTGGTTTGGTGAACAAGGCTGGCAATAAGAAAAAATGTTTAGAAATGTTTAGGAGAATGAAAATAATTTATTTTTATTGAGTGCTTATTACATGCCAGGTCCTCTATTAGGCATTTTATCAGCATTCTGGATTCTGTTATTATCACCATTTAATGGATGAGGAAACTGGATTGTAGATAATCTGAAGTAGTGTCATGAAGCCAACAGTAAACAAACACTCCATTATCACCGTGCTTCTCTACAGCAGATACTAGTGATTCACCATATGGGGCATCCCCTTGGTCCACCGGATTTCAGAGCAGCTGTCATAGACAGTTCACTGCATGTTGCCAGGACCTAACTTCAGTGCACGTAGCAGACAAGTTGGAAGACCACTCAGGTGTAACATAATGATACAGGGGATGTAACATACTTGAGGGACAGCCCTCAGTCAGTGAAATGACAGAGGGTAGTGTCTGGATAAACATGCGGCTTCTCTATCCCCTGGGAGGACAGTTCTGAGGCACCATTCCTCAGAGTGCCCCCAGCAGGACTGAGCCCCATTCAATGCAAAGTAGTAACAAACATTGCTGTATCCTTTATTAATAGCTCTTCCTTCATTATCTCATTATCCACACTCTTCTGTTTCTGGGATCACCTCCCAAATAAAGTACCTGCACTCATGTCCATGTCTGAGGTGATGTTTTTTGCAGGGGGGGAGTCAAACTGAAACACTCCCTAAGAATATTTAACTGCTTTGCTTGTTTTAGGGGTAATCCGACTAATGGACTACAGCGGCCATCAAACCTTGGGGCTATCACAAAACCCAAGTGTATTAGGGAATATTTCTGTGGCATCAAATCTCTAATGACATAATGGAACTTAATGAGAATATATTGTAATTTGCTCTTTGGAATTCAATTATTCAGTAAAATAAAAGAGAATCTCCACGCACATTCACATGGCTCCTTTCAAGTCTTCAAAAAGTCTAATGATTTAGCATGAATATTTCAAGATCATTTCTCCGAGGCTTCCCCCCATCCCACTCCTGGAAGTGTCTGCTATTAATTTCCTTTGTGGTTTTGCATGAATCAGAGATTGTAGATGAAATAATTGTGTTCTCATTCCTTCTGAAAAATTTCATGCTAGATCTCTTCCCGTCTACTCCAAACCTAGTATTTAGCTCTAATGGATTAAAGCAGCTACATCAGCTTGGGGAAGAGTTCTATTGAATGCAGTCAACAAAATCGTCACATACATTTTTCTCTCAGTTTCTCATCAGCCCCTGAAATTAATGGACAAGTAGAAGCACGCATTAGTTGGGCCCATTTTAGGCAATGTTGTATATGTGAGAACAGTACAATTCTGGAGGCAGAGACTTCCCTACCGTTGTCACGTTAGAATTCTCCCAATGTACTGCTGTTTTCTCTATGGCTCTGCTTTCTTGCAACTCTTCTCCTCAGATATCTGGGTGGCTTTGCTTCACGCCTCAAGCAGAGTACTGGAGCACACATACCTTTTTTCTTTTGCCTTATACAAGGCAAGATCCCTTTTCAAGAGCTCTGTTTTTAATACACATCTACCAGGGATTCCACACTCGGCACCAACAAAGAAACCTAACTGGAGGGTTTTTTTTGAGGAATTCTACCATTCATGACATATGACAAACTCAACAAAATTGGACTGAAATTAAAAACTGGTTCCTGGAAGCTCATACTACCTCTGACTGTCAACAACAATTTTGGGAAAGGACTGTGGTGTCAGAGCAAACATCAAGTAGATGTCTCTGCACTAGACCTCATCACCTTGCTGTTAAGTTGTAAAGAGTGGGCTTGTGCTTGGTGGAAACATCTGGCAAATGTGTATGGAATGCCAGCGAGCAATGCACAAAATGGCAAGATGATAAGATTCCCACTGCTGCTGTGCTCCTGAACAACACCAGCAGCAGGAGGAATGCTCACTCTTTACAGTAATACAGAAACTGTACGCTTGTGTTTATCACTGACAACATGTTTTTCATTTTTGAAACAAAGTGTTTGTTCATGGATCCAAATTCAGGTATGCCTATATAGGTCCGTATCACAAGGTTATTATCCTATTAAAAATTCACCCTTACCTTGTGATGAGAAATAAAAGAACTAGTTAAAAAAATGACAATTTGTATTTGCACAGAAATTTTAAATGGACTTGTTTATTTCTGACATATTGTGTGAACCCCTTTCAGCTTGCCTTATTTTAAAAAGTGTATTAAAATTACTTCTTATGAACTATTTCTTTCCTCCCTCCTTCCCTTCCCCTCTCTGTACTCTCCCTCCCTTGATTTTCCTCTGTTTATTTCTCCTCCCTTCCCTGTCTGCCTCCCTCCCTTCTTTGCTTCCTCCCCTCCTTCCCGACTTTCCTCCTCCTCCCCATGCCTCCAGCCCCTCCTTCCTTTCTCCTTCTTTGCCTCCATCTCTCCCTCCCTCACTCTCTTCTGTTTTCTTTCCTTCCTTCCTTCCTTCCTTCTCTCAGTCATCCAAAAACCCTGTAGTGTAGGTGTAGGAGGGAATTGTTTTAATTGATATGCACTGCAAGGTTCCCTGGAACCCAGTCTTGGAATTCTGCCCTGTGTTGAAAACTGCTATCAACCATACAAAGAGATCCACTAGGAAAATTTGAAACGATTTCATTGATGGATATTTTGTTCAATGGTAATATTCATGAAACAACTGTACTTCAGGCAGTTTTCAATTTGCAAAATGTCATCCTATTTTAGTTTTCAACTCTCTGTTCTAGTCCCTCTGCTAGGAAATAAACACTTTCTGGTAGAGAGAAATTACTCATTTTTAAGTTTTCTTTTCTATTTTCATTTTTGTTTAATCTCTTAACCTTTCTGCCAAAGCCAGAAGTTCAAGAGAAAGGTGTGTAAGCCACTCCTGGGAATTCGTTAGCTATGTGTGAGCATACGCCAAAATGCAACACGATCTACTGGAAAAACATGGAGATTTTAGGGAGAAGAATTAGATTCACCTCCCAGTTCTGCCATTAGCTAATTGCCTTGGGCAGGCATCAGGATCCTCATTTGAAAATTGAAGTTCAATTTCAAAACAGTTACCGTGTCCCTCCAATGTGCTAAGCATATGCTGGCATGCTGGTGATGCAAGATGAGTGACATACAGGTGAGGTCTTTGAGGAGTGCCACAGAAGAGAAGGTGATCTACAACACGTAACGAACGGTCTGTGTGCTAAAACAGAGCCAGCTTCTACACTGGGAGGCTCTATTAACACTGCTCAGAGAACCATGAAAAAGAAGCATTAGTTTCTGTCCAAAGAGACTGGAGGGGGCAGAAAAAGCCAAACAAAGAAAAATGGTACTTGATTTGGTTTTTGAGGTTTGTATACAGGTTATTATACCAAATGCATACATTGGAGGGGTAATATCCTGGTCAGTACAGTATGAGTTAAATAACTGCAGGACTCAGGAGGGGCCTGAATGGAATGTTGGAGATGGAAAGCGTGGGAGATGGCATACCGATGACCTGTAAGTGACAACACCATGTTTGCTTGTCCATTCAACGTCACTGAGTTCACCAGCTGTCATGGACACCAGAATTCCAGCTGTGAGAATTTCCTCTGTTCATTTTAAACCCAGGCACAAATCCACTCACCTTGAACCCTGCTAGACTTTTCATCCTGGTCTCCTCTTCTTCTCTGCTTCTTGCAAGTGTTATAATGCAGTCTGGAATGGTAACTCTGTTTCTGGCACTGCGTCAATCCCAGGGTGCGCCCTCCTGCCACTACCCCTCAGCTGCAATCCATGGGCAGGAGCCCCCTGCCTCTGAGTCTGGTGTTCCCCTCACCAAGCCAGCACAGTGCCCTGTAGGTTCTCTTGCGAGCTGAGCAATAACAGTAGCCCATGTCATCACTTCACCAGGCTGTTTTGAAGAATAGAGATGATAATATATGAAACATGTGTTCATTTTTGAAGAAAACAGGGCTTAGATTTAAAGCCTGGCTCTGACTAGGGAGCCAACGCAAATTATTCAACTTCTCTTGGCCTCAGTTTCCTCATCTGTATGATGGGCTGGTAGTACCTACTTAATACAACTGCTCTGAGAATTTTCACTCAACAAATATGAACCCTTGCTATATATAGGTTGCTATATATAGGTTACTATTGAGGGGCCTGGGGATACAGCAGAGAACCAAGTCCCAGTCCCCTGGGATTCAGAGAGGAAGGAAGCAGTTAATATCAGGTAAGGATTGGAGGCTCGATGAAGAATAACGAGAGAGAAAGGGAGAGAAACAGAGTAGTGGTAGCAATATTGTCAGGAGTGTTCGAGGAAGGCCTCATATCTGCATGAAGTGAAGGAGCAAATGATGCAGAAATCTGGAAAAGCATTTTAGAAAGAACAGCAAAGAGGCTCTGCTATGGACTGAATTGTACTCCCGAAATTCATAGGCTGAAGCCCCAGCTTCAGATGTGACTATGTTTGGAGATAGGGCCCCCAATGAGGTGACTAATACTGAATGAGGTCAGAAGCGTGGGACTCTAATGCAATGGACTGGTGTCCTTAGAAGAAGACTCCAGGTCTCTCTCTCTTTCTCTTTGCACATGCCCAAAAGAAAAGCCACATGGAGACACAGTGACACAATGACACAGTGAGAAAGCGGCCACCTCCAAGCCAGGTAGAGAGGTCCCACCGGAGGTCTCTGTGAAAGTGCCTTGATCTTGGACTTTCAGCCTCCAGAACTGTGAGAAAATAAGCTCCTATTGTTTAAGGCAGCCAGTCTGTGGTATTTTGCTATGGTACCTGAGTAGATGAAGACAGGCCCTCAGGCTGAAATGACCTTGGCATGTGGCTTTAGACGTGGAAGTGTTGGGAGAGGGTGCTGGGAAATCAGATGATGAGGTAGTCAGGATCCAGGACACCTTTGCTATGATGGGTCAGGATTTTATGTCAAAGGTGATAGATGTCTTTGGAAGGTGAGCTTCTAGAAGTGTCAGGCTAAGACATGCTTTTAAAAGGCCAGTCTGGCTGCTCTGGAAAATGGACTCTGCCTAAGGGAGGCATGCCTTGGGGAGAACATTAGATGGATTTGGGGAAGAGCCTGTAGTGGAAATGGTGAGCACTGGTGGGGATGAGTTTTTGGAAATGAACCTGGCAAACTTGGTGGTGGATTGGATGCAAAGTGGGACGAAACAAGTCAGGATGCTTCACAGGTTACTGGCCGAGCCACTGGGTGAGTGGTGTACTTTGTGGACACTGCTGTTCACACACCTCTACTGCTCTTCTCCAGCCTCCAGAAGGGCTCACGGCCCCCTCATGTAGGCCTTAACTCAAATGTCACCTTCGCATCCAGGCCTTCCCTTACCTCCTACCTAAACTCACACTATCTCTCCATTTCTCTTTCATGCTTTACTTTTCTCTATAGCATTTATCCTCATCACACATAGTATATATTTTACGACCCATTCTGTTTATTGTCTTCCAGAATGTATACTTCATGAGAGTATGCAGCATGCATGTTTGCCTGTTTTATACTGCTTTTGGTGCATTGTGCCTAGAACACTTTCTGACTTGTAACAGGTGAACAATAACATTTGTTCAGTGTTTATTAAACAAATAAATGAATGAATGGATGAATGAATGAATGAACCTGAGGAGGGGAGTCAAGAATTTTATGAAGATGTCTCCTAGGCAGCCAAGTGGAAATATCTAGCAGGTCATTGTCTATGCGATTAGATGAGATAAGATATAAACAATGACTAGTATCTTGCCTGCCACTTAGTAATGACTATTATTATCAGTGTTACCCTATTTCTAAGACTGCGGCATCCACCTCTAACTGCAGTGTGGTTGAAATGATCTAAGACCCATAGTTCTTAGTTCTGTGGCTCTGTGGGGGGAAGGAGGCGAGGGAAGTGGCTGTAGCCCAGCTTTGTCCTTCTGCAGCCTCTCACCATCGTCACCCAGATGGACACTTATGCAGATTTCTTTCTTTCTTCGTAAGATCTCATCTTTGTGCTGAGTATTAATTCCCATCTGTGTTCAAGGACTGTAATCAAGGGCAGTAATCAAAATGATGTGTACAGCAAAATCAAAGCTTTTCACATCAAAATCAAAACTACACAGTAAATTATAGGAAGATGTGTTATGGTTTAATCAATGACTCTGATCTTGCCTCCATGATTGATGCAGAGAGAAGCAAGGTTTTGGTTTAAAAGTAACCAAGAGGAACATATTATGAATTTATCTCATAAACCTTAGTATGTTATGGCTTATTTTTTAAGCAGTAAGATTTTGATGTGTGTCTCACCACACTGCTATTCTCTTTTGGCACATGAGGACCAAAAAACCCTTTTATTATTTGCCTTTATAGAGTGATTTGCAGACTGATCTGCCCTGTAAAAAGTTCTTTACAAGTGTGATGATACAGGCATGAGAAAAAATGGTAATGCACTTGTACCCTGCAGTGTTACATATTCCTGTCTTTGCTGTGTATTGCAAGGGAAAGGTTTGGGGTGATTCCTCTGTTTCTCTCTAAGAAGTGAAATAATTGTTAGTATTTTTGGTGGCATTGTCTTTTTTTTTTATCTTCACAAATTACAGATTTGATTTTTTTTTTACACCATGCCCCTTCTCTCAATCCTTAATAGTAGCAGTCAAGGTGTAGGTTTATCTTTTAAGGCAACAATTTACTAAGCATGTAAGTTACATAAGGAAGAGTAAATACAGTTTAATGTAACAGAAAAGATTTAGCATGCATAGAAGGTTAAAACGTCCTTTTTACCTTATTCACTGAAGGCACATTTTATCCAGAATTATCCTCCTTGGATTTTGGTAGAGGTAGTCAGATTTTTTAGTCTACCATTCTTTTATACAAGAGCCGATTTTTATGTACACATAATCTCCACCTGCAAATGGGCCTCCTAATAAGGTCATGCTTCTTTGAAATGTCCTGAGAGTTCAAGCTGATAGAAAGTTCAAGTATTCAGCACTGTCCACTGTCATTCAGGATCTACCTGGGCTGTGGCATGTTCAGTGAGAATACCTTGAGCTTTCCAGGCATCAGGGTGTGTTCCACCTCCCCCACTTAGCAGCTGTTTTAGTTGGTATTTACTTCCTAACCTGTTCTCCATGAGCATGGCACCCAGAAACCTGGAGAGATTCTCAATTCTTCTCTTGTCTTCCTCTCACATCATGTCAGATGTGTTTAACTGTTGCCTCTCTTTTTGGATCTTCATTTCTGTCCCCACTGCCCATGCTTAGGGTTCCAGCATCTTTCATCTGGACTGCAGTGATGATTTCCTAGTAGGCTCACCTTGTGTATTTCCTATCGTCCATCCATTTTTTATCCTGCTATGAAAGTAACATTTCAAAAATCCAAATGAAATCCTGTGAGCCCCCTATTTAAATTTTTTCACTGTTGCGCATAACTAGAGGATAAACTTGCAAGTTTGCATTTAATGTTCTTCATGAGCTTTCTGGCCTTTTGTTCAAAGTCATCTTAGGTTTACACTCCCAAGTACACACAGAAACACGTACAGAAACACACACCACCCTGACCTCCAGGTACACTCATGCTCATCCTGTGCATAGCTCTCACCAACTTTCCTCTTCTATAAAATCCCCCTCTCCATACTCTTACTGGGTCACTTTATACAGTGTTTTTAGTGTGTGCTCATAGAAATAAATGAAGGCCCCACAAATTAGAATAAATAGAAGCTCTTCATTTAGAGCTTGCAAGGGAGTCAGTCACCATCACTTAACATTTGGCAAACACTCAAAGGCAAGCAAAGAATGGGAAACCTTTGTAGTAAAACAGAAGGGAAGTGTGGGGGTGCTCTGAATGTAGGTTGTTGGTATGGGGAAACTGGAGCTCTGATAACTAGACATGCTCATGTTATATGATTGGTTTGGGAAGCATATTTGGCTTTCTCTGGTTGATCCTGAGTTGGAAGGGAGGAGGGGGTGGTAAAAATAGGGAAAGTAGAAATCATTGACTAACTCATGGCTGTCTTGTACTGGTTGCTGCAAAGCCTCTGGCTTTGCTTCCTGGTCCAGTTGCTGGGCGGTTGTGGTTTGGTTTCTGGCTAGTTACTGCAGAAGCTGTGGTCAGAGTTCAGTTGCCACATGTGGTCTGGCTGTTACTCATTTGTATATCCAGTCTGTCAGGGCCAGTGAATGTTTGTTGAATGAGAAGATGAAGATGTCATCTTAGTAAATGTCCATTCCCTCCTCTTCTACCTAATGTGCCAGCTTTTGTGTGTGTGTGTGTTTCAACAAATTATATGTCCCTTTTCAATGTAGAGCAAAGGGAACTTCCACACTGGTCTCAAAGGGCTCATTTCAAGAGAAAGCAGATTTCCTTGCCCAAATAAACTTCCCAAGCCTTTAACCTTAAACACCATGCTATACCACCATATTTAGATGAAACAGAAACTTGGGCATATGTGTTCTGTCATTCTATACAGTCAGTTCCTGTTGCATATCCAATTTGGCCTGCTTATCTTATTTACATGCCTGGGATAAAAAACAATTAAGGTTGCAGTTCCAGACTCTTCTGTAAGTTTTTCCTTTGCAGGTAAAGAAGCTGACCTTCCAGGCTAACTTTTCTCACTTAAGAACAGTAATAATAACATACCATCCACTCCAAAATTATGCAGATGAATGAGATCATGTTTGTACAGTTTGACACTCTACCAAATATTCTAATAACATGATGTCTACTTTATGAAATGTTTAGATTCTTCTTTAATAGAATTAAAAGCCAATGTAGAATAAAATGTGAATTGCTCATCATGGTTTTACATGGAGGCATAAAGCTATACTGATGCCATTAGACAATTTAAAAGCTGGATTCTAGCAGTTTCTAAAGGATATGATTGATCTGGAGGGATGGAGGTGATGTAGTATTTATTCATATGCATCTTAATAGAAAAGCAGTGGGCCACAATGAGAACCAAAAGCATTTATGCATCTAAATCACAGAAATCTGTCTACTCATCTCCAAGGGAGAGTTTTGGCTAAGCAAGTTAATTTTGTCATCCAGCATTTAGTAATTGTATTGGATCTGAATGTGCATCTGCATGAAAATCATTTTTTTTCTTTCAGTCATATTCTTTGGACAGGAGTTAATGTGGTCCCTGGAGCATCATTATATAATAAATTATAGATGCTGAATGCTTAATTACTTTTATGGTTTGTTCTTTATAAGTTGATGCCTGAGACCTGCTTACTCTGTAATGTGTTGAAGCTGTCTATTTTGTTACCAGATAATAGTCATTTGAGTTTTATGGCTGAGTTTGGTTTAAGGGTACTGATGAATGCCTTCATGTGGTGTAGGGCTTCAAGTATTATTAGGGAATGATAATCAAATATACTTGATGTAAAAGAGGCATGTGATGTTGTTTAAACTAATATTTCTAATAGGCCTGTTGTGGTGTTCATGAAAAATATGACCATGTAACTTATTTAATGGGATTCTTCCAGGAACCTCAGATGACCTCAGATCAACCATGGATGCCAGGACATTCTTCATTTCCCCCACAGTATTCAAGGTCATGTCACAAATTACCACTTTGCATGGCAACCACCAGAGATTCTAGAAATTACCTGGGTATGCTTAATTCACCAATAGGATTGCCCAGAATCAGTGGAAGAGGTGCAGTCAATTTGCTGTGTAATATATTCCCCCAAAATGATGAATGTCAATATGTGATAGTTGAATATGTGCTCATATTATGCCAATTTCAGTGGCAATTTTTAGCTTAGAAATTGTTTGTAGACTAATTTTATCTTCCTGAACTAGTTTGGTCTCTGTGGATAAAATACTTTTTTGTGCAGATATGAGAACTTGTTTTTCTTTGTTAGTTGAAAAATGGTAGAAATGATTCTACTCTTCTACTAAGTGCAAGATTGTAATGAGGTGGTGACATATTAACAGGTTGCGTTCTGTTTTCTGGTACTTTCTTGAATCCTTCTTAGTAATTTATAACATTTTTCTAGACTTCTTGGCTATAGTTACAAGTTGACATCATCCAGTATCAATCAAAAGGGACTCCAGGACTACTTTCCTGGCATTTGCCTAAGAGCCGGAAAGACATCCTCTTATACATGGCTTAGAATATCATTTATAGATATGTGACCATATGCTTGTCTATACTCAGTGTGTCTACATCAAGTGCACCCAACTCAGAGCTTTGTGAACTCCTCTTGTAGATTATTCTGCCTGCTCAGGGTTCAGTGGAAACACTCCCTGTTCCCCAAAATTTATCAAAACATGAAGTGAAGACATTATCAGCACCAGTCACTATTCAGAATTCTCTGTCCAAAAGGAGTGTTTACTTTAACATAAGCAAAGTCTCTGTGTGGTGCTTTGGCATCCATATTTGATGGCGATTATTTTTATTGTTGACCTTTTAGTATTTATCCTGAATGTAAAGTTCTATATAGTCTGCTAAATATTTCTCCTTGTTGCCCTCATCCACCCACCAGCCCAATTTGTGAGTGTTTTAGGAAAGCTCTTGAAACTTCTCTCTAAAGCACCCCATTTAAGATTTTAACATGCGTATCGATCACCCCAGGCTCTTGTTATTGTTTTGATTCATTAGGTCTAGATGGATGCCTTGGATTCTTCATTTCTATCTAGCTTCCAGGTGAGAGGGTGTTGCTGAAAGCACACTTTAATAAATAGGAAGGCTCCAGAGCAGTGCTTTCTAATAGGATGTTCTGTGTGATGGAAATGATCCATATTTGCACCACCCAGAGCAGTGGCCACTTATCACAAGTGGCTGTTGAACACTTGAAATGTGGCCAGTGTAAATGAGAAACTGTACTTTAAATTTATTGAATTTTAATTAATTTAAATTTAGATAGCTTATTTGACTACACTAGTGGACTTAATGTAAAGTTTTTATAGTTCCCTGGCTTTCCCTGTCTCAAGGAGGGTGATCTCAAGGTCAAAGGCTTCTTACTTATCTCTGCACTTGGGGAATCTTGTATAGGGCCAAGATCATTATAAGTGAATAGTACATGACAGTCCAATTAAGAGATCTAGTCTACAGTTATGGGAGCAGATTCACAGAACTGTCATAGACTTTAAAGCTACAAGACACGGTGTGTAGGTAGTTCTACCTCCACCGATTACAGGATAATTTCTGACAAGTCACTTAATCCCTCTAAGCACCAATTTCCTCATCTCAAAATAGCAATCATGATTATGCTAATACTTACTGCACAGGATTGCTGTGCTATTCCCATGAAATTTTTGCCAGATCATTTTTTCAAGCAGTACTTGCTCTGCAAATGCTAGTTTTTTGTTGTTATATCAGTGTGCATTCTTTCTTTCCCCTAAATTTTATGTTTTTGCTGAAACAATACAGACCGATGCTTAATGTGGACACAGTTGCAGTCAAATTGGGAGGTTAAATAATAACACAAAACCATGTGCGGTTTTGTATGTTTCCTCCTGTAGAGAAAACGGTTCTGATCGTAGAGGAAGGCTTTAATAAGTCACTTTTATTTCATTGCATTGTGTTTTATTTTAGATGGAAATAAACAGAATATTTTTGATTTGGGATTTCATTTGATTTAATTTCCTCATAAAAACGTGTCAGAAATGTTTTGCTAAGTCTGATTGTCATAGCATAAATTCATATCATCTTAAAAATACCCTGTTTCAACTTGCCAGACACCTAATTTCCCCCTTGTTTACAGTGTTAAAAAAAATAAAGGACATATTTTCTTTATGTTTTTCTTGAGCAGATTTGCTGAGCGGTCACCTTTTAAAAAATTTCATTATGAAATATATGTATGTGTATATATATTTATCATAAACATTGCCTGCTTCATGAACATAAGAAAAATCACAACAAGTATGCAAAGCCTATTCTAAACACTGTACATGCATAAACTCATTGAGGTGTCATTGAGAGTGAATAAACTTTTAAATTCTTTTACTGTTTGTTGATGTACTGAGTTCTGAACATGTTGATAGTCTTCTTACTCCTGGTGATGACATGGAGCAGCCATCTAGTGACCTTTGTGTAATCATAATTTATTAAGGGGTTGAACTAGGAACTTCACCAGAATAATTGATTAAAACAAATCAAGGCATTTCTGAAAGGGCACAGATTGATTTTATGTTTCTTAGTTAAAGTGTTCATAGCTTGTAATGCAGCTGTCTGATTTTATATACTATTAAACTCCATAGATCTGATTAAATCACTTAACTGTTTTGTTTAAAATTTGATATTGCAGTGAATCCAAGTTCCTATTTTCATTCATCAGTCTTTCTTCAGATTTTACCTTCATTCTAGATACATTTTAAAGTAAATCAACCAATCTGGACAAATGTAAAATCCAACATGTATGTTAATTGTTAACAGTCTCTCAAGACAGAGTTCTGTGTTAGTTCTGAGTTTCTGATGCAGGAAAGTAGATCAAAGTTTAGACTGACTCTCACCACCTCTGCTGCGTGCTTTCTCCGTTGCCTCCCTCCACAGTAAAGCTTGGGTGCAAAACTCTTGATTTTTTTTTCAGATCACTCTAACTTGTGTTCTTAAAACAGGGTTTCTACAAATGTATGCATTTTTCCAGAAATGATTGGACTGAGCTGCATATTAGTGTGTGTGTGTATGTGTGTGTGTGTGTAAATGTTTTAAATTGTGTATTGATACATATTAGTATTGATAAATACTAAAATGTTGGTAAGGTGTGTTAAAGATACAAAGAGTAACAACAAAATGAGTATGCAGAAGATTACCACCGCATTGTCCTACCTTAGGAACGCTTTGTGTACCTCAAACTGATCTTTTCTGTTTTTCCCCATCAAAGTAACCACTTCTCTGAATTTTGTTCTTATTTTCCCCATCCTTCTCTTTATGGTCAAACTACATACCAAACAGCTCTAAAAATATATTGTTTAATTTTACATGTTTTGGAATCCTTCAAAAAAGAATCATAATGAGTGTAGGTGGGGTCATACTGTACACATTCCTATGAAATTTGATTTTTCTTTCATTAACATTACTTGAAATTTATTGATGTTGATATAATTAGCTACAGTCTTTCATGTTTCACTGCTTTATGTTTGTCTCAATTTTGCCAAGTTTAATTTTTTTTCCCATTTTTCTCTGTTGAACTAGTTTGGAATTATATGCCATACTCTTTTCTCTAATCTCTTGGTTACTCCAAAAATTTTAAATGTATACTTAATTTTTATTGAATCAAATCTTTAGGATTCTTTTGAATAACAGAAACAAGTTAAGCATTTAAACCTCAGCTACTGTTGTTCAGTATCTTCTTTAACCACACAAAATACACATTTTAATACAATCAGTGCTTATTTACATTCCCCATGTTTGCTTGTGTCTTGATTTACTTCTTGCATTTCTGGCCTTGCATATAGGATTATTTTCCTTTGCCTGTTGTGTGTTCTATAGGAATTCCTCTAGTGATGATCTGTTGATAACCATTTCCCATTTCTGTTGGAATGAAAATGACATTCTTGTCCATCCTTTATATGGAAGTTAGATTCATTGAGATTTAATTCCAGGTTGGCACATGTTCCTTCTTGGCACATTGACAGGACTGTCCCATAATACTGGTACAGCAACAGTCAGCTGTCAGTTGAATTGCTCTTCTTTTGAAGTGATCTTTTCTTCTGGATGCTTCTAATACCTCCATGTGGTCTTTGGTGTTCTGCAATTTCACTGTTACACCTCCCGGTGTGGGATTCTTTTTAAGTAACCCACTCAAAATTTGCTCAACTTTCTAAATGTGAGGACATGTTAATCAGTTCTCAGGAATTTACAGCTGTCGTTTCTTCATTGCCTGTCTCCCATTTCATTTCTCTTGGGTGTGTACCAAGAAGTGGAGTTCCTGGGTCATCTTATAACTCTATATTTAAACTTTAAGGAAGCTTCAGACTGTTTTCTAAAGAGTTGCAGATGTTTTGCATTCCTACCAGCAGGGTATGATGATTCCAATTTCTCCAGATCCTTAATGACCAATATGCATCATTATTTGTCATTTTGCTTATAGCCATTATAGGAGGTGTGAAGTGGTATCCCATTGCAGTTTTAATACGCATTTACTGAATTTCGGTGATGTTGAGCATCTTTACATGTGCTTATTGGCCATTTGTATATCTCATTTGGAGAAATGTTTATTGAAATATTTTGCTCATTTAAAAAATTGTGTTGTCTTTTTATTATTGAATTGTAAAAACTGAGTCTAAATTTTTGTAGGTGTGATTGTTTCACTCTTGTTTTGTTCTATTATATTAACCCTTTGCTATTGGTTAAATATGGATGATTCCTGAAACGGCCATCATGAAAAAGAAACTAAAAGGAAGGAATGCAGGGAGAGAGAATCAAATAGTGTGGAATCTTTGCAAAATGATATAAGGTTCGCTAACTTTGAACAGTTTGGTACTTTATTACCAGTTTAGGGGAGGAAAAAATTTTCTGTGCCTCTTCTAGAGCACCTGGCTGAATCTGAAAATTAAACTGACAGAGACCGAGACAGGTTAACAGGAGAACAAGCATACAAATTTATTTAATATAAGTTTTACATGTCATAAGAGCATTCACAGGAAAATGAAGACCTGACATAACAGGTAAACGTGAGTATTTTTATGCTAGCTTTGAAGAGTACACAGTTGTGGATTGCTATGCTAGGTCAGGAAGTACAGTAAGTGTCATAAACTGGGGGAAATTTGGCAAGGCCTGTTTGTTAAGAATCCTTTGGGCATCCCTTTGTCTTCAAGAGAAGGATATGGTTTCTTTTGTCTATAAGGACAGCACCTCTCACATGGGGGCTTTATGACCTGCTTCATGAGAGAAGGGCAGAGTGACCTTCCTGTTTTTGCTGTTTACTCAAACTCGTTCAGTTTATGATATTGATGATACCAAGGTATAATGCTTTGGGGTAGTATTTGCTGAACCCCATCACTAATTAGAAAAGATATCATGTGCAATCTCCATATTGGTTTTAATATAGTAATTAATTTATGTTTTTTGGGCCATATTTAATATCAACATTTCCCACATCATTCTATTGAATGTTGTTAATAGGTATTATACCAAAAGGGGTTTGTGGCTTAATAAATCTGGAGAAGCTTAGACTTCATAAATGGAGTACAGTTTCTTAATTAAATCTTAACTAATGGGCTTCCTTGAGCCTTTAATAAGTAAATGAACATTCTAAGTGTTCAGGAGAGGAGGCTGGGTGTGAATAGAAAACCCCTTTCTTTCCCAAATATGTTCTTTAGAGAATTGTTCTCTACAGGACACATCAGCAGAAGCATTGTGTTAAAGATTTTCATTTCTCTAGCAGAAGAGTATTGCTGTAGAGAGCTCTGAATGTGACCGTGAGTCAGTGTGAAGGCGGGATGGAGAAGCAGAAAATGGTCAGTTGCTGGTTACAAAGTCAGAATTGTCAGAAGGAGCCTGACATTTTATCAAATGAAAAATAATATTAATTACGCAAAAAGAAGAAAAACATGGGAAGATTTGAGACCAATAGTTGGTGATTCCTCTCAGCTAGCTGGGTGAGTTTCTCTATCATCTATTAAATTAGAACAGTATCTTCTTCCATGTAGCCAATTTAAATATGGAAATCTTCACATTTAGGTAATATTTGGTGAATCTGATGCTTTCTTATAGATTTCAAGAGAGTGGAGCTATGTCTGGAAATAGGAATTGAGAGTTTAGTTGGCTCTCTTACTGCCCTCTCCAGAACCACAAAAAATAGCCTTTGCCAGTTCCCATTGCTTTACGTTGAAGATATAAAAGATTTTAAAGCTATTCCATGTTCATAATAAATGCAAAAATGATCATTTAAAAATTTTTCTCCCAAGGGTACTCATAATGTGTTCAGTAGGAGATTTAGTTCTTACTTTCTGGGGTTTTTTTTTGGCAAAGTCGTAGAACTTTTGTTTCTATGCATTTCTCTGGCAAATTAAGCATAGATTGTAAAGATATTATTATTTGCAGACCTTTGTGGAATTTATTTTGGGCCAAGTTAAACCACTACATATAACTCAAAGAATAATCCTTTTCTTTCATAGTTATTTCATTTTACTTAGTTTATTTTATATATTTTATTATTTATTTTGTTTTGTTTCCTTTTTATTTGCCCCTGGGGTTAGTTAGTTTTAAGTAGTTAAGTAGAAGGCAGATGATGCTAAGCCAACCACTGATAAACTAGTTAAAGCTGTCTCCACCAGCTAGACTGATAGGATGAAACTTAGCCTGACCGCAGATATACCATCAGCTTTGGAGAATGACTCTCTCTGGAACAGAAAAGTTCTCCTCATCATTGAGATCTTACAGTGATAATACAAGTATTTTGGATAATTGAAGAATGATGGATTAAAGTGCTAGTTAAACAGACATGGTTTAAAGAGAGGGGCGAGGAAGCCAGAGAGCATCAGCCTCTTGGTGCTGGATACTGACAGAGATAAATCACCAAATCTCAGTAACCTAACACTATAGAAGTTGTTTTCTTATTTACAAAATGCACCTTAAGGTGGACTATTCTCTTTCAAGCCATGGTTCATAGGCAAGGATCCTTCCAAGTGCAGCCCATCATTCTCAAATAGGAACTTCCAATGGGCCCTGCTAGGCTGTCTCAAGCCAACAGAGGGAAGATCATGGAGGATCAACAGTGGAAGGTTTCTGTGCACATCTACCTTGGCTCTTACACAACTGGCTAGATGACAGTCACATGGCCACGTCTTACCTCTGGGGACAGGTCTTCTGACTGTGCCTAGAGGATGAAATGGGTTTTTTTGAACATGTAACTCTCTCTGCCACAGCTATCTCTGGATATTTGCTTTTTTATATTTATGATGTTGAAATTAATTTGAATAATGAGATGCAGTTCGTTATTTCCAAAGGAAACCAAATCACCCATGCACGTTAATTATATATTGAAATCCCAGCCTAATAATTAATATGTCAACATTTTAAGTAATTTTCTTAATAAGTTCTCCTCAAATTAGTTCAAAGATGTTTTCAGCATTCCTGGAAGGCAAATTGTATTGAGCAAAGGATCTGTTCTCAATTTACAAAACAAATAACCAGCTCATCTTTGTATCTCCTGAATCTTTTTGCAACATCAGACTGAGTAGCTAAGCATCACACATAGCCAGAAAATAGATTTGGACAGCCCAGCCTTATCAGATATCATTTCAACAGGTACCATTAGCTTGAAGATCAAGCTGCCTGCCGGAGCTCTAGCATGCTAATGGCAAGGAAATATCTATCCAAACACCCAGCCTCCTTTTTCAAATAGAAAATGACATCATGGAATTGATTTTGTCTGAACTGCTCAGTGGGTGAAAATGTGATTCAGATGAGTTGAGGCGTGATGTCATCATTCCCAAAGCAGATTCTCAGGGAGGCTGGGCACTTAGCTGGTCACTGGAGTCAGCAGCAGTACGTAAACCTGGTATAGAACTTTAATCTCATTTGGACAATGTAGTGACTTTATTCTCAAATGGAAACATGACAGGTTATTTTTAAACACAGGAAATGATCATGTGCCCCAGAGTACCACTGATGCCTCTTGCCTCTAAGAAAACTTACTGAATAAAAGACTTATCTCCCTTAGTCCTGACTCCTGTTGGTCTCTCACCTGAGTATGGGCTGTAAATCAGGTAGGAATATCATGGTGGCCTTCAGCTCGTTCCCAATCCCAAGTGGCAAAGAAGGGGCAGGACTTGGTGATGGCGTTTATTTATTTAGTAAATACTGACCACCTGCTATATACCTGTTAGTGATCTAGGTGTTGGAAATATGGCCAAGAAGAAAATAAAATTCCTCTTCTTGTAGATAATAAGCAAACAAAAATATAACCTAGTGTTGGGTAGGCCTAATAGCCACAGAGAAAGTAAAGCTGGGTGAAGTGCTAGAGAGGGATGGGATAATGGCATGTCATGGAGAGGAAGTGAGGGAGAGAGTCACGGGGGCATTTGGAGGGAGAAGAGTATAGATGGAGGAACAGCAGGAGCACAGGCCCTGGGCTGGGAGCATGCTTGACAAGCTTGTGGATTGGCCAAGTGAGCACAAGGGAGAGTGGCCAGGCTGGGAGCAAAACATGGAGGGCATGGCTGTTGACAATCAGAAGAGATTATCTGTCTATAGAACCATAAAGCTACCGTATTTAAGGCTCTCCTTTTGTGGCTGAACACTAGGACAGGACAGACAATGCTTTGTAGAATTGGAAACTGCAATTTGCCATTTCTGGGTCTTGGTGATGGGCAGTGACTGGGAGATTGAAGGTTCAGAACAAGTCTTCATCACACCCATGATACTTTGTATTAATAATCCCATGACTTACAATCACACAGCTGGCTGCTTCTCAACATTTTTTCAGGGACAATATCTACACAATGTCATGTACCACTGCTTCTCAAATTTTATGATACATATGAACCTCTTGGGAATCTTGTTAAACTGCAGATTCTGATTCACAGGTCTATGGTGGGGCCTGAGATTCTGCATTTCTAACAGGCTCCCAGGTGATGGAGATGCTGCTGGTCCTGGGATCTTACTTTGAGTGTAAGGCTGGTGTAGTCATTTCTGGCACCAACCAAAAGCTATCTTGGGCCCCATCCTTCTTATTCATTTCTTTTGCAAGAGTGTTTACTGGGAGGACCTTCTGGTAGAGCAGTGTACAGAATTTGAAGAAGGTATAGAGTGAAGGTAGAAGGGATAAAAGGAAGAAATGAAAGTGGTACAATGGATTCTACATCTCATTGCCAAGAAAACCACAAACCAATCATTTGCTCCTAGGCAGGTCAGCCTGATTCAGCACAACTGATAAGACACATGCTCATGCAGCAAAGCTGTTGGTCACCTTGAAGAATGAGCATTTTGCTCTTTGGTGTTACCTCAGTTTTAATCTTGCTTAAGCAAAACAGAATCCAATAGTGCATTCCCTCATATGATTCATTCTGACTGAATGCCGATGTTAATTTTCCTTAGTGCTTTGGACACTGTATTAAAATTATTCTTTTATCAAATGGTTTAATGTGTATTTTTGAAAACATGCAAGAAAATATCTTAATTAGAGAAAGGCTTTTGAAATTTTAATGAGCACACGAATCACTATATTAAAAATATAAATTTTGATTTGGTGGCTCTGGGTGGGGACTGAAATTTTGCATTTGCTAAAAGCTCCTAGGTGAGGCTGTATGTGGGTCCTTGGGCTGTTCTGAGTAGAGAGGCCTTAAAATGTTTAAACTTCTCTTGCATTAAGCAGTCACTGCATGTGTATGAAAGAGAAAGACAGAGAAAATCAAAGAGAGAGATTGAAATTAGTGAGGAAGTTTACATTGACAATAGCTTGAAATGATGGAAAGGAGGAATTCAGCTTATCCTATAGGCCAGTGATCAAAGATTCCACAATCATAATGTTTCTTTACCATGAAGAACTATTCAAACACCAGCTGTATAAAAAAATGACTTTTGTCATTAAGATGATGGCTCATTCTAGTTTTTCTGAAATCAGGTTCTGTTTTGATCACTCGGCAGGTTCTAAGAGCATAGATATTCAGGGCCTACCCCAGACTGACTAAATCAGAACCTCTGGGCACGGATCGAGAGGAATCAGAACCATGGATCTAGAGCAATCTCTAGACCAGCAGCATCAGCCATTCCTGCAAGCTTATTAGGCATATAGACTATTAGGCCTTATCCATATCTGCTGAATCTGAATCTACATTTTAATAATATCCCCAAGCATTCCAGTGCATGTTCAATTTCAAGAGCCACTGCTGAGTGGGAGACAAACCTGGATAGTCGCTGCAGCAACATCATTGTATATTATCAAATGCCTCCTTTCTTCTTTGTAGTTTGGGCCTGTGCCTGATATAGGACCAAAACAAGACAGACTGTGAGCCCATCCAAAGCCTGGTGTGTTAACTAAGCCTAAAGTGTCTAAGATGTAAAATAATAGGGAGACACAAAAAATTGTATCCATTCCATGTAATTAGTGCTTTTCTTTTATTAGGGTATCATTGATATACAATCTTATGAAGGTTTCACATGAGCGACATTGTGGTTACAACATTCACCCATATTATCAAGTCTCCCCCATACCCCATTATAGTCACTGTCCATTAGCATAGTAAGATGCTATAGATTCACTACTTGTCTTCTCTGTGCTATAGTGCCTTCCCTGTGACCCCCCTACATTATGTGTGCTAATCATAATACCCCTCAATCCCCTTCTCCCTCCCCACGCACCCTCCTCAACCCCTCCCCTTTGGTAAATACTAGTCCCTTCTAAGAGTCTCTGAGTCTGCTGCTGTTTTGTTCCTTCAGTTTTGCTTTGTTGTTAAACTCCACAAATGAGGGAAATCATTTGATACTTGTCTTTCTCTGCCTGGCTTATGTCACCGAGCATAATACCCTCTAGCTCCATCCACGTTGTTGCAAATGGTAGGATTTGTTTTCTTCCTATGGCTGAACAATATTCCATTGTATATATGTACCACACCTTCTTTATCCATTCATCTACTGATGGACACTTAGGTTGCTTCCATATCTTGGCTATTGTAAATAGTGCTGCAATAGACATAGGGGTGCATCTGTCTTTTTCAAACTGTGCTGCTGCATTTTTAGGGTAAATTCCTAGAAGTGGAATTCCTGGGTCAAATGGTATGTCTATTTTGAGCTTTTTGAGGAACCTTCATACTGCTTTCCACAATGGTTGAACTAATTTACATTCCCTCCAACAGTATAGGAGGGCTCCCCTTTCTCCACATCCTCACCAGCATTTGTTGTTCATTGTCTTTTGGGTGTTGGCCATTCTAACTGGTGTGAGGTGATATCTCACTGTGGTTTTAATTTGCATTTCTGTGATATTAGTGATGTGGAACATCTTTTCTTGTGCCTGTTGGCCATCTGAATTTCTTCTTTGGAGAACTGTCTGTTCAGATCCTCCACTCATTTTTTAATCGGGTTATTTGCTTTTTGGGTATTGAGGTATCTGGGATTTTTATGTTAAATCCTTGTCAGATATGTTGTTTACAAATATATTCTCCCATACTGTGGGATGCCTTTTTGTTCTACTGATGGTGTCCTTTGCTGTACGGAAGCTTTTTAGCTTGATGTAGTCCCATGTGTTCATTTTTGCTTTTGTTTCCCTTGCCTGAGGAGATGCATTCAGGAAGAAGTTGCTGATATTTATATTCAAGAGATTTTTGCCTATGTTTTGTTCCAAGAGTTTTATGGTTTCGTGTACATTCAGGTCTTCGATCCATTTCCATGTAACTAGTGTTTATATCAGCAGTTCTGTGTATCTTTAGCTCCTTTGTATCATGGTTTTTCTTCACCTTATTTCCAGAAATTCTCATTGCCTTTTGCTTGCAGGTTTAAAGCTATTGAGGTAAAGTTTATCTGAAGGAAACCGAATCAACATTTCATACCTGGAATTGCTTGAGCACAGAGAGGGCTGTGCTCACGTTCTTGCTACTTTGCAGTGATGTCATATGACTGAGCTAAAACTCAGGCAAAGAATGAGTGGCCAGGCATTTACTGAGGAACTGCTTTCTGCCCAGCATCATGCTGAAGATCGTGTGACAAATAGAAAGGGTTAGTTTCTTCAAACTTGTTGAAGATAAATGTATTTAACTCATAGGTAATACACAAAGAGGGCATTGTTAAGTTCTGAAGTGGTGAAAAAACATAAAGGCTTAACAGTGGAACATAGTCTGAGAAAGAAACAGAGACAGGAGATGTCAGCATGAGGTGAAGCTTCACAAAGTCAGTGAGACTTTGGGAGACAGAAGGTGTGGGACGTTCCATTTAGAGACAACAGCTTGAACAAAGGCAAAATAAATGAAACAGCATGAAGATGACAGAAGAAATAATATGAGCGCTTGCTCTTAACTGTGCAGTGCTATTTTTTATAGCTTGCATTTTTCATTTTGGGCATCAAATTTTTCATATGTTGGGGAAATTGTAGCAGTTTTTCTAATTCTTACTAAGGAAGGTAGTTATAAAAGTAAATGTATTTTAAATAGTTATAATTTCCATTATCTTTTTCCTCAAGGGTATGGATTATAGTGTTTCCGGTAATTTTTGCTAACTTCAAAATGAAAGCCTAAAGGATTTATGAAATATTAATTCTGAAAAAAAGTTTCCTTGCTAGTAATGATCTGAAAACTGTAAAGTGTCAATTTGAACAGGTTCTTTCCATTAACTAAAAATGTCCAGAATTTCTTGGATCTTATGTACTGGTATTTCATGAACTTCAGTCTGTTATACTTATAAAATCTTCACTATGTGGTTTATAAAGCCATTTGCAGTCTGGAAGTTATGCCTAACTCTTTAGATAAATGCTGTTTGGAATTCTTCTTTTCAATAACTCTTCAATGTGGGAAATGAGATTTATAACTCCTATGTAAGTAAGTACTCTCTATTTTGGGGTAATAATATTAATGTGTTAATAAGAAGTGCATTATGTTCAAAACAGTGCAGAATGATACATTCAAAGCAGTGCAGAATGACATGCCCAACAAATTCACATGTTTATTTTATGTTTACTTGTTATTATCAGCTCTGCTTGTTTATTTCTTTTACTTTACCTTCTTCAAAATGCTAATTGATAACAAATTACATCATCATAGAATAGGTGTAGGCCATCAGTTGCATCATTATGTGAACATTTTTATTTAGATTAGTGATAAATGCAGGGTATTCTCAACAATAAGACAGTGCTGAAATATATTCAGAAGGTACAGAATTTCTAAAACTTATGAGAACTTGTAAACCACTAGCTTACATGAAATCATTTCCATGCTATATAAGCTTTGCTATGATATAATTTATGGCTGTTAACTGACACTGGAAAGTTGTAGAAGGAAAATGGTTGTGTGCTCTATCTCTTCCACTAATATAAAACATTATAGTATATACAGATCTTATCAGGCCATGTCTTCTTTTACGATATAGCCATATCATGACTCCAGCACCCATTTACATAGTATATTGTGCTCACAGTTCTTCTAGTGCCCCCCATCTTTGCTGTGGTTGAATGTGGGTAGAGTGAAAAATAGTTGACCCACCAATAGTGCAGGTCCTGCAGACCCCAATCTATATCCACAAAGCACCTTCCTTTGCTTTCATGCTATCATCATTCAAGATTCTGTCATATCTTGGTTCTGGGATTTCTGGGTACAGGTATCCCTGGAGTTGAGCTCTAGCATATGATGGTGGTAGTCAGATATCTAGACACTGGCTTTCTAGAGGTTTTCTGAGTATTGGGACAGTAGTTAAAAATAGAGAAATTTGCTAGGCCAGCAACCTTCCCTATCTCTGGAGTTTCCAGGAAGTAGTTCATAGATACAAAGGTGCTGCATTAGGAGGCTTCCCAAGCCAGCAAGGTCAAGTGCTACCAGAATACTCCACAAGTATGACTTGGTGCCTGCGTGAGTGTTGAGCCATTGTCCCCATCCACTGCCCAAGCTTGGCAGGGGGTACAATCAGGGTTATGGTTAAGTTCATATCCAGAAGTTCAAAATAAACAGGAAAATACCAACACAAGTTTGTTTGACAAGTGGTAGTTCATGGAATGGAAAACAGATTGGAAAACAAACAGAAGCACTGAGAAAACATCAGTTGAAACTGATGGGGGATTGAGGTGGAGTTGTTCCACAGGTCATGGAGAGATACTTATCCTAGAATAGGGGCTCTGGGATCTGCTTTTTGGGTAGTTTTGGTGTGGACAGATTACAGGTTTAAGTGTGGCCAGTGTCACAAAGGTGAGGAGGATTCCATATCTACCGATAACTGCCATAGAAGGATGGCTTTCCTGTCAAGTCCTCTAAATTCTAACTAGGTAATTATTCCAGGGAATCTGATGATGGTTGGTTTGAAGGAACCTTCTAAAGACTAGATTAGTGCACAGTTTGAGAGCTATCATATTGTCTAGTGTTCAGGCTGACTTTAACAAGAGTAAAACAGGAGACTTATAAAACTGCCTCTCTGTTTTGGGAACTGAAGCAGAATGTTTACTATTTCATATAGAGAAATTTTAAAAGGCATTTGTTATTTTAAAAAGTTAAGTTACAGTGTATTAACCTTCAGTAATAAGTTTTTATACTATGTTATCATCAGGTGGACAACAAAAATCTCCCACTACTTTCAGAGTGTCTTGAGGTATCTTCCGAAATATTGCTAGTAAGTTCCTAGTTAAATAGCACAAGTTTGAAAATATGAATTTTTGTGAATTTTTGTGATGACTTCTGATGTATGTATTTTATTTTGAAAGTATTGCTTTTTTCTCTAAGAATACTAACAATATATACATTTTATTTCTTATTTATAGATGATTATTGTGTGCCCTTTGTCCTATACTTATAAGGCAGGGCATTAGCAAGTCCTGCTAGCTGGTGGTTGTACGTAGTTTTACCTAATGGAATGCCTAATAAACATTTCATATTTGTCTTTCCTTGGCTGTATATTTAATTTAGTTCATTTCAGTTAATTTTCTCAAAGCGTATGTGGACTAGCTTGTATATAATATTCCATCATTATCATTTGGAGGGAACTACTTTTATATACTAGTTGTTTTTCCCTCATGAGGTTGTGTGAGCCTTCTCTATCCTTCATCCCTTACCTTGATGACATTACACTGAATGCCGTGTAGTGGATACCAAATAAGTAAATAACTTGAATTGGTTCTTTGATTTGAAACTTATACATGATGAAAGCAACCAAAGTCAATGATTTCTGTGAATAGTGACTTTTTTGTTTTGTATTGTTTCTTACCAAGTTGGAGTTGACATCTACTCTAAGTATCTCTCTCACTAAAGAGAAAAAATTAAGTAACACGAAAACTTGTAAGCTTAAAATAAAAACTAAGGAAACACTTAATAGTGATGTGAATTTTTATGAATGCCCACAGCCTAAAGGATTATTTTAGTATGTTATGTATTCATAGTTTATAAAATCTGTTTTCTAGAGCTCAGTGTACAGGCAGATCTCATTTTACTGTGCTTTGCAGGTACTGCATTTTTAACAAATTGAACGTTGGTGGCAACACTGCCTTGAGCAGGTCTATCAGCATGATTTTTCCAATAACATTTGCTCACATGGTATCTCTGGGTCACATTTTGGTAATTCTTGCTATATTTCAAGCTTTATTATTATATTTGTTATGGTGATCTGTGATCAGTGATTATGACTCACTGAAAGCTTGGATGATGGTTAGCATTTTTTAGCAACCAATTATTTTTTAATTAAAGTGTGTACTTTTTTTATAGAAATAATGCTGTTGCACACTTAACAGACTACATTATAGTGTAAATGTAACTTTTATATACACTGGGAAACCAAAAACTTCGTTTGACTTACATTGTTGTAATATTCATTTGATCACAGTAGCCTGGAATCAAACCTGCCATGTCTCCAAGGTGTGCTTGTACTTTGTGCTTGAAGGAAATTATTTTAAAAGTGTGATCTGTAAGCCTAAGGTGGAATTTTTGTCCATTAACCTATAGCAGTGAATGAAAAGGATATCTGCCCCAAAACATATTTATATAACATCTGTAATATCCCCCTTATTGAAAGTAATCAGAGAAATATTTTCAAAAGTACTTAACTGTCTAGTCAACCCCTTGCAGTCACAATTACAGGAAAATAGATTCCATTTTTTAAAATGCTCTTTGCAGTTCTCATTTACACTTAGAAAAATAAAAACCAATTTGATTACAAAGGACTCGATTTTATATACTGAAAAACATATAAATACAGATGGCCTGCCAAGTGGGACTGTGCGTATTAAAGTGGGTTTTGAAAACTTGTGCTCAAAACATAATCAGAAGGTCACAGAGTGTGAGGCTGTTATTAATGGCAAAGAATTATTTGGCAGATGTATGCAGGGTAGGCTGTCCTTATTAATTCTTTTTACGTCCTTTTCTAAATGTCTTCTACCAAATTGGGGGTTGTTATTTGGGGGTGGGGAAAGGGTGGTGGGAAAAACTGTGAGAGAAATTTTCTCTCCACTTATATGAAATCTTTAACATCATTCTATTCATCTGTAGAAACTATGGAAATAAGTGAGACAGGCTACATAAAGCTTTAGGTGATTAACCAGGCCAGTATTATTTGAGAATATCATTCTCTATACCTGCCCACTTTTTCTATCTAATAAAGATTAAACTCAAGTGAATAAAGACATGTTTCCTCTCTCCAGTTTATGGCAAATTCCATAAGACAGAATCTGAGTCTTCCATTTTGTCCCCCTAACTAACCGTGGATACAATATTCAGTGCATAGAAGGCCCTCCGTAAATGTTTTGTGCTGAATTTACTGATCTTATTTTTCCAGAATTTGTGACTGTGATATTTAACTGGCCTTAAACTTCAGCCTCTTTAATCCTCCTGTGAGCATAGCAATTCCACCTGCAGTTGTACTGCAGCAAATGGGTGCAAGTACCTGGCAGAGCAGGGCTCCATGGTCTATGGACCCTCCATTTTCAGCCTCTCATTTCCTGATTTTTCCTGTTCCATCCTTTGTTTCATCTTTTGTACTTCATAGTGTGGCATTCACATATATGTTGTAAATGCACGTGTATTTCCATAGTTTCATTAATCACATGCCACACGGTAACATACCAGTTTCACATTGTTTCACCAAATCTTTACAGTTGACATTAGTGATATGAAGTTGGTCCTCAAGAGTCAATGTTTAGAACACAAGTTTTTTTTTTAGTTACTTAGTGTTGAAAAACATCCTCCTAAATATCAGCCAAGTTACTTGACTGATTAGCCTTTTTCTCCCTCAAATTATAAGTACTTAAACAATAGTTCTTCTTTGAGGTCCTTCTAATAAAGGGTATTGAGTTAATGCCTTATACAGGCAACTTTGGGGCATTTGATTTGAGTTCAGTTAAGAACAATACTTTCCAATAGAAATATAATGCTATCCATACATGTAATTGAAATTTTTCTAGTAAACAATGTTGCAGAATACTCTAACACTTTAAATGAAGAATTAGTATATTGCTAAAATTATTTAATTATTTTGACTCTGCTTCATTCCATGAAGGATAAAAGACAACTAAGGCAAAGGATATACAATAAAATAATGGTATGAAGAGGCACAAACTTATACTTATAAAAAAAAGACATGAGTATACAATTAAAAAATAATAATAACTAATGCAAGCCTCTCAGCTGTTTCTTAAGCTGTTCCTTCAACTAATAAAAAAAAGTGAAAGACATAACTGTCAAATAGAACATTGCATAGGAGACAAATTTACATGGTTCACATCTGGAACTTTCTCTTACACTGGATTCATCTGACCTTGGATCCTAGATTATAGGCGTAGATGATCACATATTTCTCTATCAGTCCTCCACAAATCTCATTTCTCTTCATCAGGTTTTTTTTTTTTTTTTTTTGGTATTGTTAATCTACAATTCCATGAGCAACATTATGGTTACTAGACTCCCCCATCATCAAGTCCCCACCACATACCCCATTACGGTCCACCAGCATAGTAAGATGCTGTAGAATCACTACTTGTCTTCTCTGTGTTGCACAGCCCTCCCTGTGCCCCCACCACCACCACATTATGTGTGCTAATTTTTTCCTGTTCCATCCTTTGTTTGGATGGAACAGGAAAAACAAAAACAGAGTTTTTCAAGAAAGTGTTTAATTTTTTTTAAAATTTCCTTTTCTCCTTGTGTTCAGGATTGGTTTTTAACTTCTCAAATCATAAGCTGCTTAAAGTCAGTAACTGTAGAATACTTAAATATCTCTTCTTATTCCTAGGACATAAAATAGTGACTATGCATGACAGGCATTCACTAGGAATCAGGGTTTAGTGATGATGACATTACATGGTTTCATTAGTCACCTAGAAATCCATTATGTGCATAAACCAATTTTATTGTTCCAAATTCTTTCAAGGAAAGTTCTGAAAAACATTAGTCGAAGTTGGGCACAGAACATCAGAGGCAGACAGCCTCATCCAGTGAACTTGGGCCTGAATGAGCCCAGCTGATTATGGGCAGAGCCTACTCATTCTTCTATACCAGTGATTCTCCAACATGGCAGATATCTGGACTCCATTGCAAACTCCCAGATACAGAACCTACAGAGGTGTTATTCAACCCTTTCTAGGTCTTGGCAGAATACACTGAGCTGCAAGAGAGTATATGAGGTATCTAAGGGACACAGAGAAGTCAATATGGAAAGATCCAGTTAAATATGCATATAATAAACCATTCCAAAACTCAGAGGCTTAAAACAACCATTTTATTGTTGTTACCACCATCGCCATGGGCACAGCATGGCAGACAAGGCTTGTCTCAGCCCCACAGTGACTGATCACACTGAGTGAGGGACTGGGAAGAGCTAGGGGTGATCAAGCATCTCTGCCCGGAGCCTCAGACCTCCCTAAGAGTGTTGCATGACCTTTTCAGCATGGCGAACTTGCTGCAGTCGGGGTAGTTGGACATCCTTTGGCTCCCGGTGTTGTTCCTGGGATTGGAAGAGGAAGCTATCAATCCCGTAAGGCCGGGGTGGGGCAGAAGCTAGCACATCACGTGTGCTGCATTCTATTGGTCAATGCACTTTCAGAGCCCATCCAGAACTGAGGGGAGGAGCATACACCCCTTCGCTCTATGGAAGGAAGGTGTGTCAAGGAGTTCTTGACCTTCATCAGTCCACCTCAGGGATAATACACTATTGAGTCTTGGGAAATCCCGGTTTGACATAACAACTTCAGCCGTACTTTTTTCCAGCTCACCAAATAAAGAGAAAGGGATGAAAAGTTTTCTAATAATATAAAACATTGATTTTATGCCATAAACCCTAGAATATGTGGAATAGTTTGGAAGTGCTTTTAAAATTAGAAAAGTTTAAGAAATTTTTTTTGGGTAAATGCATGTAAAATAGGGTTGGCAGGATAATTAGTCCTATGTTAATTTTTGATAGATTTATTTTTATATGAATTTGTAGCAGGGAAAGAAAAATGTAAATGATAACACGATATTTCAGTGTTGTGTTAGGAAATGGTTATTAAAGTAGGTATTTTAGGAAGTGTTTGATATTACCCCCCCACCATGAAATGTTATATATGTTATGAGGGAAAAAATACAGAAATTAAACTTTATTGAATTGAATGCAAATGTCAACACAATGTTTATAAGTGTCAAGTGGAAAAATGAAATGGGTGGAATTAGAAAAATTAATTTCAGTGTAGGAACAAAAATCTCCAGAGCATTTTATGCTGAAAATAAAATGCCTAAAGCAATTCCAGGCCATTGAAAATGCCACTGTTGCTGGCTTTTGTTTTCTACCCTACTCACTTCCCTAACTACCTTAGATCTACAGTGTTATTAAGAGTTTTCACAAGCTTGAATAATCACCTATTGTCATAAACTTGCGGGACACTTTGAACTAAGCAGAGGGTCCTGTTAGGATAGCTTCCCCCTTGCTATTGCAATTTCTTTGAAAATTAATGCACTTTTTCCCACAGTTGAATCTTTTATCGGATTAGTCATCTATAATGGGGAGGTTTTGTTTTGAATTTTTTTTTGGTTGATATTTCAGTTCTTTATTTAAGAACATAATTTTGAGCGCTCTTGAATTCCCAGTTTAAAGTGCCTGACTCACCGCTTTTATATTGTTCTTGTCTTTAACTTGAGGCACCTTGTATGGTGTATTGTTTTGCTTCATGCTGAATAATAATGGTTTTGTAACTGGCAGAGGCTTACTCTGTGGTTTTGAAATTAAGAACCAGATAGGGAGCCCTGAAGTGGACTACTTATGGGGCTAAGTCCAAAACAGTCATTGTTTCCTCTGGAAATGCAATCAGTCATAGATTGTTACAAGAAGCTTCTGTGTACTACTATTTATTTCTTAAAAGTGGCTGTTAGGAGTACTATTTCCAAATGGCCGCCATTTGGAAATGAATGACATTGTGTTATTTTGTAATGCAGATGAATTTTTAAATGAGGACATATTACTTGATTTAAGAAGCATCAGTATGTACTGACTCACTATGAAATAGGTGCCAAACACAGTAAGATCTTGATTGTTCAAACTGAATTATCGCCATAATCTGTAACAAATCCATCATCTCTAGCTGGCTTCCCATATTACCCAAAACTTTTTATATTGCCTACTGCTCCTTCAGTTACTTGGTAATGAACAAGTAAACTATTGTTCACTTTAAGAGCATAAACTAAGCATGTTCTCCAAAGATGTACAATTGCCTCCTATGGAAATGTTAATAGACTGGGCTTATGCCTAAAAGACTGATCAAACCCTCTGTCCTCAAAACCTGAAAGGCCGTCAGATCATGCTGATTGCAATCCTATCATATACCTTCTATTTGAAATATTAAAGGGGCTGTGGGTTGTTAGTCCCGAGGTTTGTCAGTAGTGGCATATTTAGAAGGATGCTTCTTTTGATGAATAATGAAAGTGGAACTTCTGTTCTCTGTAGGAATGAATAAAAGAGAAGTAGCTTAATGGTGTCTATATATCCATTATTTTGAGTTTCTGAATGGCTTTCTTGGAGCACTAAAAGTCTGTTATGAAAGTAAATAATATATCCTCACCTGTTTACAGCAAACCACTGTAATGTGCACTCCGTAAAGCAGGGTCTTTATTTTGTTTAGTGTGGTATCTCTAGAACTGGAACTAATGTCTGGCACATAAGAGTTCAGTATCTATTGGATGAATGAATGAAACTCAGTGTCATTGCAGTGACAAAATAAGAGCATTGGCATTCTAACTATATAATTTAGCCAAGTGATGAAGCAAGAGAAGTGGATTAAGCTATCTTGGTTCACTAAATAAAAATAATCTTAATCCATTCAGGACAAAAAATGTGGGAAAAAGCAAACTCCACTCAGTTAAGTATCTTAGATATTTGTGCTTCTAACCCATTCAGATGTATAAACCTGCCAGATGCCATAGTCATTTTCCCAGTTTCCACTTTCAGCTTGGAAAAAAATATGAGACTAAGAAAGATAAAATATCACCTATATATTAGGTGCATTTTTCACTTTTTCTCTCAGTTGCTTTTGTTCCAAAATCTTGATTTGCTGACGCTCCTGCAGGTATGTAAAAGAGAAACTGTATTTGTTCATTGACATTCTCTATCAGAGTGCCTTCTGTGCACTTTTGTACTTCTGATATGAGCAATGAAAATTTATCATTGAATCCTAACCAAGACAGGATGCAAGTGACAGAAGAAGATTTGCTACTTTATGAGGTCCTAGCTCATTTAACTCCACCGTGGAAGGAACCTTGCTGGATATGCAGCAGTAGAAATCTTGACAGGAATGTGAATGTTTCAAATGCTTTATGTTCACATATTATTCCTAGTATTTCTCTCTTTTTCTATTACAAAATATGAGCCATCTGCATTGATGTGCATGAGATAGAGAGCATTTAGTTATAAGATAGAACTGGAATGTGGAGTTGTTAGTAATTCTCAGGTTATATTTTTATTTGTTCAGGGAAATGCAATTTTAAGCCATATGACATAGCACTACATGACCACCAGAAAGGAGAAAATAAAAATGACTGACAATACCAAGTGTCAGTGAGGATGTGGAACCACTAGACCTCTGGTACATGCCCCGTAGGAGTATGAAATGATATGAAGTACACTGTGTAATATTGTTTGGTAATTTCTCACCAAGTTTAATATATATCTACACAGTAATATAGGTATTTTCCCCAAGAGAAATAAAAACAATATCCAAAAGAATAAAAGAATATTCAGAGCAGCATTATTCATGATAGCCAAAAACTAAAATGCCCATCTACAGGAGAATGGATACACAAATTGTAGTATGATCAGTGACTGCTTAGCAATTAAAAAGGAATGGACTGTGATATGCAAACAATACAGATGAATCTCCAAAACAAGAAAAAGAGGTTAGCCACAAAACAGTAAATACTATTTGACTCCAATTATGAACTCCAGAACTGAAAAACTATATTACAAAAAAAGAAATAAGAACAGTATCTTTGGGTGACAAATATGAGGGCACTTTCTGGAATGATGGAAACATACTATATCTTATGTTGGTTACACAGATACATGAATTTGTCGAAATACATTAAACTGTACACTTTAAAAAATGTAACTAGGATAATGTTTTATATAGATTTTTGTAATTTGAGTTTTCCTTTATTGTAACATGAAAAATTTAACCTTTCATCAGAAATTCTTTCTTACATTAATGTTTATAATTTAACAATATGATGTTTGAAATTTACTTAAGAATAATCAGAGGGGAGAAAATGAGGTATAGATAAACTAGTGTTTAGTTGATATTTGTTGAAGTTGAGTGATGAATACTTATGAGATCTTTATGTGTTTCCTCTATATACCTTCATATTTGATATTTTCTGTAATAAAACAATTTAAACCCTTATTTCTAGTAGTTACATTATATTTCAGTTTAGATGCTTATTAGAGATTAGATTGTTGATAGGTCCTTTCCTGTAACTAGCACTGTGATACACCGAAGGAGGAATTCAATAGCCAATGTGTTGCTCTGTTGCCTGTATCCCTTTCACTAGGCTGGTCCACTGAGCCCCAGCTGCTGTGTAAGCTGGCTGCTAATGACTCACACTTGAGATATCTGGAAGATCATGTTACATCCCGCCCCTGGGTGACACCACAGACAGTGAATGATTGTCTTATATAAGGGTGAAAATGTGCAACTGAGTTGTCTCCAGGTGAGACTTTTGCTGCAGAACTCCTCAGTTCTGTTGTCGACTCCAAATCTTTGCCTGGCTTCTTTCCGCACCCTGCCCTGCTTCAGTCACTCCTTTACAGGTTTCTCCTGAGAACCCTCCCTTAGTAAATCACAGGCACAAGACTCTCCATCTCAGCCTCTGATTCTAGGAAACCCACCAACCAAGATGAAATAACTAATACGGGAGCATCAGATAATCTGAATACAATCAGGACCGTCTCTTAACGGAAAGGCTCATGCTTGAAATGACCTGAAAGTGCTAGAATAAGCTAGTTTACCTTTTTTTGGACAAATTGAAATTTCTCTAAGAAAGCTTTAATTCACTTTAGCAATGATTAGCATTTTGCATTCCTAGACCCACCCGGATTGTTTAAATCTTAGTTGCTCTGTAAGTGACAAATCGGCATTTTTAGAATTTTTCTGTCTTATCATAATAATGTAGTTTCAAAATTTATTGAACTGCATTTGGTAACTGTATTTTTGCTATTAAAGCACAGTAAAACTCCAAATAGAGGAATTCAGTAAATCTAAAGTTCCTAGATTTAATGACTGTCCTGGACAGTGTTGTCATAGAGATCAACATTTAATTGATACCTTATATTATGAAAACTACAACCTAGCAAAGCTTCATAGTCCTGTTTAATCTCAGCAGTGCCCATGCTAAGAAAAAATAAATGGGGATTAGAAAACATTTTCTAAATAAAATAACCTCACTTTATGTGGTACTGATAAACAGTGTTTACAACATTAAATAATTTAGTCCTCGTACATTTATTGAATACCTTAAAAGTATGTGCAACTCTGCTACAGGCTGGGAACCCAGAGTAGTAAAATGTGGATCCTGCTCCCAAGAGCATACCAAAGTTTATTGTGAGGAGGGTAAGGAGGTTGAATGTGGGCTCAGATCTGTGAATAACCTATCAGTAAACATCCATACAAGAGACCTGTCTATAGCATGGTAGAATACAGGATACTACTTTAGCAGTGGGATGAGCAAAGTACGAAGGAAACTCAGAGGAAGCTCTGCTGGGAGCTGAATATTATTTTCTTCATGAAAGGGGAGTATTCCATAACTGAAATATTTCAGCTAAATGATCTGGAGAGACAAACAGTCATAAGAAATATATTCATGTCTTTATATAACTGTTCATTTTGTAAAAAGCATAATTTGGTTGCATATCTTTTCATATTCTCCATTTCTCCATAAATTCTTGGAGTCTGAAAGGTATCTTTGATTTAGTAGATTTTTCAAAATGTTTATGTGGTATCAAGTTCTGGTTTAGGTCAAGCAGGTGATGCAAATTGTGACAGCCTTCAGAAATCAGGTGGGTCCACACCATAGAAGCAGCATAGGGCTTGGCAGAGTCCTTGCAGCCTAAGGTCAGCCAGAGTACAGACACCATGCAGGCAAGTCATAGTACCAGGATAGCTCTACAAAGCTCTCACTTTTTGGAAGTGCTGATTTGAGAGACTTGTTAGCCTGTTCACGTTCACCCTGGAGAATTCCACATCTGAACTAAAGGGGAGTGTCCTCCCTGCAGTTTAGGGATCCTCTAGGCATACTTCCAAGGCCCCAGTGGTTCCATTGGGTTAGATCCTTGGCTTATATAATGGAGAGCCCTTCCACCTTGTGTTATTTGAGGGTGAAGTCACAGCAATCCAGTCATCTCTGAAAGCAAGATAGAAAGAATTTAGGTAGAACACTATGTAAAATGTTCTGAACCAGGAAAAAGGATTCTAGTACTGTGGTAGGTTGTATTATTGTCAAAATATTTCCTGCCCCTTCCCCTCTGTCGTTCCTTATTGAGTATCTCCCTTCTAAAGGATTAATCTTTCCTGCCCCATTGATGGCTAGAACATGTGTCTTTTTTGGAACAGTAACGTGTTAAAAAAAAAAAAAGCAATTCATTTCCCAGCAGAAGTTTTAAGAGGCATTGAATGCTTCAGCCAGGCAATCTAAAGTCATCTGGAGATTTAGAATCAGTTTGTCAATTTCTACAAAGAATTTGGGATTTTGAATGGCTCTGTGTTAAGTATATAGATTAATTTCGAGAAAATTTGCACTTTATAAAATACTGAGTTGTTCAAACCATGAACATGGTAATCTTTCCATTTATTTAGTTCTCTGATTTCTTTCAGTGATGTTTGTAGTTTTCACTGTATACGTCTTTCACATATTTTTCCAGATTTAGCCATACACTTCCATATTTTTATGCTACTGCTTTTTTCATTTCAATTTCTAATTATTTGTTGCCAGTATATAGAAATAAAATTGATTTCTGTATGTTGATCTTGAATCCTACAATTTTGCAAAACTTGTTTATCATTGTAACAGCTTTTAATATATATATTCCATTGGATTTTCTACAAATCAGTCGTATCATTCTTCTTTTCTATTTGCCTTGCCATACTGCACCGGTTATAACTTCTAGGGCCATGTTGAATAGCAGTGGCAAGAGTGGAATACATTTGTCTTATTCCTGGTCCTAAAAGGAAAGCCTTTAGATCTTCAGATTGTCATGATTAAATATGATGTTAGCTCTAATAGACTTTTCATGGATTCCCTTTATCTAAATAGGAAAGTTCCTACTTTACTGAGAGTTTTTATCAGGAATCTAAGCTGGGTTTTGACAGTTCTTTTTTTTTTTTTCATCCATTGAGATGATCATGTAATTTTTCTTCTTAGTTTGTTATTATGGAAATGTTTAATTTCCAAAAGATAAAACCATACTTGTATTCCTAGGATAAAACCTTCACTTGGTCATGCAATATTGCTCTTTGCATGTATTACTGGATTCAGCTTGATAAAATTTTATTTCCAAATTGACATCTATATTAATGAAGGATATTTGTCTGTGGTTTTCTTTTCTCATGGTTTTGGCTTATTTGGGCATTGGAGTAAATCTGGCCCCATAAAATGAGATGGGGCATTCAATTTTCTTTCCATTTTCTATAAGAGTTTGTAGATATTTAGTATTATTTCTTCTTTGAATGTTTGGTAGAATTTACCAGTGAAACCATCTGGTATTGGAGTGCTCTTTGTGGAAGTATTTTTTATCTAATTTTATAGTTTTTATTTCAATAAGTTTTATCAGATCTTTTTTGTATCCTTTACATCTCTGCTTAACTTTTCATACATATGTAATATAGTCCAGAAAACTGTTTTAATATCCTATATCTAATTCTGATGTCTGTGTCAGTTCTGAGTCAGTTTCAATAGCTTGATTTTTCTCCTCATTATATATTGTATTTTCCTATTTATTTGAAAATTTGGTAATTTTTGCTTGGATACCAGATATTGTGAATTTTACATAGTTGAATGCTGGATATTTCTCTATTCCAATATTTTTTGCTTTGTTCTGGACACAATTTAACTTATTAAGAAAATGTTTAGTCCTTCATGGTCTTGCCTTTAAGATTTTTTTTTGACCACAGCAGTGTTCTGCCCACTGTTAATTATTCCATTACAAGAGCAAAACCTTCTTGTTTTCTCTACCCAGTACCTCACCAATGAGCTTTTCCAGTATGGTTAGCTGGAATTGTCAATGAGCTTTTCTAGTTTCGATGGTGGGAAAAGGTGCTATTCCAACCGTATGTGATTGCCAGCCATCATTACCTCTAATCCTCATGCCGTTCTTTCCTGAGCCTTGGGTAGTTCCTTTCATGCATGGTCTGTACTTAGGTGAATACTCAGTAGGGTCATGTACAGATTGCCAGAGTTCTTTCTTTCTGCAACTCTCTCTTCACCAGTGCTCTTACCTTAGTCTGCCTGGATTCTCAGGTCCATTTCCTTCATTCAGAGAATCACTAGGATCTGCATGAGTTTCCATCTCCCTGCACCATGAACTTCCAATTTTCTCTAGTTAATAGTTGGATTTTATATAGGAATCCCCTCATTTGTTTACCATCACACAGAGATCACTGTTCTTCATTATTTGATGTTCTATGTTTCAAAACAGTTGTTTCATATATTTTGGTTATTGTTGTTTCAGGTAGAGTGGTAATTCTGATCCCTGTTATTCCATTTTGACTAGAAGCAGAAATAACTAAATTGATTTACAAATCAGTACATTTTCTTGGTATGAGATATGATGGGCTAAAGAAGTTGTCTCCAAACTGTATTATTTTTTTTGGCCACAGCAATTACTAGTAAACCTGCTCATTTTTAAGAATGGTTTCTTTGCCAACTAGATTTTTACAAACACCCTGTCTCTATTTGCTAAAATATAAAAAAAAGTTGTTGCCCACTTCCTACTGACTTACATATAATTCTTTTATTTAGGCTTCTTGAAATATCCCTTCTGACATGTAAAGGACTTATTTGACTGTATGTGTGAGTCTCTCACTTTTATGTAGATGAATAACTGCATCTTCCAAATGAAATTCTGCTGTTGATGATAAACTTTTCAAATAGGTCTTCTGTAAGTTTGTATCAAATAAAATTTTATGGAAATGTTTGGCATAATTAAGTTTCTTTTCTTGCCTTTTAAAAATAACAAGGTATAATGTTAAATAATTTAAGCGGGAAATGTTTGTTTTTATTGAGTCAAATTTATCCTATACCTGTGTTGGGAAATAATTTAATGACTTACATTTTCGGTGTGATAAAGTGGGGAAAAATGATGCACTTTCTCTATGCCCAAAAGATAACACAGACCTACTTCAGGAGCTAAGAATGTCTGCCTTGGAATATGTAATAGGATTAAACCTAAGCAGAAGTATTCCCTGGGAGATATCTCTCATATAATGACATAGTCCTGAATTTGGAAATTTGTTTTCATGCCTTGATTTCTATGATGCAAAGGATATTTTATATATGTTCTTTTTTCTTGAGTTATTTTTAATTATCTAAGTGCATGAGTAATAACATTTTCATTGTAAAGAAGTCAAACAATTCAGATAAAGTAAAATTCCCCTGGTATTATTTTCTTTCTCCAATCTCTTTCTCTCCCAGGAGGTGATTATTGAAATGAGTTTGATCTAAGTATCTCCCATTGATGGCCCCAAGATTCTCTTCTGCACCCCATACCTGCCACCTTTAAGGTTTGAATACTCATGGGCAGCTCTCTCCTTCTGTAAAAGTCTACCCCTGAAACTGTGATTTTGTTTCAATTGATCTTAGATTCCTCAGAGTTTCTGGTCAGCAAAGGCATTACTTCTTGTTCTTTTGTTTGAATGAGAAAGTGGTAAAAAATGAGCACTGACTTTTAAAAAACACTTTGTGCCCCAAACTGTTTCTGAATGTAGAACAAAAAGAAATAGATCACTGGTTAAATTTTCTTGTTTAGGTTGTACACTGGATTTAATTTTCATCTGATTCCAAGGTTGTGATTATACATCATTAGATTTCTAACTAATGGTTTGATTTTATGGCAGGCTTCAAGGGTAATGCTAGTAGGGTATATGAAGGCCTTTATTTGCCTTGGGTCTCTGGAAAAGTATTAAATTAAATCTCTGTATAATTTTCAGAACCTAGCAAATAGGAAGATTGTGACGCTTCATTTTTCTTCAAGCTTTCAGAGTGCTGCATGCTTTGATGAAAAGGTTAACCTCAGATAGTCCTTCTCTCAGCACAAAGATCCTGCGTTTCTACCTTAGAAGATTTTGAAAAGGAATTAATAAGTAGTATTTTGAGAATATGAAAAACTTGAAGATGATAAGAAAAATATTTTGTGATACTGTTTTCCTTCTGCTTTTTAAAGGTTTCTATTTCTTTGTCTCTAGATTTTTCTGTAGATGTTCAGAGGTATTTTAGGTTGAACTATTATGTGTTTAAGGATTCTAAGAAATAATTACCAGGAAATTAACTCAAATTACTTAAGAATGTATTCTAGACAAGATAGGTCTTATAGTTGTAGTGGGGAAAATGTCATGATCCATCACAATATTTCAAAATTAGTAATGTATTTTAAGTACTTAAACATTTTCTTTCATTTCAGAAGCTAGTTTGTGCCTATATCAGAAAACAAAAGCCAGCTGCCAGAATGAATGAAGTGCTTTAAGAAATACAGAAGGAGACGAAGGAGACTTTTCTCAGTTTGTAATTCTAGACGCTCTTTAAATATGTCAAAATGCTCCCCTCCTCAGTTTTCTGTGTAAATTTCTACTTTCCTTATTGCTCTAAAAGTTCTATAATTCTCTTCCCTCCAACATGATTAATTCACTTACGTCTCCCTTCTTCCCTCTTTCTTTCTCTTCCTTCCTTCCTCCACCACCTGTGGTTCCTATACTAACTCTACCACTGGATTCGTTTGGACCTTGGGTAGTAATTTAACTTTTGACTTTCAGTCTTCTGATCTGTAAAATGCAAATGATACTTATCTCTCTCCCAGGGTTGTTATGGTAATGATTGAGATGTAATATATGAAAAGGCCAAACATCATGCCTAGTACCTGAATAAGCGCTCTTTTTCTTTTTTTGTTCCTGTTTTCTTGTCCTAGTCTGAGGTCTTTTTCCCCTGACTCTGAAATTTAATTCAATATCTTAAAAAAACACCTTATGGAGGAGAGGAAGAGACATGAATCCATGAGCATGAGGAGAATACCACCACCACCAACACTGAACTATAGTATCAATATTTTTTGAGCACTTATGACAGCTAGTTGCCATTCTAAGCCCTTTATTTGCATAAATTCATTTAACCTCTTTTCAATCCTATGAAATTGAAAGACAACCTTTTATTTAGTGTCATGTTTATCATTATGTCCATTTCATATGAGCGTAAGCAGGTCTTAGACAGATTAAGCCAAGATTGGGCAGCCAGTATGTAATGGGGTCAAAATGTAGACCTCAACATTTTAGCTTCAGATGCTGCACTTGTAGCTCAGCTAGTATTTGGAGCAGCACAGATAAAAAATGTGAATCTGGTTGTACTTGATCTAGCCTTACCTGCTTTTCTTATCAATCTTACCTGCATTGGTCTCAATACCCAACCTCTTTCCCACTACTTTGTATACACTATTCCGTTCTCTCTGCAGTTTTTTCAGATCTTCCCAGCTCAGCAAAATGTCATTTCCCCAAAGAGACTTCTATGATCAATCTATTCAAAATAATAGAGTCCTTTCCCGCACACCACTCTTACGCTTCCAAGGTTTACTTTATTCAGAATATTTATTGTAATAGGAATGTTGTCATCTGTATTTATTCAGTTTTCTTGTTTTCTGTCTGTGCCCTGAAGGATGTAAGCTGTAACAAAGCATGGACATTACCAGGTTATTTGCTGCTCTATCTTCTGTGCCTAGTATTATTCTTAGTATATAATAAATGTTCAGTGTGAATGACTGAATGAGAAGCTTGTATTTTATACTGTGGTAAAGATGTGTCCCAGAATTAGAATATTAAAAAAGAATTTACTCTTCAAAAATTTGGAGTAAATCATATATATCCCACCTTTATATGGTTAGGACCTAGGGATTTTTTTATTCTCTCTTTCTTGTGAGCCTCTTAAGGAAGTGCTGATGGACAGGTCAACAGACCTAACCTTAAAGCCACTTTGCAGGTAGATTTTCTCTCTAGGGTACTCTTTGGCATGGAGTTGGCTAAGAGCATTCTGAAATGCTATCTACCATTAATGTAAGTTGGAAATCAGCCAGGGAAAGACTGTGGAAGAGTGGACCCCACGTTAATGCATGAATAAAGTTGACCTGTATCCCACAAAATATAGTTCAGTGGTCTATCTAGTACCAAACATTCATATTCCTATTGATACTTTAAAAATCAGCCTTCATGTTCATTTTTATAATAATGCTGAAGGCTGGGACAGAGATTACATCCTCATTTTATAGATGAAAGAACTGAGTGAAAGAAGTAAGGAACTTACATTAAAAAAAAAAAACTAGCCTGTATGGGGGTCTGTGTATTAGGTTTGAACTATGAAAATATTAGAAGCTTACCTGATACAAAATTTTAATGGATTTTATTATTATAGTGAATGGTATTTATAATATATGTGTGTCTTTGGAATCTGATAATCATACATTAAAAATGCTAATGAATAATTTAATTTAGAAATGAAGGCAAAATCTATAACATTTTTATTTAGGTTTATGCATTTTATGTAGGGAAGATAATGAAGTTTGGAAGTAAACAGCAAATCTGCATCTTATTTTGTATATAACTTGCCCATATATTAATAACAATATGTTTAAAATCTTTAATTTATTAAATTCATTGTTGAATAGTTGAAAATAATCTGACATTTGTTATTGAACTTTAAGATGATATATGAGGATTTAGGTAAATACCATCTGTATAAAAGTAATTTTGGAAAGTAGTTCAGAAGATAGTATTTTGAATACAGTTCTGCCAGCAATTGTTAAGTATGATATGAGGAAAAATTACTATCCAAATAACCTGGGTTATCCTTAGCATTTTTTGAAAAACAAGACAATTTTTTTTTGTTCTTTTGGCTTGTTTGTTTTTGAAGGCTACACACAGCAGTTACAAGCCAATTCATTATAAAAGATTTAACCATGCTCTTGACCATAAAATGGATTGTCTATAGCTTCTGGATTATAGTTTTAGAAGATTTTAGTAGGTCCAGGCATTACTTTGACTTAGTGATGGTTACACTGAGTATCTGTATGAATAATAAAAAGAAAAAGAGTAAAGATTAATAAAAAATGTCTTTTCTTAGTAAATGTACAGACTATGTTTTGAATAAGTAAAGTATGGAAAGACACCTAACTCATGAATTTTTTCAATTGGTCAATAAGTAGTAAACCATCAAGAAGCTCATTAACTACAGAAATTTAGCCTTATTTATTAGAGAGTATTTTCTGTTAATTACTGCATTCATTTGCAAGTCTAGTGCATAACAGTTTTTCATAGATACTTAAGATCCACATTTGTCTTTTTATGTGATAATGACTTTCTGAATATTGTATTTCTTGGCCACTATTTATATTTTAGAAAATAAAGCCAGCAACAAAAATCGAATCCTAAAGTAAACTAAATGCTAAGAATGGAAATACTCATTTTATAGATTATTTTGTTTAACCTTCAAATGAATTATAGGAAATAGATCTGTTTGTTCACTCCACAAAAATTTATTCAGCAACTTCCAGGAGTTTGGGGTTCATGGTAGAATAAAGTTGTCGAAAGTCCCTGCCCTCATAGAGAATACATCCTTAAGGCAGACAAACAACCAGTAAAGAAGACAGTTATAGTTTGACATGCATTATAAAGAACCTGTGACCCTGTGACACTGATAAGCGCTAGTGACAAAAGGTCAGCTTTTGGTGCCTCACAAACTACCCCAAAATTTAGTGATATAAGAACCCTGAATTGAGTCTCATGTTTCAGCTGGTTGCAATTTGGGCTAGGCTCAGCTGGGGGCATCTGCTGATCTAGGTCAGGCTAAAGCTGATCTCAGTTGGAGCAACTTGCGGAGACACTGAGCTTCCAGATGGGCTGGAGGCTGGCCAAGGGTTTCCTCAGCTGAGGTGGCTCACGTCTGCTTCACGTGGTCTCTCATGTCCTTCAGTTGAGCCCAGATTTTCCACGTGGTGGTGGTGACAGGGGTTTCAAGTGCAGCAGGGGTTTTGGGGAAAGCAAACTTTTAAAAACATTGTTTGAAACAGAAATTTATTCTCAGAATATTACATGAGAGCACAGGGTGAGGCTCCTCTCCGGAGCCTTAGCCCCCTTCCTCCTCTGCCTCCCCTCCTTTCTGTGTACCAGAGAGATCACAGTTCACCCTTGGTTCATTCTTCTGAGTGTATGTTGTATAAAAATCGACCAGATTCTCAAATCTTCCAGTAATACTTGTCAGGGTTGCAAAGCCATGAGAAAACTAAAACTCATTCTGCTTATGGAGTGATACAGTGAGCTTTGTGAAATCTACTCTCATGCAGCATCTAATTTTGAACATATGTGTGATTTTCATTCAGAAATGAAGTATTTTACTATGATCTCCTTAATTACTTAAGAACTACACCACCCTAGGAACTTATGGGATTTTGCAAATAAGGGAAAAATAATAATAATTCTGAGAAAAATATGAGTATTGCTTTTTAAATAGTATACTCCTGGTTCCTGCTTTAGTACATGTCTAGGAGAGATGCCTTCCCATCTATTTCCCCTGGCCAGTTGAACACAGTATTAAAGGAAATTAAAGGCAACCATTGAGCAGGAGTTGCATTAGGGGAGGTCAAACAATTATGCAATTTTTTTTCCTTTGCTCATTAGGAAGCCAGAAAGATATATAAATCAGTGTCAAATATTTTGTGTCAGGTGTTCAGTGAAGATAAGGTAATGAGGTCATAGAGCAGAGAACCATATTACTATACTCTGGTTCACAAAATTTAGGACATTTCGGTTATTTAAATTCATTTAATATTGTTGTATTTTTGGTATGTGTACCAACATCCATTATATTAAAGTAGTTCAAAAGAAGTACTTAACTCTCCTACATTTGAAATAAAACAATAGGTATGTTAATTTGCTACATTTTAATAAAAATAAAAATGTAAAGGTACTTTGGAGATTTCTATGTGATTCACAACACACAGATGGTTTTCATTAATTCACTCAACAAATATCTATTAAATGCTTATTATGCACTGGGCTCTGTTTTAGGTATACTAAAGGAATTCAGAAAAGATTACATGATCGAACTGTATCCAGTATCCCAGTGATTTGTTTTTAGCAGTGTTCTAATTTAGGGAAAAGTCATTGTGATTGGAAACATCCATAAAATCAGTCTATGAGGTATAACAAGCTAAAGAAAAAGCAGAATCTAAGGAAGTACACACAGAACATTTTAGATGCTTTTAAATTCTCTTTCTTACCATGTGAATTGGTTTCTTGGTATTTCACATATTTTACAGCTAAGAAAACAAATATTTTGGTTTGGGTTCTATATACTATCTAGTCTCTAGAATTGTGAAAATATTTAAGACGTCAGCGAAATCAGTTATGCCTGAAATGTCAACATCTCTGCTGAGAGTCTGGAGCATTGCATGTCCATTGTGATATGAGATGTGTTGGTAGGAATCACAAAATGATGGGGATCACAGAATCATAGCTGATAGTTTAGTTTGTGTGCAGATGGTTCACACCATATTCAGGTATTGTATTTTTCTGCAATTTAGGTAAGTAAACTTTTACCAAATCTTTGTTGCTCATTTTTGTTATACATCCCTTATTAGGGATTACAAGCCCACACTCAGATGTCATTCTGACTGAATCCAAGTCCTGGAGTCACTCTTACTATTTTTATGGCCCTGAGCATATGATTCAGCATCACTAAGACTTAGTTCCCTCCTGAGTAACATGGAATGCATGCGTGTAGTAGATCCTAATTTGCTCATAGGGTGATCATGAGGCTTAAGTGAGATAATTCCTGAAGCAGTTTACAGTGGTGCCTGGAGCATCATAAGTGTTCCCCAAGTCTTGGCTATGGATAGTCCAAGTCTTTGATTTCCTATTTGCATTGGTTCTATTAAATATGTGTAACATGTGCCACTGTTTTCTCATGTGTTCTGAAAGAAGGGTTTCCTCTCTTTTTCCTTTCCTTAGTTCAGGTCCCAGCCCCTTACACACAATGCGTGTTCTCTTAAGATTTCTGAGATACCCTAGTAGTTCACATCCAGATGGAACCATGGGTCCACCTGTGTCTGATCCACAGTCCCCCTCCCCCTCCTCATGCTGCCAGCTGCACAGAGAAACCCACAGTGGGAGCATGGACCGACCAGACAGAGGCTATGTTCTGTTCATGGCCAGGGACAGATAATGCTTTTCCACAACAAAGACCAGGCTCTGCCAAACCAGATCACTTGTACAATTTCTAACTCCAAATGCATTTCCTTTGTTTGCTTAGTTACTCCGTCCTCAGGGGTCAGGCCAGACTGGGAGAAACTGCAGATGGGGCCTTGCACATTCCCCTGGCAGGCCCAATGCGTGATGCACGGCGGGCCTGCAGTGTGCTCGTTGAAGAAACAAAGACGCAAAAGTGCCCTTTGCATTGGAAGCAGTGGGCTCCCTACCCATCTCCCCACCGTGCCTTCCTATGGGGATGTGCTAACTCTGCCCCACCTCTTGAGTCTGTTCTGGAGAGAAGATTTTGCCTTTGCATGGTCCATTCCAAGCTACTGGAAAACAGCCTTGGCTGGACTAGATTTTCAGGCTGGGAGAAGCAAAATGATAGTCTGTATAAATTCCATGCAATGAGCCACAGGAAACACCCTCATGCCATGGTCCTGGCCTGTGTACCATGTTTCTGTGGAATTGAGTTTCCCCTAAATTAATAGCTTTTGCTTTGTGTTGTGGAGTCTTAAAGTCTTAACTGGTATTTATAAATAGTTCCCCTTTTTTTTTTTTTGTCTTTTTTTGGGGCTTTATTTTATTGGACTGATTGACATCTTTTTATTTTTATTTTTATTTTGGTATCCTTAATATACAATCACATGAGCAACATTGTGGTTACTAGATTCTCCCCATTATCAAGTCCCCACCACATACCCCATTACAGTCACTGTCCGTCAGCATAGTAAGATGCTATAGAGTCACTACTTGTCTTCTCTGTGCTGTACTGCCTTCCCCGTGCCCCTCCCCCCACATTATATCTGCTAATTGTAATGCCCTTATTCCCCTTCTCCCTCCCTTCCCACCCACCACCCCAAGTCCCTTTCCCTTTGGCAACTGTTAGTCCATTCTTGGGTTCTGTGAGTCTGCTGCTGTTTTGTTCCTTCAGTTTTTGCTTTTCTTAGGCTTCACAGATGAGTGAAATCATTTGGTACTTGTCTTTCTCTGCCTGGCTTATTTCACTGAGCATAATACCGTCTAGCTCCATCCACGTTGTTGCAAATGGTAGGATTTGTTTTCTTCTTATGGCTGAATAATATTCAATTGTGTATATGGACCACATCTTCTTTATCCATTCATCTACTGATGGACACTTAGATTGCTTCCATATCTTGGCTATTGTAAATAGTGCTGCGATAAACATAGGGGTGCATATGTCTTTTTCAAACTGGGCTGCTTCATTCTTAGGGTAAATTCCTAGGAGTGGAGTTCCTGAGCCAAATGGTATTTCTATTTTTAGTTTTTTGGAGGAACCTCCATACTGCTTTCCACAATGGTTGAACTAGCTTACATTCCCACCAGCAGTGTAGGAGGGTTCCCCTTTCTCTGCACCCTCGCCAGCATTTGTTGTTCCTAGTCTTTTCTATGTTGGTCATCCTAACTGGTGTGAGGTGATATCTCATTGTGGTTTTAATTTGCATTTCCCTGATAATTAGTGATGTGGAGCATCTTTTCATGTGTCTGTTGGCCATCTGAATTTCTTCTTTGGAGAAATGTCTGTTCATGTCCTCTGCCCATTAAATAGTCTCCTTTTAAAAAGATATTTAAAAGGGCAGCAATGTGTATCATATGCTACCATTTAAAAAAAAACATACATCCTTTGGGTTTTTCTTTATGCCTGTGCTATATTTTATTTCTTCTAAGGTTGGTACTTTCTTATAAGACACGAGGAAGGCAATTCCCCAAAACAAATACTCAAATAAAGAAATAAAATTTAGAGTCACAAAATTTAGCCATTTGTTGAAGACATTTAACATATGTCTATTTTTATTATTAAGATTATTTTCCATTTTTAATGTATTCAATGACAACTGATTTTTTTAAATGCTGTTGTGTAAACTTAAAACTGAAATGGAGCAGTGTTCCATGGGTAGGTTCTAAAGATAGTATAACTGAAAACTACATATTCTTAAAGCACTCCAGAAAAGCATAATACTTGCCATGAACTATTCTGACATTTAAATCTTTTCTTAATTCCTGTCAGCACTGTCACAGAAATGGTAAAGGTGGTATTAAATAGCCATACATTTTTCTGAAAATTAATTTTCTAACATTTTTCACTTGACAAGGCAGATGGACATGTTTGTAGTTTGAAATCTTTTATTGTATTATTTGCATAGATATTAATATACATGTATTCTTGTTTGGAAGAAATAAAATGTTTATTTCTTTTCTGGCACGTTGATTTGCATTTAATTAAGTACAGTTCTTTCCTGTCTAAGTGCATTTACCCATTGAACATTTTCCAGGTCTAGTTATTCTTTGAGCAACTGCACTTTCATAGATAAGAAAATTTCCAAAGGTTTGCTGGTTGGTAAATAGTAACTTCATTGTTGGAGTTAACCAGTTTCTAGTGCTTGTTTCTAAATTCTTGGAGAAAATGTTCTCTTCTGCATGCATTTTTGCAGAGTTCTTGGAAAATTTGCTGGTAGGATAGTTGTGTAAAACTCCAATCCCAGATAATCTTCTTGCCATTTTGCTGATAATTCCTAGAGAGAATACATGTGCAAAATTATTTTAGGCTATTCCTGTGTCATGTCTTCCCAACTTCTTTTTCCAAGTCATAGAAAATCCATCAACCTTGGGCAGACTTAATCTTCTCCTCTACTCCATTCCAGCTAATCATGCTTCTCCTACAGTCCTGGGCATGGGTGAACAGAAGGAGGAAGCACGTCATCCTTCCACTGGCCCACTATATGCCGTGACATCCTGTCATCTGAGTTGGCCACTATCTGGACAATGACAAAATGGGACCAACTGTAGAGGTTACTGTGAAGATCAGATTAGTTAATAGTGGAAGGTACTTAGGGTAGTGAATCACAAAACCCACCAGTGGTGGTAGAATATTAGGAACTAATCTTTCTAATCGCCAATCCAGTCAAGTGTTTCCTCCAACATAATGTGTCCAAACTCGTTAGAATGACATTTAGATCTCTCACTATGGCTGGTGGCTCCTTGGACTGGCTATTTCTTCTATTTCTCAGAGAGACACTGCCCTTGGTTTTTCCCTTCCCTGGGATTCCTGGCAAGATGCCTCTGTTCTCTTCTTACACCATTCGTCACCTCCTCCTTGACATTGCTCCTTCCCTCTACCTATTTCCATTTCTGTCTTACCTGAAGGGTTAGCAGACACCCTTCTATCTGCTACATGAATGTACATGAACCTTACTTCACAGAGTAAGATTTTGAAGATACCTTCAAAAAATATAAATATTTCTTGCTTCTCCTTTCTTTCTTATTGAACACTGCAGTCACATAAACAATTTATTGAATATGGAGAGAAAAGAAAGTTACTTTATTTCTCATCTCACAAACTTTTAATAAAGTTGTACTGATTTATTTTCCCCTTTCCTTTATAAATCACAGTGACTTAAACTGGTGTCACATACTTACAGCCCTTTTTCCCCAAGAGGGTATTGTGCTAAATAAAGTAAGTCAGACAGAGAAAGACAAATAATGTATGATTTCAAATATATATGGAACCTGAAAAACAAAACAAATCAACAAACAAAACAAAACAGAAACAGACTCAGATACAGGAAACAAACTGTTGGTTACCAGAATGGGAAGGAGTTAAAGGGTGGGAAAAATAGGTGAAGGGAATTAAGAGTATAAACTTCTAGTTGTAAAGTAAATAAGTCATGGGATGTAATGTACAGCATAGGGAATATGTTCAATAATATTGTAATCACTTCATATGTTGACAGATGGTAACTAGATTTATCATGGGGATCATTACATAAAGCCAAAAATCGAATCATAACTGGAACTTATAAGATATTGTATGTCAGCTATTCTTCAATTAAAAAATTTTTAAGTATGATAGTATGTATAGTATGCTATGATTAAAATAAAAGATAAATATTTGTATTTCTTGTACATTTACTAAAAATTTCTGGAAGCATTACACGAGCGTAATAAAAAATGCTTAGAAATTGGGAATTAAGACATGTACTGGTAAGACTGGGGGTTTTAGAGAGTTCTTTTCATTGTATACTTGTTTTTACTTTTTAAATTTTGAATTATGGGAGTGTGTTTCTCACTTAAATATTAGATAATTTAAATAAGCATTTAATAATCAATTTTTAAAGTCTAGGAAAGTCAAATGTAAACTTTTCATCCACTCAACTAATTTTTAAATTACCTAACTCATAAACTTATAGGGGAGAAAAGAATGTGGCTGGCTTTGTCACTCTTTCCACCCCTTGTCTTTCTATTTTTCCTACATTCCTCAGCATGGTGCTTCTGACATCCATCGGGCTGGAGTGTGGATAGGGAGAAGACTCAAGAGGCATAAAGATTTACTTGAAAGGCCTAGTTTTCATTGGGTATTGACAGAAGAGCTTAATAAGGAAAAGTGAATTTCTCAGTCAAGCCCCATTGCTATCAAGTTCCTTGTAGGCAGTGGAGGATGCTCTCTTTATCATCTTCACTCCGAGGTCCATATGACGGAGCAGCCACCATTTGTTGCTTGGCCACTTGCTGTGGCAGAAGTAAAGGGCATGTGACAAATTATGTACTGGTTCTTAAACTCAGACATGATACTCAGAAGTGACACAGGCCACTTCAGCTGATATTTCCTTGGTCAGAAAAACCCCACATAGCCACACCTAACTTCAGAGTAGCCACAGATGGGGAATGTCCCTATGTGTCCAGAAATACCAAAAATAATGACAAATAGCACTGACAAATGTTTTTTGTGAAATATAACCGAGAGTGGAGTTCCTTTTAAGTTTTAGTTTAGTTGTAATCTAGGCCACAAGATGTTTTGGGTTACATATGAGATTCACAAAACTACAATCATAGGTGGCCATGCCTCAGCCCCCTGCCCCAACTTTCTCCTCTTCTTCTGTTCAAGTCTTCTTCCTCTCCTGTCTCAATTATATTTTCTTTTGACCTCACTCCATAAACACAGCTTAACCCAGAAGTCACCAAAAAAACAAATCAAAACAAAATAAAAGCACCCTGGTGCCCTTGGAAATATTTAGTTTCTAAAAATATACTGAAAGCAGAATACCACTGAATTGTCTAAGATTGCCAGTATGGCATTGCAAAGTGAGCAGCTGTGCTTTTTCGTAGCTTTTGTTTTGAGAAGAAAGGCATTGGTAGTTCTTACTGTAACAAAGAAACAACAAGCCCTTTTTTCAAAGAGAACCAATGACAATTCTTTTTGCCCTATGCTTCCAGCAATGACTCTTTCAGGGCCATTTTGGTTTCTTCAGTCTATTGCTTCCTCTCTGACTGAGCAGAAAGCACTCTTGAGACTGAGTAGCTTGCTCCATGTCAACCCGTTGGGACTAATAAAGACACAGAGGTTGGGATGCAGGGAATGGCTATTAGTTTTAGTTACCCCACCAGAGACATTTTGGATTAATGTGATTGGTGAATAAAACAATCAAAATGTTTATGACCTTTTCCAATCAGTGGAGGAAAGGAGTAGAAAGAATTGAGAACTACAAGTCTACTAGTCTGGTGTTTATTTTTAATACAAATTTAGAAGTGTCTAAAATCTTTGCAGTGACAAATTTCTCATTACCGTCATATCAAGTGATATGCTCCATGAAATATACCATTTTGCTAGATGTGATGGGGATAATTTTCTGAAATTGTCAAATTGTGCAATGAGATTAACTCCTGTCCAAGAGACCACTGGAAATTTTAGCATCTAAATGAGAGAGGAGGGAAAATACAGTTGGCTCAGTTGAGCAGCAGTCCTTTGGAGAGAGTCATTATGTCACATCTGTTTGGAGAAAGAAGTTGGCCTTTAAGGGAGTGAATGGCATAACAATTTAATTAAAGATGGGTTAGATTACATGCAAATTACTTGCTATTATTATTGGAGGATTCTGTCAAAATGGACAACTGGGAAAGCACTGTTTCCTATTTTTCTTGAGGGAATAACTCTTGGCACAGCTGAAGAATTATCTTGCTTTTTTTAAAGTAAGTTTTAACACTGGTGCATGGAGAGAGATAATTTGCACGGGTCTGCGCATCCCTGAATTCTCTTTCCTTCTTGCTTTCTAACTCAGGTGCTCATCATTCATGACATGCTTTAATGTAACACTCGAGTCAACACAGCTTTGTCTGGTTTTCAGTTGCCTTCTATGGATTGCAAGAATTTTAGAAGCAGTCATTTGCCTTTCAAAAATAAAAGCCTTCATTTTAAAAGAGTATTTGTTTTATAGCATTTGGCCAGTAATTCTTACCTAATATTTTTTAGCTCTGTTAACTTGAACCTAACTCAACTGGACTTACTTATATCTAATAATAAATATTTTTCTCTTTCTAGTATTGTCTGGGATACTGGGAAGTTTTATAACCCATTCTTTCTCATTGTGGAATACATCAACCTTTTTGATGGTGTTCTCTACATTGAACATGGAAATTCCATATTTTTATTTGCCAAACAACTAGCAAAGAACTTCTCCATGAATAATGAACTTGAAAGTTATGCCTTTTAATAAGCTGAAGCACCCAATCGGAAAAAATCAGAGCCTTTAATGATGCTACAATTATAAATGTGTTTAAAAGAACACCATGCCAGTTGTAAATGAATATCTATGTGTTTGCTGGTTATTCATAATAATCAGTCCATGTAACTTACCACAACTAATCTAAAAATACTTTCTGTAAGCCCAGGACAGTTATGAAAAGAGTGACCTTCTACCCCATTTTATCTAATAGAATTGCAGACGGCATCTACTGTTCAGTTTATCATTTGCCCCAGATTTTTCATTTGTAATAGGATATTATTGGAATTTTTTCTTAAAATAGTTTTAGTAGAACTATTATAGAGGTCTGTTAATATAATAGAACTAATTTCTTAATCAAAAACCTTTCAGTCTCACAAGCGTCATGGTTTGAACAATAAATTGTAAGTTCTTGTTGGTCACACTAGGTAGAAATTTGTTCTTTTCAATAAACTGGACATTATTCAAGACTGTCAGGATCTGAGAAAGTAACTGAGAGGTAACATATTACCAAGGTCATAGTAAGTAATGAGTTACAAACCCTTTAGGAGAAGAGACTATAGTTACACTTATATATACACATATATACATTAATTATATATACAGATATATAGACAGAGTTATATTTACATATATACAAAATGAAAACTATACAGTAACCCCAGCTATCATGTAAAAGTAAAACCAACAAAAGATTATTTATTATTTTTCAGGGTGTAGGATTTTATTACTGTCATCATTGAGAATTTGCAGGGAAGGAGGATAATAAAAAGCAACCAACTTTTAGTTAAAATTTTTAAAAAATTCTTTCAGATAATGAATTTCCTTGTTACCTGCACTTGAGCCAGACAACTCCCTTCACCTCCACACTTGTATATGTTATTGCCTAAACAGTCTCAAATTTTAATTATATTTTACCTGTAATGTCAATAAAAATTATAATCCATTGGCCATTAAAGCCTAACCCTTCTCATTAGTAGCAATTCAATGTTAAAACTTCACTAGTATCTAACAATATTTGGGACTTTGTGCTATACCGCTTCAGAGAGAAATCATGCAAGTCCTCTGACTGGATCTGACTGGACTACAGAAAAATGGTGCCTTGCTTCAAAATGCTCGCTAAACCCATTTCACATGAGAGAACACTAATCCTTATGAGACAATCTGGAAATGAAGTCATCATTTTGAGCTGAAGTAGGGGACATTATTTAACATATTTTCCATGTGCTTTAAAAATAAACACATTCAAATGAAAAATCCTTCAGTGAGGTCCAATCAATCCAAGGTAGAAAGCCAAGTCAGCAGATGTTGACAGTTTTGTCTGTCTTCTAAAACAAAGCTCCTTAATGTTATTCATCCAACCAGATTATATTCCTTATGCTTACAATATACAATGAAGAGAAAGTATAGACAGAGTGAGTGATCACATCAGTTGATTAATCTAAAGTTGTTTTAGTGTTTAGATGATGACAACCTCTAGTAGAGACATTGGCATGAGAGAAGCCACTGAAAATATGAGAGGTTAATAAAAAACTTACTCTGGTAGTATTGACTGCTGAGGTGGCTTTAATCTAGGCTTACTTCTGAAAATTCAGGAGTGACTGACCATTTTACAAATGACAGCTCGATGTGAAATTACTCCACCAGGCCATTTAAAGACTGGTGTGGTCACAGATAAACATTGCCATCTGCTTTGTTGCTTCTAACCTTCTTATATGTCTGCTTCCTGTTGAGGGACAACATTTTAAATTACATTTCACCATCATGTCTGGCAATGACTGTAATTTATGACCTGCATTGAAAGACTGCATAATGCCTCCATGGATTGGTTGATTAATATAGATTTTGTGGATAGCAAAGGTCAAAGAGTTCAAAAAGTTTTCCTAGAAATGTAAAAGTCATCATTTTGTCTGCAATGTATGAGAACCAAAGAACATCGTACCAATAATTTTAGAGTGACTCAATTGTCAACTATAATGAGAAGCTTGACTATTTTATTAACCAAATGATTTCAGAACTTGGTACAGGTTATTTTCCATTTTAGAAATTTTCTACTAGCCCAATCTAATCCTCTGTATTCATAGCAAAATTAATTGTCCAAGGTTTTTTCTTTTCCTTTTTTTTTAGGATAGTACTGGTCTTTTTAAACTGTAATTTAAAAATTTACTATTCTAACAGAAACAGTGAATTGATTTTGAGTTACTGTTTTGAAGAAGCTAATTAAACTTCAACCAGACTATTTCTAAAGGATAAATATTTTCTTTATTTCTGTATATTCACCTAAGACTTTTCAGATAGGACAACCATTACTTTAAGTGGGATCAAGAAAAAAGTTTTATATTCCAAAATTTCAGCCCATATGATTGAAATATTTATCAGGTTTGGGATTAAATAATCAGTTCTTTTGGAATTAAATTATGATGAAGTTTTAATCAGAAATATGTCAAGTTAAGTTTGTGGTCATCACTTTTAGGACATTTCTGAGTCGTTGAGGTAGTGTGAGAATTTGAGAAAAACCTACATGTGTAAGTCAATATTTCAATATCAAAAATCAAGATTTAGACGTAGGTGCTATATTCTAAATTCCTAACTTCTTTTAATGTGTTTCTTATGTTTTAAAACTATTACTAAATAGGTTAGTTCCCTTTTTGTTTTAGTTCCCTTCAATGTTCCCTGGATTGCATTTAAGGTAGGTATTGAAGCTTTGCAAATAAAAACCTGCTAAAATTTCTCCAAAATATGTTTTAGTGAAGTATTATAGGTTCTTGGGGAATTATATGATTTCAACTTTTCTCTCCTTTTTTTTAAACTTTGAGGCTTCTTTCCTTTTTTTTGGTGCATGTGTGTTTAAATAAAAGAATTCAGTAAGTAAATATAGACACAAACAAGTACATTTTCTGTCATTCCATGTATATGATGTACAAGAACAGGAAATATTAATCAAAGAGAAGAGACAATAGGAAACATTCAGAGGTAGTGGGCATATTCTTTCTTTTAGGAAAAGGTTACACAGGGGTATATCTATGAACAAATTCATTAAGCTAGGCACTCAGAGCCTCTCTGGCTGTGTATGTGTCATGCAGGAGCACACACATACATTCACTCATTTACACTCAGGACAAGTAATCTATTAAGTGACATCAGGAAACAGAATAAACTCTGTTTTCATGGTAAGATGCAGTAAGACAAGTTTTATTTTATTCCAGGTGTAAATAGTTACCTTCATTTAAATGCACCAAGTGTATCGTAACTCACTGGACAACTCAAAATGAAGAAATACCAACATATATAGCAGGTGTTGAACCCAAACGAGTTACATCCCCATTAAAGTATTATAAGAATTCTATTGCCTTTTTACCACTTGCTATCATTAAATATCCCCTGAAATAAGATAGTATTCCCTAAAACCTACTAGATGAGGATGGCACCAAAATACTTTTGGATGAAATGGTAGAGGGCTAGCAGAGCTGAAGAAACAAAAGCATTTGAAATTTTGTCATTAAGAAGAAAGATTACTGTAATAAAGCAAGAAATTCTATCCTTAGCCAGTACTCCATAGAATAAAGCCCTTTCTATTCTTTTACAAAGAAAACCATGGCTAAAAATTAAAACAATGGATTTTAGTTAACTTCACAGTATATCCCATATAGTGTGTATGAATGAATATTTTTCTATTATTATCTTTTGCTCATATGTAAAGTAATTCCTTAGAAAGGATGTCTTAAGAGCAGTCCTCCTCAAACTTTTAATATTCACAGATCACCTGGAGACCTTGGTAAAACCAAGCTTCTTCCGCAATAGTGCAGAGGTGGCCTGAGATCCTGGGTTTCAAACAAGTATCCATGTGAGGTTAAAGCTGCTGATCCATAGACCACATTGTGAGTAATAAGACTTTAATTCAGTTCTATAGAAATGCCTCCAGGGTTTTACCATAGAATTTTGGATATTAGATTGTAATGCATATTCTTTATTATAAGAAGGAACTGACTTTTAGAGGAGTGTTTTGCATATTTTAATATGCATATGAATTACTTGTGGATCTTGCAAAAATGAGATTCCGATTTTTATTCTGCAATTCTGGGTTAGGACCTGATATCTGACTTTTGAGTAACAAGGTTATGTTTAAAGTTATTTAGACACACTGAAATTGATCAGTTTATAAAAGTCAGGGCGGGAGTGGGGAAATGTGGATGAAAGGCAAAATGTTAGTCAAGGCACAAAGTATTGTTTTATAGAAAATGTTAGAAGTTTCAACACATTCAACCCTGGAGGCTACTCCTCACACTTTTAACAGTATTACCTCCTATTTACTGTTTCTGCTTTATAGTAACTATAATAGCCCTTCAATTAGAGAGCATTTCAGTAATAGCATCTGCTTTATTAGAGCAGCAGTTTTATTAAACTAACAACTGCTAGCGTGAAGATATCATTACTGTAGATTCCATTTGTAATTAGGACACTAAATATACTCAGATAGTATGCAATTATTAGATAATTTATCCTAATCATTCACCTCCCCAACAGCTTTCTTCCTGTCACATGCACTCTGTGAATTTCTGTCAAGGTATGCAAGCTTTCATATGCAGCTGTGTGCCTGTATCCCAGTTATTCAAACTGATGCATGGTCTGTCCAGAAATTTGTTAAAAGTTCAGAGAGTAGGTAACTGAAACTCCTTTTACAGCCTCTGCTTCTTACAGTGCAGGCCAGTTGATTGCTTAATGCCTCAATCAGAAATAATTTGCTGGCCTGGCTTTGAAGGAGGCACAATATAAAAAAAGTTCATGTAAGAAATATACACATTAAATATTGATACGTAACAAACACCTCAAGTGCAGTGGCTTAAACCAAAAACCATTTATTATCACCTCTGTCAGGGCAGCTGGGGGTGCTTACCTTGACTCAGCATATATGGGTGGATTAGGTGAGGCAGCTGTGCTCCACATGTATCTCATGTATCTCATGTACCTCTTCTGAGCCCATGCTGTCCATCTAGTAAAGGCCCAAACATGAAAGAGCAGATTATATCATGGAAGCACATTTTAAGCCTTGACTGCATCATATCTACTAATATCACATTGGCCAAAGTCAGTCGGACAGTTGAGCCCAATGCCTAATCAGTCTGCTTACAATGAGGCAAGAGTGAGTCATGTGGCCACATCCAACTTACAAGGAGCAGAGAAGCGTCCTCCTCTCATGCACATAAAGGGGAATGTGTGATCATTTCAGAGTAGCAGCCTAATATACCAAAGGCAGTTTTCCTTTTATATGTATAGGTACAAGTAAGGTCTAAAGTCTGGAAACTGGTTATTTTTATAACATGTCAAATAGCCATAGTTATATTTAGTCAAATTAGAAACATTGGGATTGCTTTGTTTCTTTATGGATTTAAGGGTTTTCTATAAAAGTGAGTAATTACGGTCCTAGTATCCACTTAGACATTATTCTTTTCAATTTGTTTGTATACAGTACTAGTCACATGTAAGGGTTTTACATTGCAAAAAGTCCAGTGACTAAAGTCTCAGGAAAGATAAATGTAATAACTGAGTCACAGTCAAGGTGGCAAAGCATTCATTAAACAAAACCACCATTCATCAAAGATTTTCCATGTGCTCTTTGTTATGGCCATGGAGGTGAATACACCACCATTCCAGGCTTTACAATTATTACAATGTCTACAGACAAATAAAGGTCCTATATCTAGGTGCATGCTGCTTCTCACAAGGAGTAAGTTTAGCGACAGAAGATGGGGTGCTGAATCTGAATCTTGAAGCATGAGAAAAAATTCATTAGGAGGGAAGAGGAGTTAGGCATTCTGCATAGAGAGGAGACATCACACTCCGTTCAGCGAGCTGCAGGTGTTGTGTTTCTCCCTGACATCCTGTACCCAGGGTGCTAGACCCTGAAGGGGCACATGTGGTGAGCCTAGGGCCTCATCAAGATACAGGAACAAGAAAGGATTTACTGTATTTCAGAATGATGTGAAACAAAAGTAGTTGCTCTGAGAATCCTTGTCTACATTTGAAACTGGAACCCGTTCCAGGCTGATGATATAACAGTAATCAGTCAGTGCTGCTCACATCTGATAACAAGTGAAAATTTATTTTCTACTAGTAATATTTATCTGATTCAGGGTGGAGGGAAATGAAGGAAGAGGATCCAACAATCCCATAGCAGAAGCTCCAGCAGCACCAGCAACATTCATTTCTTTCCTCTTTTTCCTGGGCACACAGTAGACTGCATTGTTCAGCCTGCCATTATAGTTAGGGAGACATATGCCTCAGCTCTGGTCAATGGAATGTGAGTGGAAGAGGTGTATCCCACCTCTAGTCTCAGCCCATCTGCTCATTACATGCAGAAGATTGCAAGACCTAGAGAAGAGCACAGGTGTAAGATGGAAGGAGTCTGGGTCCTTGAACAACTGTGCGGAGAAGAGGACCCACTTTCTCAACCCACTTGGACTGTAATGACAGCCTAGGAATTGACTTTCATTATGCCACTTAGATTTGGGAGTTGTTTCTTCAGCATTATAATAAAGTCAGAAGTGCTGAGTTTGGTTATCATTACCTTTTCTCTTCCAGTTTCAGGGATATTGTTTATATATAAAGAACTTTCTCATAGCTCACAAAGGATTCTCAGAGAGGTGGGATGTAGATTGAACTGAAAAAAGAAAACCCTACTGAGAAGAAAATGGCAAGTGGAGACTGGGTGTCATGAAGGGGCATCTCTACTCTCCACTAAGGGAGCAGTTAATGTTCACTTCACAGTTTAAGTTCAGAACCATGTCAGTTTCAGAGGGAGGTTTCATTAATTCACTGGTTTATTCATACATTTCAGCTAGTTTATTGAGTATCTAATATTATATATTAGGCAATATGTATGGAGCTAAGGTTGCAAAGTGCGCAAAAATAGACACCATCCTTGTCTTCTCAGTAGTTTATAGTATGTAGAGTATGAAAGACATTACAGCTGTGTGGAGTACTACAAAGAAGAAATAACAAGTGATTGCATTTCATGTGAAGGGGAAGTAGCCTGTGGGAGGGGAAGAAGAGAAAGCTCTGATGCTCATAGAACAGTAGAGGTAAACTAGATGAACCCGGATGGGAAATAGGGAGTAGGAGGTACTAATACAAAACAAAACAAAATATAAAATATCATTAATAACAACAAAGCCCTCCTCATCCTTTGCAACCTCTTCCCCACCCAAAGGTGATTAAAGATTTGGGGAAGAATGTTGTACATAAGGATCTAAAGACTTCTGTATAATTGCTTCCATTTTTTATGATTACCTAGCTTTACTAGAGCAAATAAAGACAGAAGACACACAAGGAACCAAACACAGAACTCTTCACCCCAGAAACACCCACCCCAAATGATAAACAAATGTTACTATACTGATGGTTTGCTTTTTTCCCAAAAACCTCCATATGAAAATTAATTATCTCTATATATACTATCATTTAGCTCAATAATTTAAAGGCACTTATAGGACATCATTCATTAAATCCTGAAGCATGTTTAGCTTTTAGATTTCTTGTTGGATGTTTCCTGACCCATAATGTTAAAAAGGATGTGATATTTGGCCAGAGCAACCACTTAATATATCTCTGTCTCATAAGACAACCTGATTCAGCTATTTAATATATAGTTTCCTTTTAAAATCATGATTGCTTTAGAGTTAGTTCATGTTTTAGTAAACAGGGAATTCAGGTTTTCTCAAACCTGGTAGGCACAGAGAAAACTACTTAGAAAATCACACTTAGGTGATAGAGTGATAAGAAAAGCCCCTGTGGGGGTTCTTAGCACTTTGCCTGAAGGAAAACTGTTGGTGAATTTTAACTTTTTCAAGTAGAGAGGTAACACTGTTGAGAACTTCTTGGTGAGAGCAAGACTTAATGAAGGAAGAATTTATTTTGAATCTCATTTTAGGAATTTCACCATATCCCAGAGGTTAATTTAAAGTTGGCCCCCAATTTATAAAGACAGCAGATTGTTATTGCAATTCCCACCTAGTCAATACCTGAAGTCTGTACTAAGTGGTAGGAGAAAGACTGGAGTTTAGATAAATTATAAAAAGATACAACACTTTTATCTAGCTATTCTTCTAGTTTTACATACCCAGCTCTTTTTTTCTTCCTGTGTTAACCTCTTCAAAGCTGTGTCCAAGAGCCAAGTAACAACCTGTGCATCTTTTTGCTAATAATACTTTATTAAGGTATAATTTACCTTTGGTAAAAGCCACAAATGTTAAGTATTCAGCGCAAAGAACTTTGACATGTGTGCAAACCCATATACAATTTACCCAGTTCAATATAGGGAATATCACCTCCATAAGTTCCATTGTTCCATCTCGCTCTATTCCAGCTGACCCCCTCCAACCTCCAAAGGCAATTACTCAGTTTGTATGACCATAAACTCCTATCCTTGAACTTCATATCAATAGAATCATAGAACATATAGATATAGTCTATGGGTCTGACTTCTGTTACTCAGAATCTCATTTTTTTAGCATTTCTGAAGTGTTACGGAGAGGCTAGGGCTTCTCTAAACATTGGATGGATACACAACTTCATCTATCTAAATTCTACCAGAATTAAACTAATACTTCTTAACCTAAAACTTTCTGATTTTGATGAAGTGTTACTCTAGGCAGGGATTGTGTTGTTAACTGTACACTATCAAAGAAAACTATCCTGAAACAAATTAAAAATATAAGTAAAATTGCAGGCAATAGAAGATAATGTCCAACTTTCTTAGAGATAAGCTCATCTTAAGTACTGTTCAAGTACAAGAAGAATAGTCTAATTATAAATTATTCTATCCACTTATTAATTTGGTCCCTTATTGGCCCCTTAAGGGCCAGTTGTGGGCAATGCTTCATTAATCTTGTATTAGTTACTTCAAAAACTCATTTTCTCAATAATTTTCATTAATTTAATGAGAACTTTTCATGAATTCAATCAGGCCCTCCTTCTCATTTGTAAAACTACTAACTCTAAATTAGTAAGGTGCCAGTCTATATGTGGAGTTCTGGAGATTCAGCTTAAGACCTACTAAAGGGAAGAATGAGACAGAGAAAAAGTAAATGTATTGAGGTCTGGGATGTGCTGATGCCCTGAGGTACTTCCTCCTTTGTAAATAAATCCTTCCAATAAATTATGATACACAGAATATAACACATCCAGTGGGGTACTAGTTACAAACACATTGATTCTGAAAGTTAACCTCTAAGTAAATATTTTACCATTGAAACAGATGTAAGTAAAGAGTACGTTTCTAGAATGGTCTCTATAACCTGATAGGTATATAATATCTCCTGTGACAGATCTGTTGACCAATAAAATACAGAGCATTTTATTATTCCACCATCCAATGCTTCATACTTCCTCCTCTGATGTATGCACATGGTCAAAGCAAAATGCAATTCCTTTTTCTTGGGACCAGCAAAAGGCAACTTAAAGAAAATGATTTTGTGATGATGAAACAGATAGTCTCCTGTAAATAGGAAGCAGAATCTGCCATTTTAAGTGTGAGTGATTGAAAAACAAGGTTTAAAAATTCTTAACCACAACAGATAAGAGTAAATCTGAAAAGTAACTGTTCTAAGCCATGAAAGAGGCCAAAAATATTATTGCTTGTCCATTGTTCTAAACGTAGGAGAATAATTAAGAAGAATACAAAAGGAAGGCTTATATTTACCTGAGATAAATCTACTTAAGCAAGAAAGGTAAGGGGACATATACACCTGCCACTCAAATGAGAAGTCTCAAATTAAAGCAAGGCCAAATCAAGCTGGCATTTTAGTCAAACTGACTGGCTGCAATGTACAGACCAAGCTATCAAATGGAATTTTGGTCATAGAGCAGAGATCATGATCCTCAATGGAATAGGCAGTTCAAGCTGAGATTATTTTAGATTACCACCATCCTCTACCAGAAGAACATGGTCCAGTGAGATATACTGACACATTACCTCTTTGAAGGGGTCGTATAATCCCTGGCAAGGAGGATAGGATGACTGTCGTGCGTCATCCACCAGTCCAGTGTTATTGAGTGCCTGCTCTGTGCCAGGAACTAGTCTAGATAACTTGTGAGAAAGAGGATGGATAAGACCCAGGAAGCTAGGGATTCAATAAGGATTCAGAAAAAAGATAAGCATGTCCATGGAACAAAAATTTGATTCAAGAGGAAGCATTTTAAATTGTTCCAATCCTATATATATATAAGAGAGCAACTATTCAGTTACAGTGATAGCATCAGTGAACATTATTTGAGCAATTAAACCACAGTTTTAGATACGTGGAAAGGGGACAAATGGGATTTACTCAGCATCTAGTGGACCAAGATAGCTTTCAGATCAATGTGGAGTGGGAGGGAAGGAGATGCTTGTGCCTTGGGGGAGTTTGTGGTGAGCCCTAGAGGCTCTGCGTTCCTGAGAGATGCCCCGTGGTACATAGAGGAAGCAGCGTGGAGAGGTCTGGAAACTATGCTGGTGGCTTCTGGCCCCCAGAGGCCAGCATGCAGAGCACATATTATATAGAATAAAGCAGGGCAGTGCTAATACTCAAGATTTCACAATAGTTAATTAATTCATTGTTTAATTAAGTTTTTAAACACCAGAAAACTTCCAACGTACATTTCAATGTTTGGTGTAGAAGTTGAAAAATAAAAATGACAGCAGCAACAAAACAAAAAATATAAAAGAAAAAAAAAGCTCAGTGCCTTTCAATGCCATGTATGAAAAGCGTTTGTATCTCAAAAGTGGATGGTTACATTCATATACTCCATTTACAAGTGTAATGTTCTATAAACTAATATTAGAGAAGACATTAAAGAAAAACTAATATTTAAATACAACTCCATGACTTTGGCAATTCATAAAATTCAGTAAGTCATGAGAAAAATTAATCTCTCTGGGGTATTTTGGGAGGGACAAGAACGCTGCATTTTTTAAAAATTTTCTGTGCACTACCTAAGCCTGGGTCAATTATTTTTTAATAACTCAATTTTGCTAATCAGTTCTGGCACTTGCTTCCCTTCTTCAATGCATATCAGGATGACAGTAACATTATAAGTGTGTCTTTGTTTTTTTCAAGGTCATGTTTGGCCAAGAGTATCAGCCAGGGATTCTTTTTCCTGTTTTAAGCAAGCAGCAATGATCTGATTAAATATTTATAAGTCCGGCTGGGTAAAGTTAAATGGAGCAGGAGATGCAATTAAGAAGTAAAACCAAGTGTCACACTGTACGGTCTACTTAAATGATGCAAAATGTTGAAATTGTAAAACTTCTCTTGGGCACTGTAAGCCAGAGTTGAGTTGGGTGGTATGGCAAGTGAACAATGCTTTCTAAGATTTAATCATTGACCAGAAGTCATCTAAAAACATTACCTGAGTTATTCACACCCTTTCCGTTTTCTTCAGAAATAGTTTCACTATTCCCCGTCAGCCACGGGAGACATATAGGAGAAGAGCCAGGCAGCACCTGTGCGGTTACTGTCACAGCTGTGAACATTGCAACACCCTCGTTGGAAGTGCCATCACAGGCACCTTTAGGGCTTGTTGAGAATATTTGAAGAGCTGTGAGCGGAGCTTAAATGTTCAACCGCTTGCTTTCAGAAGACAAATAAATAAACAAAACGTTTAAAAGAAAATTATGATTAGCAACCTACATCCCTCCAATTGCTTTTACCAAGCCTTGTGTTGTATGGAAAGAAGCTGCTGACAATGACATTTATGTAAAGGAAAAAAAATTAATCTTTCAGTCTCAGATCAAAGGCTGGTAGATGGAGAGAGGAACATAAATTCATTATAAAATATCCTCTTAACCCATACGGAGATAGAAAAAATGGAGCCAACGACAGACCAGTTATGGAAGAAGCTTAACCTGGACAGAAGTGCATTCTGATTCAGTTAAAATTAGTATTATGTATTCAAAGGCATTTTCAAAGTTTGCATTTATTTTTAAGGGTTGAACTGTCATAAATTTTTGCATGGTAATATTTTTGTTAATTTGATCATAATGTTGATAAGGTCAGGTAATCCATCTCTATTAGGCTGGTTAGTTTCACACTATAAGAAAGTGTGCTGAGGGGGCACAGTTCACTCCAACTCTAACCGATCATGTTGTACCTTTGGACATGGAGAGATCTTGAAAAGCTGACCTCAGGGAAATAACTCCACACAGACACTGGAAAAACTACCTCAATGTTCATGGCCTTCCACCAGTCTGTTGTGTTGCTGTTATATAGGTCAAGTAGAACTTCAAAGAAAAATAAGCTCTGTTGTCCATTAATAACACTATATTAAATAAAGTGAAATACAGAAAAATCAGTAAAAACTGAGGGAAAATCAAATTTTCTTTTTACCTGGAGGCTGGAGAGAGATGTTGGTCTTTCTTCAGTAGCTCTAACCTGTTAAATTGTTTATGACACTTGTTCAGCTCCTCAAATGCAAATTGGAACTGGATAAAAATTTTAATTGCTGTTTTTTCCTGCAGCATTAGTATATTTACTTGAGGTCTTGCATTACTATGAATGATTATCCTTAAGGTGAAAATTATACTAGTGGTAACTTCCGGAGTAGTAATGAGGATGGGGCATATGGGTAGCTTGTGGAACACAGTAAATGTTCTGTATGGTGATGTGGGTGGAGGTTACATGTTATGTTAACTTGCTAGTTAGTGCACTTATGATTGATGCACATATAATTTTACCTTTTTAAAATTCCAAAGTTTTTAAAGGCATTTACAAAAAAACAGTTGGGTTCCTATATTCATGCTTATTTATAAATGAAGTTGCCACACAGATCTGAAATTTTATTTAACTATTGGTTCCATCACTGTCTTTGATGATGATATGTTTCCCGGATGCATGAATTATTATCAAATGTATGCTGCCACCTTCCTTTGTTTTTTGTTTTCTTTTTTCAACTGAGACCTTGTTTCTGTAATGCAAAAGCCTATTTGCAATTCCAATACACTATACAAATGAATATCTTCTTCCCAGTTGGGATTGGAAATTTACTTGGATTAAATGGTACCCATGCTTCCAGTGGCCTGCAGATAAAAGCCCTGACTTTAATTTAGCTTTCTTGTATCCTTTTCTGGTCAGTGAATGTCCTTACTGTCCTCCAAAATGGTAAAATATTCAATGTTAAGAGTTGTCTTTGCTCACGGTAAGTTTCTGAATCTATGCTGTTTTTCCAGCACTGGCTACTCTGTTCATTACATTCTATATAATTTTGTATACTAATGTCTGGGGGCAATATTGCATTTTAATGAAAAAAATGGCCCCTATTAACATTAATGTGACCAGCTGTGGGTGGCAGTGTTAATATACACCTACTGTTTCAATTTTCTAGTAAAGCTGATAATGACTGAAAAATATTGTTGATTCAGAAATCATGCCTGGCAAATGCATCTCATCAGTTGGCTTTTGATCCTTCATCTTAGCAGCTTGCCTTTAGCTTTTATTAAAGAGTAGAGAAAAGCAGGGCCAGTAGAATCATCCTCTGAAGCTGGTTTAGATCTTTCTATGTGGTGATTAAGCACTTGCAATTCTAAAGCACTAGCTCCAGTAATAGGTATAGGCTGTTATAGCAAACACAGTTGGGTGATGTGAGACATACCTGAGTATGAATTCTTGATGAGTCACATACTAACTTCATGAGCCTGGACAAGCTAATTTCAACTCTCAGCCTCAGATTGATTATCCAGAAAATGGGTATGAGTATATCTTTTTCAATGGGTTTAAAAAGATTAAATGAGATTATGAATGTAAATCCCTTAGGTAGCACCAGGTGTACATTCCAGAGCTCAACAAAGGAGGACCATTGTTGTTATTAAATATATTTCAGCTCATTCTCATTAATATCAGAAATTAGGATTGGATTTAGAACAAAAGCTCTATTTTGTCTTTTAAACCCTGCATATAAGAATGCATGAGAATGCACTGTATGATTCAATCTGTATGAAGTTTAACATAAGCACAATCATTTTATGGAATCAATATCAGAATAGTAGGTCCTGCTGTGAAGCATTGTATAGTCTGGGAGAGGTACCAGGGTTTCTAAGGTGCTGAAAAAGTTCCATTTCTTGGTCTAAGCCATAGCTATTGAATTTTACATACATAAACACTCATTGATCTGTACACTTAAGATCTATGCACATTAGAACCCAGTAAAAAGAAAGAAGGGGCTAAAGCTATTTTTCTCAAACTTACTGAAGAAGTAATAATTGCTGCAGACTTTTTGGAAAATAAGAAGTCATGACAGCTCTCAGTAACTCCCCTTCTATTATCTCAAGTAAAAAACTTCGATGGCGGAAATATTATAACAGGTAAAAGTCATTTTCATGAAGGTTTTCCCTAGAGCATTTCCTATTTAAAAAAAAAACATTAAAAACAATATAAGTTAAATGCCCAATAATGTGGAAAAATTACATAATTGATGATGTATCAATTCCAGGACTAGGCAGTTATCAAATATAACTATGCAAAATGGTGCAGCCATTTTAGAGGACTCCTTGGCAGTGCTTTCTAAAGCTAGACATACACTGGCCCTATTACCCAGCAATTCCACTTCTGGGTTTTTACCCAATATAAGTGAAGACATATGGGTCCACACACAGGCATATACATGACTGTCCATGGCAGCCTTAACCATACTAGCCTAAAACTGGAAACAATTCAAATATCCATCAATAGGAGAATGGATTGAAAAAATGGAGGTATATTCATACAAATTCATACAATGCAATATTACTCAGCAATTACCACAACATGAATGAATCTCAAAAAAAAATGGTTGAATATAAGAAGCTGTACAAAATATTACATACTGTATGATTTCATTTACATGAGATTCCAGAAGAGTCCCAGTTAGCCTATGGTGATAGGTACAACAACAGTGCTTGCCTCTAGGAGGGAAGTGGGGAATTGCCTGGTGAAAATAGTCTTTATTATGTTTGGCAGGATCCGCAGCAGTCATATTGTGACCTTGAGGGTCTGCCCTGTAGAGCTAAGACATCAGTCCTATAATTCTTGAGCTGGTGAACCAAGGCCAGCACCCACTTATGTCCATATTTATGTAAAATAACGTAAAGTCCTATTAGCTGATAACATCCTGTAAGAGAAGATTCAAAGAAATGCTGCTGTAATTGTGTCAGTGTAGAAAGGAGTTATTAATGAGAGCTGCAAGAATTCCAGAAGCCCTCTGGCACTCACCTCTGGCATTACAGAATGTAGGCTTGGAAGGGACATTTATGGAAAATGATGCTGAAGCCCAGAGAAGTTGTGTGTCTTGCTCAAGGACACATTGCCAAGATTAGATCATACACATCCAGTTCTCCATCTCTTTAATGAGAAAAAAGAGGTAAAAATGGGCTGTGACATTTCCCATAGAAATTGAATGCTAAAAGAGCACAAAATATAAGAAAGCTTGAAAAGATGCTGAAGATAAGATGCATTGACAATGAAAATACTGTTCTACACAAGAGCCTCCTAATAGTTTGTCATTGTAGATATGTAGGCAGTTTGCATTTCCTGTCCCTTCATTATGAGAGTGTTTGTCATATATCAAACTCACACTTGATGTTTTTTCCTTTCTATTTAATTTTTGTATTTGTTTGTTCTTGTTCTATTTCAGGAAGTGTTGATAAATTTTGAATTGTGTTCTTATGAAGAAATTTATGAAAATCTGTAGTAATTTCATTATTATATTTAATTATACACTCATTTATCATTTCCCAAAAGAGTAAAATATGCAGAAAAATGCCCTTCTGTGTTCTTTATGACATTAAGAGTTTCATATATCTATGAGAAAAAAATAATTTTAATTGTCTCCCATGTTATTTTAAATGTATTTTACTTTCCTTCTCGAAGAGGGTGTGAATAAGAATGCTTCCCCCCACAACTTCTCACATATGCCCAAGGAACAATTGTAGGGGTTTTAATTGCTTCTTGTGATATGTTTTTACAGAAAAGGAAAAGTTTCATCTTTTAAGGAAATGCATTTCCATGGCATTGTATAAGTCATTGACATTTTGGGTTGAGTTTCTTGACAGAGTCTTAGTGAATGAAAATGAACACTGGATGGTTGTGTTATTGTTTTAACATTATTTTATTTTATCAATAATTAGATGTAAGCATTGCATTGCAATCACAACATTCACGAAAGAACAAATAAAGAGTGAATGATAAAAATCAGTCTCCCTCACATCCTTCTCCAGCCATCTTAGTCTCTTACCCAGAAGTAATATTTTCATATACTTCAAGATAGAAAATTATGGAATGATAGTGAAAAGCACTCTCTTATTTGTCTCCCATGCACCCTGTTTACTTACCATCAAATGATTATCTTAATTTAGCATATACTTTTAAATATATTATATTGAACTGATATATTTAAATATATGTTTTTCATCCTATTTTTATACAAATGTTGACATGTCATATACAGCATTTTTTTTACTTAACAATGTCTTTGAGGTCTTTATGTATCAATTCATAAAGAGCTTCAGCAGTCTTTTGTATAGCTATTGTATTCCATTGCATGGATAAACCATAACTTACTCAACCAGTCCCTTAGTGATAGTATTTAGATGTTTCTAGTATTTTACTATTACAAATAGTACTATAGTGAATACCCTTAGATATATATCATTATCATATGTGGGGGTATTTTTGCAGTGTTTATTCTTATAAGAGTATGTGCTTTGGCAGTTTTAGTAGACATTGTCAACTTTATCTCTGTAGAGGGATTCTGTGGTAACAATGGATGTTACTAGAACCCTAGACGCTTCCCATGGACTCCTCCTAAAACACATCCCTGACACTCGTTCAACTCCAACAGGGCAAAATCTGTACTGAATTTTTTTATGATCCCCCTTTTCTCTTTATGCTTTTACCATTTCCATGTATGTAAAGATTCCTAAATAGTGTAATTATATGTGTATAGATTTCTAAATAGCATATTACTTTAAACATATGCAAATGGAGCCATACATTGTAAATAATTCTGTGATTTGCCTCTTCTTCAGAAAATTATATTTTTGAGATCACCCATAGTTGATCTCATAAAAAGTGCCTCTGTCATTTTCACTTGTGTGATGTGCCATTGTAGGTACACAACTGCAATTCATTTACCTATCATAGTGATAGGTGTTTTTGTGACAATTTTTTTATTGAAATATAGTTGATATACAATCTCATATTGGTTTCAAGTATACAACAGAGTGTACAAGTTCATAAGTTACCCATATTATTATATCCGCATCCCCACTAGGGCAGTTACTATCTGTCAAGGAAGGAAAATGTTACAGAATCATTGTCTGTATTCTCCGTGCTATACTACCAACCCCATGACCAATTTATATTATGATTGGGAATTTTTGTGTCCTTTTATCCCTCTCACCCTCCCCACCAACCCCTGTCCCATGTGTCTATGAATCACCCTCCCCACCAACCCCAACCCCAGTGTCTATGAATCTACTGCTGTATTGTTCATTTTGTTTTGTTTTGTTTTCAGATTCCACAAGGAAGTGAAATCATACGGTGTTTGTCTTTCTCTGCCTGGCTTTTTTCACTTAGCTAATACCCTGTTTGTCCATCCATGCTGTCAGAAATGGCAAAATTTCTTTCTTTGTTATGGCTGAATAATATTCTACATGTATATGTACCACATCTTCTTTATCCATTCATCTATTGATAGACACTTAGCTTGCTTCCATATCTTGGCTATTGAAAGTAATGCAGCAATAAAAATAGGGGTGCATATATCCTTTCACATCGGGGATTTTGTTTTCTTTGGGTAAATTCCTAGAAGTGAAATTGCTGGGTCATATGGTATTTCTATTTTTAGTTTTTGGAGGAACCTACATACTGCTCTCCACAGTTGCTGCACCAACTGACATTCCCACCAATAGTGTAGGACAGTTCCTATTTCTCACATCCTTGCTAATACTTGTTTGTTCTTTTCTTTTGGATAGCAGCCATTCTAACTGGTGTGAGGTGATAACTCATTGTGGTTTTGGTTTGCATTTCCCTGATGATTAGCAATGTGGAACATCTTTTCATGTGTCTGTTGGCTATCTGAATTTCTTTTTTGGAAGAATGACCACTCAGGCCCTCTGTCCATTTTTTAGTTGGGGTTTTAGGTGTTAAGGCTTATGAGTTCTTTATATATTTTGGAGGTTAACCCCTTATCAGATAAATCATTTATATTCTCCCATACTCTAGGTTGCCTTTTTGTTCTGCTGATGATGTCCTTTGCTGTACAGAAGACTTTTAATTTGATATAGTCCCACTTGTTCATTTTTTTTCTTTCCCTTACCTCAGGGGATGTGTCCAGAAAAAAAATTTCTCATACTTATGTTCAAGAGATTTTTGTCTATGTTTTCTTCTTAGAGTTTTATCTGTCTTACATTTAGGTCTTTGGTTTATTTTGATTTTACTTTTGTATATGGAGTTAGATAGTAATCCAATTTCATTATCTTGCATATAGCTGTCCAGTTTTCCCAAAACTAGTTATTGAAGAGACTGTCTTTTCCCAATTGTTTATTCATGGCTCTTTATTGCATATTAATTGGCCATATATATGTGGGTTTATATCTGGGCCTTCTGTTCCACTGATTATAGGTCTGTTCTTATGCCAGTATCATACTGTTTTGAATACTGTAGCTTTATAGTATAGCTTGAAGTCAGTGTGCATAATACCACCAGCTTTGTTCTTCTTTCTCAGGATTGCTTTGAATGTTCAGGGTTTTTTGTGGTTCCATGTGAATTTTATGATCATTTGCTCTAGTTCATTGAAAAATGCCATTGGTATTTTGATAGGTTTCACACTGAATCTCTAAATTGCTTTGGGCAGGATGGCCATTTTGACAATATTAATATTCCTGTCTGTGAGCATGGGATAGATTTCCATTTATCAGTATCTTTTAAAATTTCTTTCATGAGTGTCTGATAGTTTTCAGAGTACAAGTATTTCATCTCCTTGGTTAGGTTTATTCCTAGGTATTTTATTCTTTTTATGCAACTATAAGTGGAATTATTCTCCTGATTTCTTTCAGGTAGTTCACTGTTAGTATATAGGAATGCAACAAATTTCTGTGTATTAATTTTGTATCCTGCAACTTTGCTGATTCCAGTTACTAGTTCTAATAGTTTTTTGGTGGAGCCTTCAGGGTTTTCTATATATAATATCATATAATCTGCAAATAGTAACAGTTTAATTTCTTCCTTACCAATTTGGATATCTTTTATCTCTTTAGCTTGTCTGATTGCTGTGGTTAGGACCTCCAGTACTATGTTGAATAAAAGTGGTAAGAGTGAACCTCCTTGTCTTGTTCCTTATCTTAGAAGAAAAGCTTTCAGCTTTATGCCATTGAGTAAGATGTTAGCTTTGGGTTTTTCATATATGGCCTTTGTTATGTTGAAGTACATACCCTCCCTACACAGTTGTTGACAGTTTTTATCATGAATGGATGTTGAATCTTGTAAATGCTTTTTCAGCATCTATTGAGATGATCATGTGGTTTTTATCCTTTTTTTTTTTTTTTGGTTAAGATGGGGTATCACACCAATTGATTTATGAGTATTGTACCATCCTTACATCCCTAGAATAAATTCTACTTGGTAATGATGGATGATCCTTTTGATGTATTTTTGAATTTGGTTTGCTAATATTTTGTTGAGGACTTTTGCATCTATGTTCATCAGGGATATTGATCTAAAATTTTTTTTTGCAGTGTCTTTGTCTGGTTTTGGTATTAGAGTGATGCTGGCCTCATACAATAAGTTTGGACATAGTCCCTCTTTTTTCTACTTTTTGGAGTACTTTAAGAAGGATGCATATTAGCTCTTCTTTAAATGTTTGGTAGAATTCAGCTGTGAAGCCATCTAGGCCTGGACTTTTATTTGTTGGGAGTTTTTGATTACCAATTCAATTTTGTTGCTGGTGATTGATCTGTTTAGATTTTCTGTTTCTTCCTGGGTTGTGAAATTAATTTTTTTACTATTTTTGACAATGTTGCCATGAATATTCTTGTCAATATCTCCCAATGTCCATGTTTCAAATTATCCATAACCCTTGAGTATATCTAGGAATGGAATTTTGGTATGATTTATTATGAGTATTTTCAACCTAGCTATTTAATTATTAACTTTCCAAAGCAGTGTTATAACTTAGCATCAGGAGTAAGTGTTGTTTCTCCACATACTTGCTAATACCAAGGGTCTAGTTTTTCAATTAAAAGAGTGTGAAATCATATCTCACTGTGCTTAAAATGTGTATGTTTTGGATACTTATAAAATTGATCATATTTTCAGATGTTTATTTAGGTTTTTACTTCTGCAAATCATCTCTTCAAGTATTTCTCCCATTTTTTTTTTCCTTTTGGGTCATTTATCATTTTTTTCTTTTTGAGTCATAGAGTACCCCTTTACACTTTGGATATAGGTATTTGTCCCTTATATTTTTTAAATCCCTAAATAGGATTCCACACTTGCCAACTTCAAACATTTCTTATTTCCTTTAAAGTATTGTTTTAACTTCATCTTACAAACTGTGGCGCATAATACAAATTCTATAATTCATTTCTTAATACAGTCTAATTTTGATTATTATTTCTGCTTTCACTCATGTATTGTTTATAAGGGTATTTTTGTATTTATAAGAAATATGGGGTACTTCTTGAAATTTTTTATTATTTCAACTAAATTGCATTGTGATAAAGAATGTGTTCAGTATGATACCAATTATTTGAAAATTGATAACACTAGCTTTATTGCTATAATGTGGTCAGTTTTATAAATGCACATACATGTTTGAACATAATGTAATTCTCCACAAATCAAAATTGGTGATTTTACTATTCCACTATTTTATACTTATTGTTCAACCCATCAATTACAAAAGAGTCTTAGGTATCTATTACTAATTCTTCCTGTTTTTATATTCCAATATTTGGTTTATTCTGGGTTCATTTTGATGTACAGTGTGATCCATTTTTTTTCCAGATCCCTGTTGTAACAATCGCTTTTATTGAATAACACATCTTTCTCACTATCAATTTGTTATGTCACTTTTATTACAGACCAACTTAGTGTATTTTTGGTTTATTTGTGTATTTCTAGCCTATTCCATTGATCTGTCTAGTCATATAAAGATGAGACTTCTTGATTAGGTTACAGTCTGTGACAAAAATTAAAACTGGGTCCTGATGAATGATATACTCAGTGAATGGCTCAAGTCATAAAATGGAAGCAGAGACCTTAGAAAAATGGATAGGGTAATGATCTTTTTGCCTAATAAAGAAGAACGTGTGATTAATGAATGAAGGTGCAAGTTTCAACAGGGGAAAGTGCACATTGTTAGCAATAATTTAAACCCATGTAACAAAGGACTATACAGTGCTTTGCTCTGTAAAAGGCATTATATTTCGGAGATAAACATATGTCTTGCCAATGGGTTTCAGCCCCGGGCTAGTTTGCTATAGATTCAATGTGACCAAAGAAATTGACAGTAGAACGTTCTTGGGGTGAAAAGGTTTATTACCTGGCTTGTTCTCTGGCGGTAGGTAAAGCACTAGCGTCTCTACCTCCATGCAGAGCACTGGGCCGAGCTCTCAGTATAGCACAATAATGGCTTATTGCCTAAAGGTGTGGAAGTGGTAGCCCAGCAACAGGCCAGTTACATCATCAGGTGGTTTAAGTTCAGTGAGGATCTTGACCATAGGAACCCCAACCTCTCCACAACATACTTGCAGTACTTACTCTTTTCTCTAGAGAAATGGGTGAATACAGGTAATGTATGTTTCATGGTGTTTTGACTCAAGTAGAAATCAACTAGATTAAAGAAACTGACTTTTTTGAACAAAAATGGCAACACATAATGTTTGCTATTGGAATGTGATTTAAAGTTTATTTATGTATTCCTTCTACCTAAAGAACTCACTACTAGTAAATTCAATGTTCTATGTTTGTATTTATAATCTGTTTGCCAGGATATATGGAGATCACACAAATTAAGCTCACTTACAAAATTTCAGCAATGTTTCTTTCATGTTTAGATCTTCAGTCCTTATGCATTTAAAATATTTGTCCTGATTACCTGAGGAGATTATGGGTAGATTAGAAAGGGATAGAAAAATTAGTTCACCAAATTTTACAAATTCTTTTAGATTAAAAATCTCTGCCTTGAAAATATTGAGATGATATTAAATCAAAAACAAAATTGTTTCCAGTCATCCAAAATTTTAGAACCCATGAATTTTTAAAACATAAGTCAGTTTGTTCCATAACTTTCAGTTTAATTTCACTTGACCTTTTTTTAAAAAACTAGAAATGAAAAAATATGTATATACAGCAGTACAAAAATTATGAGTTTAGTGGTGAAATCTGAACTACCAAGCTCTGTTTAACCTATTACCCAAAGCCTAAGTAGTAAATAAGTTGGGAGATGGAGAGGCCTATTACCTTCTTCAGGCATTAATATTTTGTTTCCTACCATAGTCTACAAAGAACCTTATTTGCCAGTATGTTTTTTGAGCTAATTCTATGTTTCCCACATTTTGAGAATATTTCTATTTAAAAGAAAATGAGCAATTATATTGAAAAACTGTTCAGTTCTTCTGAGCTATTGGTAATAGCAGATCCTTCGGAAAGAAAGCTATTTTATCAGTTACTAAGTACACAGGCACTGCAGTCTTGCCCATTAATAGCCAGGTCAGGTACACATTTTGGTTGCTAGGCAGCTGTTGGGGAAGCGATACCTTCCAGACCTGTGGCTCCTGCCACCTGCATTTCACGCCAGCATCCCCAAGCTTCCCAGGGAGTTGCTAGAGAGTTCTCATGTTCCTTTCTTTGTTTTGCATTTCCCTGTCATGAGCACTCCATTTGTGTGTCAGCTTTTTATCAGGCACATTTCTGGGAGCTAAATATGGTTGATTTATATGAAAGGATTCTGAAGATTCACATTAAACAGAAATAGAATGAAGCTATAAAGCCATTTGTGGAATTCGACAGTGTGGATGAGAATATAATAAGATTAAAGGACAATCCCTTTTGTACTTCTGTTTTCATGAAGTTTGGTAAAAACACTTTGGAGGAAAAAGAAAAACTAGGACAGTGAGAGGGAGAGAAGAGAGGGATTGAGGAGAGAACAGGGAAGAAGGCAGGGAAGAGGGGGAGAAGCAGAGAATGAAAGGAGGAAATGCGGTTTTATCACCTTGAAAAATGTTGTATGTGAATGTGAACTGTCCTGGAATAGTCCTTGTGTGACAAACTTTTTAAGCCCTTGGGCCACCCGTACTGTCTGTTCCTCCTCCAGCTACAAACCCAGCCCTTCTACTGGTTTGGGGCTTCGGCTCCTTAAAAGCAAAGCCTGTTGGGGTTGCCAGCTGAGAGAGATCTGTCCTACACCTTAAACATCGTGCACCTGGAATAAAACAACAGGAGACAATGTTTTCAACCATCTGACAAAGAGGGTCAGGATCAAGAGTTTTCCCTTAAAGATGGGCTGTTCACAGCAGGTGTCAGAGAAAGCAAAAAGCCATTTTTCTAGATCCTATTCATGACACAAAACAACCGAGATCTTTGTTCGTCTTTGGGGGTGTGGTTTGGTGCTTTCGTAAAGAGGTGACAAACGCAAAAGAGGGAGGCAGTCATTTGGCCATAATGACAGATGTAGACAAGACTGGGAAGGTGCTCAGACAATAATTAGAGTTTATAATATACTAGGTATATATATAGTTTAAATATACTATTTTGTTTCAATTGATTATATTTAATATGACATTTTAAGTTTATCCAAATCTATGGGAAGATGGGTTGTCCTATAGTTCAGATGACTGTAAGCCTTTTGAGGAAGGAAATTTAGCAGCTTACATCAAAAGCCATGTAATGCTATTCTCTTTAACATAGCAATTCCCATTTCTAAGATTTTAACTTAAGGGGAAAAAAGTTAAATAAAGTGATATTCATGAAAATATTTTTCAATTAAGATGATGAAAATGGAAATGATAGAAATAACCAGCATAGGGGATTAATTAGGTGGTGGCTCTTTAGGAGAGAGACTATTTTGCTCTCCAGGAGGCATTTGGTAATGCATAGGATGGTCCCCTACAATAAAAAATTTTACCCAGCCCCAAATATCAATAGTTTCAAGGTTCAAAAAGCCTACATTAGGACAATTAAAGTATACTGACTCAGTATAAAAATATGAAATCTTTAAAGCTCATATATTAAGGCTAGGCTTTAACATGAAAAACTATTTTGATGTAAGAAAAGAAAATAATAGGATGCAAGTTTGTATATGCAATACGGTCAACTGTGATTTACCGTAAGTCTCTTAGAAAGGTTGTAACTGTGTGTTTTGTTTATATGGTTGTCTGATTTCCATAAACATTTTCTGAATAAGATTATTTTAATTTTGTCTTGAATTGAGAATTTTCTTTCTCCCCCACTTAACATATACAAACTCCAGGCACTACAAAAGTAGATCCACCTTTGGTTATAGTATTAATGAAGTGAAACATAATATACATGATCAAGAAAAAAAATCTGACAGGAAATTACCAAATAGCTGGCTGCAATAATGTAAGGATAGTGGACTCATGCGGAAAGGTTTTCTCTTCTCTAGTTTCCAAATCTTTATGTTATATTTGTGTATAGTGGAATGATTATTTTTAAGAGAAAAAGTTTAGAGATTTACCAGAAGAAAAAATATGGAGAAGAACCACCATATTAAGCCCCCTATGAGTTTTTTTGTGGTTTACAACTTGATCTTCTTATGCTGTTTTTTCTGGCTTTGTAGTTCATCCTGGTCTTACAGCTCTCTGTCACTTGTACTAGTGTTCAACTGTTTCTTGAAGAGGGCATGTGTTTCTGTCACCTGTTGCTTTATAACAAACCACCCCACAACCTAATGGGTTGACCGGGCTTTGATGGATGGTTCTTCTCTGGGGCTTCTCTCACAGTTGCAATTAAGTGGTACTCAGAGCTGAACTCATCTGTAGGCTCCCAGATGATTGTCGGTCCTGTGTCTGGTATCCCAGTGCTCCTGCCTCAAAGCAGAGTAGCCTGGCTTCCAACGTGGCAGCTCAGTACAATATTCCCCCCTTATCCGTGCAGGATATGCTCCAAGACCCCCAGTGCATGCCTGAAACCATGGATAGTACTGAACCCTACATAAACTATATTTTTTCCTATACATACATGGCTATGATAAAGTTTAATTTATAAATTAGGCAGAGTAAAAGATTAACAATAACTAACAATAAAATAGAATAATTAAAACAGGATGCTGTAATAAAATGTGCATGTGATCACTTTCTTTCAAAATATCTTGTGCTGTACTCACCCTGCTTATGATGATGATGTGAGATGACAAAATACCTACATTACGAAATTAAGTGAGGTGAATGACGTAGGCATTGTGATGTAGTGTTAGGCTGCTACTGACCTTCTGATGACACAGTGCATCAGAAGGTGAATCATCTTATTCCAGACTGCAGATGACTATGGGTAACTGAAACTGGAATGTGAATCCGTGGAAAGAAGGGGACTGCTGCACTCCAAGAGGCAAGAAGCAGAAAGTGCCAGCCCTCTTAACAAGTAGATCGAGAACTGGGGGCGCATCACTTTTACCCCACTCTATGGTTCAACGTGGGCACAAGCCATCCCAGATTGAAGATGTGTAGAGACCTTCTCTCCACGGAGTAGTGTCATGCGCATACAAGGAAGGGCAGTCATCTGTGAACACGGGACCATGGCAAGGGACTTTCAGTTTCTGGAACTGCCATAAGGTGGGGAGGGTATGCAGTATAGAGCAGACACTCTCGCTGCAAGTACAGCTGTGATGAAAATGCCTACCACGTGGTTATATCCATATACCTATGAACTGTGAGTGTACATAGTTCAAAACTTCTCTTTCTTAAGTTCAGGTGTTTAAGAAAAACACAGGATTAGGAATAACCTTAATAAATGCCAGACTTCCATTCATATTGCTTCATAAGTTTGGATGGTCTGTACTCTGAAATATCACCTGTTTCAGCACTCCTAAACCCACCCATTTCTCCTTTCCCAAAGTAAGGCCCTTACTGCTAGTAAATGACTTCCACAGCTGGTCACAAGTTACCTCTACTCATGCCAGTCATATTGATTCTGTTCATAAGCCTGTGTTATACTTTCATTGCATATGAGAAAATCTTTAAAAGTTAATGGCTCTATTAGAAAGGAAAGTAGAAGGGTCTTACACAGGAATTTATAATTTCCCCTTTTCTCGAGTGTGAGGGATTTTGACTGATGGGTATTGCAGATTCACTTTGGCATGAAGAGTGAATAATTATATGTGGGATTGAACTGCATTCACAAAAAGCAGTGTCAGAACATATCCATACCTATGACATGGAGAACATCTGAATAAAGGAGGCAAATTTCTGATAAACACCTACAGAAAGTAAAGCTTATAGAAGCAGCATTTCGCCAGTTAGAATGCTCTAAAAAAGAGGACCTTCCTAAAATCCTCCAGTGTAATTTTCTGTTATGGAAATTGATCAGCATAAAGCAGTGACATCTAGCTGAAATTTTCAAATATGTGTTAGTAACACCATTTTTATGTATTTTTAAAAATGGACAATAATGCATTTCCCTGTATGGCCCCGGAAGATGACTGGTTAGCCAGAGACGGGTAAGATTCCTCAAGGGAGGAACAACCTAAGACAGGCACAGTCGCAGGGGGGCCATCAGGTGAGAAATTGGGGATCAACAGAGGTGAGGCTTAGAACCTCACCCCCCCTGTTCTGAGAGAAATCTTCTGCATACGTGGATGTTTTATTGCCCTGGTCTAGCTTAGATTAACACATAGTCTACAGGCACACATCTGATCATCTGCATTTGCTTTCTTACAACACTAAACTATGTTTTCTACCTTTATCTTGCATCTACCTACCACTTCAGCATTTTATTAAAAATAATAATAATAATAATAATAATAAGGGAGAAATGTGGGATCCACATATAAATCAAGTATAAAAATCAAACGAATATTCATATTTGACCTGATTGTTTATAGTTCATAATGCGTGATCAAAACCGAAAGTTTCTGTGATGACTACCCTTGTACTGTTCACCATGTAAGAACTTATTCACTATGTAAGAATTTGTTCACCATGTAAGAACTTGTTCATTATGCTTCAGAAGATTGGAGACAGACGAGAATTAGGCTTGGGGTGGATTAATGATTGTGCATTGAGCATTGACTCCCCTATACAGAATTTTATTGTTGTTAACAACCATTTGATCAATAAATATGAGAGATGCCCTCTCAAAAAAAAAAGGACAGTAATGTTTGGATTGGAAATATTTTGAGAAGAAAAGATACAAACTCCTTTCAGCTGAAGAAAGTGTCTCATGCTAAGAAGACTACCTTTCCATGATGGTGGAGTGATTGGTAAAGCAACTAAGGAAGTGAATGAAGTAGAACTTACTGGAGGCCTTCTGGGTCAGCATTAGGTTAATCAGAATTAACTTAATTGGTAACTCATTAGCATTCCTCCTTGCTGGGTAACAAATTCTTATTCTGTTTTTCAATGTATGAGTGAATGTCCAGAGCTGTTATTTGCATTAGAGGATTGATATTCCTTAGATTCAGTCAGTCTTACTTGTAATTAATGAGCAAATAGTCAAGATAATGAAACTATGTACATATATTGTGAAATAAAGAAACATTTGCAAATAGCAACACAGAAAGAAGAACTCAACCCACTCATTAGAAGCATGCTGACATGCCACAAATTAACCAGCACGAAGCATTAGTTTATTTCTTTGTCCCATTTCTTTGACGTGATACTTGCTACCTCTGACATTTCATGTCAGAGATATCAAACAATTCTATTTCTTGATGTCAAAGTGCCTCAACTCTGTGACTAGAAAATGAGAATAAATTAGAACTATCTTATACTTCCAGTCCCTGTTGCCTTTTTACAGCTAACTTCTTAACCACCTCTTCCTAAAAAATATCACCAAATATTTGCTCCATACCCTTAATTCTCATTTTTAGTCTATGCACATACAAGGAAATATCATTTAGAATTAATATTGAACAGTTTCTTCACTTAAGAGGCAAATGGTAGCATTTATAAGAACACTGGAACCTGACATCATGAAGACTAGAGAAATGCTCTAGGGGAGATCATTTTAAATCATTTGTCTCTGATTTTTGATGCCTTTCAAAAATTAACTTGTGTAATGTTTTTCCAGCCTCTAACATACCGATTCATATCCATTTATTCAATTTATGTCAACCCAGTCAACACACACTTAGTGACAGGATGCAATATTGTTCCTGGGAATATAGAATTAAGGGTAAATGGCAATCTCTCCCTTAGACTACAGGCAAGAACTTATTTGCTGGAATATATTTTATCCCCAGTGCCTAAGGTTATGCTTGGCATAGAGGTAACTCACAATTGTTCTCCCTTCTTCCTTCCTCTCTTTCTTTCCTTCTCTTGTTTGCTTTCTTTTCTCTTATTTAAAATCCAAAAACATGAACACCAAGGGAAATAAGCAGAAGATAACATATAAAGCTTAGTAGACTGAGATTTGACCAAATGTTCTTCCATATCTTCCATATCTTGGCAACCATTGTAGGGTTACAAGTTATCGCAGTCTTATTCCCCTTCAGCGTTAGCCCAGTGAATTAATGAAGGAAGTAATCAATTAATAATTGATCTCAAAATAAATGATTCAGTATATTTTCCACATAGGAGAACATAGTCATTGAAGCTCATAAGAATGACAGCAGTTTGTCAAGAAAATATTAAACGATGCCCTTGATAGTCTACTCATGAAAATAAAAAGGTTCATAGCTCTTATTTTTCATTTATCTGGAAAATCTATTTCTACATTTAGCTTGTTGCCTGATGAATGAGCTATTACTTGATATTCTCTTGCTTTTTCAAAAACCTCCCCATCCGGAAAGCAGAGTGGAACTTCCCATTTCTCTAGCTTTCTTGATGTGGTGGAGCCTCTATCGAAACAGGGTGTTTCACGGGTAACACACTAGAAGTTTGCAGAGGCCCAGAGTGGGTGAAACTAACCCATTTGTAAATCACAGCATGGAAAGAGCCTTGCATATTTTAGAAGACAGGAAAGGAAATAACTTGTCAGCCAGTGATCAGAAGTACATTGTATCTCATAAAGCCTGCCCCTTGTACCTGTTAGGCTGAAAGGGTCCTTTTGCACAAATCTTTCCAGTTCATTTGGAACCTCCAAACAACTCCCTCCCTCCTGTCTTTCAAATTACTCCACAAATCATAGTTTTCCTTTGAAGTGTTTCCAAACCACTGGAGCACAGCTCATCATAGGCCTCCACTGATGACATGTAGGATGGAGGTCGTGTCAGATATAACTAATGATTAGAATTATTCCACCTTTTCCGTGTTGTTGACAGACAGCAAATAAAGGTAACATTGTTACACCTACAATTGATCTATTGAAGTTAGGATTTGTTTTGACTCATGAAAATACAACGTTTTCCAGGCCTGTTCTAAGCCAATGATTTAAAGCCCTGATTCCCTGTATTTACTTTTTTTAGTAATTCTCCCACTGCTCATGAAATGAGGCATATTGTGTACATTTCATATTATTGCAACTGCTTGGCTCTGCACAGTGCAAGTGTATCATGTGGACCACCAACACATGGAAAGAGAAGGCATACAGGTCCTACATTAAAGTTGAGAAGGGAAAGATGTCATAATTGTTTTCTACCATCTCTTCTATTGTACATAGTGAGGATATTACCTCAGTTAAGCATTTCTGGAGTCAGCATAGGTTGTATGAGAGGCTGTATGAGTAGAAAATGAGAATTAATAAGGCTTAGAGCCAAACCAATCTGGGTTCATATTTGCGCTCCACTGTAGAGCAGCTTTGTGACTGCTGGTAAACCACTAATCTCCTTCAAGCTTTAATGAAGATTTGAATGTGATTCCGAGACGTTTAGGCTTTCTTCCACATAGCTCTTGAAGGTTGTGGATCAGAGGAGGAACATGGTAGGAGATAAGCTTCAAGATGAGTTGCAAAGGGGAGCCGTTAATGGCAAGGAGTTGCTCGCTAAGCTCCATTTTCTCTCTGGACACAGAAGTGCTCTCTTTCTGATACTGTCAATTCTCCTAGTCTTACAAATAGTGCTGTAAAGGCTGTGAGGATTGAATGATTGACTGACAGACAATGTAAAGAAAGAAAGATGATGACGTGGGACATATTGACTGAGCAATGGTAGTTCAGGAGAGAGTGCATGATGTATTTATCCTTTGAATCATTTATATTCACTTTTGGAGTATTGGCTCAGTAAAATACATTATTTACTCCATGTCCCCACATAACAGTTTGATAATTAAGTGTCAAATCAACATTAACCTTTAAGGCAATGTCTCAAATCTGGAAGCCACAGAGACTTCTGAGATGTAACTTTCCTTTCAAACTTCTCTCCCTTTTTCATTTGCATAAGATTTTGAAATAGCAGTACAATTTAGATCAGATAAAGAAGAATGATGTGGCATCAGCTAGCTGCAGAACATAGATGTGACTTCATCACCCAGCTGTGAGTAATTTTCCTCCCAATCGGAGGTAGAATTTTGAATAGAATGGAAGCACATTCTGTAGCAGGAAGACTGCTCCCAGGATGTTGTGTCAGTGCGTGTGCTCACTCATTTAACTGTAGCCTTAGACAGACAGCCTCTTCTCTCTGTAGTGCTCTGCTCTCTCTGAATGGCCAGGTAAATGGTCCAGAAGTGAATGGTCCCCAGCTCCTGTCTTTCCATGACCTATTCTTTCATAGGCATGAACTTGGCCATGCCAGTCTGCTCATGCTTCAGGCACTCCTGTAGCCGTTACGTAAGCAGAAAGGCCAGAACTTCTCAAACCCAAGCAAGTGAAGTGCGAAAGCAGGGATCAGTGGGAAGATTGGCAATGGGCTAATGAAACTGACAGCCACTTCTGATCATTTTAAACAATATGTGTGTTCCCTGGACATCTCCACATGAACAGCATACTCTTGTCAAAAGACTCACAGGGGTATTACGTCAATATGCTTAAGATTCCTCCTGGCTGTAAATATGGTCTGGGACCTTTCTTTCCTTTTTTAATCCTCAACAGACAACTGTTCTGAAATCACATGCTGGAAGCTCTTGATTAGAATTGTTAACGGGGAAAGAACAACCCTTTAGAAAAAAATAGAAGAGCAAAACTGTCATTTCTGATATGGCCTTTCTGTCTGATTTGGTTGGAAAATTATTTCTCAGGTCCTAGGGAATTATTGTTTCTCACGCATTACATAGAATAATATACTTGAGCCAGAAAGGACCTTAGAGGAGGTGTTCAGTGATCTCTGTGCAGATCAGGAAATGAGGCCCAAGTTAACTGACTCACCCCACAGTTGTGGCTGCAAAGTCAGTCACTGCAAACAGAAATTCCTTAGAAAGTTTTGCTTCATTTCCTTATATTTAAAGTTCATTCATTCATGTAGTCATTTGACCATCAGCTTCCTTTTGAGCAGCAACCTCGTGGCAGGCACTGTCTAGGCGCTGAGAATACAGAGTAAACAGAACAGACCAAATCTCTGCCCTTATGTTTGCAATAAATGTCCTAGCCTCTCACTAGTCAAAATGCATCAGTATTATCTAGGAGTTTGTTAGAAATTCAGAATCTCATGCCCCACTTCAGACCTACTGAATTAGGATATCTTTTTAAATGGTATCCTCTGAGATTTCCTATGCATATTCCAATTGAGAAAACATAGGGAAAATAATTTAAAGAAGGGACATAGGAAGCATCTGGGGAGAGTAGTGGGAAGTGAGGTAATGGAGACACGTGGAGGTAGAGGATCCAGGGCTCTGTCGGTCTTCCGAAGGATGTGGGCTTTTGCTCTAAGTAGGCAGGGAAACATGGAGAGTGCTTTGAGTAGAGGCATGACATGATTTGACTGAAATACAATTATATGTAGCACAGCTTTCAGTGTTCGAGAGCAGATCAGTGGTAGCTTGGCAATGGTGGATGGGCTATAAAGGAACAGAAACAACTTTTGAGGGTGATAGAAGTATTCTGTATCTCGACTGTATTGGGAATACACCAGTGAATGCATTTGTCATAACCCATCTAATGGTGCACTTAGAATGAGTGCATTCTGCTATATGTGTTTTATCTCAAAAAGTTAAAAAGAAAAAAATACACTAGGTACATCTTGACCAGGAATATGTTACATTATAAAAAGAAAGAAGCAGATGAGAGAAAAGCTGTTGCAAAGTGTAACAGTTAAAGCCAACTTCTCTGCAAACTAGGGGAGAAATGGGGATATGTGGCATGTACAATATTTGTACTGCAAAAGATCATTCCAGGGTTCCCAAAAGCTTGGGAGTTGGCATAAGAGAAGAGTGTAGAGTCCTAAGTGATACTTAAATGAGGAGATACTCTGTCAGCATCTAGAAGAGAGTTTCTCTTTTTGCTTCCACGTCTATTATTCCTACTTTTGTGACCTTGGGCAAGTCACTTATTCTTCTTGGGAAGGCAATTTTCTTTTTCAAGTAATCATCAGAGCCCCTGTTCCCACTTTGCTATTTAAGGGTCAAATGCATAAGAGCTGGGAAAGTGCTTTGATCATTAGAAGGCAGTTCCTAAAACTTCCTTCTCTGAGTTGCATTCATATCAATGAGGCCAAGATGCTGGAAAGGACTTCAGTTATCAGGCATTATTAACAATGACGCATTTCAGGATATAGTCAACTTTTGCAAATGTTCATTCAAAATTCTATTTATTGTATGTGCTAAAATATTCCAAGGTCCCCCTACCATGTACTTCTAATATACCTTTTTTGTAGAATCTTCTCAATAAAAGACATAATGATGAAGGCAAAATATGTTTTGTAAAGAGAAGGTCTACAGAACACAACTGAAAGTCACAAAATAGATTTCATAAAGATTTTTATATCATGTATCCAATAATATTTTCTTGAGCATCTGGTACTGAGAAGGGCAATGAAGAATATACAAAGATAAATAAAACATGGTCTTCATTGTCAAAGAGTTGATAATCTGGAAGATGATATGTCTAAAAGTAACTGGAATGCAAAACCATATGTGGTAAATATTATAATAAGTATTTAGTGCAATAGAGTTGGAAAAGCAGGTAAACATTTGTCTCTTGGAAGCCTTCATGATAGAAGTAGTGTTTGAAGTGAGCATTAAGGATTGAATAGGAATCCACTGAAAACAAGAAAGGCATCTCAGGTGGAAGGATAGATTGAGCCAAGTCATGGAATCAGGAAAGCACAAAGCATTTCTGGAATGATGTGATGGCCAGTTTGGCTGGCGGAAAGCTTATGTTTGGGGCAGTCATATGGAAGAATAGGCTGAAGAAGATGAACTAAGAACAAGACCATGGAAGGCTGTATGTGCCAGGTTTTCTTGGCTAGAAATGAAAAACCATTGGATGTTTCTGAGCAGGATTGTGGTATGACTTGAAGTGTGTCCGTGGAAAATGAATTTGACTGGTTTACTGTGTATGTACTCAGGCTGGGAGAGACCAACGTTAGGGAGGCCAATTAGAAAAGAAATCCAGTCGTCAAGGGGAGAGAAAAGGAGGATTTGAACCAGTATGGTAGGTATAGGGATAGGAAGGTAAGTGCAAAGACAAGTAACATTCGTATAAAAAAACTGGCTGGATTTTAAAACCTGTTGGATGTGAGAGGTAAAAATGAAGACAGTATTCTTTAATTCTCAAATTCCCAGCCATATGAAAAACCTTGGAAGATTTCATTGGGTGAAAGCTAACAGACTTACTTTTAAGACATACTGAGTTAGTGGTGCTGCTGAGATAGGTAACATTAGTGGGTGTTTCTTCGATACTGTACACATTTACATGTGTTATCCTATTTAATCTTCAAAATGCTTTTGTGAGACGAGTAAGGTCATACAACTTTTATAGATAGAGAGATTGAAGCCCACAAGGCAAAATAACTTGCCTCAGGTGGCAAAATCATCATTCTCAAGAACAAGTCTCAATGTGTTCTATGTATAATACCACTGCAAAAAATCTAGCAGACAACTGAACATGGAATCCACACAGTGGCCTTATCTGAAGTTATTGAATAAATGAATTTCTTCCCTTCCCTGATATATTGCAGAGCACTATAAAATCTAATCATTATGTCTGCATATTCTACCAACTCTAGAAGTAGGGATGATACCCTGATCCAGTGACTATTTCTAATGGATACCAATGAGTCATTCCAGGATATGTTTCAGTAGTGTTTTGCTAACATATGATACATTCACAAATTAGTTCTTAAGCTGTGCTTTGTGAGTATGTCATGATTGAGGATTTTCTCAAGTTGCCAAGAATGCCACTCCGAGTCTACATGGAAACCTATATCATACACTTAAGATCTGGGGGAGAGAGGATGTAATGAAGCCTGTCTTTCAAAGTTCACTTTAAACAGACCTTGCTGCAAGAATAAGTATTATCAGGACATGCCTGACAAACCTTAAATCTGTGGCTGAAATTAGCAGTTGATGATATTCTAATAAGCACCGTTACCATTGTCATGTTCTGGCTGTTTCTTATTCAAGTTGTGTGTTTGTAGTAAATGAGTAGTATCATAAACCTTGCTGACAAAAATCACATTTCTATTTTCCAAATAAGAGTTTTTTAATGCTATAATAAATGAGTTTGTATTTTGAATTCAGCTGTGCTTTTCTAAATATCTTCTGGCAATGGCTTTGCTTTATCTCCATTCTGCTGTTTCCAGATAGCATATTTTGCTATATGTATCCAAACCTTTATAATTGCACCTCCAAGTTGGAAATCAAGGGTTTGCATTAATTAGCAGTTACTGATGAAACGGCCAACTGATAAAACAAATGCATACATTTCCAGAATAATAACTTCAGTTCTTCTCTGAAGAATCTGAAATGGCAGGCTGTCACTTCATGGGACTTTCTCATTTCCCAAAACCTGCAAAAAAGCCAGCTCATTGTTTCTTCAGGCTACTAAGCATGAAGCAGTCTGTTTTCTGTGCTCAGTCTGTCTGCTCATGGCTCACTCTTGTGTTCACCGATGTCCTATGGCCGACTCCAGGATGTTTTTTTTAAAATAATCATGGCAACTTTGAATATGGATATTATCAAATGAAGGATCTAATTGTCCATTACAGACTGGACAGGGCAGTTATTACACATAAAACCTAAGGTTGAGTCTCAGGACATTAGTCTTGTATGAGGAACATGTCAGAAGATAAAGTATCACCTCCTTGATTTAAATTGTGTCACCTCCATCCATCCAGTTTTGCAAGCTGAAAACTTAGGAGTCATCCTTAGTACTTTCTTATTCCAACCCATTTCCAACCCATTCTATGTTCTGAAGTATTCCTTCTAGAATCCATCCTGTTCTGTCCTGGGTGCATTCATTTTTCTCATTTTTGACTTGCCCACCTAGTTTATCTACCTTGATGTTTTGCACTACCCTCCTAACTGGTCTCCTTACCATTCACTTGTGCTCCTCTCTAGTACTTGGCACACTGTAGTAAAGTGATATTTTCAGAATAACTAGTATATCAAGTCAGCCCCAGGTTTAAAACTCTTCAGTAGCTATCATTATTCTGAGTATCAAGACTGAAATCCTAACCGTGGTTTGAAGACCCTGTATGCTCTAGCCCTACTTATTTCTCCAGACTATTTGTTACTACTCTTTTCTCCACTGGGAGGAAAGGATCTGCTCTGTTGAGACTGCTTCTTCATTCCCATGTCTTCTTGTGGTTAATTCTTTTCTCCCACCTTTATATCTCAAGTGCCACTTCCTCAGAGAAGTCTTCCTAGCCACCCAGCACCCCTACCTCCAGGATCAATCTTTTATTTATCTATCTGTCTATCAGTCTATCTGTCTGTTTCCTTATCTATCAATAATTTCTCTACCGGCTATTATCTATCTATATCTTTCATCATCTATCCTCTATCTGTCTGCATTTATATGTACATTTTCAGTAAAACTGAATCCCTGCTCTTCAGAGCACTTAATTCCATTTGTAAATTTATATATATTTGTGTCCATCGCCTATAAACTCCATGTGTCCACAAGACTATAAACTCCATGAAAACAGTGGTTATGTCTGGTATTGCTTAACTTTATATGCTCCACACCTAATTCAATGTTTGGCACAGGTGGGTCCTCAAAAAATATCAGTAGAATGAGTTGAAGTGTTTTGCTGAGTTCTGAATGTTGACAAAAAAGTAACCACTAGCATAATAGTAGATGCCAAGAAAATGAAGTATTTAAATATTTCCCAGCAAATGGTTTTCAGTGAAGCAGGGAGGAAAGGAAAGACATAATTCTTGAAGACCAAAAGAAATGAAAAGTGGAATGTGGAGGAAATGAAGCATATAAAAACAAACCCCTTCCTTCAGCTCCTGTTACATTTGAAACAGATAAAGTGGAGTCATAGAAGAATGTCTAGGCCCACATTGCCCGTGCTTGCTTAAGTATTTTCACTTTTTTTTGGCCAACTAGTAGTTAAACAGCAGAGGACCAGTTTGGGGCCCATTGGAAAGTCCAGATGACCAAGGGACTGTGCAGGGTTTGATTCTGGTTACTAAAATAAGCCCTAGCTCACACACTTCCCCAAACGTCCCTTCATTCTCTGGGCCATCACTGTGCCTTCAATATATTCTTAGAATTAAATTTTAAACCAGGTTACTTTGCTTTCAAGTTTTTTCTTTGGTTTCCTTGCACCTTCCATGAAATTCACCAGAGAGAATGAACTAGAAGAACAACTTCCTAATGTTAAGAGATTGGAGTGGAGGATCCCAACTGAGGACTCCCTCTCTCTCTCTCTTTCTCTCTGTCTCTCTTTCTCTCTCTCATTCTCTTTCTTTCTCTGTCTCTGGATAATAAAATTTTTAACAGGAACAAATTAAGTGGTATACTCATCACTCCAGCAATTTAGATTCTTTAACAAGGAATGACAAGTGGAGAGGACAAAAACAGACACTAAGACATTGCATCATTTAAGGTCTGAGGCTAATTTTCTTGTGTTCCTAAGGCCCTTTCCACCTATTAACAGGAATAATTGAATGTCACATCCTAAAATGCTAGTGACTGCATTTCACTACATCACTCATAAACTCCTCTTTTGCTAAACTGTGTGTTTTCAGTTTGGTATAACAGAAGGGTGGGAATTTTACCTTCAGGTTGGCTATAGCCAAAAAGATGGATAAAAACAAAACAAAACTCCTTCTGCTGGAAGAGATCCTCTTGGAAGATCTCTTTCCCCTGCAAGATCAGAGTAGCACAGACTGGTTTGAAAAGAGCAAGTGTACTCAGACTTTTATAATTTATAAGAAGTGGTGGCTGTGTTTACGGTACTTACTCAATTTCTTGGCTTCAGCTAAAATATATACTCAGCATTCCTTGGTAATGGTCATCATTTCTTCTAAAGGCGTGCGTGACAGGGGTATTTTATTCGGAGGGTGTGATCCTTACTGTCCTGTGCCACCTGCTGTTTCCCCGCCTCTGTATCTGGATCCTTTGCCAGAGGGCTTTCTCTCCTAGTCTGTGTTTGGGTGGGAGGGAGCACTCCCAGAGGCAGCCCTCAAACAGTGATCTCTGGGGGTTAGTGGATAAATGCCAAGCTCCTCATCCCCTAGCTTGCTAACTACACCATTGCCAGGGGGCTCCTGCTTGATGAAACCCCAGTTCCCCACAGTAGTAACTGATCAGCAATACAGCCTTCTCTTCCTTTTAAGTCCCCATTTCCCTACCAGCATTTTCCAAAATCACCTACCAAATAAACTAATTATGCTAGATTTTTTGTCTTGGGCCTTAGATTTTTCCATGAAAGGGAATGACTTTGGATTTCTGTTAAGAGGGTCTGCTTCCAGAGAGGGAACCCAAACTAAAAGAGAGGGCTTTGATGTTAACCGTTTCAAGTGCCCAATTCAGCGTTTTAGTACATTTCCTATGTTATGCAGCCTTCAAAACATTTTCATATTCTTTCTAGTTCCAAAACGTTTTTCATCAATCCTCAGGAAGCCCGGATCTGTCCTGGTCACGGCCACACCCCTCTCCCAGCCCCTGGTTAACCGTTCATGTGTTTTCTGTCTCTGGATTTGCCTATTCCAGACATGTTTTATAAATAAAATCATACCATATGTGAGGAAAAAAAAAAAAAGAGGTCTTTGGTATTCAGGAAAGGCTGTAATTAAAATGAGAGTTAAGGCTTACATCCAGGCTTATGAGACTGTTGTCTAACCAATTGCTGAAATATTGAAATGCTTGCATGGCAGTCAGTAAAGAGTCACTTCTCAAAAGCCTGTACAGGGCACCACCCGAGTCACCAGTTGCTTCCCTTGATTCAACAGCTAACGATTAATCCTTACATAACAGGGCCCTTCCAAGATCCTCATCTGGTGTGACAGGCATCAACTGTTCTGAATGACCCATGTGCTGCCATGTGGGTTATCAAATCTTTTAATATTCTTTGTGGTTAATTTGGCACCTGCCAGACCCAGATTTAAAGTACATAACTCTTTGATTACTGTGTAGAGAACTTGGAATTCTGTTCTCCTAACTCAGTCTTTATGAGTTCTCTGCATAGACATCCCTGGGCTCCTGGTGTCTGACTGATACAGGCTAGATTTTTAGGGAAGTGAACAGAGGAAAGAGATAAAAGAAGGAAGAATGGAGAAAACAATCAATTTCTGATGAATTTCTGGGAAATTTTATCAGTACTTCAATTTGAACTGGCTCTACAAACAGATCATTTCCTATATGGTAGCCCCACTGCACTTAGAAACAATGGGAAGCCTGCTAGAGTACAATGGATCAGGATTAGATTTCCCTGAGTTTATACTGACATTCCTGCCTCCTCTGGCTTTTGAACCTTTTCTAGATTCAAAAAGTTCAAGTTCATGAGGAAAGAAATGTAAGACCAAGCATCTCTCTCTCTCTCTCTGTCAATCACACACACACACACACACACACACAATTTATTAACTGTTTGGTCAGATACGTGTGGTGGATTATGCTCCAGGCCCAGAACCAGATGCCAGAGCCACCCCCCCACATTGCCACCCCCAGGCATCAGACATTTAACATCCGGCCCTGTACTCCCAGCTCCCCTTCCAGGTTGTAAGTTTTATAGCTGGCAAAGTGTTTTCACGTTGATTTCATGGTGATTACACGTTAATCACCTCAGGGAGCTATTAGAATGCAAGATAAACTTGGGTTGGTGACCAAGAAGTATGTGTCCAAATGACAGTTATTCCTCAGCTGCATTCTTCATAGACTTCACGACCCCAGATACCAGTCCGATTTACATTCATAACTGCGTTCCAAAGAGGACGCAGAAGCTTCAGAAGCTCAGTTTTCTCACAAATACCTAAGCATAGTCTGAAGATAAGTCAGATATCAGAATCAGAGTGATTTTATAACCTGCATGCATTTTATTGCTTCTTGTGACATAAAAATCATAAAATTCAAAAGGCACACTCTTACAAGTGTGAAAAAAGGCAATTTCAGGGTTCCTTCTGGTTTCTGCTGCAGCAAGGCAGGATTTAGATACCATTTCTCACTATTTAAAATTGTGATTGAAGTTTTAGTGGAATGCCAAAAATTTCAGTTGGCAAGTGTCAGTAAGTGATGTCAACACAGCTCCAAGTTCAAGGTGGAATTCTTTCTTGAAATAAAGCAAAAATTTGGTGCCCAGAAATCTTATTTGAAGATCCACAAACTTCTCAGTCCTTGAAGTCTCTTTATTTAAAAAAAGATAGATTCTTATATACGTAAGCATACAACTTTTCTCATATATGTCTGTTTCTGATATATGTACACATACCTAGTAAATATTTCAAATGCTCTTTTATTTTTGTCCAGTACCTGCTGATAGCATTTGGGGTTGGAAATGTTTTTAAAAATTGGAAAATCAAGTAAAGAAAAATTCAAGCAAATGAATCCAGAAAAATATATAGGAGCCTTAATAAAATCATTTGTTGAACCTCCGAAAAGCCATTCTGCAACTGTGCACTCACTAAAATAGCTAAAATTTAAAAAAATAGTAAGAAAAACAAATGTTAACAATAATGTAAAATAACTGACCTCTCATGCAGTGGTGATGGCAAGTGGTACAATGACTTTGGAAACCTTCTTGGCAGTTTCTAATAAAATTCAGTATATACCTACCTACACATTGACCAGCAATTCTGCTCCTAGATATTTACCCAAAAGAGATAAAACATACATCCACATAATGAGCTGTGAAAGAATATTCATAGCATCTTTATTCATAATAACCCCTAACTGGAAACAACCCAAATGCCCATCAGCTGTTGAATGAATAAACAAATATTGTGTATCATATAATGGAACATTACTCAGCTTTAGTAGGAATGAATTACTGATACATTTTTTTAAAATGCAGTGAATCTCAGTCTTGTTTTTGAGAGTTAAAGTAACACAAAGGATAATATACTCCAGATTCCATTTATATTAAATTTAAAGATAAGCAAAATACTCTATAGTGGTAGAAATCAGAATAGCACAGTTGACTCTGGAGTGCTGTGGGATTGATTAGAAAAGAGCATGAGGAGAACTTTCTGGAGAGAGGAAATGTTTTATACTTTGGTCTGGGTGATGACTGCATTGTCATTGATAACTGCCAAATTATATGGACCTGTATGCTTATTGCCTTATCTGTATATAAATTATACTTCAGTAAAGTGCTGTTAACATTAATGAGAGCTATTGGCCAGCTCTGAGTCCCATTTGACAATATTAATATCTGTTGTTTTTCTACATTAGCTCAGAAGCTAAATTCAAATTCAGCATATGGCAAGATCTCATTCATGTGAAATTACTGATATATGTACTCTTCTGTTTTTGGAAACTCTCCGGAAAATTGAAACTTTCCCCTTCAAATGCCAAAACTTAAAAAAAAAAAGAAAGTTAACCAGTTTTTTGGCAAAGTCTCTTTTGATTACCTTCTTATTTTGGTAAGGTCTCATATTGGTCTCTTCTGATGTGGCACTGACAAAACTTTTCCCACAGATTAAATATTCTTTCAGAGTAACTGGATGAGTACTTTCTATATACTAAGACATTCCATATATTAGAAAGATTTTCATTGTGTGGAATATTTCATGATTCCATTCTCTTGTGTCTTTCTCTAGTCCTATTCAATAGGGTCAATTCATTAATGCCAACTAATAGGTGAGATTCTTTGGGATTTGAGAAAATCAAAGTGATTAAACTGGGGGAGAAGAGTTGGATGTAATCCCAGAGTCAGATTGAGGAAAGCTGAGGGACACTTAAGTGATTAGACCCTCTAACTCTGAAAGAATTTTCTAATGCCGACATTCACCTAGGTGGTAGGTCTTTGTTCATGCAGAATCGGGCTGCCCAGCAGATCATCAGACATTCATGGTCACTTACTAAATTTTTTTTCATTTAAAAATCATTCCTATGACTCACTGTCTCTTTCATATAATTTCATTCAGGTTTGGGAATGACTTAAAAATTCTTTCTGAAAAGAATATGCTTATTTTGATGAAATAGATAAAATTGGCTCCATCTTTATTGGTAGGAATTGTCTAAGTTGTCAGTGACTGATTATTTGGGGCAGACATGGAATTATAGTCTATTCTCCTCCAACGCAAGCAAATTTTCTGAGCTTTTGATGAAGCCCTGACAACTAATAGCTCCTGTAACATTGGTGATAAGAACACATTCCATATAATACCCTGACATACACATTGGGCCCTACCTTATCATTAAAACAAAATGTTTCCACTTGCTTTTTATTTGAAGGAATCACTTACGAATTGAAAGATATTTCTGTAAATCTGTAGAAAATGAAAATGTATGACCTTTCCAGAGAAGACTTAAGACCAACCAAGACGGGTAAAGTAAGCCTTCAGTGGTGCTTTAATCATAGAATCTGCCTCTAGAAGCTTGAGCCAAGGTTCCATGGAGTGAGGACCACATTCCAGGTTGGGGTGAATGATCTTAATCTGTGAGTTGGTTTTCCTCATGTTTCCAGATTATGTAAATGTAGGAGGGAGGGGAAGGAGAGAGGGAATGTGTGTCCAGATTGAGTCAGAACTGCCTCTTTCACTTCAGGCAGCATACTATTTGGCTTGTCATCATGACCTTTGTCTGCCCTGCCTTTTGAATCCCATTCAACCCTATTAAGGGTATATGGTTAAGAGTGTGAGGTTTGGTGGTGAAGCCAGCAAAACACGGCGGCATTGGGAGCTCCAAGGGTCCATCTCTCCACAGAAACACCAATGAAACAAGCGAGAACCATCAATCCACTCTATCAGAACTCCGGAAAATAGAGATTTAAAGCCACCAAGAAAATGCTAAATTGAGAAAACGGTCTTTTAAACACATAAGGGGTATGCCACATACCGCCTCCTCAGCATGGCAACAGTGATGACCGTGGCAGACTTGCTCCCAATATGTTTCTGGAAGGAACAGAGTGACTCTTGTTATCAGGAATGTGTTGGTCTGTTTTGACCTGCCTGAGGGTTCACTGAAGTAAGGACCTGTGGTGCTTGCCTTTCTTATGCCTAACTCAGAATTCTCTCAAGGCAGAAAACAAGCTGCATAGAGAGTATTCCTCAGAAACCTTGAGGAGCAAATGAACAAGCTGCTGCCAATAGGGACAAAAGATTACAGTTGGGACAAACAGTAAACATGCCGAAAGCCTAGGAGAAAAAGCTGGGGTAAGAGTTACTTCAGAGAATAATGGTTCTCAAAATATCCCAATATAACAAGGAATCTAAAAAGCCATGTACATGCCCAGGGTAGGACACATGCTCAAAAAAGATTTGAGGAGACCCAAAACTTTCACTTCCCAGCTGGTCTTTTGGTTCCATGCCAGGAGGAAGTGATGGCTAAGACAGAGCTGTAAATTGCCTATTTGAACACTCAAAGAGTGCCCCAACACAAAGCCAGTTTACAAAGTGCAAGAGAATCTTTGTTTCATTTTTGTTTAGCTGTAGACAGTTAAAGCTCAAACTACAAGCTACCCACAAGCTAATGGAACCAGAGATTCAGAGACCACATGCAACAAAGAATACAGTTTTTAAAAATAGTTTAGAAAAAATTGTAATAAAGAAGATGTACAAATGTCCAATAAGCACATAAAAAGATGCTAAACAAACTAATTATTAGGCAAATGCAACTCAAAACCACAATGAGATACCACTTCACATCCGTCAGGATGACTATTATCAAAAAGCAGAAAATAAGTGTTGGTGAGGGTGCAGAGAGTGCTGGTTGAAATATAAAATGTTGCAGCCACTGTATAAAACATTACTCACAAGGCTAACCACTAACAAAATAACTAAAAATGTATAAAGAAGAAGAAATGAGAAGGGAATCTAAAGGATACACCTGAAAATCAATGAAAAACTAAAGAGTAATGGTGGAAATGAGGAAGAAAAGTAGATGTAAGATAGATAGAAAACATTTTGCCTCATCCTTCTTCATCCATAATTAAATGAATTAAACTCTCCAATTAAAAGGCAGAGATTGGAAGAATGGATTAAAAAGAAAACAGACCTATCACAAACTCACTTCACATGCCAAGGTACAAATAGGTTGAAAGTGAAAGGACAGAAAAAGATGTTCCATGCACATTGCAAGAGAGCTGGAGTAGCTCTATCAGACAAAATAGACTTGAAGTCCAAAATTGTAAGAGATGAAAAAGGACTTCGCATATTGATAAAGGAGTCAATTAATTGAGAATATACATGTGGGGAAGTTGGGGTTCCTATGGCCAGGATCCTCACTGAACTTAAACCACCTGATGATGTAACTGGCCTGTTGCTGGGCTGCGGCTTCCACCCCTTTAGGCAATAAGCTATTACTGCGCTACATAGAAAGCTCGGCCCAGTGCTCTGGGCGGAGGCAGAGACGCTAGCTAGTGCTCGACCTACTTGCAGGGAGAACAAGCCGGGTAATAAACCCTTTCACCCCAAAGAACGTTTTGCTGTCAATTTCTTTGGTCACACTGAATCCATAGCAAACTTGCCCAGGGCTGAAACCCATTGGCAAGACAGTACAACAGTTGCAAACACACACAACCTAAGAAAGTACGGTTTGATGTAGAAAAGGGAACGAGTCTAGGTCTTGTCCTAATGGTATTCACTTCACCTCTCTGAGTTTCATTGCATATAACCTTGGGAATGCCTTGTCGTATAAAACATGCATTCCTTCCTTCCTTCTTTCCCTTCTCCTCTCCCTCCCTCCTTTCCTTTAACAGGCAAGTTCTGAGTACCCTTTAGCCAGGCTTTGTGTTAAGTTCTTGAGATACATATGTAATAATTACAACTCCTGTAATCCTAGAGGGTATATAGTCAAAGTCAGTGGTTCTCAAATTTTAGTGTATGTCAGAAACCCCTGGTGAAGACAGATTGCTGGGCCTCACCCCCATATGTCTGATTCAGTAGGCCAGGTGTGGCTCTGTATTCTGCATTTCTAACTTCCCAGTGATAAGGATGCTGCCAATCTGTGCACCACATTTTGAGAGCTACTGGCCTAAGTCACAGGTTCTCCACCCCGATTGCACGTTGACAACACCTGGGAATATTGATAATTCTGATGCCTGGGTCTCATCCCCAGATATTCTCATTTAAATTGCCTGGTGCTGCGTGAGCATCAAAATATTTTAAAGCTCTTCAGGTATCTCTAATGTTGAGCTAAAGCTGAGAACGACTGTTGTAAGTCACTGATTCTCATCCCAGCTGGTCTATTGTAATAACCTTGGGTAGGTTTAAAAAAAAAAATACTGATGTCCAGGCTGCATTATGGACCAAGTCAGTCAGAATCTCCGAGGATGAGGCCTGAGCATTAACTAATTTTTAGAAGCTTTCCAAATGATTTGCATGGTTAACCATGGTTCAAAAATATCAGCCTAAGCAAAACTAACATGCAAAAAAGTGAAGGAGAGAAGTGTGTAATTTAAAATATGACTTTTCCCTTTTAAATTATTATAAAAACATATGCAGGAATATAAAAGGAAAACAGATCTCCCATCACCTACCACTATATTATGCCTATTATAATCACATGTTTTTCTGTTGGATCTTTGGCTACATGGGTATTTTTTATCCAAATCATATATGTGCAGCTTGAGATTCTACCAAAAATCTTCAAGCCACAGAATGATCTTCTAAAAAATAATAACTAGGAAACAGATGGCACTGTGAGCTTTTCTCCATGTTCACCGAGGAAACACAATACAAATAAGCTTGCACATCAGCAGGAAAATTCAGGTTTGTCTCTGGAAAGATCTTCCTTGCCAGTAGAGTTAAATTGTTCAAAGGAAGAATGTATTGATAAATGAAGATATGAAAGAATCTCTTACTAAGCAGGGTCCTGTCCTAGAGGCCAGATGATGGGGAAATGGGCTTGGAGAGATCACCTGGGATTTGTCAAGGATGTTCCAGGTAGAATGCTGAAGACTGTAAATAGGAATTATTTGCCTATTCTATGTATAGTCATCCTTCTATGTATACATTACCATCGTGTGGTTTGTGGATGTATTTTCTAGACTAAAGGAATAAATGGGACTACACTGATATTTCCCATTGGAAAATTTAGTATCTTTAACTTAGAACATAATATAATTATGACTCATGTCAATAAGATTTGCAATTTGAGCAGAAGGATGATATGTCATACGAGGACCCTCAGTCTGTGCTTCTAAGACAGTTGAGACATGTGCAGCTTGAAAACACTTCTCTTAGTTCACTTAAATAGTGCCAAGGCCCAAGCTTCAGAGAACTGAAATCCAATGGGTTTGACATCTCAAGCAGAAGTCTAAGACCCCTTTCTATTCTGTCTAGATATGTCTCATTGCAATAACTGCTTTGGTTTAATTTTACCAAGTAAAAGGTTTCTTCCCCCTCCTCATTACCTTTCCTCATTTGTGTTTGGTAAATTTGCTTAAACTCTTCAATTTGCATGAAAATTAAATTACATTAACAGATGCAATTAGAGAGTGCAGTTTATAGAATAAACTTGCTTTATACCCTAACCAAATGACATCAAGATCATCAATGTAATTGACTAGGTATCCTTTCAGGAAAGTCAAGCCCACAGTTAGTAGAATTTTTTCTATAAAATTAAGGACACTCACCACAATCAATATATATGAACTAACAAGTTTAGCTCCCCTCTACCCCATCATTCGAAATTATAGAACTGCTATTCTTGTTATTCTTGCAGCAAGAAATTCTCCCTGGCATGAGATGGAACAAAGTCTGGTTAAGCTTGCTTGCCATTTCTCTTTCACCAGATCTTCTTTGCATGAGGAAAAAGATAAAGGGAAAGGAAAGGTTTTGGCTAAGTTCACTCCCTTCTTAGCCACATTCCTTCACAGCTAAGTACAGAGGGGCTGCCTGTGTGGCAGACATTAAGACCTATACCTACTTAGATCCTACTCACATCTTGAGCCCTGTCTCTTCAGAGCAGTGGTTCTCTACCTTGGCTGCACATCAGGATCAACTCAGTTGCCTTCAAAATTCTATATTCAGGCCCCATTAGGATTTTGATGTACTTAGGCTGGGGTGCAATCCAGGCACTGGGAATTTGAAAAACTGCCCAGCCACCTAAATGTGTGGTCACATTTGAGAGCTGCTGCTTTATAGGAAGCAGTGCTTTACCTGTGGCCAGGTAAAGCAAGGATGTAGGTGGGGAGACTCTGGGAAAGGGAAAGCGGTTATCTCAATAGGAACTGAAAAGCAGGCTAAGCGTCCTTTGTTCCTTGAAATATTTCTCCTTCTTGTTGCATATTTAAGTAGTAACTGTGCCAAGGCAATCTCATTTGCTCTGGTCACATGCTACTAATGTTTGTGTGAAGCCAGCCTGCTGAATAGAATGGTGTGCAATCTTGCCAAACAGTACTCCAATAATAAAATTGCTCTTTTTAAAAATGGGTGGCATTTTTAATAAGCATAACCCTAATTTAAATATAATCCATTGAAATTGGTTCTAAGCAGTTAGGGAATGTGGCTTCACATGGGGGTAATCTTAACATTAATAATACCTGAAATGAAATAAGCTTGAGAATATTTCTAAACTCAAATTACTACCTTTGGTAACATTTTGGATGGTACATTATTTTTGGTAACTAGAATGAGTTTTAAACCAGGAAAAGCACATAATCCAGATCTGGCTTTTTGAAATAAGCAGCCTCTCATCTTTATGAGATGCATGTTGCTGACAAATATGGGGTCATGAGTGGCATTGCCTTTACAACTTGCCTGAAATCGCACCTTCTGGGTGGTTCATAGTTTATAAACCCGAGACCTAAGAGACTGACAGCCCCCCCCAAAAAGGGGTGTACATACTATGTTAATCAAGCCATAGGATAGCAAGGTGGCCAATTTGTAGAATGATCCTCAATTGGAACAGTCCTTGTGTGAACTGGCAAATAAGACTTGCATTCATACAGCAAATTGAAAAGTTTATTTAAGAATTAGAAAGCAAATGATTGATTTTCTTGAAGTGGCATGGGGGGAGTGGAATAGCTCTATCAAGGGGAAAAAACAAATCACGTTAAAAGGTCTCATTTGAAAAATAATTTAGTTCCCATCCGCAGGGGCTCTGGCCTTAGCTAGAGCAGGAGAAATAAAGCCCCATCATCTTCCTCTTCCCCACCTTTCAGTCTCCTGTTGGTGTGTGTCCTTGTCCAAATTCAAATGGCAGCAGGTCTGAATAGGCAAACAGGAAATATGTAGTATATTTGTTCAACTCGTATTCTTTCCTTCTGATTCCTTCAGTAACATATGCCATGATTAATCCTGGTGGCAATGTTATCAGTTTAAAGACTGGGTTTGACCAATGTGCCTAATTTCTGACCAAAGCTGTAAGGTGGAACTTTAAGGAAGGTTTTTTTCAAGAGGATATAGACAGCAAGGCTTGCCTTTTGTCCTCCCTCCCTTTCTTCCTGATGCTTGTAATGCAGAAGTGAAGACTGAGTCTCCAGCTGCCATTTTGTACCATGACGCAACCTTGTAGTTGAAAGTCACTGCTAAGATTGAAAGCAGAAAATTATAAGGGGTTTGAGTTCCTAGTAATTGAAGCCCCACACCAGCCCTGGATCCCTACTCTGGGCTTGTTCCATAAGAAGGAAACTTAATCCTTATATATTAAAAAAAACCCCAACAATTCAAAGGTTTCTCTCATTATTTACTTGCTACCAATTATATAATTCAACTATTATGTAGGTTTTTTGAAATGATTACTTTTTAATTTTCTTAAATTAGTTTAAGCCCCCAACCTGTTTGTAATTTTACAGAATATATTTGAGTGCCTTTTAATAGGCCATGATCTGCTGATGTGCTGTACTATTTGAGATGAACTTGTGCCTTATCAATAGATGGAGACATCATTCGATAGAAAGAATATCTGCTTAATGTGTCAAGTGAATAGATAAACAAGGTACCCACATTATGTTAGTTTTTCAGCATATGAGCCAAATGCATACTTCATCTAAAAGTTGCTTGTTCCAATAAAACATGACAAACAGACACCCCAGCACTTTGAAAGTCAAACAGGGCTGGGAAGTGATGTGTGACTTATCCTTGGAAATGTGAAAGACAACATTTATTAGGAATCACAGGACTATGAATGAGATGATGATCATTATTTAACGATCACCAAAAAAACATAACGGTTCCACTGGACACCTTTTTTAGCAGTTGGATTTTCCATGGAATGTATTTTAGCTTTGTTTTGCTTGGTTGGTAATAATGGCACTAAATTTAATAAATAGATATTATTGAATTTCCTTGGAATGTTCCTGGAGATGTAACATAAATTTCGTGCACAATTAGCTGTGATACATGACTGTTTATCTATGATATTTAAGGGTGGTGAAACTCGTTTTAGATTTTCATGACCTTGGTTACCTAGCCTGAGCTCTCTTAAGACTAAAAATCACTTCTGAGTTTTAAAAACCCTACATTCAGGAGACAGAGCATCTATATAGAAGGCTTCTTTGGGGATCCTACCAGCATAAGAATATGTTGATACAACAGTTTTGCAGTGTCATTTGTACATGGGGGTTCCTCAGATTGGTATGGAATAGACAGTTAACATAGAATTGCTGGGAGGAGAGGAAACACAGAACTTGCAATTCTGGCCCCCCTGTGCTGGTTAGTCGGGTCACTTGATCAGAACACATTCTCAGTGAAGGTACTGTTGGCATTTTGGTCATTAGGTGATGTTGACCTGGGAATTGGTCTCATAAGCATTGGAAAGGAGTAATGCTTTCACCCAGCTGAAGTGGTAGGGCCTTCCAGGGTAGTCTCATGATTTGTGTGCTCCTAATCTTGAGCTCCAGGGAGGTTGGACCAAGTCTGGGAACAGGTATTAGAAATTCAGAAAGGTGACCCACTTAAAGTAACAAGGGGGGAACTGCCAAAATTTTGACGTTGTATAATTCTGTGGTGACTTAATTGCATTTCCCCTTCTCCTTTGATTCCTTCCATTCAATTACATTAATAGTTCTTAGTTTAAATTACCCATGTCCCTACTTCATTTTTCCCCCTATAAACAGCCTGGCTCTTGAAGAAGCAATGTTCATAAATTGAATATTCTCTAATAATATCAAGATCTTGATGGAAGATCTCTCTAAACAGTGATGGATGGCAAAATCTTCCTTCCAAATTCCAAATATTCTGAGTGAACATCAAGATGCCCATGAAACGGTGACTTCACAGGCATCAGAAACTATTTGATGGTACTTTTAGTTAAAATGGGTCAAGCAATTATCATTATTAGTATGTGATGTGTGCTCCTACTCTGCTTAAAAGCAACCAATGCTGAAGTCCTTTTGAAGTTGTTAAAATTTTCTAAAAGACATTATTTAGAAGTGGTGACTTAGCAACTGGAACTGTGGCTTTGAAGGAAATTTATACTTTAAAGGGAATTTATGATCAGTTGAATTTCAGATCTTATACCCAGATTGGAAATCTGAAGAAGATAGAAGCTCTAAAATGCAATGTTTGGAAAGAACATGCATGTATAACTCTGTATTGTCTTCACAACAAACTTTCTTTTAAAAGAATTTCTTCTTACATTATCAGTCCCTAAAACAAGAGGTCATATGCCCTTGGAAAACAGGCTATTTGTGCAATCTATAAAACACTATATAAACTCCAAGTGAACTTCAAATAGCCCAAACCAAATATATGCTGGATGAAGTGTATTTTGGTTGTTGGAAAACTTTAAAATACGAAAAGTTCCCATTACTCTTGGTATTTTACCTCTGAGAATTTTCTAGTCAAAGTTCTATTTGAACTGAGGTCAAAATCAGTTACTGTGTGGGCTTTTCCTAAGGGATAAGTTTAATGAAAGGGCCTAGTTATTTCAACATATGCTGCCTTCATTTCAAAAGATTTCCTTAAAGCATGATGATTAAAGCCTAGGGAGGAAGAAATTTGTACTTTTCAAAAGCTCTAAGAAGTATCCCACAGAAAAAAATCTAAGTCCTGAAGCCACATATCTAACGAATAAATACCCCTTTTAGCTTCAAAATCATAACGAATCCTTAGTTATTTTTTTCTCCTTTTTCTTGAAAGGGTGTTAAGAATTTTAAAAGGCTGGTGTATATTGTACAGAGCACTTCTGTTTATTTCCAAAGGAAAGTGAAATACTTCATTGTGGATGTTTCTTTTCTTTTTTACATAGAGTAGGGAGGATTTCAAAAGTTCAGAAAGTATTTTTAAAAGCCTAAGTCATTACACTATAGTAAATCTCATAGGATTACTGTCTTAAGTCAGATTCCCTAGAGACAGAGCCTGAGAGATGGTTTTGGGTACAAAATATATTTGGAAGGTGATGTCAGCGAGTACCAAACAGGCATGGGAGTGATATATAGAAGAGAAGGCAGCCAATCTAATGTGAGTCATCAAGCAAATTACCACTGTGGACATGTGAAACTTAATTTCACTAGGGTGTTCTGAGCAGGAATGTAAAGCATAGACCTTATTGTTATCCCACATAAGGGGTAAGGGAGCTGGAGTCTTTATGCACCAACTCCGATAAGCCTGGTGGGCACCAACTACAAAGTTCTTAGGTGGAGAACTTCAGTTGTTTGCTGTGAAGGCCATTGGTCTCAGTGTAGAGGAATGATGAGAGCTGAGAAGATAGTACCCTGTGCCCAGTTTGAGTCTAACTGAAATCTCATGCATTGTGGATCCACAGGAATTGTGTGTTGGTGGCCATCGCAAATATTGTATGTGTCAGAGCAACAAGGAGCAGTGAGCATTCGTATCACATGTATCTTGTCTACTGGTATGAATTCATCATTGTCTCATTGTACTCCAGCTGCAAAACACACATTCAAAGATAAAATGATGAAGAGTTTCAGGATGATGACTGTAGAACATTAAACCAAGCATGAATCCTTCTGAGAACAATTGTAGAGGGCCCTACACTCCTAAAGCTGGTCCTGCATTCATGTGGAAATACCTAGGAAGTAGTTGTTTGAGTCTGGTGTTGCGGGAAAAGGTCACTGTTGGAAAAATAGACTTAGGAATCATTAGTGTTCATGTGTTAAATGTCTAAGGCCATAGATAGAATGAGACCAGAAGTGTGCAAATAGAGAAAATGACTCAGGAAGGAATCTTAGACATTCTAGTCACATGAAAGGGGATGGTCCAGTGAAGTATATTGAGAAAGAATGTCTATTAAAGTAGGAGAAACAGGAGGTGCAAAATCCTCAAAACCATCATAAGATCATATTGAAAGCAGAGTCATGGTCACTTATATGGGAGCTGCTGAGCAACCACGCAGGATGGGAACAGAAATGTTATTGGATTTGGTAATGTGGAGGTCACCGGTGACCTTAATGGAAGCAATCTCTTTGGTGCAGGGGAAGAACTATTCAACTGAACATTCAAGAGATAATGTGCCATTAGAAAAAAGACAGCAACACAGACAGTTTTTTCAAGAACTTTTGCTAGGAAAAGGAAGAGAAATGGGTCTGTTTTTGCAGAAGGATGGAGTATGAAGGAAATGAAACTGATGTGTACGGCTGCAGCTCATTTTAGTGCTGTATATTATTCCATTCTATGAACCAACTGCAAGTTTTACATATCCCTTCTAAATTATTGGCCATTTGGACTGTTTCTAAATACACTTTGCACTTTAAAACAAACTTTTTACAAATGCTTGTATATACATCTGTTTTCCAAAGTGGTTTTACCAGTTTACATTCCCATTAACAGAGAAAAGAGTTCCCAATTATTCAAATTCTAACTCATGTATGTTGAGGCTCTGGCCAAGTGATCCTCCTGACCCCCTCCTCTGAAAAAGCCTAAGTTCTAAATGGTCTCAAGTTGAATTTCACAGTTGATCTCTGCTAATGATGCTTTACTCTAAGCTCCCAAGGGCATAAAGAGCTTTTAAGTTTTTGTTATTAATTTCTGAGCAGGATCCTAGAGTATCCGTGGGTGATTACAGTGATAGTGGCCACAGATCAAATGAAAACAAAACAAAAAGCCAAGAACTCCATGCTTCTTTATGCCTTTTGTTTCAGGGTAATTGAACATTTGCGTTTTGTAGTCTGTAGTTGATGAACATCATTTCATGGGCAAAAGAGGAATGAAATAAATGTAGATCTTTTTTAGAATTTCCACTGAGACTTTGTTTTTAAAGCCTGACTCACATTTGAAGCATATCGATTGGATCTCAATAGTTTCTAGTAATCAGTTTACACAGCAAAAGAGAAAGAATTAAGAGTTAGAGAGCTCTCTGAATAAAAATGTTAAGGTTAAGACTAGGGAATCCTAAAATTTTAGGATTTTAGAGTCACTCGAAAAAATAGAAGTAAGAAATATCTATGATTCTTAATCATTTTTCCACCTCAGAAAACTTAATGATAGATGGTATCTTATTTTGAGTAGGCCAGATGCTGATCCTGAGTCAAGGATTTGAATGAAAGTAGTTTATTTTAAAGGATTTCCCAGGAAATTGCATTAGAGGTATAGGGAGGTGAAATGGAAGGGATGTAGTCAATAACGGATGTTATCAAGCCAATTACCACAGAGTCAGTCCCACTGGAAACTAGGAGACAGGATCAAATACAAGCCTTGGAGTTTTCCCACCTGAGAAGCAGGCAGCTGGGGTGTTTATCCACCAATGTCTTCAGTCACTTTGTTGAGAGCTGTATCCAGTAGACACTATTTCTGTGGTACTTCCAGCCTGCTAGTTCCTAAGCAGACTCTGGTCACAGAAAAATCACCCTAGCCAAAGATACCAAGACTGGCAACTGGAAGTCAAGTACAAATGGAATGAAATGGTAAGGGGGGATGGGAGCAGGGCACCAACAGAGACTTGGGTTGGGGAGACATAACAGTAGTTAAAACAAATTTCCTCCAGTCCTTGTTTCTGACACTACTCCAGATGGAGACCTCCTAACCCCTTTGGAAACCAGGCACTGGATCTCACCCATTAAGCGACATATGAAGACATGGAGGCTCAGTGACCTATTCGGTGACTTGCTCAAAGATGCACAGATGCAAAAGAGAAATCAAACATCTTGATGTACTTATATATGAGTCTGAAGAACATCAGTAAATTGTGTGTCTTCAAATATTTAGACAGAGAGGAAGAAAAGATCTGTCTTGGACATTCAAATGAAACACTTCAAAATGGAAATTGCTTATCTTATGTTTAATCCCAGCCAGCCTCCCAAACAGACAAGGACACTAGACTAGACAACATCTAGGATCCTAAAAGGAGTTGTCCTTTTGCTGTGGAAGTTATTGTGCCCACAGAATATGTAGCACAATACATATACAGAAAAATGTATAGACATAAATTTGGCAAAGGAGAGTCATGGGAAGTAGGCAGAACATCCCTTTTGTCCTTTGGACTAGATTAGGATCAAGCAGTGACCCCATTTTAGCACTTCATCTGTAGATAAAATTCTCTAGGTCTAGGGTATTGGTCATCCCTTTGTTAGACAGGTTTGATTCTCTATAGTGTGAAAACTCCTGCCTGTTTCTTAGCTCACTCAAGAGTGCTAACAAAGGAATTCATGTTGATCTGACTTGTATACACAAGTTGGATCAAACCTCAAAGTGGAATTCGAATTATAATCATCTTGATATGATTTCCCTTTGGCCTAATACCATTTAAGAGTTTAGAGACTGTAGTCTCTGCTACTTGTTCTGTCCCTTTATTTTATACCAATAACAAACTTAGACACATATATCAGTTATCATTTGAAACTGATCAAATTGAAGAAACAAACCCTCCTGCTTCATGGAGGTTGCCTAGTCTTCATACATTTGCATATTAAGTCATAAATTCAATAGACTAATTCACACAATGCAATAAAAAAAATCCCAGTTAAAATCATACATACTTGCATATATTCAGGTGCAGTATGCTTTTTAAAAATTGTTAAAATGTGCCTTTTCTTTGATCTTATACTTCGCTGTTGACCAAATTAAGATTTGATAGCCATCTGATAATTGGTGGGCATTTCTGCCTAATTTTCATTAACGGCAGTTGCTTAACCTGTCCTCTGAAGCACTTAACCTGATTTTATATCTTAATAAAAGAATGCTATTTAGGAGTTCAGAGTGTACTATGCTGTTAAAGGCATTCCTAAGAGCTCATCTTTGTTATTAATGAAATTCCTCCAGTCTGGGATGAACAAAGTGTAAAGCAATAAATAAGAGACCAAGGAAAATAAGGGAACTTTCTCTGACCAGACGTTCCTAATTCTAAATATAGTTTAAGAATCTCTATTTTCACTTTTAGTGAAAGATTTGGTGATAAAACTTAACACTGACACACTTTCAGACAAAAATTTAAATTTAGTTTTTTCCAGTCTTTAATCTAACATGTGTGTGTACTTAAATGATAGAATCTGATTTGGAGAATATGTATCTATGAAGAAACAGAAAACAATTCATTACTCACCTCTCCTAGTAGTATTTTTAACCGTTCAATTGTTTTTAATTTTATCTAGCTGAATTAAAGTTAAATGTGTGATTATGTTTTCTGCTGTTTATTGTTTTAATATTTCTAAGTTGTAGCCATCAACAAATAACGACATAATAATGTGTATGTGACCTAAATTTCTGAGATTTTAAAAGCTCTGTGTGAGGGTGAGTGAGACCTGTAGTTAATATGAGGAGCAAATAGGCTGACTTTTAATTCTATAGAGGCAGGTCCAGGCTAGGGAGTAAATAACTCCAACAGAGGAGCTGGGGGTAAAAGAATGAAAGTCAATCATAAATACTTTGAAGAAAATAAACCAACAATCAAATCGTGTGTCATCTGTAGATATATCAGAGATAAATATGAGTCTTGAAAGCAGCCATGTTGAGTCCTCAGTTTCATATATTCTTTGATGACCTTCTAATGTAAGCAATCTTAACCTGGCAAAGGAAAAAAAAAAACACTAAAAATCAGTACTTTGGTTTATAAGCCTTAGTATCTAAAGGATCTGTTGAAAATTTCATTTAAAATTTTCAAAATAAATTTTAAAAGCTAAAGGTAAATCATGGACACTAAACCATGCTAATTCTCTTCTTTTAACTAACTTATAGGTTATCAGTTACTTTTAGCCTCTTCCCCACTCTGTCTTACTTGGTTTGATTTTGTTCTTAAAGTTAAAATGCCAAGGAGCTCATTACTGTTTACTGTACTTGGTTATCCTGCAGAAACCATTTGTGCTTTTATATATACCAGATTCTCATTATAACTGGGTCCATGTAGTGTGGGCTGAGAGGCCTCTGCCTTTGTGAACATGTCTTAAAATACTTGCTCCGATAACTAATAAACCTGACCCTTTTAGCCCACAGGGATCTCTTTCATCTCTGTATTCTAATAAAACTTACGAACAATTAAATCACCGTGTTAACCTCTGGAAGTCTTTGTGATTTATTTTTGGTATATTCATTTCTCTGTCTTGACTGATTAATAGCTTAGTTAGGGCAAGGATAATGCAAAGTTTGTGTGTGCGTGTGTGTGTTTTCCAGACACCAACCTGGCCCTTGGAACATATTGTATCTGCCATTAATATTTTTGTTGAATGAACCGATTTCCTTTGGATGGGCACAAGAGAGCCACTGCTGTATACTACATTATTCTACAGGGGCGTTAATGGATTATTTCAGTGCATGAAGTTATGAATGATCAGATCTGAATAGTCATTGATGAATTGAAGCTCACTGAGTGAAGGGAACAAAGCTGTTGAACCATAAAAATTAACTAATAAAAAATAACTTCTCCTAAATAAGAAATGAAATACAGAGGATATATTGATTAGTCAAAGGGTCATAATTAGAATTTGTCATGGAGAACACATCTAAGTTATTTGTAAGAGGAGTGAATATATTACAGATAGAAAATTCTATGGAAAGATTGTTCCAACCAATATTTTCCAAATGACTCTCCAGAGTATAGAAATTAAATTCTTGGGAGAAAGAGCCCTTCCCTTTTCCCCTCTTACTTCTCTGGGTTTTTAAAATACTACCCTTGTCTTCTTTGTCCATCACCACTCAATGTCATCAAAAAGAAATCAACCATGACCTGAATTCCTGAGAAATAAATCACACTGTGTCTTGTCATCTTCCAGTATAACTTGAAGCAATGATACGAATTCCCCTTTAAGTCTATCATATCATATCACAAGTCAGTAGATCAATAATAAGATGGGCATTCATATATAGACCTGAGGGAATTTCTTATATAACAGTCATAGCATCTTGCTAGGAATAAATATTAGTTCAATGGGAATATTTTTAATCAATATACATCCGGATTCTGAGCATTACGACAGATGATAGAACATTAATCTAGTTTGTTTTCAGCATTTTCCTTTAGGTATACCTGCTGGTATATTTACCTTGCTGGAAGATCTATTGTTTTACTGACCCAATTCTTCACCACCACTCCTGCCCCATGCCTTGTAACAATGCCCTTAGACATATAACTTTATAATTGCTTTCTGCTCTGACTTCGGGCTCAGCGGTGTCACTCACACTGGCAGACATGGTGGCAAATGGGACATTCACAGAGACATGGAGAGCTGTTATGCGACTGGGCTTGCTCTTAGAGTGCTCTCTGATACTCCCATGAGGAGGATATGCCCAGGCTTACCTGCCAGAGGAGGAAACATGGGTCAGAGCTGATTCCCACTGTTGTCTCAGCCAAGGCCATCCTATGTCAGCCAATAGCATGTTGGCATGTATGTGAGCAGCCCAGTTAAGACTGGGAGAACTGTTCGACCAACCCACAGAAGTATAAACTAAACAGCTACCTATTGTTTTAAGCCATCATGTGTTGGGGCACTTCGTTACATGGCATGAATGTTCAAATGCATAATTGTTTGTTTTGCAAATACACAATTGTTTCTTGTTCAGCGTAAGTATAGAAGTATATGAATAATAAATAGTAATCCCTTGAATATGTCCATGCTTCTATTCTGGAGATATGGTGTCAAATTAAGTTAAAAATACAATGGATTTGTTTTCTACAAAATTCTGAGAAAATTCAAACCATGATCACTTCATTTTTTTCTATAACAAAGAATTGTGCAACGACAGAGGAATCCAACTGGCCAATATCTTGAGTTCTTTAGAATTATGTAAAATTTTCCCAACTGATAATATGACAATATATTTCAGAAATGCTCTGGAAGGCACTCCCCTCAGCTGTGTATAATAGAATGAAACAATGTTTATTATTTCTCACTATTCTGTGGGCTGACTAGGCCCACTGGTATGGGGTTGTTCTGTATCAGCTTGACAGCCAAGAGGGCCTCAGTCATGTGTTTGGGGCCTCAGCTATGATAAGCTGAGTCTTCCCTCCAAGAAGTCTATTATTCTCCAGTCAGCTGGCCTGAGCCTGTTCACATGATAGCAGAGGAGTTTCCAGCAACAAGAGAGGTAAGCCCCAGTGAACAGACACTTTGAGCACCACATTTCCTGTTGTCCCTTCAGCCAAGCCCAGAGTCAGTATTAGGCCATAGCGGTGGGGTGCAGGCCTCACAGAGGCCTTGTTGCAGAGAACAGATCTGTGGCAGCTATGTGGCAAAGTCTCCCTCTTATGTCATACAGCTTTTTGCTGGAGGAGCTATTCCCCTGGCCCATGGAAGACAATTCTACTTCTGTTTTAAAATGTAGATTTTATTATTATTCAGGTATGGTGGGACCAGTCAATCAGGAGACAATGGCCATTGTGATAATTTGCTACTCACAGTTCCTAAGAGGAGGAGACATATCATTCCCATAGGGGGAAGCGTAGGGTCAGTCAGGAGGTAGAAGAAATGAGGGTACAGTGTAAACAAGAGCCATTATTATGGTTTCTACCATAATAGAATTACCAAAGCAGGGTAAACAGGCTTGGAATTGGCTGGTTTGAATAATTTCAGGAGACTGGCATAAAGGTTTGGCCCTGGTGGTTTAGGGCGAGGGAGTATAAGAGCCTAATAGAGAAAGGGACGGAGAACGGTTCTAGATTGGTTAGTTTACTTATGAAACTCTAGCTTGAGCTGTTTACTACTGTAGGAATGAGCTGGCCATGGGAGGGTCAGTCCCTTCAGTCTCAGCAAGGCCCTAGATGTCAAAACATCAGAATACAGAAAATAAACAGATGTGATTAATTCAACCCCCCCCCCCCCCATCAAAATCATATTTCTAAGGCAATGATACGATACTCTTCTAAGGGAGAGAAGTTCAGGGAGTCCAGACTTCACATCACAAAATCATATAAATTGGTCCTGCTGATGATACAAATGAGTACAACATTCTCCAAATATTTTAAAAAGGATTTCTCAGTACTATCTGAAGTGTTATAGCATTAACTTCTTGCTATACTGTCCCCTTTCGAGGATTTTCTTTCTAGCGTTCAACATTAATTAATGTAGGACCATCTTAGCATTCTGTTAAGAGCCCACTCTAAATGTGTGAAAAATATATGGCATGCTGTCTGAATGCATGGAATTTTTTCAGGGGAAGCAGTCTGAGATAAATAGAAGGCAGTGTCAACTTAATGAACTTTTAACAATGATTTGTTAGACATCTTCGATGTGCCAGGTACCATGATAGGTGCTGAAGGATTTTAATCAAATGCCATTTATGCTCCCAGGGGACTTGTAGTTTAGTGATTATAGGGAATTATAGGAAAACGAATGATTGAGGTATTGAGCTATTGTTAGAAATCAGTTCTGCTGAGGTGAATCAAAGACAGCTGCAGGGAGATCTTGAAGGCAGGACTTCAGGGATGAGCTTGACACGTGGCTGTCGGTAGCATCTCAGGCAGAGGGAACTGTAAATGCAAAGACACAGAGGTTGCAATTAAAATGTCATAAGGAACTGCAAACTCTTCCTGTGTGACCTGAGCCTGGGATGCCTGTGGAAAAGTGGTGAGAAATTTGTCTAAGCAGGCAATAGATCCAAGGAGGATCTTAAATGCTGTAAGATCCTCTCTCTCCCTTAGAAGAGTTTCGTATCATTGCCTTAGAAATATAATTTTGAAGGGGGTGTTGAATTAATCACATCTGTTTATGTTCTGTATTCTGATGTTTTGACATCTGGGGCCTTGCTGAGACTGAAGGGACTGACCCTCCCATGGCCAGCTCATTCCTACAGTAGGAACTGGAGTTCTACTCCACCAACAGTGAGGGGCAGTTTGTGAGTTTTAAGTTCTCTATTTTAAATGGAGAACTAATATGAGCAACTTGCATTTTACAAAGGTTATTTGGGCTATACTGTGGAGGACTGTTAGCACTCCTAGCTATCTTTTCACATCTGTACCCCAGCTCATAGTAAAGGCCCTGGCCCATAACGGGTATTCATGTGGCAGAAACCATTTTGCTAATTAAATATTACATATGCTTCCCTATAGCTTCCAGGTGTCATTGCCTTGGAGCTCTGTGACTTGTTCTGGCCAATAGCTGTAAACAGAAGTGACTTGGTTACTATTTAGATGTGGAAGGTGCAGATGAGAGATGAATGTAGGATGACTCTCAGAATCTTTCTTGGCGTGTTCCAGAAATGGTTATAAAAGATAAGTTTGAGAAGAAAGATAATTGGCTCATTTTGCATATCCTGAGATCAAGATGACTCTGAGATGAAGTTTTAATTGGAAAAGAGCTAAATGCTACAAAGTGTGATACAGGAAGCTATTACCATGGACAAAAGATAGAAAAAGTGTTCAAACATGTTGCATCTTATGGGGTGTGCTGAGTGACCCACCATCTAGATGGCCAGTCCTGGATTGGGCTCCCCAGGATGCAGGAGGGAATTCAGTGCCAAAAGTGAGATAGCTCTTGGCCAACCAGGGGTCACCCTAGGTCTGCTATGTCATACCACCAGCAAAGAATAGTTACTGAGTATTTCTCCTCTGAACTCAGAAATTTGAATTAGAGAGATCTGGACTTCTCTTCAAAATTCGGTATCTCAACTACCATCCAGTTATGTTGACAGTCCTGATTTCCCAGAAGAGACGAGCAAGTATGGGTTACTGTAAAGCTGGTGTGGTGCTGGAACCAACTCAAACTAGCTTGTAACAGCCAATTGTGCTCATTTCTTCCCGATTCCACTTTCAGTAAGTCTCACTAATAGATTGAAATTGGCCACGGTGGGAGAATTTACATGGTGGAAATTGGCAAATACTATATATATCAGGGCTTCTCTCCCTCACCCCCACCCCCAGAGCTGGTTTTTAAACATTAACCAGCATACCACTGGCATTAGCTGACTTAAATGTTTGGCAGACATTGCATTGTGGAACCAGCCCAATGCAGACAGCGGTGACCCACCCAGTCCCTTTACTGAGGCAGTGAGTCTATCCCCTAGATGCTGTGTGTGTTGGCTGCAAACAACTCGTAGCCACCCACTTCTGAGAATTTTATTCAGCTGACAGGAACTGCCTTGCCTGGAAATGCCTCTGAGGTAATATATCCAGTGGTGGCCTGTAGCCAGTGACTGACTCAGAGTGATATCAAAGTTACCTTTGTGACATTATCCCTCAAGTTGGGACAACACTGTAGTACCATACACATTTCAGAGCTACTCTGGGAATCAGGCTGAGACTAGTTTCCAGCTAAACCCTGCTTCCCTTCCTTATCTTGCTTTTCTTATTCCCTTGTATGTCCCCCAAGAGCCTCCTTCGATAAATCACTAGCGATTAAGAATCAGCATTTTAGGCTTTGCTTCTTGAGATCGTGACCCAGCATCACCAGCCCAGGAGAATTTCCGTGGCATGAACATATATCTCTAGAATATCTCAAATGCTAACTATTGAGAGAACTTTAGGATCTTTGTGCTTCCTTTGGGCAAAGAGCATCCCTATGATTCTTGAGCTTGCTGGAATATCATAATGTAATTCTCCCCCAGTTCCTTCTGTGTGACTAGTAGTAAGTTCAAAATGCTTTCAAGGGGAGTTCTCATTTTGCATTTTAAACTTTGGGTCTTCCTTTATTTAACTAAGTTGAGAGAAGGAGAAATGATATTCTAGTGTATAAGCATGGCATTGAAAGTAGAAAAATTTAGTGGCAGTGGGCAATTGAGGAGCAGCCATTTATGGCTGAATTATACCATTTGTAGCTACTTAACATGCTGAACCACTCCTCTCTGTCTGGAAAAATCATAAAAAGGGGTCTGTCAGCACTCTGAGTCACTGCTGAAAAGCTTATGCATCCTCACACCTGAATTTAAATGAGTGTTTCCGGGGCACAAGTATAAGGACCTTAGAGAAATGAAATGAAGCACTTTAGCAGAGAAAAACAATATTGGTTTCCATCTGCATTTGTAAATTGACTGCAGGAAGAACACTTCTGGAATTAGTTTATTAATAATGATCATTTTGAATAAGTTTTTAATTTCATGTTTTTTTTTAATGAGGAAAGATCACACAAGAAGGATTATAATCAAGTGGCAACATTTGATGATATCCAAAATGTGGAAGAATAGTAATTGGTATTATTCTTTGCACCAAGTAGGAATTCTATAAATATGTGGTGAATACAGAAATAATGTCAACAATAGGATTTAGAACCAGGAGTTGTGAATACTTCATCTTCAGTTTCTTCTTTCTTAAACTTTTGTATTAAAGAATAACTCACATCAAATACAGTGAATAAATCTTAAATGTACATCTTGATGAATTTATAGACATATACACATGTACCCACACACACAGAAATAGAGCATATCTATCTATCTCAATTACCTCCCTGCCATTCTGACCCTACACCGAAGAGTTTCCTAGATTTTCTTGTTTCTGTGCAAGAATTGTTTCCCTGTATAGCTGCAGGAGTGATCTTGTCAGAGAGTCCCTTGCTGCCTATGTAAAACATCCCTTTAGTCTACCAGGATCCCAAGAAACCGTTAGCCTTTAGCTATTTATACTCAGAAGAACTCACCCTCCCATGCTGTGGCCAAGTTCTTAATGTGATTCTTGGGGCTTTTGCCCACTTTCTGGGGCAAAATTCTTCCAGGGCTCTCAGCACTGTTGTTGTAGGTGCCAGATGCATGTCCTAGGACCTGTATCTAGATCTTTCAGGTATCTCTCACATGCCAGGGGTAAGACTCTGTGCATGTCCTCAAGCCAGTGTTTCCATGCTGTTAGAAGAGCATATGGCAGGGACAGATTCCATTGTCAAATGTCCAGTTTACTGACCCTTGAACATGCACAGCTCAGCAGATGTCACAGTTTGGACCAGCTTCTTGCAGAATTGCTCAAGATGAGGTGGGGTTGACAAGAACTACCACCTCTTCTCTGCATGATACTCTACGCACATTTTACCTCATTAATATGGAACAGTTTTTAGTTCTGGTATACTCTGTCGGTTCATGTCTCCCTGCCTTTGATCATATTTTTACCTCTTTTTAGAACTGTCATGTTTTTACCTTTCTGGACCTGGATGCTTTTTCTTCCCCTCAAGTCTCATCTCAGTGGCCACATTCCAGAATCACAAGTTCCATTAAGTCCCTGTCCTCAGGGTCCCCATGCTAATGTGCTTCTTGAACATTATTTCCATTGTTTCCTAAATTTGCTGTGACCCCTGCTGCTTGCCAATGCCAAATGTCCAAATACTATCATTCTTTAAATTCAGACACTATTCCATTTCTTCTCCAGTGAAGTTTGTTGCTTCCTCTATACAAATTTGACAGTTTGTTAATATCTCTTTGTGGTTTTCACATTTTTCTTTCTGCTAGTTTGTAAAAACTCTTTGATAAGAGGGACCATGTCTTACTCAGTCCTGGATTACCATCTGCTCCTGCTTGTAGCTCAGTACCCCAGATTCAGTAAATGCTTGCTGAATGAATGCATGCAGATGGGAGTGAATAAGCCTCCTTGATTAATCACACCACTCAACTTGGGTCAAAGACTTTTGATTCTATGGGTTCCATTATCTGACTTTGGAAAAACACATAACCTACAGAGTTGATATACCCTTGATAGCCCAAAGGCCACTCAAGAATCATCTTTCTGAGCCAAGTAACCAACTCTAGCCTTTGGCTTTCATTCCAGGCATTTTTACAAAGAAACAAAGTTGTTTAGTGATGGTAGCAGATTCGCTACCAACATGATATGGAAGACAGAAAACAAATTTGTATTTAACAGCAGATACTGGGCCAGTGGGTGGACCAGGCTTGCTAATTGCCTCACTCCCTTATGGCCTTGCCAAGTGTGATATTCACAGTGAAAAATCCCAGTGGGCCAGAGATCTTAGTGGTCACTCCCAAGTAAGAAATACTTAGAATATTTACTTTGCAAACTCAAAGAGGCGCTTTGGCACATTTTCTGCAGAATTTATTTTGATGTAAATCAGATTAAGGACAATTTAAATTTCTTGTAGATGCACACCATAGTCTATAAATACAGCACTGCCTTCCCTTCACCTTTATGTTTGGGCTCACAGATTTTAATTTCAAAGTCCAGAACTGTGGTATTAACTCAAAAGTCTGTGCTACAGCAACTGGGACCCTCACAGAAACATGGTAGGATCTTTGACATAGAGATTCCCAACATCGCTGCTTCAGTTTAGGAGCCCGTAAAAGGGTAGAGGATGAACTTTTGCTGTAAGTTATATAACAATGATATTTTTATTAAATTTGCAGGCCTAAAAATATCTCTTAGTATATGAAAGAATTTTCACCTACCAGAAGTGTCACATAGTTTGTAAAATGGTGCCAAAATTTTAAGAACAAAAAATGATATGCTTTCTTTGTGATTGCAGAGGAGTAATGCCACGTATAAAAAACATTTAGAACTCAAAAGAGGGGATGATGTAGCACCTGCTTAACTTTGAGCAGTACTAATAGAGAATTCTCCCAGGGCTTATACTATATAAGTTGGGTTATTATTCATTAGTAGGAATTAAAACAATTATGAGAGCACGTACAGCACTGTTCTTAATGTAGCCTGTTTAGGGAGCCTCTTAAGAGGGTGTGTGGCTGTTTGACTCTGCTTTCTTTTATAATATCATATTGTCCCAAGCAAGGTGTAATTCCAAAAAGAATATATACCAGCACATCCATAAGAGTCCCCCACGGCACTCCAAGGAGTTAAGGAAAAATAAGAAAGCAGACATAAGAGCAGAGCCATCCTACTGAAGATGTCATGACTCTCCACTTTTTCTGTTTTCCAAATTTTCTATTTTCACAAGTACTTGCATTCATCCTGCAAGGTTTCCTGGGGAAGAAATGACACAGTTATTCATAATTCGTTGCCACCGGGTCCCAGATTATAGCTCTTTTATCTGAGACGATAAATTTTTCAAATTAGTGGAGTATTAATACAGAATTGCTTATACTGAGATTTGTATAAAAAGGAACATAAAACCCAAGAGACAAGGAGCATACCAAGTCAGACGTCGTGGGGTCTAGCTTTTCCTAGCTGGGGGCCACAGATTAGTTATTAAACATTTCTGAATGTTCCAATCCACTACTGTAAAATAGAACTTTTGAATCAGGTGACCTCTCAGGCCACTTCCCATTTTGCAACTATAAGATTTCATATAATCTCCTCCCCCAATCCTCACCAAAATAAAATATTCTGAAACTAGGTTTGCAGCAGATCATCCTGTGTTGGAAATGTCCCTTTGGTTTTAGAGTGAATGACCATAACTACAAGTTACTATAAAGGATAGTTGAGACTTATGTAAGATATGAATCAGTACCTGCTGATTGAGTATATACCTTGTGCAAGTCTCTGCACTGGGAATTATAGAGAAATTCAAATATATATAAAACCTAGCTTCTGGAATATTATCTAGTCTGAAAAGGCCTCCAGGGGAGGTGGGGAGATGAAAGAAATAAGTATCAAAATAATTTTGGGAAATGGTGGAATATGTCTTCCCATCAGATAGTACTTTTAAATTGCCTTGGTTTTTGTTTCTAAATTGATTATTTTTTAAATTTAACTTTGAGCAGTACTAATAGAGAATTCTCCCAGGGCTTATACTAAATAAGGAACCAGGACTCATATTTTATTACTTATGTAATAGATGTTACCCACTGAACTGTATTCCCCAGAATTTCATATATTGAAGCCCTAACTCTCACTATAATTGTATATGGAGATAGGTCCTTTAAGAGGTAGGTAGGTTTAAATGAGGTTTTAAGGGTGGGGCCCTAGTCCAATAGGACTGGTGTCCTTGTAAGAAGAGCATGAGATACCAGGGATTCATGCCTTCATAGCAAGGGCCATGTGAGGACACAGCTAGAAGGCAGCTGTCACCTGCATGCCAAGGAGAGAGACCTCAGGAGAAACCCAACCTGCTTATGCCTTGATTTTTGGATTTCTTGTCTCTAGACCTGTGAGAAAATAAATTTTTGTTGTTTATGCCTCTGAGTGTGATATTTGATTATGGCAGCCCCAGCAAACTAATACAGCTGATTTCATTAACTTTCATGTTTCCTACACTAACAGGTTTCTGATATTTACAATCCCTCCATTCCGTTTCAGTCAGGAAACTGGAATGTGTTTCTGGGGAAACAACACGTGTCCCCACCTCCTGCTCCAGCATAAACAGCCTACTACAAATAGATACCCAGACAGCCAACATTTGATAAGTGTCTTGTGCACGAGGTCAGGCCTCATGATAGGTCAGCAAGGGGTGGCTACTAGGCATCTGAGTGCTCTGGACAGTGGAGCTAGACCAGGTTAACTTCTGTCACCGTCTTCACCTTTGCACTTAGTTGTACTGTCCTCTCTAACTTATTAGGGAAAATGGGTCAAGGCACGAAAATGCTTTGAAAACCATCCCTTCTTTGGCTCAACAAATAATTGATTAAAAACTGTGCACTGTTCTAAGTGCTTGAATTGCATTAGTGGCCAAAACACACCCAAATCCTGCCTTTCTGGAACATATACTCTAGTGGGAAGAGAATAAGACAGTCCCGGCCTTCAAGTAGTTTAGCATGTTGTGGGGAGATGGTCTTTTTTAAACTGATGATTCCTATCAAATTATAGAAGTAGAGAAAAGGGAGCCTGAACAGGAAACTTTGGGAGGGCCTAGAAGGAGCCTAGAGATGACTGAGGTCAGGCATCTTAAAGATTTCCTTTTCCAATACAGAGAATATAAGAGCAAACACCAGCCCAATATGCCTATCGTAAACTCTGAAATACTAGCTTTTTAATGAATTCTTTTTTATATTCAACTCATACAAATGTAAAATACACAATAAACTTCAGGTGAGTTATTTTTGGCTCTTTTGGTGGGAATTTAATTATTCATGTAATAACTAAATATAGTCCTATAGAAAATAAAATTGATATAGGCTTTTTCTTTGCTCTTTGGTTTTTTTTTTTCTTTCCTTGTTGCTAGCTGCTTTAGACTTTTATTGTTGCTGGGACAAATTGCCACAAATCTAGTGCCTTCAAACAGCACAAATTTATTGTTTCATAATTCTGTAGATGAGAAGCCTGACACCGGTCTTCTTGGGCTACGGTCAAGGCCCAGCAGGATGCATTCCTTCCCTATGCAAAAGTCTACTTTGCTGCCTTTTCCAGTCTCTACAGACCTTCTGCGTTTCGTGGATCATGGTCCCCTTCCTCTTCCTTCAAAGCCAGTAATGTGAACCAAATCCTTCCCACCCTGACTTCTCTCTGGTTCTCTTTTGTGATTCTCTCTTCCACTTTCAATGAATCTTGGGATTACACTGGGCCTTGAGTAAATCAGGTTAATTGTCCTATGTTAAGATCAGCTGATTAGCACCCTTAATTCCATTTGCAACATTAATATCTCTGCCATGTTGCTTAACACATACACAGGTTCCAGTGATTAGGACGCAGACACGTTTGGGGAGCCATTACAATGTCTACCATACTACTTTATTTAATGTATTCTGATCACCGGGAAGAAAGTAAATAAAAACAAACAAAAAAAAACAACTAAAAGAAAAAGAAGTTTTGTCTATCCTGCAACACTGGAGAACAGAGAAAACCAAAAAGTTTTGTTCTTCATCTCAATCATAAGTAACTTAGAAAGTACATGAAAGGGGAACAGGCTTTTAAGTACAATTTAAATTCTGCCCTCCCTCAAGCAGTGTTTAGCTGTATATATGGGGTGGGGTGGGGTGGGTGTTGGCAATAATAGTGAGACATTACCTTCTGAGCACTTGCAACATGTGTGCTGTACACCAGAGGGCCACATGGGAATCCCCACTTGAGTGGCATTTATTGTCACACCCTTTTCTTACCTGTCTCCATCTCAGATTGTATGCTCTTCAGGGGCAGGTTTTAGAATTGTGTGCAGTTCTTGTATACTTGGGTGGGTGATGGAGAAATGCATTTCCTTAATGCAACTTGATAGCCACCCAAAATATTATGGTAACAATAACCACTATCTTTTACTGAGCTACTACTGAGGACCAAGACTCAGTGCTAAGTGCTCAACATATATTATCTCATTTTAACATCACAGCAATGCCTCAGAGAAGGCTCTGAAGCAGCCATTCTCAACCTTGGCTGCCCATTAGAGCCTGGGCAGCTGTGCAAGACTCCCAAAGCCCAGCAGCCCTCCAGCCAATTATCGGAATCTCTGAGAGAGATCCAAGTGCCTTATTTTTTAAAGTTTCCAGGAGATTCCAATATGCCGTCAAGGTTGATCTTCGGTCTATTTGATGCCAAGTCCAGATGTTTTCATCTGCCAGTGAGCAGCTGGCCTCTCCCACCTTTTGCCACCACTGTCTCCTCTTGTACTCTTTCTAATCTCTGCTGTGTACTTTTTTGCTTCCAGTGAGATTCTTGCCCACCAAATGAAAACTGAAAATTCTTGAAGTTTTAGTATGATCCCAATGAGAGTATGACATTGCTTCCACCTACAACAAACTTTACTATTATTGGTGCTTTTTGAGTTTGAGGGTTTTCTGGGAGGGGAGTGTCTTTGCTAGTAATTTTGCAAAATTAATTATGTTAGCTAAAAAACAAGTTATTTTATGTACCAGGGTTGTTGATGGACATCACATGGCTTCTTGACAACCATTTTAAGGGAAGGTTCTATTATTATGAGTAAAGAGAGGCTTACCCAGAGTGACACTGCTCCTTGGGGGCAATCCTGACATTCAAGTCCCTGTCCATGTTATTTCAGAATATCACCTTGGACCCTTCATTTAGCTTTCCAAACTTGACTGAAAATAAATCTATCTTGAGAAACTTGTTTGCTTCTTGAAAATTTGCATTAGGTAGTCTGGACTGGGACTCAGGAATCTGTGTTTTTAAGTTTGGTCCTTCCCTGGTGTACCAAGGATATCCTACCATACAACAACGTATTGCTCAGGTCAGACATTCATGAACACACAAGTCATTTGGAGAATGCAGATACTCATTGAGTAGGGCAGGTGGGGGGCCTGAGACTGTGCATCCTACCTGGATCCCAGAGGATCCAGTGGTGCTGGTCCACACAGCGCACTGAGTCACAACTTGATACCTGCTAACTAACGTAAGCTTTCTGAGAACACTTGACTTTACTCCTTATGATGTCCTGTTTGTACATTGATTTGCAAGAATCCCCTAATTTGTCTATGCAGAAACAAAAGGATAGTACTTGTTAGACAATGACATCAGTAGGAGCTCAGCATTTTCAGTGAATTTTATAATTATAACAGAAATAAATGACCTCTTTTAGAAATGAGACATTTAACCCAGGGTGACTTGTATCCAGTAGACCTTATGCCCGCGTCTGATTCATTCTTAGAAAATAGAGTTCTCACCCAATTCGGGTTCTTAAAAAGGCATTTCTTAAAGGAATAAAATTTTATCTTAACATTGTATTTGTTTTAAAAGTAGGTCTTACAATTTATATCCCATATCCTAGTGCCTACATACGTTCTTTTAGGCTGTGTCTATAAATTTCCATTCAAGAGTACATATATCAATCTCCTAGGTGCAAAATAAAAGCACAGAATTTTTTTAAAGGCAATTAATTAGCCTGTACAATATATGAAGAGAAAAAGTAAACTTCTAATGAGACTGAAGCTAACCTAAACATACCAAATAAAAAAGAGAAAATAGAGAAAACTGAGTTGGATATTAGCTCCCTTTCCAGTGTTATAAGGCCCAGTGTGAAGATGTATGTAACCACTGATTTTTAAAAGAATTATGATGACAGCAATGTCAAAGAAAACCAGAGCCAGACAGAAGTTAAATTGGTGAAAACAGGTTTTATTCAGAAACTATTGCAAAAGAGGAAAGGAGACCTCAGTGTAGAACAGGGCTCAATTCTGAATACAGCAAGTGGGGATTTGTAGCCAGGAGCCGGTGGAGATCAGGGGATGTAAAATGACTAGAAGGAACCATCAGGGGGAAGGGGAATGCTGGTTAAACTAATTTGGTAGGATTTCTGTTGAAGCTTCTTTGGGTGGTCTGATGCCAAGGGCTGAGGATGAGGAATTTGATCATATGTTGAGGGTGAACAGATATCGAGGGTGGGGAGTTCTGTCTAGACCGACATAGCAAGATCCTAGCTACCACTGGGCAACACAGGGCTTGGAGGAGCCGGACCAGACCTAGGTCAGGGAGGGCATCTTGTCACAGGCGATGTTAAAAAGTAACATTTATTGAGCATTTCCTTTGTACTCATCACTATGCTAAATGGTAAGCCTCCCAGCTAAGTGCTCTTGACCCCTTGTACAGATGAGGAAATGGAGAAGGTGAATACCTGCCCACCCATACATGGCTAGTACCTGGGGAAACCAGACTCAGGTTGTTCATCCCTAAGCCAGAATGCCTCCAGGCATGTTTTTGTTGTACTTAAGTAGAGTGGAGGGATTGGTATTTGTTGGAAGACATTTAGACTTCTCCAGCTGATGGAAAGCCAAGTTTGAAACAAAAATTCATCTAAATCTCCTAACATGGACTGGTGTGATGACCCCTTTGAGACATGGCATGCCCTGAAAAGAAGTAACTGCTTGCTTCCCCAGTGCTGTTTCTCTCTCCCGTCCTCCTTCCTCTGCCCAGCATCCCCCCCACCCCCCACACCAGTGCCATTTTGTCTCCAGGACTGTGTGAGTTCCAGGCTTCAGGCACTTCCTGAAGTACATCTAATGTCACTTAACACATTCACGGGGCACCACCTTTCCTAAACTCCAATCAGTTAAAAATTCAAGTTCTCTGATGAGACATGTTTGAAAGCTGCTCATAAGAAACAAAGTATAATTTCTTAATATCCATAAGGATGCCTTATATAAAGGAGAGTGGTTGATACCAAGTTGTGTTTTTTGGTTTTTTTTCCATCAAACAAAGACAAGGTTGGCACTTAGAAATCCCAAAAGAGGAGCTCTTATAACAGACTTTAAATTGCCTTAATTTAAAGCAGGCATATAAAATACAAAATGGTATTTAAAGAGGTGCAGAGATTTCAATTAAAATGGACTTACTGAAATGCCAGGGATGTCATCACTTCTGAAAACTGAATTAAACGCTGAATGTCAATGGTGAATTAACATGAATAGACTTATCTATCCCTGTCCAAATGTATTTTACCCACCAAAAGTGTAGTACATGACAATTAACTGGAGGTTATGGATTCTAACTGAAACCCAATCAAATTCTTCAGAATTCTAATAGAGGAATACATTCAGGTCACAGAACATTAACAGAAAAGCTTTCATCGCTGAAAGGGCAAGCAGAATGAGTTTTTAAAGAAGTGCTCAAAATTATGCTTAATTGTTCTCTTCTTGATCTATTGTTCTTGATGATTTAGAAAACCTGTGTGCTGCAAGTAAAAATACTCATTACAGTCATGTCAAATATGTAGGCCTTTCTTTGAAAAAAAAAGGTTAATTTCTGTGGCTTATGTAAGTCAGAGAAACTGAAAGCATAGTTAAAAAGCTGATAACAGTCAAAAACTTCCCTTGTTCTTCCCAAGCAACAGAATATTTTGAAATGTTTGCCTGATGGAGAGCTAGGGTCCAAGGGCAGTGGAAGCTACTCTGTTAGTGATCCAATATCCAGAATTTTTGTTTGTTTGTTTCGTTTTGTTATCCTCTGTACACCTTGCTTTCAAAAGACCCCAGGTGCATAAAACTCACTGATAAATTATTACCTTGTTGTAGCAGGACCATTTGCACTATAGTAAGGACTCTGAAACTATAGAAAATGAAAGAAGATTTGTTGTCTGTGATAAACAGGATAAATGTTCTAGCAAAAGTAAATTAGATTCTCACCCAAGGTTTAAGCCCTCAGTGCACTTGTTATTTAAGGAAATGAAATCACTTTTTCTTTTTCTTATCAAATGAATGCTTTTCTTTGCTTTACTTTTTCTTCTTTGTTTCTTTTTTTGCTCATTGACTTTAACTCACTATGAATGGAACTTGTCACTAAAAATACATTTCAGCAATCAACTGCCCTCCTTTTGTATATATTCCTCTAAATCTGTCTAAGCCCCATGTTTAAGGTTTTCAAAGTGGCTCCCATCCAAAATCCAGTTAACATTTGCACTTTCCCTGAAGTTGGACTCCAAGATACAGTTCAAACAACCTTTTGTGTAATCCCTGCTGGTAAGCTTTAGCATCACCAACTGGCTCCAAATGGCTCTACAAAGAGGAAGGAATCTTAAGCAGAATCAAAATCTGTCAATGCAGCTGTTACTGAATTCATAGATCATTGGTCACCAAAGTGTGGTTCCCAGACCAGCAGCATCAGCATCATCTGGGAACTGGTAAGAAACACAAATTCTCGGGTTCCAGGCTACCTAAACAACACGTCTGGGGTGGCGCCCAGGAATGTGTGTTTTAACAAGCCCTACAGAAGATTCTGATGCACCGGAATGTTTGAGGACCACATTTGCACATACTTGCTTGAACCTGTTACTAACCAACAATTCTACCATTTAGCATGAGCAGTTTTCATTTATGATCATTTATACTGGGCAGGTAAAAGTGAATGATCTCAACTGCTTAATGGGCATCAGGTTTGTTTTAGGAGTATTGCAAATCGTCTAGAGCTAGATAGAGGTAGTCATTGTGCAACTTTGGGAATGTGCTGAATGCCACTGGATTCTTCACTTTAAAATATGGTAACTTTTATGTTCTGTGAATTTTACCACAGTTTTCAAAACAGATATAATTTACTTGAAAGCACTTTGAAAATTAAGACAATAAATCTACATATTAAAAAATTTCTCCAACCCCTGATCATTCATATTTTTCATATATCTTCATTTATCTTCATTTTTTTTCTAGACACATATGATGTATTTTAATTACACAAGGAAAGTTTTCCAAGTCTACATGGAAAATAGAGTATCTATAAAACTGTAATTTGAATTCTAGTCATGGAAAGTTCTCATAAGAATTTCTTGATGAGTCAAGCAGTTGTTTTCAACTACAAACTGAACAAGAGAAATTAGTTGTTGCCTATCATTGTTAGAATGAAGATTATAAAAGATGCAGAAAGAATGAAAGTCAACCCTTTAAGTTAAATTTTAGGAAATGTCTTATAGCATTCCTACCCTCATACTGCACAACTCAAGAGGGTCCATTCATATTGTGTTCCATAAGTAGAGTTTTATTCCTTATGGAATATATTATAGGATGTTTTATAAAATATATATACTATATGGAGAATATACTTTACCATGTAGAGGTGCCCCCTGAAATTGTGCAACACAAAGGTCTTGAGTATTGTTCTTTGTGGGTGGAAGATTTGTTATTGACTGAAAATATTTGTTACAAATTTCGTTGGGGAATTTTTTAAAGTAAATGTACAGAAAAAATGATTTTATGAAGATTCATTAAATGTGGAAAACAAAAATAAAGGCTTAAAATAGCATTTTATTTTATTATATAAACTTATACCAACCCCTCCCAATTACAGACATAATGCATTACTATATAGTATATTGGAAAACACTAAAAAATATATAAAAAACAAAAATTTCCCACATCCTCACAACTGAGAAATAACATCTACTCTACTGTATCTTATGAGTTTGTGTCTGGAAGTGTAAACACACATCACACATGCATGTGTAGACTTCAGTCAATAACACAACATATTCCATTTTGAAACCTATTTTCTCCTTAGCACATCATATTTACCATAGCAAGAAGTGGCCTTCTACAACATCAAGGCCATTTGAAGGGCTGCATAGTATTCTGACTTATTAATTAATTTACTTGATTAATTAATTAGTTCTTCATAATTGGATATACCAGTTGCTTCTAATTTCTCATTAAGGTATACATCACTGAGACCACCATCCTTGCATGTATATTTTTGTTCTTTGGCTGATTATTTTCCTATTACGTTGATTTATAATATATCTGTTTATACTAAAAACATCCACCTTTCTCTTTGTCAAATATTTTCCCCAGTTTGTCATAATCTTTTTAATTTTGTTGTAACAACTATTTTATAGTCAAGATTTTCTTTCCTGGTATTGTCTTCCTGTCCCAATATTATGTAAAAATATACCTGTAGTTTCATCATAATGGTTTTATTGTTTACATTTAACTCATCAGTTGAACTTAATTATGATCTGAGAGGTGGGGAGAAAGATCTAAATAAAGTTTTTGAAATAGTCAAAAAATTATTTCATCATCACTTATTGAACAATACAACACTTTCTTTGTAGATATGGAAAAAAGCTTATCATACTAGGTATGGAAACCAAGACAAGTTACTTAATTTCTGTCTACCTTAATCTCCTCCTCTGGGAAAATGAACATACAGCACCTTCCTCAAATGGCTAGTGAATCCTACTGCTAGGATTCTTACTATTTAATTATTATTGTCCTCTCCAGCTCAAGATACTAGTGTTCTTTTTAGGATATTTGTATTTGTATTCTTAAGTGAGATGATCCATGTTGCTTGTGCTTATGTTAACTTTTCCAGGCTTTGAATGAAGGACTTGATAATGTCATGAATAAAGTTCTACGTCTTTTTAATTCTATATTATTAAGTGTGAAATGTATCTTTGCTGTGATAAATGAACAGAATCCTTCTCAAGCCTTTATGAGCTCTGAACCTTTCTTTAAGATTTAGAAAATCATTTCTGGGTTTTCCTTGATTTTCAACCTGTTCAAAAAGCTCCTCTTCTTTTGGATCCATTTTGTAAGAGCAGATTTGTCTAGAATGAATTCTTGGTAGCACACCTGAAGGCAGACATCAGTAAGGAAGTTGTTCTAACAGTGTGGGAAGGAGATGTTGTAACTCACCCCTTTTCCAGTAATCTCAGGCTCAATAAATAGCCACACTATCTTCCCTGTTGACTGGAACTCCCTCCCGGCGAGGCGTCTTCCTTAATTCCTCCCTGTCCCTCAGCTCCACCTACCACCACCCCCAGATTCCATGCAACAAGACTCATTGCCTCCATGTCCCAGTTACACCTGGAATGCACCCACTTCCATCTCCACTGATTCCACATTAGTCCAAACACCATGAAATTGGCTTTGAAATAGCTTCCTAATTGGCCACAGTGCCTCCAGCTTTGCGCACAGCAAAGTAAACTTCCAAAAATATAAATCAAACCATGTCACTCCCCTGTGTGAAACCTTAAAACTTTTCTTTGTGTTTCAAATAGAAATCCAAGGTCCTTTCCCACAAGAGCCCTGTGACTTGGCCTTGTATTCGCCCCCTCGTCCTGCCCGCTTCATCGCAGATCACCCTCCCCTCTCTTGCTGTGTTCCAGCTTCTCTGTTCTTTGTGGTCCTTGAATAAGCCAATGCACTTCAGGGGCATCAGTGCTGCCTGGAACATTCTTCTCCAGACTTTTGTGTGGCTCTTCCTTCTATAATCTGAGTTTTATTATGTGGGTTCCTCCCTTACCATTCCATCTAAGTTTCTCCCTACCTACAAGCCATGTACTGTTTCTCTTGTCCCCATTTTATTTTCTTTATCTATTTAACAGTTTCTGAAATTTTCTTGTTTGTTATAGTTGTTTGCTGATTGCTCTCCTTCAATGTAAACATGTGTGTTGTCCACATTTGCCTGCCATGTATTTGCCACCATTAAATATATACTGAATGAATGAGTGAAGCAGTTGGGATGATAAAAAATGGGTGGATTTAAGAGGGTGAAGAATGAGAATTTTGAAAAGTGAGATATAAAGGTGACTAGAATATATGTACATCAAGCTGTATGATTCTGTGCTCTTTAATGCATGTATGTTATCCCTTAATAAAATAAATCCATAAATATGTTTAACTTAGCTAGAGAGAGCACAAAATTTAAATCATATGCCTAACTTAAAAGCTTCCTTTTTTACATAGTCTGGGGCCTAATATCACGTGCAAATTAAATATTTCTTTGACAATGAGCTTTGGGATTTTTCTTAAGATTTTGGGCTCTACAACATGGTTGATAAATAGAATTGCTCTCTTCATTCACGGTAGTAAATGGACTTCAAAATGAGCTGGTAATCATTTTTGGCTTAAAAGAGAAGGGTATGCCCACAGGGCAGACTTGTTTCAGTTCAAAAACACTTCATCATGCTCACGTAAATTAGACAGCTTTACATTACCATGTGACATTTGTTAAATATCCAAATAAGAAAATATTTCCTGATGTTTAGAAAATGATACTTAGATTTACAGGGTGGTTTCTTCAATAAGACACTAATGCCTTTCATAAAACCTTTCCTAAATGCATTTTATAAAAACACAAATATGAGTCAGTTGGCATAGTGAATGTAGAAACTCAAATATTTTTTGAATAAATAAATGAATGAATGAGGATACAAAATTAAAATATTGGAGGAAATTATTTTGAGTTCCAAATAAAGCTTTGTATTATTGACAGATTCTTATATTTGCATGAATTTAGGTTTTTATCGTAATTAGAAAACTATAACACTTATCTATTAATTGTATGACAGTGGTGAGCTGTGAAATTCAGTACTATTTGCTCCTAAAATGTTTTGAGACATATAAATATAGACACCCTAATGTTTTAAGTGTACCCTAAAAAAAAACCAGAATTCCTGGTTCCTTTCTCTTATTCCCTGCCAAAATAAGAAAAACTTTTATGATTTGAAATAGTCCTTTTCCTTCAACTTTTTTCCCTGCTCATTTTCACTCATGTACACAGAGGGCAGGTCAGTAACGCCAGAACAGGTTTGGCTACTGTGGATTAGGTCACTGATTTTAGACAGACTTACGCTGTTACTGTACATTTCCCAAAGAAATTAGAACTGGTTCAAGCATTTATTATTTGTGGCTTAGAGCACAAGGACAAGGATTTTTAAAGTTTGGAGACTCCCCAGCATTTGGAAGAAGTGGGAATGACGAGATTCCGCCAAAGAGTTAAGAATGAAAGATTATTGTGCTAGGCTATTAAATGTATCCTTAGAAAGCTGCGCATATTATAAATGCTGACTCCAGTGTGTCCATCCAATCAGCCTCTGCTGTTTCCAGCATCTTCTTTCCCACCTGTCATTGGGCCAAGAAAACTCAGTCACCTACTAAGAATAAAAATATTTTGAAGTTCTCTCCAAAAACACTGAATTCCATGATTCACCCATGTCTTCTGTCTGAAACAGAGAGAAATCCTTTCACCACATGGTGAGGACTTGCAAGTGCCTTGGGGAGCACATGGACGAGCCTCCTTACTCACACACCAGGAGGTCAACCCTTCAGTGTTGTACAGTGCAATCAATGGCTTTTAGTCTATTCAGAGTTGTACAACCATCATCACTATATAATTTTAGAATATTTTCATCACTCGAAAGAGAAATTCTATACCCATTAATAATCACTCCTTTTCCTACCATGCTCCAGACTCCAGAAACCATTAATCTACTTTTTGTCATTAGAAATTGCACTATTTTAGACATTTCATGTAAGTGGAATCATACAATATGGGATAGTGACTGACTTCTTTCACTTAGCATAATGTTTTCAAAATTCATCCACGTTGTAGCATGTCACAGCCTTCGCTGCTTATTTTAATTACTATATAGTATCCTGTTACGGAGATAAAACAGTACTCACTTTCCAAGATTTCAGTTACCCCTGGTCAACCAAAGTCCAAAAACAGATGATCCTGCTTCAATTGTAGGTCAATTATAGTCTAATGCTACCTTGTTGATCTCTTACTGTACTTAATTTATAAACTAAATTTTGTCAGGCATGTATGTATAGGGAAAAACATAGTATATATAAGTTCTGTGCTATCGGTGGTTTTAGGCACCCCTGGAATTCTTGGAATGTATCCTCCTTGGATAAGTGGGGCCGACTATACCACACTTTATTTATACATTCACCAGTTGATAGACATTTGGCTTGTTTCTGTTTTTTGGCTGTTTACAATGATGAGAACTTGTTATGAACTTCCATGTACAAGTTCCTGTTTAGACATGTTTTCATTTCTCTTGGGTATGCATGTGGTATTGCTGGGTCATATGGTAACTGTGTTTAACAACCTGAGGAAGTAAAAACTGTTTCCCAAAGTAGCTGCACCATTTTACATTCCTGCCAGTGGTGTTCCTCATCTGTCCCTTCTCAGATAGAATTTGCAAATATTTTCTCCCATTCTGTTGGTTGGCTTTTTACTTTCTTGACAGTGTCCTTTAAAGCACAACATTTTTAGATTTGATGAAGTCCAATGTATCTCTTTTTTCTTTTGTTGCTTATGCTCTTGATGTGTAAGAAACCACTGTGTAACCCAAAGTCACAAAGATATGTACCTGTTTTCTTCTGAGGCCTTTGTAGCTCTAGCTCTTATCTTTAGTTCTGTAATTCTTTCCAAGGTTTTCTTTTTTTAAGAGAGTGAGGTTTGAGTCCAATTTCATATGATAATGATAAGAAGTTTCATTTGAAGTGTCTTACTTTTAGAAATTTGCCAATTTTAAAGAAAAAGTGTAAACAAATGCTAAACAATAAGCATCTAAGAAACATGCCATAATATTTTTCAGGTTTTCTAAAAAAAAATCAATCTAGGTTCCATACTACTGAGGGAATTTATATTTTAAATCTTTATTTTGTTTATTTTTATTTTAATTTGTGGAGGGTAAGAATGGACTTCTTGTACATATATGTGCCAAGCTCTATGTGAATGTAAAAACTTATTTTAAAATAAAAGCCTTTGTGTTTTCAAGGTTAAGGAAACATGTATGCAGAATGGGCCCTTGCACCCCATCTTCTTGAATTCTTAGTTATGAAATACTTTGGTTTTGATAAAGTTAAGCTTTAGTATTAAAAATTCTTTCATCACATGAAAAATTAAAAAATACATCAGCATCTTTAACAAAAGGGATCACCAACCAGAGTTCCCACTGTTGTCAATTCATTCACATCAAGTTCCCTAGTTATCGGTCTGCATAATCCTAAATGGCTAGAAGCCTCGATTCAGACTTTATGTTGATAATAAATAAATAATGAGTTCCCCAATCCCTGAGAACATGACATCCATATGTTGTTCACTTCTAGAAGTTGTAAAAGCAACTTCTTGATGAGTGATAGGATTACCAGGTGGGCTAGTACCTGGGCTAGAAGAATCCTTATTGGCTGAGTTTGCAGGAAATAATGATGCTGATCAACTCTCCTAATGTTTCTATTGGTATTTTTGAGAATGTTTCGTTTGCACAGTTTATGTGTCTGCCAGTGCTTTAGAGAAATAGTTGCCTCAAGTTTTCTGTGTTGAAAAATCAACCAGCTTTACAGCTCACCCTTTTTAACTTCTTAAACACAATGAGGTGACCTTCTTCAGTGCTCCAAAAGCACTTACCCCATTATACTCAGATGGCCTATGTTACTTTTCCTCTACCAGATCTTTAGAACCTTGAGAGCAAAGACTGTGTCTCCTTTATAAACATAACCCTAGCATACAGAATAGAAATAAAAGCATAAAATTTGTTGAATGAATGGAAAAAAAAGAAAAAGAAAAAACACATAAAAGAAGTATTTTTAAAATTATATTTGTAAAGCTCTCAGAATATTCACTTGTGTATGGGTGAATCAGTTCTCGTGCTAAGGGTCATTTAAGTAAACATTCAGAGTTTTCCTGGGATTCTTCAATAAAAAGATCCTTAAGGCAGTCCTTAAGGCCTCAGCTATGCCATTCATTATGGGCAAGGTAAGGAAAGAGTGGTATGAAGGGATGTCTAGTTGCCATTCCTCAACCGAATGCCCTGTAGCATTTCAGGTACCCTCTTTTCATGGCCTTATTTGCCTATATTCTAATGCCCTCTTTTCCAGCATAACCTGTTGGAATTCCAGAGATTCCACCCAGAGGCCCCATTCCTCTCTGATTTACATGTTCCAGAGGCATTATATGGCCTGTGCTTTGGATGAGCATGGACCCACAGATCTGTCAGGTACTACAGATCCTTCTGCTCCAGTTGCTGACTGGGCCTCATGTCTCAAGATTATTTGGGTCCCCACAGACTCCCCTGTTCCCTAGAGGGCTTTAAGCCCCTTCCCAGCATACTTTAATTACACAAAAATGAAACTCCCAATCTAAGCAATGAAACAGCCACACTTTCTTCTGTATGAAGGGCATCTTCTGAGACAAATCTGGAGAAAGTTACCATCTGTTAATGACTTCCCAGGAAATATTTTGGTTCCTAAATGGAAGATCACGTTTAATTTTTGTCTCCTGGACATGCATAACACACAAGTCCCTGAAGATCTGGATGTGAGATGCATGGATGCAAGACCATTCTTCTGTTTACTTTCTTTTTAACAATAAAGCAATAGAGCTTAGAATTGTAAATGTTGGCTCTATTGCATATATTTAATGTCTAAGCATGCATCTGTTTATTTCTTTAAAAGGAAAAAGGAAGACACTGAAAGGCTTTCCAAGGAGTGTCCAATACTGTCCGGTACTATGCTGAATTTGTAATTGCCCTTGTGCATTATAGAGCTGTGTGCCACAGAAATAGCCAAAATAGCAGACATGTAAAATGACCCCGTGGCCACTGTTAACGATGGCATTTTTGGGGGGGAGGAGGGGAAGAGTTATTTGATTTAATAATCTTGTGTCTTTACAATTACACATATATATAATTATAATTATATAATACAATCTTTTTTTTAATATCATTAACGTACAATTACATGAGCAACATTATGGTTACTAGACTTTCCTCATTATCAAGTCCCCCCCACATACCCCATTACAGTCATGGTCCATCAGCGTAGTAAGATGCTGTAGAATCACTACTTGTCTTCCCTGTGTTGTACAGCCTTCCTCGTGCACCTCCGACATTATGTCTGCTAATCGTAATGCCCCTATTTCCCCCTTATCCCTCCCTTCCCACCCATCCTCCCCAGTCCCTTCCCCTTTGGTAACTGTTAGTCCATTCTTGGGTTCTGTGAGTCTGCTGCTGTTTTGTTAATGATGGCATTTTTATTCAGGTGTTAGAGCATAGCTATTACAGAGCCATTCTTAGGTCTTCTAGGAGTGCTAAATTCCACAATGAACATTTGGGTACTGACTGCAGGGACATTAGCCATGCCCATTAAACATACCAGTGAGCACTATAATAACCTTACAAGGGGAAATTCAGAACACAGGCTAGTAGCTGGCACCCTTCTGTGCTAGGATGGAACCTCCAGCCAATGTCAAGATGTTCTCTTATAAATTCTAGCTTTTGTAAATCCTCATCTGCACCAAACTATTAGCAAATATCCCCATTTAAAAGAAAATGATTTTTAGTTTTTTCAAAAAGTGATTACATTTTTATATTTTTCTCAATATTATGATAATACAGTAAGAGTGCATGGGCTTTGTAAACATGTTCTAAGTACATAAAGGATGAAGAGAAAATGAATTCTTATAAACTGAATATTTTTGTAATGTCAAGAAGGCCTTTCCACATGAAATCAGAAAAATAATTTAAAATATGGGTAGATTTCAATATCACAAATTTTTAAATTTCTAAAAAGGAAAAACACACCATGGCAAGCACAAAGACAAATTATACATTTGGAAAAAAATAGTACAACACATTTGCCAGGCAAAGCATTAACTAAAACAAAGTGGTCTTATAAATCAATAAGTAAAAAAGAAATATACTACAAGAATCAGGGTGTAAGAGCCTGAACAAATAGCTCATACTATAAAAGAAATGAATGCCAGTAAATGAGAAAAGATACTTACCATCACTAGTAATTTTTAAAATGCCAAAATTAAGATTTTTGTCAGTGGACTTCCAAAGATGAAAAAATTGTCAATAACTCATGTTTGTGACCTCATATGCTATTTGTGGGGCTGTAAGCTAGGAAAGACTCTATAGCCGGCAGCCCACAATATGTGCCACAAGTTAGCTTTGACCCTAGAGTTCCAAGCCTGGGAATTTATCCTAAGTAGCTCATCAGTCAAGTACATGAAAGTACTTGATAATATATACACAAAGATGTTCATCAAAACATTGTTTATAATAATAAATTCTGTTCAGTGATGAAAGGAACCATGAATATACAATGGGTAAAACAGCCTCTTCAATAACTGGTGTTGGGAAATCTGGACAGCTACATGCAAGAGAATGAAGCTGGATTACTGTCTAACTCCATAAACAAAAGTAAACTCAAAATGGATCAAAGACTTGAATGTAAGACATGAAGCCATAAAACTCTTAGAAGAAAACATAGGCAAAAGTCTCTTGAACATGAGCATGAGCAAGTTTTTCCTGGGCACATCTTCTCAGAAAAGGGAAACAAAATAAAAAATGAACAAATGGGATTACATCAAACTAAAAAGCTTCTGTACAGCAAAGGACACCATCAGCAAAACAAAAAGGCATCCTACAGTATGGGAGAATATATTCATAAATGATTTATCTGATAAGGGATTAACCACCAAAATATATAAAGAGCTCATACACCTTGACACCAAAAAAATAAATAATCTAATTTAAAAATGGGCGGAGGACCTGAACAGACATTTCTCCAAAGAAGAACTACAGATGGCCAACAGACACATGAAAAGATTCTCCACATCACTAACCATCAGGGAAATGCAAATCAAAACCACAGTGAGATATCACCTCACACCAGTTAGAATGGCCACTATCCAAAAGACAAGAAAAAACAAATTTTGGCAAGGATGTGGAGAAAAGGGAACCTGCCTACACTGTTGGTGGGAATGTCAATTGGCGCAGCCACTGTGGAAATCAGTATGGAGGTTCCTCAAAAAACAAAAGTAGAAATGCCATTCTATACAGTAATTCCACTTTTAGGAATTTACCTGAAGGAAACAAAATCCCTGATTCAAAAAGATATATGCATCCCTATGTTTATTGCTGCATTATTTTTGATAGGCAAGATATGGAAGCAACCTAAATGTCCATCAGTAGATGAATGGATAAAGAAGATTGGTACATAGACAGAATGGAGTATTATTCAGCCATAATAAAAAGAAATCCTGCCATTTGCAGCAATGTGGATGGATCTAGAGGGTATTATGCTAAGCGATATAGCCAGTGGAGAAAGACAAATACCGTATGATTTCACTTATTTGTGGGATATAAAAGCAAAACAAAAAAAAATGAGGAAATCAGCAGTAGCCTCATAGACACTGAGAAGTGACTGGAAGTTACCATGGGGGAGGGCCTGGAGAGGGTGGGTGGGAAGTATGAGGGGGACAAAAAGGCACAAGAATTCTCAATCATAATATAAATTGGTCACAGGGATGCTAATACAGCATGGAGAATGTAGCCAGTGATTCTGTAACATCTTCCTATGTTGAAAGAATAACCACACTAGTGGGGGATGAGGATTTAATAGTATAGGTAAGTGTTGAACCACTGTGTTGTATATTGAAACCAATATAAGATTGTATATCAATGATACTTCAATGAAAAATGCAAAAAGAAATAAAAAAGCAGTGTATGCCTGTGTTTATAAACATTTTATCAATACATTGACAAATGGAAAAGTTACAAATAAATGTATGTAGTTTGATCCTATTATACAGAATTGTGTGTGTGGTGTGTGTGTGTGTGTGTGCGTGCGCACGCGCGCGCACGTTCTATGGCTAATGGCTACCATATTGGAAAGTACAGATATGGAACAGTTCCATCATCACAGAAAGTTCTGTTAGACCACATTGGTCTAGAAAGAGGTTTTCCAACATGTTTATACTAGTTGCTTCTGGCTGGTGGGATTAAGGGTGTATTTCATTTTATCTTATGTCTCTAAATGACTTGAATTTTTTATGAGTATGTAACATCTTCATATTTGGAAATTTCTTTTATCTGAGGAAAAAAACATCCATTGTCTAATAAAGTAGAAGTAAGCACTGTGAATATTTTGTTGTATTTCCTTGTGGTCTTTGCTCTTCATACTCATAGTTGTACAGAATTAACATCACACGTACAAGTGTTTAGTTTTTCTTTTACAGCTAATATTATACCATAAGCCTTGTACTCTTGTCTTTAAAATTCCTTGTAAATATCACTTTTAAAAGCTGCATAGTATTCCCTACTGTGTACTTAAATGATTTTTGTTTTATATGTTGCCCTGAACATACTACTAAAATATTTAAGAATTTTGCAAATCATTTGGATTGCAGGAAATCAAACTCATAAGGAACACAGTGATTCATAGTTCTTTGGTTATGTGTAGAGAAAGAGCTAATACATTGCTCTGTTTTTTGGTTCTAAATCACTATTCAAAACCACCCTCATAGAATACAATAGCCTTAGAAATCTGTTTTTAATAAAGTACCTATATAATTCAAGTGCTCTTTCCACTACCAAATATAACAATGCACAGAAATCTTTGTTAAATTTGTCTTCTCTGGAGACTTATCCAAAATGTGTCACCTCTAAGTCCCTTCAGCTGTTTTTTAAATGTTCACACTTTCTTTGGCCCTCTTGGGCTACATTTTGATAAATATAAAATGACTTTAACATGGGAATCAAAGGAAAAAATACTTGAGGGATCAAAGAACAATGACTTGAAATTCGTGGAAGAGAAAATGTAACAAATCTACTTGACATCTTAACTCTGCAGGTTGCTTTGGCTGCATTTAGAATCCCATCCAGAACAAAACTGAAATCAGGGGCTTTGTTTTCTTTAGCTATTTCATGGTAGATAAACACCTTTCCATTAGATTTATGATCTGCAGTAGTCTCAATGGAACTTCAGGCTTAGCATATTAAAAACCAAACTCACAATCTTACCATTTACTCCCCTCAAACCTGTTTCCTCTCCAGGCATCCCTGTCTCTCTTGGCTACACCATTGCCTCAATTGTTCAGAACCTGGAAGTTATTGCTGACACTGTCATCACCTCAACCCCAATACCCAATCCAGCATCAGGTCAGGCTACCTTTACCTCTTCTGTGTCTTTCAAATCCAGTTCAAACTGTCAGCCTCTCCCACTGAAATGTTGCAGGTGCCTCCCCTCCAATCTGTTCTCCATAGTCTAGCAAATCCCATACTATCCTTCTGCTTGAAACCACTCAGTGGCTCCTCTTTGCTCAAGGGCTTAGAGCTCCTTAAGGACAGACCATACCTCCTAGTATAGTCTGGCCCACTACTACTCTCAGGTTCATTTCACCCAGGCTCGTGTACACCCTTTGAATTTTCTCTCATTTGCTCCTCCTCCTCCTACCACAGGGTATTTGCTTAAGTGATTTCCCTGCCTGAAGTGCTTCTTACTCCCCCTCCTTCACCTGATTAAGACTCTTCCAGACTTGTCAAATTTCAGTTTATCTAATACTTCTTTAGGGAAGCCCTCCCTTGTTCCATGAATTATGTTAGGCTCCCCTACTAAGCTTTCTTACATTTATTTAGAGACTCTCTGAGTAGTTTATGTAATGTTTGTTTTCTCACCAAGATTCTAAGCAGCACCAGGGTATATAGGATCTTTTTTGTTCACCAGTGTAGCTCCATCAACCAGCACAATGCCTTGTAAATAGTAGGTGCTCAATAAACATTTGTTCACTGGTGAATAAAGAACATGTAGCAGATGGCCACAAATACTAGAAATACTCTGAATGTTCTTTCACAAAGGAGCCTTTTGAGTGTCAGTCAATAGCAAAGCATCTTCCAAGAAGCAGATTCTCTAAGGAGCAGGAAGCCATGCACGTCATTATACTTTGGGGTTAAGTGCCCTTATTACATTTCCTCTTCGATTGGACTATATTGGACTTGAAGATGAGCGTCCAGAACCCAGCCCTATGGGTACAGAGCTCAGAAAGCCAGGATCTGTTCAACAGGACCATTCTTGAGGAGTCCCCAGAGTAGGGCTCTTGTACATAAACCAGATAAGCCCTGAGGACAGAGGTCTGTGGCAATAAAGCAATTGTGAAGCCATGTCCTGCCAGGAAGAAGAAAATCAGAAAGGAGCTAATACAGAAAAATTTATGCTTATAGGGATTTGGGACAACACCCTTCAAGTTGACACCATTTTCTATTTCCCAGTAGCACAGCAGTCTCTGTTGTTCAGTTTTAACTTTTACAGACCACCTATGGATCCAACCATCTATGTGCTGGAGCCAGCTCATACAAGTTCACGATAGTCAATTTCAAAATTTTTGGTAAATTTGCTACTGGTTGTTAAACACAGCTGTTATTACAAATTAAGTAATATGAATTGATAGCTAAAATTATTTTTTAAAACAACAGTAATAAATACTCAATACTTAGCACTTCCTAATTATTTTGATATCAGGATCATCTGTGATCTTGAGCCTGTTTGTAACTTTTGTATCTTTATAGTGAAATACTATAGAGTTGTGTGCTACTCATGTCTCTTTCCATTTCCAAACTTGGTGATGTCAAGTGAGTAACTTGAAGTTGGCTATGGTGGGAATATTTACTCTATGAACATCAATAAGTGCTACAATTCAGGGTGATGAGGATTTGGGCTCTTGTTATTTGTTTGTTTGGGGTTTTTTGTTGTTGTTGATTTTTTTTTCTTGAGGGCCTTAAATGTACACCAGCAGACCATGAGAGGCAACTTATTCTCAGTTCAATGCAACCCATTTTTTTGTACTTAATTATTGAAATTACCCAACAATCCTAGGAGATGACTAGATAGAAATGAAACTATGAACCAATCTTCCAATATCTTCTAAACTGTATTTCATGAAAAGGTATTGGAATGGAAATCATTAAAGAAAAAAAAAGGAAAATTATATGTATCCTTTTACTCCCACTTCAAATACTGCTCTGTTTCTTGAGTATCTAAGACAGTATTTGCTATAAATTAATCATAAAACAAATATTTGAATGAATGAGAGAACTTAAGAAGTGAAATAATTTGAGGTAAGCCCTTGACAGTACAATAATTTGAGTTCTCTTGATATGAAACTGGGTGACATTATATTCATCCTAACACATTTGATGGTTAAATGTTGTCTTCATTGTTTAATGTAAAAGCATTTGATCTGTCAGCTTCCAAAGGGCTTATAAAATTCCCCAGGGAAAACTTTGGTAACAGAGGGAAAAAGATGACAGAGGAAAGCAAGGAGGAAGAGAAAAGGTGAAAGAGGGTAAATGATATTTGAGAATGAAGGGAAAATAATTGCTTAAAAGTTAATTAGCATAGATCAACAAGTAAAATGCAAAGAAATTGCTAATCATGTGCTAGGAATACTTAAAAAAATTTGGGGGTTGCAATTAAGAGGGCTTCAAAATCATTAAATTCCCTTTTAATTCCTGTTTAGAATCGTACTAACAATTTTGATGATAGTGTTCAATGGCATGGAGATGTAACTAACCTGTCTAATCTTCCTGAAGAGACATATTTACATAATTCTCAAGATAATTTTTTCCCATTGCAAGTTGAGGTCTTAGAAATGACAACCTTGGCCTTCGTGTGTAACATTGGATTACTTGGATGGATGGAGAGTTAAGAATTTTAGAAGGTTTTTTTCTTACTTTCACAGAGAAACACACACTTAAAAAGACATATTTAAGACAGGGCTTATTGGAATGGTCCTAGTTATTTCTTATGAAAGTAGACATCCTACTTTCTCCTCCAGACTTGGAATTGTAAAGAGCTTTATATCCCTCTGTTTCTGAAGGAATAACACATTATTGATCTTGATGCATTATGGAATATAGTTAACTCATCTATCTAGAGGAATGAAAAATAAAAAAGAAGCAGGTAAAACGAAGCGTTCAGTCTGAAAAATCAAATACTATTTTATCCTGAAATATTTTTTGAGCCTTTAGCAAAACACATGTTCACGTCTATATTTACACACTTATAGATAAATTTTCAATTTACTTCAGACTCCTTCAGTTATGTGTAGCAAACTGATAGGAAAATTTCTTCCCTTTAAACTCCTACAATCCTTCATAATTTGAATAAGAGAAAGATAAACAGCTAGCAATTTTTTACTGCTGGTTTTCACGTCATACTTAAAATAAGTTAATCATGTCAGTCACCACAAAAATATATGAATTCTTTCTGCACATGTGACACAATACAGCCTCCAGATTTAATCTTGATCACCACACTAATGCTTCCAGGTGAGCAGGCACTATTAGCATTCATAGTGTATGGAAATTAAACTGAAATGCAGAGAAAACAAGTTGCTTAATTTTCAAAGCTAGTTAAATGCAGGTGCCAGAAACATAAAAGTTATAGAAATGACTTGCCGCTTAGCACTCTTTAAATTATGATTCCCATGGAGAGTAAATTAAGGAAAATATAAAATTAAAATTCATGTGTTGAGAATATAGTCAGTCAAATATGCACAAACCATAAATATATAAATGTAAATACAAATAAACATCTCATTTGGTAAGTCACAAAATAAGTTCATATAGATCAATACATATAGAGTAAAATGTCTGGTACCTATAAGAGACTAAATTATTCAGTAGATGCCCCCATACTGTCTTTCACTTTCAAGCTATTGATTTATTTTTCAAGGACTCACAGCCTGTCATGTGCTTTCCTGAGCACTTAACATACAATTATTCATTTATTCCCACAGCAGCCTTTTCAAAAGGACCATTATCTTCATCCGACAGAAAAAGAAACTGAGGCATACAAAGGTTAAGAAAACCTCACAAACTCACATTGCTTTTAATTGGCAGAAGCAAACTGAAAGTCAGACAATGCACAGTTTCTTCTGTCTTCCTACAGATATCAAAAGGCCTTAACATACTCCATTAGCATAGTCCATAGCATGAATTTTCTAGAAACTCCAACGGGAGCATTTTTGTGTTTGCCATTGTTAAGGAATTGTTGGGCCTTCTTGTTTGATATGCTTGATTTTAACTTACAGTCTGAGGTTCCAGAGGCTCCTTTGGTACCTTCTAACTGTACCAAATACCCTATGAAAGGCAGACACCACAACAAAATAAGAAAAATTAACCTCACCACTAAAGGACTCACTGGCCAGGGAGAATTTAGTTAGATACAGCTGCATTCTTTTAACAAGGAGACATCGTTATTTTTCTAAAACTTAGGCACAGAGACATTGAAACTTACTTAGAAGTGCCACTGCCCCTCAAGTTGAAGGAGAATGTAATGCATTTCACCCTCCCTAGGGGAAGTTTTAAACAGGAAAGAACATGAATTCTAATTGCCTGCTCTGCACAAACCATTACCCCTGGGGCATGTGGATAGTTAATTCACTGGAGTGGTAATGGTTGTGTGGATGAATTTTGCTGGCAGTTAGGGAACTGCCTGTGTTAAAGAAGACTTGGGGGATAGTTTAAAACATGAGTGACAAGTCATCCATACTTTAGAACTTTTAAGATTGACAAATACTGACTAGACGAGAAAGAGGAAACTAACCACCACTTTTCCCACTGACTTTTTCTTTAAGCTGCTATATATTTCACTCACTTTTACTTTCAGTAAGGGTGATCATACAAATGATGATTAAACTTGACCCTTTAACTTCCATTTTTTCCTGGGAAGACAAGTGGTGTCATTAGACCATATTTCTTTCCTATTTTAATTTCACTTTTGGATTATTTTGTATTTTAAGGAACTGCCTGAAGTATCTCTCTGGGATATGACTTGAATGGATGCTGATTTATTTAAGTTTTTCTGCCAGTTGAATTCTTTGCACTATTTTTACCGAACGCCATCACATTGGCTATGCTTTGTAATGCATTGTGTTATGGAGAGGGCTTAGACTTTACAATCAGATGTACTTGGAGTCAAATCTCCCTCCTCCTCAGTTTATAAAACTGAACAAATGACTTTACCTCCCCAAACTTCTGAGTTCTCACTTGGCAATTTGGGAGGAAAAAAAAGCTGCCTCTCAGTGTTAGTTTGCAGATAAATGGAGGGGAAAATAGAACAGCTAAGGCAGTGCTTGACACATATTAACTAGTTGTTAATTGTGCATATTGACACACTTCTAATTAGTTAAGTTACTAATTAGAAGAATTTATTGTAATTATACTTATTATTTTTATAGAGAACTGAACAGGTAGGAATCTCAATCTGTTTGCCCTGGTGAAAGTTCATCAAAAGTAGATCCCATGCATGAAGATTAATCAACATGAGGACAGATGTGTCTCATTTCCTACAGTTACTCCTTCAACAGTGTAGCAGACATTTTCTGGGCACGTATTACATTCCCCTGGTGCACCCTGGAGGCTACCGCCAGGTTCCCATATAACCCTGAAAATGTTTTATGGCAATAATGCAAGGGAGTTAGTACTAACTTGTGTACCAATGACAGATAGGGTGGACAGATCAATACTACGGCTTTCAGGCTCCTTCAGTGACATTCTGAGTGTGTTCTTTGTGCTCTCTTAGAGCTGCTCTGGTTGGATTAAGCCTCAGTTGTGCAAAGTGATGAGCCACTCAATAATGTACTCTTTATTGGCTTCTTTTCTCCTTGTCTCACTTTGCCAGTCTCATCATGCGTCCTGTGATCACCTCCAAAATAAACAACTTGTCCCCAGGTCTTTGACTCATGTCTGATACCAGAGCATCAAGACGTACATCCGATTAGCTGAGCGTGTGTATTGCATTTAGGAACCTAGCTCAAATAATGCAACTTCTTGAAATGTACAGCATTTACAAAGCTCTGACAAAGGTCCCTTGGATATCTCCACATTCTGGGACTAGCATACTTGTTCCCAAGAATCTGGACACTTTATTTTTATCCCCATTTTCTGCCTTATTCAGCCACCTGCATGCCTCCAGCAGCCTCTTCGTCTTTCTTTCCTTTCTAGCTTTTGAAACTACATTAAACCACACCCTGAGTTTGTTCATGGAGAGGAGGAACACCTTCAGCAGTTAAATTTTTAATTAGCCACTAGAATGCTATTTGGATATTCTCCATGAATTTTATTACTCTCTTCTCTGTGGCCATTCCCAAGGAGAACCAAAGTTTTAGCTGTTTGGATATTTCCATGATCAAGGGGAATATTCTTCAGGAAGGTTTACATTTCTTCAAAACTATTTTTTGTTCTTTTAGATTTGAATAGCATGTTAGTTTTAGCTCAGCTAACTCATGCTTGGCATCTTTAAGCCATTTTATTTTGAATGGAGATGCACAGTCAGGCCAACTAAATTTTCTCTTGGCCACTAATAAACTGCTATGTATTTCACTCACTTTTACGTTACGTTGGCTCTGCTTTGTGTCACATGTACATCTTCCCCTGTACACTGAGGCTCCCCATTTGTGGGGTGGAGACTGTCTCTACAAATTCATCACCACCCTATCTAAAACATATCTAAAACAAACACCACCATATCTAAAATATAAATTGATCTGTTTATGATCATACCACTGTGAGATGTAAAGGGCAGTACTCCACCTGCTCTTTTACTGCCTAGAATTTGCCCATGGTTGCTTTTCTTTGCCATATTCAGTCTACTTTTCCTTTGCTCCATCTAAAGAAATAGCTGACCCTCGAGCTCCCCCTCATCTGTCACTTACAGGAAAACGATGCATAAACAACACCCTCTAAGTCTTCCCTCGGTGTCAGTGAAATATGTCACAGTGACCATATTTCAACCTCCTGGGCCTTGCAAGTGGATGGTGTTTTTACTAAAAAGACTTGCTGGCTGTGGCACTGCCTAAGCTCCTGGTACATCTTGCAGAAGAGAATGGCATTCCTCATCATATGCATAAAAAAGAGAAAATACTTTCAAACGAGAGGTGTGTAGATAAGTATTGATTCCAAGGGAGTTTGTTAACCTATTTTTTATTTTTTGAGAGGCCAATATTAAATTGGAGAGCCTGATGGGGAACCATCCTGGACATAAGTCTATATCTTTTCCTTTATGACAAAACTTGAAAAAGCATACAAGAAATTTGCTCCGCCTTCCAAAATAAAAGGTAGTTTTATCCCTGCAAAGCTTGACCATACTAATGTCACTTAAGTTTAATGAGGGATCTATTAAAGATTCTGACTTTAATAGACTGCTCTATTGTACGGACTGTTGTACTATTACTAGAAAGACTTCCATGTACTTAATCTTTTATACAAATGATGGATTAAAGTTACATCCATATAAGTGTAATTCAGATTGAAAGTGTTGCACTAAGTGCTGAGAATAAAATTAACCTATTATACAAATTGTACAATAAGCCTAAAATCCAGTAAAGATATAGTCCATGAGGATGAAAAATGAGTAAGGTATATTTTCTGTACCAAAAATATTTCTAGTGACAAAAAAGAAACCTAAAATTCTTGAAAAGCTATTTTATTTTGTGGCTATCTGACATACAAATAAACTGACATTTAACTGTTTTAAAAATCATCCTTTAGCTTGTGTTTCTGCCTTCCATTAATTTTTAATGTTTTGAATGTTTTAATTAGAGTACAGAGTCCTTGTGTCACAGGTGTAAGACAGTTTTACCTTCTCCAGTGGTCTATTACCCGGAAATGGGAATCATTAACTTGAACAACTTCACATTCTTTGTAGAGGACATGAAGTAATTTAATCATGAATCCTGCCAATTGAGAGGAAGTGAGTGTATTTAGTCAGACAGTCTCTATTTTGTAACTCTTAAGGGAATAGAGATTATCTAGGATTTAACTTTAAAAGTGCAGTTAAATATTAGCTGCCAGGATTCTTATTGCTCTGGTTAATTCCAGCTATGGAACCTATCTAGGATATTCTCTGGGGAAAGCAGGCCTTGAGTGACAGCTTAGCGAAAATAAATTCCAAGTTCACTTTACCTCCTATTTTTTCTGAGCTATATTCTTCAGTGTTCTCCACCAGAGAAAGTGAACATTCTTACAGAGTTGTAAAGATAGCTTGTTTTCCTTATAAAAACTTCAAGGAATTTTTATCAACTTCAGGGGACAAGAACTGTGTTAGAGTCTGGTAGTAACCTGAGTAGGTAAATCCTTCTCTGTAGAGTCAGGGAGTTCAGTCAATGAGAAACACTCAGACAGACATAAGATTTCTTAGTAGAATAGGTCATGGGGAGGGAATACTTTTCATGCAAATTGTCTGTAGGTTTTATTATTGGTACTATTTTGATTTTGTTTATTTTTTTTTAATTCAGCCATTCATATCCCCAGACCTGAGATTAATATACCCCCAGAAACCACCATTTTTTAAGATACCTGTTTCCACTAAGTTCCTTCCACCTGTAAGGTCCTCCAAACACTTGATGCCTTTGCTGTTTATCCTTCCAGATAATTCTCCCTTTGCCTTTTCTCTGAGGGTCTTTTCTGCTGAAAACAATTCAATGCAACTTTTGATACTTGAAAGGGAAAACACCTTTCAGACTACACCTCACATGCAATATGCTTAATACTGAAGCCACCACATCAGCTTGGGATGTTGTGTTCGAAACTTAGAATGCAGGTAAAAAGAAAAGTGAAGTCTTTTCTTAAGGGAGAGAATTCTACCATTACCAAGTTTGATGTTAATAAAAATGAAAGAGATGAGGAAAAGATTATAGTTCTAAAGGTAAAATGATTAGTGATGGAAAAGAAAGTAAAGTATAATTTTAAAAAGTAGTATGATCCATCACCAAAACAAGAACATTCGCAAGGAACTTGCTTATTACATAGTTGAAATGCTTTCTGTTTACTACCAGCACTATGTAATTTTTAAATATTATGGTTTCTATTGAAAGAATATTTCTGAAATCTAACTGTTCCTCCAGTTCATCCTCAATCATGTTTTTTTTAATTGAATGTACAGATGTTAGTCACCTCAGAAGTTCTCTGAGAGACTTATATGAGAATTCTCAAATACCCCTCAGATTCAATCACCATCATCCTTTTGCTACTGCTTTACCCTCCCTTTCCCAGACATCACCTCTAAATACTTCATTACAAATTTATAATTACATAAGAGCCAATAGTTTTTAAAATATGTGTAAACAGCGATTAGTCTGAAAACTTTTACGGGGATGCCACAAAGAGTTGGTTATCTTATAAATTCCTGCTGACTATACCTATCGATATTGTTAGGCGCAGTGAGAATTCCAGAAGGCTTATTCCAGAAATGCTTTCAAATCTGGCCACCTCATCTGGGTGCTTTCCACTTGCCTTGAGTTCCTACAGCTCAAGGACAGCGCGAGTGACCTCCCTGAGCCACACACCAACCCCTGCAATTCTGAGAGTTTGTGCGCTTTAATCAATCAACTGTTTAGTAAGTGGGCAAAGTGTTTTGAATAGACATAAGAATTAGGCAGTAAAGTAGTACAGACTGAACAGAAAATGCTTGGGAGAGAAACATGTCCAAGGGTGAGTTTGTAGCTCCCATTGAAAGGAAAGAAGGGTCCAAAATATAGAGCCCATTCATTTGCAAATATTTTACAATTAAATATCGTAGAAGATACTGATGGACTCCACAGTCATTGATTTAAAACCTGTGATTTATAATTACAAGTTTCAGGTGGTTACTGAAGATTATTTTTCTCTTCCAATCATACAAAAAAAAAATACCATTTTCACTTAAAACCTTAACCCAACAGTGTTTAAAACTATGATGCAATTCATCCTCAAACAACAGCTGGTATCATTAATTAGTCTTCACAAAAAGTCCATTCTTCTCACGCATTCTCCTTTAATCTTTCAAGAATGCAAGAATACTGAAATTTTCCCTTTTATACTTTTATTGTTTACTCAATTTTTACTTTAGTTTTCTCCTTTTCTAGGACATGCAAATTGATGTTTTGTGATTAGCATTTCATCTTTCTGAGAGGCCTAATGTACTTGCTAAATTCTCAACTTGTTAGCCAAGCTGAGGTGCCTGTTATATTGGGCACACCTTTGAAATGGGATTTTCTCTCTTCATAACTTACCTGAAAATGTTCCTCTTTATGTGTCCAAACAAAGGGGAAAGCTCTACTAAGTAAAGAGAGAATTAATGGGACTAAGTCAAATAACTAGCTGGAATGGATTTTTTTTTTCTTTTTTGAAGTTTACTCTTTCTTTGTAAAAATGCTGTATATAAAAACTTTAGGAGGGAGATCAGAATAACTAGCCTAAACTGGCCCCATAGGCCCAACATTTAGCTAAATAAATAAGAATGCAAGCTTATTTCCTGCTCAGAAGTGAGCTGCAAATTTGCTAAGTGATTGATTAGATGGTGACTTTCTGCATGGACCTTTCAGTTACCCCAAGGCCTGTCTTATAAGAGGAAAATAAACTCAGCCAAGCTGACTGAGCTCTATTTTAGGTCATAACTTTGAATTTGGAAGGTTTAGAAACCTTTTCCTAGCAGCACTCTCTCTTCAAGGAATCCTCACTTGGATGTCTCAAACAATGCAACCTGCTCTGAAAAGACTGCAGAAGTGCTCTCTGTGGACAGAATTGAAATCCACATATTCATGGCATTTTGCTCACTCTAACATGCTGTCCTTTACATCAGCGCTCAATATTGGAGAAGATCCACACTAGGCCCGTCAGCTATGTTTCTGCCCCAGCCCTAGATGGCATTATCATGTTTTGATTCTACAAGCATTACCTTCTTTGTCTTAATGTGTCATGAATTGAGGAGAGGGATGAGATTTTGTATTTTAATATGCGATTCACAGAATGATTGAAAGAAATGAAGGGAGAATTGTGACACATAAAAATGTGTTCCTAAATGACCATATGGTAGAAAGAGGTCTTGACTGAAGACCATAAGCCTTATATTTTTTCCAGGCTTATTGAGATATAATTAACATATCATATTGTGTAAGTTAAAGGCATATAATGTGATGATTTGATACACATACATATAATGAACACCATTATAGCATTAACTAACACCTCCAATCAGATTGCATAATTACCATTTCTTTTTTGTGGTGAGAACATTTAAGATCTATTCTCTTGGCAACTTTTAAATATATAATAGTCTTTTTACCTGTATTCAGTCTGCTGTACATTAGACCCTTAGAACTTTATGCATTTTGTGTGTGGAAGTTTGTCCTCTTTGACTCAAATCTCCCTATTTCCCCCAACCCGGAGTCCCAGGTACCTGTCATCTTACTCTCAGTTTTTGTGAGTTCAGCTTTCTCAGATTCCACATATAAGTGATATCATACAGTGTTTATCTTTCTCTGTCTGACTTATTTAACTTACTATAATGCCATCAGGAACATAAGTCTTGAGTCAGAAATTCTCTCTCCACAACCTCTGGGCAAATCACTTCACTTCACTTCACCTCTCTTGACCCATCAGGGACTAGGAGCTTCAACTCCTTCCATTTTCCAGTAACAAAGGCAACTTTGTTTTGAGAGCTTCCTAGCTCTAATTTTTTTGAAATTGTGCTACCATGTTGGAATCTCTAGTTATAGACTAATGTTTTTCAACATTTTTTATCCAGGACCCCAAATTACGTGAGCTGTTGGATGTGGGGAACATCGGGCGCCTGGAGCATCGCATGATAACGGTGGTGTATGGGCCTGATTTGGTTAACATCTCCCATTTGAATCTCGTGGCTTTCCAAGAAGAAGTGCCCAAGGTATGGTGGATTGAAGATGCTTGCCACTTCTATCTGAATCCTTATGATATTGTACTGATGCTTGTGAAAGACCGAGTTTTTTAAAATGTGTTAAAATTCCATCTAAAAATAATTCAGCTGCCATGTAAAAGTATAATTCAAACACTTCCAAATAATGGCATCTACTAAGAATTATGAAGATGTTTTCATTAAGACTAAAGCATTTGATATAATTTCTTTGCAAAATAAAATATAGATAAAACCACATTTCATTTTACCTTAATGTCTCATCCCAGCTCGTTCTGCCTTAGCCTCACCCCATGCCCCTCTCCACTTCCATCTCCTTTCCAATTTTAGCCTGGAAGACAGACATCTTCCACACTTTTTTAACTCTCTATATGCTGCAGAGCACCTAGCCCACTACTGTGCACATAGTAGCTGCTCAATTAATATGAGTAAGAAAAATATGAATTTTTATATTAAAAATTTAAATAAATAACAACAAATACTATTTATCCAGCTATGGACTAGAAAGATGAATTAGACATGGCCTTTCCATTAAGTAGTTGCTGGTCTACCAAGGTGGTGGGCCTTTTAGATGCATACAGAAATAACTAGGATACAGATAGGACATATCAAACAAGAAGCTGTGAATGTCTGGGAATCCTGGACTCAACTTTGATGCTCTCTGTAGAAATGTCCAGTTGCCAATGGAAAGAGCACTGGAATGAACACATTGGAAAAAGAGCTTTCTTTATGCATGTTTATAGTTTATAAGATACTAGTGATGATCCTCAACCTTCCTCTGGTTTCCTTCAAGAGTTAAGAATATGCACCACAAAATACTGTGACATCTGTATATCATACCTGTGCCCTTACAGAGCTTCTCATACAGGGATCACAACTATGTGTTTAAGTCGAGCCAGGGCATTATGATCTTTAAATTTTAAATCCTCAGTGCCCTGACAGTTTTCTGAGCTTCACCAGATGTACTGACCAGACCTCTAATCCTTTAGTGATTATGGTAGAGATTTATTTCCAACATTTACATAACATCTACTTCAGTTCTTATAGGCAATGAATAAAATGCCAACCGGTTTTAACACTTTAAGGGATTTAGAAACTACTTTAGAAACTACTCCCCAAGACTGTGTCACAAACCTAATCTATATTCTTTCTTTAAGAACCAAGTCACCCATTACTTCTATAATATAACGCTTGGAGAGATTTCAGCTGAATAAAGCATTGTCTGCACAGCAGCAATGTACTCACCTAGCAATAGTTCGTATTCTGGTATCTGTTGGTAATATGCTGAGTTATATATACATCCCTTCCCAGCATGTGGATGGATGGTTGAATGGATGGATCAATGTAGATAAACACACTAAATATTTACAAAATATTTTTTAAATGTCTTTCCCCAAATGCAGCCATATTCAGCCTAAAATATAAGCATTTCATGAGATTCATTAACTCTCAATTAAAAGCGTGCAATAAACAACAGTGACTTTCAACTAAGCTTTTCCATTCTGCCTATCTTATATGCATTAAACCTTTTTGCAATTATGCTTAAAACATATTCAATTTCCTCCTCTCTGGGGCTCCTACCCACTCATTTTCTTCAAGGATTTTGATTTCTGAGCCCTATTATTCTCCATCAGGACTGCATCTATAGACATTCTCCAGCAGTTACTTGTTGCTCCTGGTATAATTAATGAAGCTACAGCATATGTTTACATTCCCTGGCCGTGATATTCTGTAGGGTATTTTTCCCCCCACTGAAATTGCTCAGGCAGATGGTTAAGATTTGTAAACACCATTTTATTCTGAAAATTTACATTGCATCCTTCTAATTATCAGTATTGTCTCATAGCATCATACCTCCTATTTAATCTCCAGGGCCAGTGTACATGATTCCTTCTGTAGTGCCAACACCAAAGAAAACATTCTCTCATTATGTAGAATGCCTGAGCCTCTTTGAAAGTCAAAAGTCTCCAAGAAGAAATTATTTACAAAGGGATTCTCGTTCGTTCACTCATTCAGCACACATTTGTCAAACACCTTGTCTGTGTCAGCCGCAATTCCAGTGTTAAGGACCCAGCATTCTAGATAGCTGAGAGCCAGCATTGTAGGGGAAATAAACAGATAAATCACAATTATGAAGTAAATGTACTATATTGAGATGAGAACTTGTGGGGAAGAATAAAGTAGGAAGAGGGAATGAGGGGACAAGTGGGTTATTTAGTTATGGGGTGCTCAGAGAAAGGAAAAGTCTGAAGGAATTTGCGTAATTGCAACAGTATCATAGATTTCTGAGAAACCTCATTGATCAGCTAAAAAATTTTAATCACAACCAGGACTTAAACTTTCTTAAATATATTTTTCCAGATTTGAATGTTTTCTTTCTTACATATAACAGTGAAATTGAAGTTTTTATTATTATTGAAGACCATTGACTCCTTTTAAGATAGATTGGGAAGAAAGCTATGTCTTTCATTTTTCCTCTCTGTAGTTGGACTAAAAACATGGTGTCTCTTGCAATTCAACAATTGTCATACTTTCTGTTACACAACATGATTTCCCAACCCTGTACCCAACCAATCTGCTTCTCCTGCTCCCTCAAGGGCCCCCTCCCTATAATGTACCTGGGAAATAGGTGTTCGGTGTCACACTGACCGTCTGAGTCACATACTTCTCCCAGACTCTCCTGCTCCCTGGGGGACCATGGGCACATCCACATCTACTTCCCTTGGGACTCCTGGACTTCAGTCCTGATCCCAGGATGCCCTGACCTCTCCTGGGAGCCACAGGGCAGATGTGGGAGTGGACATCACCATCCTTCCCTTTCCTCTCCCACTGTTAGTTCCCAGCAGCCCTCCACTCACGGCTACATGAGTTGTGGCAAAGCTGGAGGTGTCCTCAAAGCAAAGGCAACAGAATTGATTTCTTATGTTGTGTGCAGGTTTTTGAAGGACTTTGGTTTTTATTGTAAAGGAGATGGAAACCAGTGGAGGGTTTTGAGCAGAGGGTGGATATGGTCTGACTTAACACAGAAGTAGAAACAATCATGGAAGCAGGAAGACTACTTAGGAAACTGGAAATATTTTCAGTGAGCTGCTAGGGACATGGACCATGGTAGAGGTGTATAAGAGATGAGCAGGGGTCTAAACATATACATACAAATACATACACATATTAAGATGTGATGGAATAGAAGAGCAAGGATCCCCTGGGGTTAATTAAGACTGAGATGCCTGATGGCAGTCATGCCAGGGAAACCTTGTGTTCACTTCTCTGCACAAGGATTGACAGATGCTTCAATCCTTCTTTATACACTGAATTCTCCTAAGCATTTTTAAATATGAAAAACTAAATACACAAATCCATTTTTCTTGTTTAGTCATGCTACGAGCAAGAACTCAGTCAGATTTTTTTAAACTTTTGATTGACATACAATGTACAAAGAAAAGTACATAGATTATAACTGCATAACTCAATGGATTTTTTGAAAAGAGAACACACCCATGTAAAAAAAGAGAACACACCCATGTAAATAGCACCCAGATCAGGAAACAGACCACCACCAACACCTAGGTGTCTGTCCTTCTAACACACTCCTATTTGACCTCCAATTTTATAGATCAGTTTTACCTGTTCTTAAAATTTCTATAAATGGAATCATACAATCTGCTTTCCTTTTTGGTCTGACTTCTATTACTCAACCTTATATTTATGAGATTCTGATATATTTTGCATGTAATTATGGTTCGATCATTCTCTTTACCAAAAAGAATGCCATAACTTGTTTATCTGTTCTACAGTTGATGGACACTCAGGCAGTTTCCAGTTTAAGGCGAGTACAAATAGTGTTGCTACAAACATATGACTTTTTGTGAGGTATATAATGGCTGACCATAGATCTTCATATGTTCAGCTTGGATAGATATGGTCAATTTCCCAAACTGATTGAGCCAGTTGGGTTTTAATGTTTATTCACCCATGCAAACAAATGTCTGATAGAGGATCTCTGTATACTGTTACATTTTAAAGTCATTGAAGAATAAATGAGCTCTCCAGAAATATGTTCTATAAACAGCACATCAACCTTAATTGGCTGTTATTTTAGATTTTTTTAGGGAACCACTACCACCTCAGCAACTATAAGAGTCATAGAGAATCCAGTTCACTCATTTTGAAGATGTGATCAAAGATTTCCTGGAAATTGTCCTTATTTTATCCACACCAGAGGCTTGCCCACCATCTAGATGACTTGCAAGCTCTCTGAATTTCCTAATTAGCTCTAACATCCCTTTCCCCATTCCCCTGTCATCTTATTCAAATTCTTGACAGAGCTCCCATCCCCTGTCATCTTATTCAAATTCTTGACAGAGCTCATCTGTAGTGTACTTCTGTCTACTTTCCTAGAATCCTCTCTTTGTTCTTCAGCTCTACATGTCCATCTGCCTAAGAATGATCTTATGAAAGAAAATCCTCAAACTTGTTCATGCTTAAAATCTTTTTCATTACCTATTATCTACAAAATGAAGCTTCCTGGCTGTTTTATTCATTCACTCATTTAGTGAGCAGATATTTACTGAGAACCTTGTATGTGCCAGGTACCTAGCTGCACATTGGGGATTCATCAGTGAGCAAAACAAACATGGCCCTACCTTCAGGAGCTCATGACTCCGCACTTGGACCCTTGCACCTTCTGCAACTGCAGCTCCCAACTAGCTGTGATTCTTTCTGCCTTTATACTTTGAATTTTCATACCTTCAGAATTGTGTGCTTGCCCAAACTTCCCTTCATCATTTATGTCTACCAGGAGAATTTCTAAGCCTCTTTAGAAACTTAGCTTAAGTATAACTCATCCATCTCCCCCTCCATCCCATGATTCCCATGAGTAACTTATTACTTCCTCTTCTGCTCTTTGATGAACGCTGTGTATATATTTTCTATCACATTTATTACACTGTAATTGTCTGTCTATGTGTCTCGCACCATATCCTGGATTTGTGAGCTCCTTGAAGTCAGAAACAGTAGCTTAGTCTTTTCTTTGTTCCTAGGATCTAATTTAGTGCTTATTGAATAGTAAGTGTTCAGTAAATATGTGTTTGGGGAAGAAAGAAAAGAGGGAGATAAAGAAGGAAGAAGGAGCTTTTGAGTCCTTGAAACTAACTGATGGATCATGCTAAATTTTAAGCCATGGGGACTTTGGACATCATGTACTTTAATCTTCTCATTTTTAGTGTTGGAGAAATTGAGGCCCCTGAGATGGTTGCTCCAGGCAGCTTCTTCCCAGCACAGATCTCACTCCGCAGTTGGCCAAGATTCTCGGTAGGAGAACAGGGGCTTCTGTCTTCTTAATCTTTCCCAAGCCCAACCTTGTTTCTACCAATAGTCATTGTCACTTGCCTTCCCCAGCCTTCACTTACCACATGGTTTCTCAAAAAAATGAAAAATAGCTTCAACTGGCCAAATAGTTCAGGCCTTTGAGGTGAAGAACATGACAGAAGGCACCACAAAGAAAGAGCTTTTCTAAGAAAATGAAACTGTAGTCTACAAAAGGAATTGGAAAAGAGAAGAGAAAGAGGGCCCAGTGAAGGGACCTGCCATAGCCAATTCTGGCCATTCCTGATACAGAACTTGATTCATCAAAGACTTGGGGGATTTTCTTAGCCTACCTCCAAATTAATAGTATATTTAAAACTGACCTCAAAAGACATGAAAGTCTTGTATTTCTCTTTATTATAGGAAATATACATTGAAATAAGAATTTTTCAAACCCTAACAGATATTCATTACAAAATATGCAATTGATCTATATTCCTTTTTGAACTTCGGGCCAATTTATGCTGTATGTGCAATGGCTGTAAGTGTGACTTTTCTTTAAACAAAAATGATAAGGAAAAATAGAATAAGATACCATGTATTGTTTTTAACAATATATTTGGAGACATAATGGAAAACTGTGTGTGATCTCCTTGAATATAAACTAGATGTGCCAAAATGATTGCTATTTAAATAATAATAATAATAATAATAATAATAATAATGGAGAAATGTGGGATTCACATATAAATCAAGTATAAAAATCAAATGAATAATCATAATTGACCTGATTGTTTATAGTTCATGATGCGTGATCAAAACCGAAAGTTTCTGTGATGACTGCCCTTGCACTGTTCACCATGTAAGAACTTATTCACTATGTAAAAACTTGTTCGTTATGCTTCAGAAGATTGGAGACTGTTGAGAATTGGGCTCGTAGTTGATTAATGATTGTGCATTGAGTCCCCTATACAGAATTTTATTGTTGTTAACAACCATATGATCAATAAATATGAGAGATGCCCTCTCAAAAAAAAAAAAGATTGCTATTTACAAATGTGACTATTTAGCCCTGTTGGTTATTGTGTTTTATGAGTTCTCCATTCACTGCTATTCCTGACTTTGTATTAACAAAACATGCCTATATCATTTTAGGGTAGTGCCCCACCCGATCATAAATAAGGGCCAAATTCTTACTAAATCAATACACTGCACTATTAGTCTTGGAATTTTGCAGTTATGGGTGAGCTTTGTGGGAAAATGAGATTCGCCTCACATTCTGCACTTGAGTTTTGGATGAGTGTGGGGCAGATAAAGGATGCACATACTAAACTTTAGAGGTGAAAAGTTCAAAAGTCAGAAGAGAGACATTCATTATACAAAGGGGAGCAAAAGGCAACCCGGATGCTAACTCCCTTCTTACACCCAGAGAAGATCCAGCAGTGGCTATTTGTGATTGTGAAGGGAACTGCCCCGCCCTCTGTCTTCCAGTACCTTCTCTACATTCCTTAAACGAGAGCTTCTTTTGATCCAGGCAGTGTTCATGGTGCCACATAAATTAAGGCAAAACTAAAAGGAAAATATATATCCTGAGACCTAGAAGTTGTCATGATTTCGTACTGTGGGCTACTGCTAGTCTGACCAGCTTTTCCTCAGGAAGGGAAGACAGAAAACTAAACAGCAGCATCTCCTCTTTCCTTCCGTCCACCCCATAACACAGACAGACCTGCTTCCACCTGTTCCTCTGCCTTCTAAGCCCAGCGGCTGGTAACCCTGGTGTATTATCTGTGTGTCTTGCCTTGAAGCAGGCACATGGATACTTTTTAAAAAATCACCATGAGCTTTTGGAAGGAAGAAGAGCTCTAAGAAATTGTGTTCCCCTTGTTTAATTATTGGGGACAAATATCTGTGCTCCTTTGAGACTAGCGAGTTGATCTGTTTCTTCTGCCTTAATGTCAGTTGTCATCTTTATGTTCCCAAAGCATCAGATGCTCCCAATGAATAAGCTGCCCCAGGAATAAAAAATTTTTGTAAGACATTGTCAATAATTTTCCTAATGGCTATACAGTAATTTTATTTCATTTATGACAAATACTTAATTGCCTACTGTGTACCAGGTATGATTTTGAATGATGGGGATAAACTAAATAGACAAAAAGATTATGTCCATGAAGCCTACATAATGGTGGGCATAGGTGGACAATAAACAAAATGAATAAGGTCATGACAGGTAAGGAGAAATACAGAGAAGGAGGATTAGAAATGGTGGTGGGGGGATGTTTCGGTTTTAAATATATTGGCCAGATAAGGTCACACTGAGATGACTTTTGAAAAACACCTTGGAAATGATGGAGCGAGTCAAGTGGCTATCGTGGAGGAGACACGTGGAGCAGGCGTGTACCTGAGACAGGTGTGTATCCAGCATGTTTAAAGAGTGGCAGGAGGCTGAAAGGGAGTGATGAGCAAGAAGGAGGGCAGTAAGAAATGAGTCAGAGGGGTGGAGGATGGGATGAAGGGCCACCCAAATAATGGTGAGTGGCCACTGTAGTAGTATGGCTTTACTCCCAGTGACATGGGTAACTGTTGCATCATTTTGAGCAAGGGATTGATTTGATGTGATGTATTTTGGCAGAACTGCCCTGGCTGCTCTGTTGAAAAGCTTTGGTAGGGGTGCAGAAGCAGAAAGAGGGAGAACAGAGTGCTTGGGGTAAAGTTGGTGAGAAATAGTTGGGTTCTGGATATCTTTTGAATATAAAGCCAAAAGATACTTGCTGATGGATGAGACACATGGCATGGGGGTGGGGGTGTGCTAAGGATGATCTCAGGGCTTCGTAAAATTGTATTTATTTGAGACAGAGAGCCAATTAGGAAGGGGAAATTAGAAATTTGGTTTTAGACATAAAATTAAAAATACTATCACCCCCAAATGACAGAATGGACAGGTGTGACCTCTTTTCTCAAGGTACTGTGAAAATCATGTTAAAGGAACACATAAGTACCCAATGATGAAGAGAATGAGATAGGACACTAGGAGATGACAAATTTCAGTAAGTTTGTGAGAGACGAAAATAGAGAGAGGTCAGTGCCTGATGAAACAGGGTGGAGAAAACCAGTCCAGGTCACACAGAGATCCGCAGCCGAGTAAGTCACTGAGCCACGCAGAAGCGATTGAGAGAGTATCCGGACTTGACTACTACCAGCCCAGTGGAATATGACATAAGGATTGGGGGTAAAACCAAAGGCAAGGTAAAGGTATTGAAGGAATATGGACAAAACTGTCCGCCCCTCCACTCCCTGACATTTAATAAATAAAATCAATGAAAAGGGCTTGAAGTTCTTCTCCAGAAAAGATAATTAAGAAAGAAGGGATAAATATATAAGAAATGTATTATCCAAAGAAAATCTTTGCTAAGAGAATGCAGAATTTTCAGCAACTGGAGAAGCAGCCAGAAAAGGACGCATATTATCTCAGTGTGAGGCCTTTTCCCTTTTGAAGGCCATGTGGGTTCATGGTGCTGGAATTGTAGCAAGATAGATAATGAGAGCTTAACATGTGGCCCTGCAGAAAATTTTATTTTCACTTTCATAATCATGTACATTTTTATTGTATTGGTCTTAAACTTTTAGAATCAGCTTATGTGCAGGTAATTGAAGTCTATTATGGATACTGAACAAGATAAAAACATTTCAACGGTGACCATTTAAAAAGTAAATTTAAGCTAACAAGACTTGGAAATACAAAGATCGGCAAGTAAATATCTCCTTCCCCTAAATAAGTCAAGTGATACCATCCTTGACTGGTAGATTAAGAAATGGCTTAAGTATGTTGCTTGAGGTTGTAGAGGTGACAGGGAAAAAAGAACAGTAGTGATACAATTCAACCAGGAGGAAGGGTAAATGGGAGATGGAATAACAGATTTAAAGCTTCATAAGTATCAACAGTTAAATTCTAAAATCAATCAACAAAGGAGGGAACAGCACTACAAATACTTTGCTTAGAAATGTGGAAGTAACCCCAGAACCTTAGAAATAGAAATACTGAAAATAGTTACCACGAAGCAGAACCAGGTAAAAGAGCCACAAGCAATCATTGCCTTTTTAATAACCCTTAGAGATGAATTTTGAAAAACTATGCATTTCTTGGATAAATCATAAATTTTTGGATTATTACCTCTCAGTACACATTTGTTGTGACTGTTACTGGTCTAAGTATTTAACATGAACTGTCTCACTAAATTCTTACAACAATCCTGCGATGTAAGTCCTTTTATTACTTCCATTTTATGAGGCCAATGAATATTGGACAAGTTAAAAAAAGAAAATCTTGTCCACAATGATTCTATCAATCAGGGCCTATATTTGGCCTTGAGTAAATGAAAAACAAGCCAAACAGTAGCTTAGATAAATAAAGGATTTTGTTTTTTTTTTTCTCCTGCCATAGGCAACCTGAAGGTAGGTAGTTTCTGGCATTGACTCAGTGGCTTAAGGATAACAAGGCTGAGACCCTGTGGTTCTCACTGGCCTTTTACTCATAGATCAAGATGGCCCTGCAGCTCCAGCCATTTCATGTGTATTCCTAACATCAAAAAGAAAGGAGCCCCTACACCAGGAAGCCACATATTCCCACAACCCCTCAGCAGACATCTGCTAACATGTGACTCGCCATGTGTCCCATTTATACCTGACCTGCTGGAGAAGTTGGAAAATGTTGATTTTTCAATTATAGGTTGTGGACCAGAGAATTTTCAGGTTTCAATTAGGAGAGAAGGAGAAAATGGATATTAGGTAGCATTTAGCAGTGGGTTCCACAGGCTGAAGAGTGGTGGAGGGGAGTTCTGAAATCCAATTATGTATATTTTAAAATAAACTAGCAAAATCATCAAAAATATGAGAGTCAGTAAGAGCCATTCAATAATAACAGTATTTGAATTTTGAATTAGAAGACAAGCACAAATTGTATGCCTAAGATGCACCCTTCCATGTAGTCTCCACAGACAGTGGGAAATGACCAAAGGTGAGGCAATCAGGCCAAGGGCAAAGAATCATTCTCATAGCAGAAGACAGACTAACAAGAGAGAGTTGCTTACAAAGGGCCAAATACCCCTTCATTTAACAGGAAACCATCTAGCTTGCAAAAAAGGTTTAAAGTAAAAAGGGGGTATAATTAAAATATTTAAAACAAACTGACTTCCAAATGAGAAAACTATAATTTAGAAGTATTCCCCTATGCTGTTACAAGTTAATGAGGAAATACATTTGAATAATTTACTAATCAGTTTTCAAGGAATGCAGTTTTAATTTTGTCAAACAGATTTTATTTAACGGATAAGCAGCACCACCAAACTCCCAAGAAATTGTGATTGCTCCTCTTTTTCCGCTTGACATACATCTTACTGAAGAAATTCCCTGAGGCTGCTTTCTTTTAAAATCTTTTTTCATTTGCTCTCTTCCAATAAACCCTGCTTACATATATGTATTGTCTATAGTACACAGCAGTCCAGCAGATTCAACCAAAGTAATAATTAGCAGGGATACTGCTAGGCATAGAAGACTTAATAGAAAGTGTTTTCATCAGTGACATGAGGCTTTTGGAAAGAAATTTCAAGAAGATGGTGGATTGACATGAAAGCCATGGAAATGGAACTTTAGGGGTTACATGTCTTGGTGCTTGACTGACATTTTCTCAGTTGTACAAATGAGCAGTGACTCAGGAAACTAGCTGACAGAGGGGAAGGCTCAAAATACATCTAGGACTCACAATGATATAGCTGAAAACTTCCCATATCATGAAAACTGAGCCAAAGCAAGATCTTCCTTTTTCCTTCCATTCTGTGCTATGGATGGTGCTCTTTGGGATTAAAAAAAAATTTTTTTTTCCTTTGAAGAATTATCTTTATTTTAACTTGATTTTACCACTTTAAACTTTTACCAGTGGGCAGAGGAATGTCAAAAGGGTGGAAGAGGACTATGAATATACTAGGCTTACTGCCTCTCAAGATGTGGATATATCCACATCATATGCACCGGGAACTCTTCCCTAGACCATCAGGATACCACTTGGTACAGCAGTGCTTCACTTATCTGGGGAAAGATAATGGGACAACAGTTCTTCAGAATACAGCCCCAAGCATAAAGCATGTCTGTGAAGCCGACATAGATGCCCGATGCCCCAGTACTGAAGCTTCTGCACTTTATTAATTGAAGAACCCCTCAGCTCTGTCAGTTACACATGAGACCTCAAGTTCTTATAAGCTATTCCAGCATAGTTTAAATTACAATAGGAAATGAGTAAAGTGAGTATGCAAAACCCTGCAGGCAAGCATGGTGATTCAGTACTTAGAACAAGGAAGAAGACATAAAAACTAATTTCAATAAGCATAAATGATAAAGCATGGTGAACTTCTCTTTCATCTACACATTCATTCTTTCATGTAGTCAAGCCAAAAAGTATGGATTGCCTATTTTATAAAAAGAATGGGATGCAGAGATCTCACACAAATCATAGAAAAACACCCATCCTTTTCTTGCACCTGTTTTTCCATGGTACTCCAATGAAGAGATAGATACAGTGTGTTCTAGTCTCTTCCATCCCTCTGCTCACTGCTTGTCCCCCAGTTCCAATGACTTGGTTCTCATGGACATACTGAAAGTGAGATCACTCAGATTCTGTCCAGTGGGAGGAGTTACCACCTGTGACAACTCTTAGAGCAGTTGGTGGCCATGGAAAAGAAAACAGTCAGGAGGTAAAAAAAAGTAATGCTTGCAGGAGGTGAGAGCAGTGAAAAAGCAATGAAGAAAGTCCCCTGGCTTTCAGGCCCCAGTGTCCTGATGATTTTCTACTATAAATACATTTTTTTTTTTTGCTGCAGATTGTCCAATTTTTCCTTCCATTACATGAAATACCCAGTGTCCTTGGTAAATGCTTTTATTTACAAGCTAGTTTGAGTTGTACTTTTGTCAGCTGTAGCCTAAGACATTGGAATCAAATGGTCTGAAAATAATTTTGTGCCTTTCCTTGATATTACATCATTTGAGTAATAGGATTTTCTAGAGTCCCAGTACTGATAATATTAAGCCCTAATATGCTTTCTAGTTTTTGTTTTCTTTTGCTAATTATATTACATTTCACAACCATTTTTCTTTGAGTATGTGATGAACATTTTAGCTATAGAATGTAAGACCTTCATGCCACCTAAAGCAGAGAAATTACCAGAAATATTACCAAAATTGTATATAGTATCATGAATGCAGTGACTTCTCAGGCAGTCCTTTCTGCTTTTAATGAAAGTCTTTACAGCTCATATGCCATCTTTTATCAAGAAAAGATTCTTTACTATGCCATTAAGACAAATGCTCAGTAAGATGAAATCTGATGCATTCCAGTAGCTGATAATGTGCTCAGCCAGGCAGTGCAACTCTGAATGAGTTCTTACTCAAACCCCAATTTGCTACCTGCTTATGAGCAGAAGTAATGGAAATGATAACATTATCAGTGATGACATCGGGGGTTTAGTATCACTGATAATTTATTTATAAAAATAGGAAGAGAAAGATATTAAAAACTGTAAGGACATTCATATAGCTTACGAATATTAAAATATCTTGTTTAAATTTTATTTATTCCAGGAAATATTGGAAAATTAATTAAGCACAATATTTGAGGCTTCCAAATCAGGCACTTTGGAAATATTATGTAACTTCTTTTACTTCATTAGAGTAACTATTGACTCATAATAATTTTGTATTTATATAAATATATATTTTTTATATATTTATATAATTTATGTACAGTTATTTATATGTTTATATAAATAATTATTTATGTAATTATTATATTATATAAATTTCTCTCTCTCTCTAATATATATATATAATATATAAGGATTTTTTGTTGTTTTCCCAAAGAACTTGCTGAATGAATACATGTTTTTGAGAGCACAGGTTACACTCTGCCTTTTCTTTGTGACTCCAGCTTCTGCGTCTCAGGTTACAGTTATGGCCTAGGTGCCCTGCAAGCCGTGATGCCGCGGGTGCCATTTATAACACATAGTCACTATGTGGCATTTTGTTTCTAACAATAGGACTGATTCCAGTGACCTGTGTATGAGCTCAAACCCCAAACAAACAAACAAAACCCTTCCCTTTTTTAAAGACAATTAGCACAAATACCCTAGAAGAAAAATGGGTTAAAAATGTGAACAGAAAATTTGAAGAAAAGAGAAAGTGAACAGCCCCAACGTATATAAAACATTGTTCAATTATGCTTCTAAGTCTGCCACTTAAGACCACTGCAAGATCCTGCATTGCGTCTATGAGCTTTGCAAAAAAAAAAAAAAAGTCTTTAAATTTGATAATAAGTGAGTGTTTTTGAAAATGTGGGAAAATGCAACCTGTCCTACACTACGGATAGGAACATGGAGTGTCCTTACCCCTTTGATGAGCAAGTAGCAACATCTGGTACTGATGAAGGTGCATGAATTCTAAGAATTCATCATGATATTCACCCTAGAGAATCTTCTGGATGTGGCTAATGGCAGCAAGAAGTACAAACATTTTTAAAGGAAAAAACAAAACTGTCCATCAATAAAAGAATGGACTGATAAATTATACATTTCTATAGTATATTGTAGTTAAAATTAATGAACTAGATCTGCATGTAAAACCAAGGACATATTTTAAGGCATAATGTTGGTTGCAAATAGCCATTGGCCAAAGAAAAACACAATATGATATGATTTCTGTAATACTTAAACATACGGGGGTTCACACCAGGGACTGGGAAACTCTTTCCAGTGAAGGTCCGGAGAACAAACACTGCCTTCCAACATTCTGGAGTCTCTGCTGCAACTACTCAGTGTTGCCACTGTAACATGAAAGCAGCCATAGGCAATATGTAAATGAATGAGTATGGTTGTATTCCAATAAACCTTCATTTACTAAAACAGGTGGCAGGCTAGATTTAGCCCTCAGGCCTTAGTTTGTTGAACCCTGACCTATACTATTGTCCTCAGAATACCATATGAAAATAGGCATGCTATTAATATCTATCTTTCAAAATTGAGCTCGCTCCTGGGGAAAGGAAAAACACAGCATTAGAATTAATCTGCACTGCAACCTCTTGAGAAAGCACTAAATCAAATATGGCAAAATGTTGACATCTGTTTAATGTGGATCAGTGTTAGTTATACTGCTCTCTGTATTTTATGTGTAACAGAAATATGTAATCCTTAAAAAAAGAAAGATAAACTAAATACATTAAAATACTAATGATAACATGACTCAGAACAATAGGAAACAGAAACACCTGCAAGAATGATATTTCTCCCAGAAGTCTCTTTGTCTTTTTACTCCTTGCAGGCATAAGTTGGCCCAAAAGCTAAGAGGTGTGAATTGCCAATGGAGAAATTTCTCTGCTCTCAAAACTAGTTGTTGAACTGCTGCATGACTGGCATTTGGATCTAAGGCAACTGTGAAGTGTGTTAAGCTTGAATCTCTCTCTTTCCAGCGGTTAAAGGGAGTTTGAGTTTGTGAATGACCTCACCCCTCTCTCCATCTTTTCATTTCTCCTGTCTTTTCCTTTCTACCATCAATATCATAGCCTTTTGGTAAGGTGTTTACTTCATAGTTTATTTTGTCATCACGGCATCGTGGTAAGGTGTACAGACCCTGGAGGTACACTTCCTGGGTGCAAATCTCAGGTACGCCTGAAGCTAACTATGTGACCTTATATGGTTACTGAATGCCTGGGTGCCTCAGCTTTCTCATTTGAACAAACTGGGTGGGAGTAACAGAATTTGTCTCAGAGGGTAGTTGTGAGGATTAAATGAGTTAATTATTTGCAAAATGCTTAGGAAAGTGCTTAGTCCATAGTAAGTGCTTGATTAGCATTTTATACAGAATACAATTAAGTGGATTTGTTAATTTTTTTATGTTGTTGAATTGTATATGTCAGCCACCTTAACATTTCGAGAACAAAATGACAGAACACAGTATCTAAAAGTAAAGGTTTCAAAGCCCAAGAAAACAGTACTTTAATCGCAAACAGGGACTTTTATTAGTTCTGAGGATGTAAATAAGTTTTATAAGCACTTTGAAATTTTAAATCCTCATCTGTAAAATAAAGCTAATAATAGTACCTACCTCCTAAAGAGTTCTTGTAAGAATGAATTAAGTTATTGGAGGCCAAACCTTAGCTCAGTACATAGTAAATACTCAAACAATACCAAGGAGAATAATTGATAATTGTGAAACAATTGTTAGTAGTATTAAGCAAACACATAAATCCTGTGCCAAGAATGATGGAGCCTAAACTGCTTTAGAAATAAAAGTACATTAAGTTTGTGACATAATAGGAAAACTTAGTATCTTGAATGGCAGTCAAGACTGATAATCTCAGTATCTGCCCTGGAAGCTGGAGGGTGAGGGAATTTCAGAAACAACCTTGCAGATGTAAGATACAAACTTGGGCATTTAAATTCCAGATGAAATTCCATGTAAATTGATCTTTAGATCCATTTCCCTAGTTCTGGTCTCTGAGGGCCCCTTCATGAAAAGAGATTGGTCATAAAGTAGAAAATGCCTCCTACGAAGCTCCAGGGTTGAAGTAACAGGGGCTGAACCTAGTTTAGTAGCAATCATCAGAGCCTTCTGTCTGCAAGTAGGGGAAAAATCCTCCAAATTATTAAACACAAAGCTATCCTTCCAAACACCCTACTAACTAGGGCCCAGCACCAGGTTTATGAGAATACCAGCAGGGTAGGATCAGTCTACCCAGTTGCAAAGCATATGTTATAATCTCATGATGACCCAAGGCTGCTTAAGCTGCTTGGACCACATCTCTTTAGCCACGTTGTTCTTATTTATATCTGTAAGAGCTTTTTAGTTATTCTAGAACAAATAACCAGAGAAATTTGATTTGCTTGGGAAGTGAATATACAAAGATTAGAATAATGCTTCCTAAACCTTGCTCCTGGAACACCTCACTCCTCAAAGTGCTGTCCCTGGCCCAGCAGTATGCTTAAATTATGATAGGGTAAAAAACATAAGGGTTGTTTTCTTAAATACAGGTTGTGAGTCAGCATATCTGGTGTGGAGCTTAGAGTCCTACATTTCTAACCAGCTTTCAATCAGTGCTGCAGATCCACTCTAGAATCTTGCTTATCCATATAGCATGATCCAGCATAGACCTCACTTGGGATGCAGATGGGGGTGCTTTCCCCAGACCTTCTTAATCAGCATCAGCATTTCAACAAGATCCCCCAGGGATTTCCATGCATAGGAAAGTTTGAGCAGCACTGCTCTAGAGTGTATGTGAACGAATTTCCCCAAGGCTTGGGCTGTATGTCTCCCCACAAGTAGCGACTTGTGGTAGTGCCCAAAAGCCCTGAACTATGTTACCCTGCTGGAGCTGACTCTAGCAGTGCTCTGCCCATACCTCCTCCAATCCTTTCCCCATTTTCATTCACAATACCTCCTTGTGCTCTCACTTCCAACAGCCAGCCCCCGTGTCCCTTTATTGGCTCCTCAGTCTGCATGATGGAAGCCCCTGGGCATGCTATCATGGAAAGCAGGAAGTGCCTGGGGATGTCCATCCTCTCCAGTGGCCCTGAACCAAGGCTCACAGGCACAGGACTTGCATTACTCCAGCTCCCTTGCTCCTCCTCATCAAGAAAACTCAACTTTGAGGTGTGGTCTACACAGGGAGAGAGTAAGCCAAATTTGCCAAAGCTGTGGGAGTTTGCATAGTGTCTCACTCTTTTGCCTTCTTCCCTTCCCAGTCCTGTTCATGCCCCTATAATGTTGCCAGGAAACTGTGTAATAAACCCACTGCTTGTAAATCTTTGCTCTCAGGGTCTGCTTCTGGGGAACCCAAAATAAGGCACATGAGGTTTTCGCTCAGTGTGATACAGACTGAGAGTAGTACCCAACCAAGAGTTGGGTTATTTCCAAAGTTCCCTTGGCCACAGCTGTAGTCTTTGATTCTTTGATTCAGCTTGAGTCAGATCTTTTGAATATCTCAAAAGGCTGCAGGAGGCCAGAGGATTCTAGTAATTCCACCCTTTGAAATTTACATGCTCACATTCTAAGAATGTGGTGTAAATAAATCATGGTCTACTTTCTGAATAAGCTATAACTGCAGCTGTGCAGTGAAGGTGATGAAGACACTGTCCAACTGGCTTTAAAAAGGACCTGTAGAAAGAGCTAAGAAGCTAGAAGACTTGCACTGTCCAGTGTTGTACCCACAACCATCAACCAGCTGTGTGTGGCTGTTGAACACTTGAAAGGTTGCCAGATGGACTGTGAAGTGTAAAATCCACACCTTTTAAAGTCTAAGCATATAAAAAGAATACAAAAGAACTCAAGCATTTTTATGTTGATTATGTGATTAATAATACTGAAATCTTGGGTTTAGTAAAATATGTTATCAAAATTAATTTCACGTTTCTACTTTTTTTAAAAATGGGACTACTAGAAATTTTAAGTTACATATGTATGTTATATTTACATATTTATAATGAAAATAATACATTATATTTCTATTGGACTGGATACAATAGAGGCCTTAGCTTGCAACTTAAAAGGTCAGACCCAGTTAAATCACCCCAACTCTTCATAGTGTCTTAACTGTAACTATTTCTGGTGTGGAATTGGCCCCCAGAAAACATACAAAATGGTATATCGCCCTCAATTATAAATACTTTTGGCAATGCATAAAATTGCCACAGAGCTGGAAATGTCTAAAGCTTGCCACTTAGCCCAGAAAATATTATACAGGAAACATATTTTAAAAACAGTGCCAGTAGTTATTATTACTCTTAGATTAAAATGACCTAATTTGAAATTTTATTTTAAAGCTGCAGCAAAGTTATCCTGATGCTTTTCTCTGTGCATACTGAGTTGACGGTCAATTCCTTTGCTTCACTCACAGCTGTTCTGTGATGTGGCTCCCCAAGTGCTCTCCCGAGTGTACAGAGTTCAAGGCCTCCATACTTCCTGCCTAGACCTATGGCAGATTCCTAATTGAATGGCCCTTCTAGTTTCTCAGCCTCAAATCCATCCTCAACTTGGCTACCAGGTAATCTCCCCATCATACAATGTAGCCTTTGCTCTGCTCACCTCTCACTCTAAAAAAGGCCTTCAGAGATAGCACATCTGTTGCTAAACGATCTCCAGCTACCTAACCAGACATGAATGTTCTCCACATTCTGGTCCACTCTTATTTTTTTTTGTTTCAACTCTCCCTCTTTTCTCCAATTAGTATTAGACTTCTTCCCCTTCCCTGGAGGTCCTGCCATATGTGCCCACCTCTGATTCTTGTCCCAGACAGTTCTCTCCACTTAGAATGCCCTCCTCCCTCCCCTTTCACTCTAAACTCCAAGTCCTACCTCTAACGTTGCTACATTACGTGATGACTTATTATCAGTGCCTTAAGTCAGGAAGCAAACCACAAAAGACCAACAAAACAATAGTAGAGGTAACAAAACTAGGTGGGAAAGTTGCTGAACTAGAAAATGTGGTTTCATTGAAGAGAAAGCAAAGTCAATTCATTGGATTATTAAATTATTTAGCCTTCATGTCATCTTCTCTTACAAAAGAAATTTTTGGCCCAGAATGTTAATTGTGTGTTCTAAATCATCACCCAGAAAGATTTTCAATTTGTTTTCTTTGTAGATTTGCTCTTTTCTGTTTTATTGGAAGCCAAGTAAGATCTGGTGAGTGGTGTGAGGTAGGGATTAAGATTAGGAGAGTAGTGAGGGATTGACAGAGTTGGGGGAGGGAGAGTACTGGATTGTGTGACATTGTGACTGCAGTTGGTTTAGAGAACTTCTGGAATTATAATTAACGTGTAAAGATTTCCTGGTAGAGCTGCTTTGGCTTGGGTAGTAGAGTAGGAAGATTGTATTTGCAGGTGTGTTGAAAATTTATTTGACTATATTTTAAGCTTTTCTATAACTCTTTCTCTCTTTATAATGCTAAAAAATGGTAAAATGTACTTGATTATTAAAAGGTAACATACCACTTCCCTGTCCATAGAGATTTTAAAAAGGAAATAAAATTTTGTTTGTGTATAGAGAGCATTTCCTTAAGAAAGGAGTAGTAGTCACTCAGGGATTTGAATTTAATTATATCATTTCCATTTCCATCTTCTCCCCCCAAAAAAAGAAAAAATGAAACCCTTAGGCATACGAATTGAACTAATTTGTCTTCCTGGTAGCCTAGCTAAAAACATGCATCTAAGTACTGTGTTTTCAAGCTAATGCAAGTGTGATTTATGTTTTTCAGGAATGGACAAATGAAGTTTTCAGTTTGGCATCAAATCTGTTGGCCCAAAACATGTCCAGGGACGCATTTCTGGAAAAAGCGTAAGTAGCTCTAATTTTATTACTAAGGGTGTTGCTTCTTCTGAGTCAGTTTCCTTTCTCCTTTGTTAGTCTTTTGTTGATGCTGCACTGGCCTCTCACAATGATAAACATAAATTTCCCTTTGGGATTTGTTAGAGAACTTATGCTTCTACTCTTTGGAATCGGAAGACGTCCAAGAAAGATCACTCTTCCTCCGCGCTGCACGTCCGTGGTGGGCCAAGCTCCTCTGATGTCAGTGCCTTGGACACACAATGGAGACACTTCCAAACCCTGGCAGCTGTGCTCAGAACCAGAAATTATTCATTTCAGAGAGCCCTCCATTTCTGCATCTGCCTGGGTTGCATCAATTATTAATCTGAGAAAGAAAATGAAGAACATATGATACTCATTTTTCTGGTCTTGATCTCCAATAGACACTACAGGAACTTCCCTGCCCACTTAAATTAATAGGCTGATGTACTGATTCCTGCCTTATAGACAATCACAGCAAGTGTTAGAAAAGAGAGAGGAAGGACATAGACTAAAGAGCAGAAGGAAAAGGAAAAGGAAAGAAGTAAAACAGCATTACCCAGTCACTCTGGAATCAGCAGTTGTTCTAAAAATAATCTCATCAAGGAAAATACTGATTTCTGCCAGATGAGCAGCAAGGAAAGCTGGTTGTGTTCATTTTGGAAACTGTGGATGTTGAGAAGATAGGGAATCTTTGAAATCAAAGCCACAAGTGGAAATATTTACTGGGTGGTCCTCTATTTTATCTAGTAACTTTCTTTCTCCCCTGTTCTTCTGTAAGGCATACCCATCATTCCAGACCTGAGACTCCAGCCCACGTTTCTTTCTTATTCTTCTGTGAATTTCTTTGACTTAGTACCTTCCAGGTCTTCACTTAAATGCTTTTTCATATGATAATCTCATCTCATTAGTTTATCACCTCAGGGACCCCTTCCCACTTCCTTTCTTGTTCTTTTATATTGTCTTTAGGCTTTTTTATTATTATTGAAGTATCATTGATATACAATCTTATGTTGGTTTCAAATATAAAACCCAGTGGTTCAACAGTTCGCCATATTTTTTAAATCCTCACCCCCTCTAGTGTGGTCACAATCTATCAAATGTAGTAAGGTGCTACAGAACCGTTAACTGTATTCTCCATGCTGAACTACCGCCCCTGTTTACTGTCTTTGATCTTACTGTTCTTCATCTAAGAGGCATTTCTAGAACATCTGTTGTGCCAGGTAATGTAATGGAAGGGGACACAGAGATAAAGATGTTTTACCTGAAACATAGCACGCTGTAGCTAGTAAAGCATCTAGTTGGCTAATCATTACCTGTGGCAAATGTCTGTTCCTAATAGATGTCTCCCTGTGAATAGCTGCCACGGACATGCCTTTTGAAGAACATGTACACATTTGTGTCACGTATACATCTAGACACAGGATTGTTGGATTATAGTATGCGCAGTTTCCTAAAGTCGTAATCCCAATCTACACATCCATCAGCAGTGTCTGAAGGTTCTGTTGCTAAATCTCCCTATCCACACATCCACAAGCAGCTAGAGAGATAAACACAGTTGTTATATTGATACAGTGGAATACTATACTCAATGAGAGTGAGTGATCTACAACTAGAAGCAAAAAAGGATGGATCACAAAAACATAATATTGACTGAAAGAAGCCAGACATGTAAGAAAATGGTTCCAGTTATATATAAAGTGCAAAAATAGGCAAAAAAAAATCTATGTTGTTTAAAGGCAGAAAAATGGTTCCCTTTCAGGGGACAGGCTCCAGAAGGGGGAGTGAGAGGGGCTTCTAGGATGTTACTGAAGTGATAATGTTCTATTTCTTGATCTGGGTGACAATTTCAGAGACCTGGACAGTTTGGGAAACTTCAACCAACTGCACATATGCATGAGTCCTTTTCTGTATATTTTATTCTTCAATAAAAAGCTTTTTAAAAATTAAATACTTGCTTTTCTGCTTCTCCAACAGCTATACTAAACTTAAGCTGCAAGTCACTCCAGAAGGGCGCATTCCTCTCAAAAAGTAAGCCATGTGAGCATTTCCCATTGTTCATGTTCTTTTTCTCAGATATCTGAATCCATGCAACGACTCTGTTTTGTTTCTCCACGGGCCCAGAGGGAGCGCGGAAGTGTGTGGTGAGCCCATTCTCCCTCACGATCCATGCTCGTGTCAGTGCAGCTGGTTTCCTTGCAGAGCACGCACTCCCAAGGCTCCCGCTTCCTGTGGCATCATTTTCAAGAAACACCAAAGCAGGAAGGGGGTGGGAGGGCAGGGAGAGCCTTGCTGCTAAACCCAAGAGACTGTCTGGCTTCAGACCTACTCTAGGAATGGAAACTGGGCGATCTCAGTGCCTCTCTCTACCAAGATGATCCTGGTCAAGCTGGAGTCGCAAACTCAAACGTCAACAGGAGTCAGACAGGGACATTTCATGATGAACCAGACCAGGAGCAGTAAGAAAACTGGAGCAAAACCCCATCTAAAGAAGACAACAACTCAACTCCACTATATTCTCTGTGAGACTGGTGGGCTCCAGACACAAGATTTTCCAATGTCTCAATGGAATCCATAAATCCAAATTACTATATTAAATTGTGCAGTTCTTAAATTATATTTTTTAAAAACATATTCCTAACCAAAGAAAGTACATCTATAGACCATATTCAGCCAGAAGGCTTTGATTTACTAGCTACCAGTAAGCTCCTGTTCATAAAAATGTTAAATTATTAATAATAATATTATAATCAATCTAGTATTTATTATTAATAATATTAACAATGTGCACCTTAAGCACAAAGGGTAGCAGTAAGGGGGCAGACTGATCAAGGATATTTATTTTAGTGCTTAGTATTAGAGTCTATCTAGTATAATGTTTTATAATTGGGTCAGCACAATTGTCTCAAAATACTGATTTTTATATTAGACACTTTGATTTTAAAAAGTGCACACATAGATCTTTCAGAACACATATGCAGATGCCTGGAGCAATGGGTATCTTTTCATTCTTTAAAGATGAATGACAAAGATATTTGACTGAATGGACCTACATGTGTTGTGACCCATCTGCCTTTCAAACATCTCTCACGTGCTGCCCTTTTCACTCCACAGCATATACCGCTTGTTTTCAGCAGACCGGAAGCGAGTCGAAACTGCTTTAGAGGCCTGTAGTCTTCCATCTTCAAGGGTGAGTATGTTGCCTTTCTAAAATTAGCACTACTAAATAGCTCTGAGTAATCGTACTAAAAGATAGCTTGCCCCAGTATCATCCATTTTTTTTTTGATTAAGAAAACAATAGGACTCATTTAGTAAAATTTACAATATTCATATTCATTGTAATTATATATTTTTTACTTCCATAATCCAATATTTTCATCTAGAAAGACCCTCATCCTTTGTAAATAAAAAGCAAACACTAACCATCTAAAAGTATTGGCAAAATATATTAACGCTATCAAGAACTTAAACTTCTCATTAACAATAAATAATTTCTTGATGTCCCTTGAGATATTGGCTAATGGTTATGGATTATGATTAGGAAGATATTTGAAATAGTCATCTTATCCCATCCCTTTTAAATGTCTAGTTTTAAGGCTTGAAAGTTAATAAATGGTATGGTAGTACATGTTTAGAAATAACTATATTAACTTACCTGCAAGGCTGTGTTCAAAAAGTTTTTGCTGAGAGGGGTGCAGGATCAAAACAATTTGTGAACCACCTACCTTACTCAGCTGGCGGTAGAGTAGATGAGAAAGCAAGTATGTAACATGCTTCCTTTTACCCCCAACACATTTGTGGTACTCAATATACATCACCTACCTAAAATAATTTGCCTTCATTTTAATACATTTCTGTATACCTGGCTTTGAAATGATTTACCATTGTTTCTGGGAGAACTGAGTCTGTAGCATAAATCTTTTTCACATGCTCTATGCAAGAACTCACCTTTCTATTGCAAAGGCTGTTTATTCTACTATCTAACCCACAGATAACACTTAGACTCTAGCAAGAACCGTTGAGACTCTCGAAACACGCCAGAAACTTTCAAGTTGCACTGAAGGAAGTGGAGAAGCTTTTCTTAAGTTTATGATTAAGTTACAGAAAAATATCAAGTGCTATTATTAAATTCATCAGCCAATTCTTGTGAAGAAAACTTAACAATTTTGGTAGGTAGCAGGAAAAAAAAAAATGTGCTCCTCCACTCTCAATTTCCTGGGATTAGTGAAAGAAGCTGATGCTGTGAACACTGGGCAGGGCTGTGAAAAGGCTCCTGCAGACATTTCCACCTTCATTTGTATAAGCAAAATAAAATGATCAAACTTGCTTATTATTGCTCTTCAGTTAGACGCTTTGGAGCATGAGAGGTATGAGTTAAGGTCCTGCCATTGACTCAACAACTACTTCTTGAGCTCTTGCTATGTGTCCTTGAGGCCTGAGACTGTTGTAGTCAACAAAGTGAAGTCCCAGGATTCATGCCCCATGGAGTTTCCTGGGTGCTACTCAAACTCATCAACTGATGTTAAATCGGAAAGAATGCTGTGAGCAAAAGAACTAGAGTGCTGCCATTGAGAATAAGAGAAGCTCACTCCAGGAAAAAAAAAATGTGTATGAAGCCCTGAGGCTGGGAGCAATTTACCAGTTTAAGTGACTAAAAAATGCCTCCTGGATTTAAGTATAAAAAGAAAGTATAAGAGATGAATTTGGAATGATGCACAAAGAATGTTTTTCCTCTGCAATTGCTCCTGGTTTCCCTTTACTGGATAACATCTTGTGAATACAGTGATCAAAACTTTCAACTTATTATAAATCTAGGTAAGGGAAAGGAGGAAGAGAAAGTGAAGCTGAAGAGAAAAATCAAATTCATCAACCAATTCTCTGTAAATTGCTCTATTTCAAACAATTGGATCCTGACATTACAGTCAATAAATAGAAATTGAGTTTTACAATCCACTGCCTATTATGCATTCTATTATAGGGTCAGGATTTCAGACCAATGTCAACTGAAGACATTTTAAAAGGAATATGAGATTTAAATAAGAGGAATTATGTTTAAATTGAAGAAATATTTGCCTTCAGAAAGTTAAATGTTATGACAATTTTCTGAAAACAAATTGGAGATTTAAAAAAGTCATAATCAACCTCCATCATAAAGTTTTAAAAGATTGTTACTCATACGAAAGTACATTTTGCTTGGAGGACTTGTAGAATGTAAATGCTTTAAAAGGGCTAAAAACCTAAGACAAGTTTCGGAGCTAGGATATAAACGTTTTTGTGCACTGACTCTATTTTAAATCTCCATTGTCATTTCATATCTACAGAACAGTGGCTCTAGAAAATATCCACTAATTAGCGGAACGATTCTGGGTATACTGACGAGGTGTTTTAAACACTCTGCAGGAGAAAAGATTACATAAATGGTATATAGTACTGCATGTCTGGGAGCCTCATTTCATAGCCAGCAGTCTTTCAAACTAGATTTAATTGTGTTCTGTAAATAGATACATTACCAGAAACACGGTGGATATCCTGTTGAGATTTTTTAAACATTATCTTTGTGCACATTGTTAGGGATAATTAATGTACTTGAACCTGCATCCTGGCCAACATGATCCATTGGAATAATACATTCCTTTGGGGGGTACTCCTTTAGAGATTACAGTTGCTTGCCAAAGTTACCTTAATTGTTAAAAAGTATTACTGTATCTAAACTGAAAGACAAAGCAATTATTGTTCTTCTATTAATAATCCAAATATATTTTCCAGTGAGACCTTTGAAGATTTTTCCATATTCAGAACATTACCACTTTACCCACAGAATTTCTGAGAACTGTAAATAGTTTACTTGGACCGAGTCCCCTTTGATTTAAGGCTTATTAACTTGAAAACAGCTCAGTGACATTTGTAATTTTATTATTGTTTTGACACAGCACTGGCCTTTTAATGAAGAAGAGAAGGAATAAATCCATATATTTGTTTTAAGTAATGAAGTTTAGTATAGTTATGAATACACATGTAGCACCAAAGAAAACTGATTATTTTGAATGTCAAGAAAACCATAAATTTTACTAAAGAATACTATGAATAAAATTTATAGAAGAGCTTCTCTCAGGATAACTAATATGTTGCCTATCCCCTATGCCTTACACTGGAATATAAATGAGAAATGTAATCATTTATGCACCTGTGATTCTTAAACTCACTAATATCAAAATTCCATTTCAAAACACATTAAATATTCAATTCCTTATGAGTAGTTTACTTGTAATGATTTCATTTACTCTATGGCAAACTCAACTTTTGATTTATAGCTTTTGAACAAAAATATTGAGAGTAGGTTGAAACGCTGAATTTACTGGTATAACTTAATATGTTTTAAAATAAGATTTTCTGAATGTTAAATACTTGTTTATTATAGAATTAATTATTAAATCTAGAAATGTTTAAAGAAGAAAACACAAACCAGATCCAAAAAGTGATGTGAGCACTTAATTTGCTGGATTACAATGTGAGTTATGGGATTAAACTACCTGGATTCAGAACATAGCACCCTCCCTCCAGCCCCAACTTGGAACCTTAGACAAGTTTTGTAAGCTCCCATCTCCCTAGTGTTTGTATCTGAAAAAGGGGTCACTAATCATGCCAACCTCAAGAGTTGACATGGGACTAAATGAAAACATTCAAGTGAAATCCATAGAACCATATGCTTGGCAGGCAGTAAATGCTCAGTTAAGTGTTAATTCTTATTATCTTCTGAGTAGTTTTTCATATGTATATATATTATGTGGGGTATTGTTTTTTCTTCTTATTTTTAATTTGGGGTTGAATGTGTTATAACCAGCTCTGTGTAATATGAAAATGCAAGTGCCAAAAGTGCTACCATCAAATTTTTTTTTTAAACCTTTTCTCTTTTGAAATTCTTTGTACACAAGCATGGAATTGAAGCAAATCCACTTTTTAAAGTTTTACAATACTTTGAAGCTTCTGGACTAAATGGGCCTAATTCAGGCTGTATTGAACTTAATTCCCCCTCCAAAAAGTTCTGCTAACAAGAGCAACAACTGATCCCTGGAGGTCTGCTCAGGATTGGAGCCATGATGTCCTAGACCTAGTCTTGGACTAGGAGACAGAAGACATATGGTCTGACCCTATCTCCTGGGTTTATCCAACACACATTGATTAGGTGTTCATGAAATGCCAGGCATCATTCTGGGGACACAAAAGAATTAAATATGAGATAATCATTTCACTCAGAAACTTGCAATATAGTAGAGAAACAGAAATATAAAAATTAAGGGAAAACAGTGCAATCAGTGCTATAATGAATATAAAGGTGGCTGGGGGACACAGTAAAAGAACATGTACTCTCTAGCTGGTGTGGTCTGGAAGGAGTCACAGAAGAGTATTTAAACTTTGGATATGATCTTTAGAGTATCAGATCTTGAGCTTCCTTCTGCTCAAACAGGACAAAATGAATCTACTCACTGTCTACTCATCAAATCATGAGATCCAGGAAAAGAAATCCATGAATGACCCTGTGAATCTCAGCCTATGTAAGGAATTAGGAATTGTCCATAGCTTTTTCCTATCTTCCCTATACTCTTTCACTTTAGCTTTCACTAATGCTCATTTTAATTCATTTCTCCAAAATGTTTTTTCTCCTATTTTCATACATTGACCCCAAAGTCTTTCTGATATCCTCACCCATCAAGTTGGGAAGAGAAAGATGAGACAAAGAAAATCAGCTGTATTGATATATTTTCCTTCTTCTATGTGCCAACATCCAGCTGGTATTGAAAATAACATTGTGCCTATTTAAATTATCTCATTAAGTTGTCTCCCTAATTCACAGCTGGTAAATAAACAATGGTTACAGTTTAGTAAAATATATTGTTCTATGAAATTCTGTGTGTGGGATCTTATGCAAATGGCATGAATTGAATCTGATATTCTACAGCATATAACACGTGTCCTATCAATTTCTGCCCTTGTCATAAATTAATCATCTATTTAGTAAATATTTGTTATGTACCTGCTCTGTTACACACTGGAGGAGTTGCAGTTACCAAGCAGCACACAGGTCCTAACTTGTGTAGATCTACAGGTTAGTTAGCAAGGCATCAAGAGACTCTACAGCTGGAAGCACAATTTAACTAAATGAGTACTGAAATGAGACGAGATGTGTGATGGTAGCACAGAGTGCAAGACAAACCCAGTCCAGGAAGAAGAGATTTTAAACTATAACACAAGAAAGGAGAAAAAAAGGGGTCAGTAAGAGAAGGAAGACAATTATTATTAACCTTAGATAAAATCTGTTTATGTGGGTCCTGGGGGAGGCTGGGGGGATGGGATGGAGTGAGCTCTAAATGGTAACTACGTAGTAGGGAGAATGCAGTAACTCATTGGGGGTTCATAAAATCCAGTGAAGTCTGATGCTTGCATTGGTCATCGAGTATTTTCTCGTGACTGATTTTTAAATCTTTTCTTTCCTATGTCTTCAGCCAGAGCAGGTAGGGAGGGTCATCTCCACCTGTCTACAGAAGTACTTAGAGACACAGGTGTCTAACTCAGAGAGAGGGTTGCAAAAGTAATGGGCATTCTCTAGCCCAAGGAAGTTCTTTCATTTTGTGAATTAAATGGAATTTGAAACCTCTTTAGAGGTTATACTTGTCCCTGTTTTATGAGTGGCAAAACACCAATGAAACAATCCATGGGAATTTCTCATTATTTTTAGATTTGGCCCCGCTTTCATGCTTTCCAAGTGGGTGTCCAGGTACCTAAGCTTAACGGTGCAAATGCATCTTGCTAGGTTTGAAACATGTTGGTGGTCTCAAAATTCTATTTTGCAAAGTATTTTTTTTTCTGCACTATAAATGAATTCAGTAAAGGAAATATTATTTTCTTTGTTCATTCAACAAACATGGGACTCCTCTCTGCCAAGTGGTGAGCTAAGTTCTCTTATCGGTTAGCAAGCAGTGTGCAATTTCAGACAATCATTTTTAGCTATTTCTGTCAAAGTCCATTTCAAAACATATGCATATGGTAAAAGGAAGGGTGTTTTCTTTGGTTTAAGGGCTTGAAAATAAAAATAATCACATAAACACATACCTGAAATAGGAAAATGCCAAGAAGTATGTCCTTCCTGTTCACAAAGGCTTGACTGCATGCTTCCGGTTTCCATGGCAGCCCGACTAAACAGAAAAATAAGTCATAGAAGTGACTTTTTATATTAATGACTTGCATCCCAAACAATAGGACCAAGAGGGATCAGTGAGAAATAAGGGCTGGTGCTGTCCTACTTAGGAAAACTGTTTTAAAATTTATCAGATTATTTAAACCAGAAGGAACATTGTTTGAAAAGAAAAAGATGCAAAATGGGGATTTATGTGTTCATTCTGAAAATGTCTGTCTCTGGGTTCTTTACTTTAAAAAAATTATATATTCATTCACAGTCTGCTAAGTAGCTCGTAAACAAATGTGAATGTGTCCTTCATTCTGTACCCTTACAAATTACTAAAGTGGTAAATTTTATGTTATGTGTATTTTATCACCATAAAAAAACAATGAAAGGTCAAAAAAAAAAAGGCAACAAAAACAGCCTGTTTTCACTAGGTCTAACTTTAGTAAATGTACTTAAAATTTTTTCTTAACATCCCTTTGGAGGGGGAAAACTCTGAAGCTTCAATTCTAAATAAAAGCAAAAGAAAATAAGGCTTTTGATATCCCAAAGCCACTGTCCAAATGAACTCTACAGTTGGCCTCATAAATGGATTTGGAATGTTTACCCTGACCTCCTCCAAGAAAGAAAAGAGGAAGGAAAGGAGGGGGGGAGGGAATGAAGAGAGAGAGACAAAAACAGGAAGGGAAGAAGATAGACGAAGAAAAAGACCATTCACTGACTCTTGTTTTATTTCCCAGAATGATTCAATACCTCAAGAAGATTTCACTCCAGAGGTGTACAGAGTTTTCCTGAACAACCTTTGCCCTCGACCTGAGATCGATAACATCTTTTCTGAGTTGTAAGAGGAGTACCCTTAACTCACTTTTTTTCAGCTTGCAGTGGTACCCAGGGTGGCTGGGGCAGGATTTTGAGCCATAGAGGGAAATGGAGGGAACTCTTGGTCCACTGTGTCTAACAGCAGTGCTTCTGTGTAATTTGTTGGAGACGATCAGGCATTCCTGCCCCGGAGGTACAACTATTGCTTTCCATGAGTGAACGTTTGCTGAGTTTTTGCTGGGTGTAGTTGTTGTAGTATCCTCAGGGGGCTCTGTGTGGTTTTAAGATCATGTCCAGAACAGAGGCATCTTGGCTTAGATATAAGTTACAGAAGAACTCTGAACAGAGAACTAGTCATTTTACCTCTCCGAACTGCATTAGTGAAATGAGAAGTTTGGATTACTATGAATCCTCCCAGCTGAAACTCACTTGCTTTTATGTTGGAAATGATATAGCATTATTTGTTTCCAAGTGAGTGAAAAAAGAAAAGAAACAAGCCAAAAACACCAAGGCAAACGTGGGGAAATAGCAGTTTATACCTTTCTTGATACACTGCATGATGACAGAACGTCAGTCCAAAGTTGATAAAATAAGGATTTTTGCATATGGAAGACAGGCTAACAGTGCTGCTGAGAATGACATTAGATATACCCACTTTGTGATATTGATTGCCATCAACTTTTTATTGAACATCTACAATATTTGTACCATTGAGTTTGTTTTAGATTGTCTACAGGATTGAAATGGGAAGTTAGTAATAACATACTATGTTGACTAGTTGGACACTCTTGCTAAGGCATAACTTTAATGAAAAGAAAAACATTGTTAACTTTTTTAGTAATGAGTAATAAATACAACTTTAGATGATTAAGGGGGAAATGGGGATTGAATGACTAAACCAGAAGTTTAATGTCATAACCAAAAAACATTCCACACCTCTGTGTTCAATTTAGGATCGTGCATCTTTACACACAAGGTGCAATGCTTTCCTAGTTTGTATTTTCTTATGCATTTGGTATAGTTCAAGGGCATTGGGATTTAGTGGTGGTGATTGCAAAATACATTTGTGTTCCAAGGAGATAAAGTAGTTGTGATGAAACAGCGTAATGTTTTTAGGGCAAGATAAGAATTTCAGTATAGGATGTTCTGACTAGGTATGGCAGGATTTTGTTCCCCTGTAACTAAATGCAAATTCATGAATGAGATTTCATGGGAAAATGTTTTGATTTCTTGCTTTTGAATTGTTTTTAGTGGTGCCAAAAGCAAACCGTACCTTACTGTTGATCAGATGATGGATTTTATCAACCTCAAGCAGCGAGACCCCAGGCTAAATGAAATCCTTTACCCTCCATTAAAGCAGGAGCAAGTCCATGTATTGATTGAGAAGTATGAACCCAACAGCAGCCTTGCCAAAAAAGGTCAGTCCACTTTGTCCCACACCAGAGCGAAGCATTTGTTTTTAATTGTGAAATGGCCCCTCTCCCACCCCCATAGCTGGGACATCAAGGATTATGTAGCTCAGTTTCCCCCATTTGTAAACCTGCTTTCCTTTCTGACATAAATCACTGGTGGTTCAATCAGAAGTAGATTTTTAAAAAATATTGGCGTGTGATATTTTTGTTGTTTATATGTGTATGTATTAAATATAACAGTTTTTAAAATGTCTAATCATTCATTTTATTTTAAATTTAACCAGTGGCTGAATGCTTTTTTCTCAGACAGAAAATTCACTATCTTAAAGGTTACTTTTTTGGGTCTGTTATTAGTGCTGTGAACTGACCCACACTTTTTTTTTTTAATCTCTGAAACTGAAGAAATATTCAGTGCACTAGACCCTTACCTTATTCCAGTTTATCCTATTGATAAAATTTTCCACTTGGAGAAATATAAATTGTAGCCTTCTATGTAAGAAAAAAAATTGAGTGTTTGTAAAAAAAAAAGTCTAAAACTTAATATTGGAAAGAGCATTAAGTGGCCTGGAAATTAATAAGGAATGTATAGTTTTGATTCTGGAGAAATTAATTGCCAAAATAAGATCATGAAGATGTAACTGGCAGTTATGCACATGGCATCATTGTTCCTGACCAGGGTCTTCAGCTCTTCCTTTTGCTAAGGCCAAGTCTCATCTTAACTGAAATATCTTCACTGAGAAAAACTGGTGTGTTATCACTGATGTTACTGTAAATTGCCTAGATATTCCACCGGGAGGAAAATAAAGTATAATTAACCAATTATTAAGAAGAAATAAATGACATGTTAATATGCAGGCAATTTGTAAGTAACAGATAGAGCTGTAGCAAGTTCATAATTATTAATAAGTACAGTTATCATAAACGTAGATGAAAAAGTCTTCTAAGGCATTGTATTTATTCTGGACCTGATCCTCTAAATGAAAAATGAATTTATTAAGAATGTGAGTAAACTCTTATCATTAACTTTGTCCTGCATGTTATTAGTTGGAAACTTCTAGGCGAAATGTTTTTGTTCATTTTCTCGGTTGAGTGCTCAGCCTTTGTCGTCATTACTGTTGCCATGGGAAGGAGGTCAGCCAAAGGCAATGCTGGGCCACACCGCGTGTGTTGGCATCGCCAGACCTGCTCCTCCGACTCTGCTTAGACATGGTGCTCTTTCTTCCCTAGTGCCCCAGAGATGGGATTTCTCCTTATTAAGCAGGGGACAACTCCTTAGATATTTCGCCTGGGCAGCTTGACGGTTCCCTTCTGAAATCCGAACATTGCCAAAAATAACTAGCACAGTGTTATAACAAATCCATTCTAAAAATGGTTAGCACATGATGCCAAGAAAACAAAAAGCTTTTGTAAAACCAATGAGGCACATCAGAGCCTAAACTTTGCCCTTTTCTCTTTTCTTCACGCCACACTGCTGATGGCCCATGCTTCAGTCGGCATATGATGCCTCCATAGATCATACTCTGATGACTTGAACCAAATAAATGATACAAAGGGAAGAATTTACGCTAGGTTATTGTCAATCTTGGAAGAACCAGTTTTGATCTTAATGGAAATTAAGAGGATACCCCTTTGCATTTGCAAGTCCATTAAGTGCTATCATATAGATGTACCCCGTATGAATTCCATGATCTCAACAGACACACAAAATTCAGGTATATTTAAAATAGCAACTTTATTTTTTTTTGTAACTTAATATGATATTGATCATGAAGCCTCCATGTTGGCCTTGACAAGATTTTTTTTTTTTTAATTACAGAAGTCATTTCTTAACCCAAAAACTCAACTAAGAAAATGAACATGAGATGTTTCACAAGCCATTTTGTGTACTGATTTGGCTCCGTTTATGTGACAGAGAACACTAGAGAAATTTGTTTTATTGTGTTGACTGTTATTTTACAGTTAAAAGGATTATAATTTATTTGTAGCACTAAGAAATAGTTGGATTAGACCTCACTTTTTTAGTACCTAAGACTTTGAAATATTTTTTTTCTAGATGAAAATGATTTTTAAATTTGATTTTGCAGTTCACAATTTGATGATTGGCTGTAAGATTTTACAGGAACTCCTTTTTGCATCTTATTTATTAGGTGACTACAAGTAAAATCAAACAAAGTACAATATAAGAAAATATTGTTTGATTTCAATATAATGACTGGTATGGATCTGGAAGGAAATTAGCTTTCACTTATTTATGTAACTTTCTAAATATACATTATCATTTTGTAAAGAAGCAAACTAAGGTTTTGAGGTCAAATGACTTATCCAAGATCTCATATCAAAGTGCTCTTTGAAAAAGCAGAGTTTTTAACTTTTAGTCAACTAGCTAATACATTTTAATTAGCAAATATAAATGTTTGTTAAATGAAAATAATATAAATATGTTGAATGAAAATAGGATATAATAACATATTATGTTGTATTTATATTAATAAGTCTATGAATAAGTACACTTAAAATAAGTAATATAGAATAAATAGAGTAGAAAATAAGTATATTACATTGTAAATTTTTCTTCTGCTGCTTTCATTTAGACTAGTTCCTCAAATGTGCACAGCATTAGTTAAAGTGACCTACAAATTCAGTCTCATTTATCTGAGAAATATACTTTCATATTGCCTATATTTGTCATAAAATACTAAGAATAAAATACATACATAATATTCATATATAATAAATATACATTGTGATATCAAGAAACTTGCATTTTAAAGAAGGTATTAAATAAACAATACACAAAGTTGACATACGCTAAGGTTTAGTTTTCATATGCATTTTACATACTTTTTACAAAGAAGGTAATTTAAAATTAAATGAAAAGTTTTCAATATGGCCAAAAGTATAAATGCTAAAGCTGACCATACATTTACTGACTAAAACACACCATGTGGGAGTGTGAAATAAAAAGTCCAGAAGAAGTGATGGACTTTGATGCTTTGTGGGCCTCTTGTCATTAGCCTGTTGGCCCTATTTCCCAATGGAACTGCTGTTTTTTAGAGATGTATGTATCGGTCATAAATAACCAGAGAGTTTCTGTGCAGTCTAAGGCCAAATGTTCACATGTTTGGGTTCCACAAAGAAAAAGTTTGAATGTTGTTACAGAAGATACTGTTCTCGAGGGAGTTTGGTTTATTTTTACAATTTAAAATCACACGTTGAAAAATGCCTTGGCCCCAGGTCAGCAAATATTTCTTCCTTGCCATGCTGTTTGCACTGGAGATCTAAATATGCTTAACACAGGCCTACACAGTGACCTCTGCCTTTTCCAAACAAAAGGGTCATGAATGTCAGTTTGAAGACTAATGTGTCCTCAGCATTTCTTAAGCCACTTAAACTTTTTAGAAAAAAGGCAGTGAGTAAAATTAGCATGAAAAATAAAATAGTTAAATTGATGCCTTAGGCAGCAGACGTCAGATGTCTAGATTCAATGGATATGTGTGTACAAGAAGGCCAAATTTTCATTTAAATTGCCAAACCCCAACAAGAGAGTTGTTTGTTCATACTTAGATTCTTCTGTGAAGCACAGGTGTTTGTGAATTAAGCAATTAAATTAATACAGCAGATTATAATATTAGCAGATGTTTCAAGCTATGTTCCTTGTTCATCATCAGTTCTTCCTCTTACATTTTACATAAGCTATACAAAAGCTTCCCTGCTGTTTTGCAATGAAATCACAAAAATGAAGCTAATAATATCTTTTAACATTTGATCAGTGCTCACTGATTTAATAGTTTAATAGTTGAACTCAAAATTAATAATAGCAACGCAGTTTGGTTTTAAGTGACACAAATAGAAGTTCAGGTGCCACAAACATTTTTGCTTCAAATAGACCAAGGCTAATAAGATTGTATCAGTAGAAATAACCCTATTGTATTTTCAAGTTTTAAAAAATACTCATACAGTTGAACTATATTGTATCATTACTATCAATAGCAATTATTAAAAATGAAAGTATTTTTACTCATAATTCCATCACAAGTACCAGAAACCTAAGCCTGGCATAAGTTGCCCACCGCCACTCTGAAACTAGGACCCATATGGCCTTGAGGATAGAATGTAATAACTGGACAGACATAGGACGCATGACTCTCCCTACTGCCAATGAAGAGTCAGCTATCTAAAGCACATGGACTGACAGTGGGAGACAGATGGTTCCCTGAAATTCATCTAGGGTGTGCTTCCTAAAGAAAGAAGGCTCACCAGGCATGTAAAAATAGCAGACTCAGGGAAATGTGAATTAAAACCACAATGAGATATCGCCTCACACCAGTTAGGATGGCCAACACCCAAAAAACAATGAACAACAAATGCTAGTGAGGATTCAGAGAAAGGGGAACCCTCCTACATTGCTCATGGGAATGTAAACTAGTTCAACCACTGTGGAAAGCAATATGGAGTTTCCTCAAAAAATACCAATTTTAGGATTTACACAAAGAAAGCAAGATCTTAGATTCAAAAAGACATATGCATGCCTGTGTTTATTGCAGCACTATTTACAATAGCCAAGATATGGAAGCAATCTAAGTGTCCATCAGTAGATGAATGGATAAAGAAGATGTGGTACATATACATAATGGAATACTATTCAGCCGTAAGAAAGAAACAAATCCTACCATTTACAATAACATGGATGGAGCTAGAGGGTATTATGCTCAGTGAGATTAGCCACACGAGAAAGACAAGTGCCAAATGATTTCCCTCATTTGTGGAGCATAACAATGAAGCACAACTGAAGGAACAAAACAGCAGCAGACTCAGAGACTCCAAGAAGGGACTAGCGGTTACCAAAGGGGAGGGGTGGGGAGGGAGGGACAAGGGGATTAAGGGGTATTATGATTAGTACACATGGTGTGTGTGGGGTCACAGGGAAGACAGTGTGGCACAGAGAAGACAAGTAGTGACTCTGTGACATCTTACTACACTAATGGACAGTGACTTCAATGGGGTATGGGAGGGACTTGATAATATGGGTGATGTAGTAAACACAATGTTTTTCATGTGAAACCTTCATAAGTGTGTATATCAATGATACCTTAATACAAACAATAATAATAATAACCACAGGAAAAAAAAACAGAAAAAGCAGCAGACTCCCCCAAAACTGGGTCAGAAATCAACAATTCAGCCTCACTGTTTACCTTAACCTGCAGAAGCCATTTAACCTCTTTGGCCAGTACCCTCCACCTACTTTTCTCATCTTTGAAAACATTCCCTTAGAGAATAACTAGGAGAGTTAAATAAGTTGCTCATGATAACAAGGTTGCATATATTAATTATTGCCCAGTAAATCTTTGCTGACCTGAACTAATGAAAAGTGATAATTGGCATTTACACCCAATTATTTTGAACCATTTATGGGTCTGGAAGTGAGATTCAGAGTGTTGGGCAGAGGCATTCCTGAATGTTGTTGTCTCTTGGCTAACAAGCTTATGTAACTAATTGCAATTCATAATAAATTAAAACCATTTGAAGATGAATCCTGAAAAAAATATGTCAAGTTGTCTCTGTTCACAAATGTTCATTTTGGACTCAGTTATTCTTTTCACATATATTTTATTAAAATTGAATTATAATGATAGTGAAAATATTAAGATTTACACTGCAATCTTACTATTTACTTCATCACCTAATTTTCCTAGTAGGTGTTTAAAAATAAGAATTTTCCTAACACCCTTTATCTTTACTAGGGAGAAATTATAAATAATAAGATTACTTTTATTAATGTCTATTGTGTACCCTTGAGAGAGCAAATGTATCATAATTAAATAAAAAAGACCAGCCTGGTGTTATAGTCAAGCCAGTGAACCTCGGGCCAGTGACTTGCGTTGCTTGAGCTTTAGGTTCCCCATCTGTAAAATGGGATAATGGGATGATACCAATACTAGCGGGCACTGATGCTCTTCCCATATGTCTTGCATTCATTGTTCCAAGGCCGTCCTCTGCAGCTCTGCAGCACCCTAGGACTTTCTCTCTGCCCGGCCACAGCCAACCTACAAGTGCGCGGGATTTCACGGCCCCAGGAGTAGTTTTCATTCAGGAGGCACTGCCTCATCTTCCCTGCCCCTTGTGTGAGAGAGTTCTGATGTGTGTTTTCCACATTCTCCTGGAGCCTTCCTGTGGGACTGAGCCCTGCTTGCCCTCCACAATCATAACCTGCTTGAAACGTTCCCTTTCCTTTCCCTCTCATTTCTCCACTCCCCTACTGTTATTTCCTGGGGTCACCTCCCAAATAAGCTTCTTGGACTCCAATCTTGGTCTCAAAGCCTACTTTGAGAAGAACCCAAACTAAGACAAGCATAAGGGACCCTAGTAGAATTAAAAGTGAAAAATAAGTAAGGTCAGAGTAGCTGAGCATTGAGAGAGAAGGAAAAAGGAAAGTGGCTGTGCCACTGCTAAGGATGGATGCCCTTCCAACCTGTCACGTAGCTCAGTTGTTACCAAGGACTTCGCCTTTAAGCCCAGACTCTCAGATCATAGAAGAAGCAGCTAAGGAAGTGAAAATGTTGACACTAGGACCTCATTTTCTGTGTCCCAATGCCACGTCCTACCCACTACTCCAGATGCCCACTTGGGGCCTTCCATCAGAACGTGCTGAGAAAAGAGAGGCAGTGCTGGCTAGTTAGAAGTTGGCAATTGGCATCCATCCTTAGCAGTGGTTTTCAACCTTGTCCTTGACATAGCATCCTTTTATTTGTGTTTGTTTCTTCTAAAAGTCTCCCAAGAAAGGCCAATGTTTAGGAAAAACTTTAAAAAGCTACTTTGGTTGCCCAGAGGGGAGCCTAGAGTGTGGCTGGTGAAGGCTGCCCCGCTCCGGCCCCCTCTCCTACCCTATCTCAATCTCTGGAGGCACTTCTGCTAAAACCCCAGGAGAGTCAGGATGCTCAGTTTAAAAACCACTCATCTGGAGGAAATACTGACTGGTTTAATGATCTGCCTCAAAATTAAGGTGCCATCTGCTTAAATACTTTTATATAGATTACCCATGTGGCAATACAAGGAAAAGAAGAGCTGAAATGAATGAACAAAGTCAACTCAAACAAGACAGATTTTCTTCCCAAAAGACAAAGACAGATAAAAACTTTATGATGGAGCCAGTCCTCTTCATGCCTTAATTAAATTAGTTCACTGAGAAAGCTGCTGAAAAGCCAGTCTAGTATTTCATTGATTAGGATCCCATTTAAATTCCACCTATTGACTTTCTAGCCTCTATGGAAGGTCAGAGAGGAATGACATTTTCATCTGTGCATGTCTTCCAAGCTCTCCCTAACTCCTAACGTGTTTCACATGTTCATAGATTTCTCTGAAGTATTTTGGATTGATTAAAGTGAAAAAGAACTTTTTTCCAGGCTAGCCATTTTGAGTCCGTTGTTCATTAGTTGACTGAGTAACTTCCTTCACTCTCCCCTCCTTGATGCATTTCCTTCTTTCCCAGGAGGCAGGAATTGGGTCTGAGAAGAGGCAAATGCCCACCCGGGAGTCTAGGGTTTCTCCTCTCGTCTGTCCCCCAGTGACCTCAGTGTCTGCTCAGGGGCACAGTTCTTCCAGAAAGTCACAACCATGTCCATTCACAGCTGAATGGCATTTATTCAGAAAACAACCAATCAGAGAAAATATCAATAGTAAAAGACAAGGTCAACTGGCAGCCCCAAAGGCTGAGGAGAGAGCTTTGGTAGCCTAACCCAACCCAAGGCTTTCTTAAAACCCCTTTCCCTCATCAGACTACCTCTTCCCGAGATGCCGAGCCATTTTGTATGAAAACCAGGCAGTGGCTGTTTTTCCCCTAGATGTACCCCTCATCAGAACATGGCATTAACTGTTGCTGCCTATTACACCTTTCCCCTTCTCTGCAGGGGTCCGGTGGAACCATGGCTCCCCTAAAAGGAACAGCTTGGCAGGCTGCATGGTGCTGCAGAAAAGCCACAAAGCCACAGGCATCTGGCCCCCAACATCTATATTACCCAGAGTCTAGTTTTGTTAATAGTCGATTTCACACCAAATAAGTAGGAGGGAAACAGATCAAATGCAAAGAAAATCAACTCCATGGAAAACAAACCACAGGGAAGCCAGATGAGGTGAAATGTGGACTATTTACCCTAACACTTAACAGCAGAAAAATGTGCCAAGGCAATGGGTTTAATGTCAGAAAGCAGAGAATGACCTATAATTTCATGGATTTATTATAGAGATTATAGGAGCTCTGTCTTAACTCTGAATGACTGTGATCTGTAGAACTCCAGTGTGAAAGTAAAACTACGTACAGAGTAGAGATAACATTATTTTCAGAGGAAGCCTTAATTGAGGAGGATTGACAAAATCAACTTTCTCACGTAATACCCTACTTTATAGAAGATAACCCCCCATGCTTCTTATTAATGTCGCTATTTGTCTACAAGTACAAAGAACTTATTTGAGAGGAGATCCAAAAGAAGAGAAGGAGGGAGACAGCCGGTAAAGGCTGTGTCATCAATCAGGTTATCAGTGTGCATAACTGGAGCTCAGTCCTGGGGCAAACTCTAAAAACCAGCGTGGAACACACCTGAGTTTCCCAACCACAGTGCCTGCACGTGCTCTTAGGAGGTGTTCATTCTCAGGCACTTCCAGCCTGCTCTGTGTAAATTAAGCCATCAGAGAAAGAGATGTAGATGGAAGCCCAGCCTAACCATATCTCCTGGAGCACCAGTACAGCCTTACCAACAAAACAATATTCATCATGATCATGATAGTATGAAAAGGATTATTTCCACTCAGCTCTGCAACTAAAGTAAGAATGTCTAGAATGTTAGAGGAAAGATCCTCTAAGTTACCTGAGGCTCACTGAACTGTTCATTCTAACACAGACCTGATGCAGTTGCATGGACAAACAACATATGGCCCAACTAGCTTAAGAGCTACCAAAAGGAGGAACAAAGTCAAGATAAAGTCTTCACTCTCGAGGAGACTAGAATTCAGCAGGGAGATAATATCTACAAACAACCATTATATAAGATAGAATGTGATACACCTCCATTCATTCATCTAGCAAATATCTATGGAGTATCCTTGAAGTTCTAGGAAAGCCTGGAGGAAAAAGGAAGTTTTATTTTTTGAGGCACCAGGGAATATCAGGAATCACAGTGAGCTCTTTACCTGCCAATTATCTTGTATAAATCTCTGAACAAACTTTTGAGTCCATATTATTATCACCATTTTACAATGAGGAAAGTGAGTCTTTGAATGGTCAAGTAACTTTATTACTTTGTGCGAGAAGGAATTAGAAATAAGGCTAAAAAGGCATAGAAGCGTTGTTGCTACTATTGGCTTATTCATTCATTTATTTTGTCAACACATTTTTTGAGCCTCACTGCCTGTGTCCATCTTGAACTGGAGCATAGAAAGGCACCAATCTTCTCTTCGTCAGGCTCTCAGTGTAACAGAATCTCTTCTGTGAGGAAGGATGCCAGGAAGGTTTTTGAAGGGGAAAGTAACATTTGAGCTTCACGTCAGGAATTCTGCAGAGCAGAAGGCTGGAGGAGGGACAGACTAGAGGCAGATGGCATTTAAGGCATTAAGAGATAACATGTTCTAAGTAGTTCATCAGAAAGCATTAATGAGCACATATTCTGAGCCTGCCTTTTTGCTAGACACTGAAAGAGATGTTAACAAAGTGAAGGTCATGGTCCTTACCTTTAGAAAGTCAATGTTGAGCTTGACCATGACCCATGACATTCTGGGTAAGGATCTAAAACGTTTTTCCCTCCTTTGTATTATGGTCAGGCACCATTGTGAAGGGTCTCCTCTGATAGAACAATGTGACAGTACACTAATAAAATGCAATGAACTTGTTCCCTTATCCTCTGAGAACCTCTAACTCCTAATGAGCAATTAGTACTTACACCAACTGAGTGGAAAGACTCCAAGCCTGTGTTTAAGAGAGCAGGGTTCCTATCTAGATCCTGCCCTTATCAAGCCATGTCAACTTAAAAAGACTGTTTAAGCTTGTTTATCTGTCATGTTAAATAATAAAACTTTGTCTTGTCTACAAACAGAGCAGTGTGGAGTAAATAAACTTGCTGATGTGAGAATATTTTGAAAAAGGGAACGTGTTAAATCAAACTTAGGTGTTATTATTAAGAACTTTCACACAAGCCACATCAACAAGTTCAACAGTACAGGGAAAATTCCAGGGACACAGAAAGCCATGACAGTGGGGCGAGGGGTTAATCTGCAGAGGCGTTTAAGAAGATCACATAGCAGTTTAGTTGGCATTATCTCAGTATGTCATGGATTTGAATTTGTACATAATGTTAGTACAGTTTTTGCAATCTGGATAGCATAAGAATGTATGATGCTTTTCAACCTAAGATGAAATAATAATGCTTGAGAATCTGTATCTAACATACTAACTGCAGGATTAGCAAAGAAATCCATAAATAGATAAAGAAACCAGCAAAGGGTCAAATGTTGTCAAAAACACAGCTGGCAAGTGTAATAGGAAAGTTTGTGCCATGCAAAGATAATTGAAAAGGGAACATTTAATAGATTATTACTGCAAGTAGGCAGATAGATTTTGGTGAGCTGTGGGACATTGAAACCATCTGTACCTACTTTCTCTGAGCTGGTCTAGCAGAATTCACAAATGACTAGAGAACCAGGAATAAGTATGAGCCAAGGAAGTAACTTCTCCTTGAAAGTGACTTAAGTAGTTCCTAAGATGTTCGACCCGTAGTATTCCAACATGCTCTGCTATCATTACATTAAGAGTGGGGTTGGAATGATGATGAATAGATTCTTAACCCCCCTAATCTCAGTAACATCCAAATGCTTGAATGTCAGGTCCTGCCTAATTGGCATTTGGCTCAACAGAATGAGGCTGGTGGCCATGCTAGCTGGCAGACATGTCATCCAATTTGTCCATCTCAACTGTGTGATGACTCTTAACATAGATTTATAGGCCATCTGTTTTCAAGGCAGAATTTGTATTAATTTCTCTGTGCTTCCAGGCTTTGAAAGAGGTTATTTGCATGTGTTTCACTATTTTTATTTTTTTAAGCTACCCTACATCCTTTTTGCAAAACCCACAAAACAATGTCACATCTTCTGTTGAGCATTTCTCTTGTCCTCACATTGGCATACAAGTTTCCTGTTGTATTTTATTTTCTTCCTCCAAGTTAGACTCGTGGGCTGGAGAATAAAAGTGCTAGAGGATACCTCTAAATTACTTGCAGTGATTGGAAAGTAAATTAAGCCTGGAAAAGAATTTTAGACCTTAATAGACAAATCCAAATCAAAGAGCTAATCCTCACACCTCTGCCAGGTGGGTCATTTCATCCTGGCTGAGCTCAGCTTCTTTTAACAGAAAGATTAAAGTAACACATTTTAGAGAGAGAGATAAGTAAATCATGGGAGGAAAAAATTCTTCACTGGTCACATTCATGGCTATTTTTAGGGCTCATCCAGGGTGCCTAGATTGAAGCCAACTGCCGTGGAGGCAAGATGCTCTTCTTTTCACCATCCACGTCCCACATCCAGGGCAGTGCTGAGAAGGTTATGTGGATAGATATTGTCAGTCGCACTCACCACCATCTGTCTTTCCCCTGAACCACCCTGGGCTCCAGATGCAGCTCTTGAATGATTTACCTGAATGTCAGACAAGTTGCTTACCTCTCTAAGTTTCAGCTTGTTCAGCTGAATGTGGAATAGGATTTCCTTCATAGGATTTCTGTGCCTGGCTCAGTGCTTGAGTAATGGCAGCTCCTTCTTCAATGATGATTATGTTGATGATGATAATTCACTTTCTCCTTGTACTAGAGTATGTGTGGTGTCTTCTACAGCAGGATGGCATAGTAATTAATGGCACAGAACACAAAGTCTGACCTCTTGGTTTCAAATCCCATTTAGTCCATTTATAAGCTCTATGACCTTGGGCAAGCTACTTGGGGTTTCTTATCCATAAAATGGGCATAAAAGTGGTACCCATGCCATACAGTTGTTATGAGGGTTAAATACCTTAATATTTACATATAGTAAGCAATATATAAAGGTTTGTTAAGTAATATACTGGATATAGATTACATTCATGAAGTTCTTCAAAGGCTGGCTCTCTTTCTTCCTTTCCTGTCTTGCTTGCACTTACATATTTCCTTTCAAGTCAGAATCCATTATTTTTTTTAAAAAAAATAACTGTGCTGGTAAACACATCCAGCCACATTTTTTTCCCCTTGAATCTCTATGGCATTATTTTTTTTTGTTCAGTACTTCACTGCTGCTGCCTTACATCTGCTTTTTAGGAGTAAGATCAGGAGCAGTTCCATGTCACCAATGCTTTGATACCATGATGGGGTCGTTTCCAAGGTAACTATCCCAGTAAACAGCAAATACAAATAGGAAAAAGCCTCACTGGGGAACTTCCAAGGCACCTGCATAATGTGCATGCATTCTACTTAGAGATGAGCTTCTGGCCATGCCCCGCTGTACTTTTTCCTTCCCCTGGTCCTGGAGCTGTGTGAAGTATCATGAGAACATGGTGCTAAGGACTGACCCCAGGTTCAAACATTCCTGTGCAATGAGGAGCATCAGCCTGTGTTACCTGGCCTTCCCTGAAGTTTGTGGGTAGAGGATCTATGGATTTATTTCAGATACACTTCTTACTTGTGAATTCTACCAGGGCTGAGCAAAGAAGTGAAGAGGAACAGGTAATGACAGGGCAGGTACCTTGTCACTGCGATGTAATAAAGTACAATCAACTCTCCTATTGTTTGAGGATTGATTTTCCCTATTCTAAATTATCCTCTCCCCTTCCTCTGGTCTATTTTGATGGGTTTAGACACTTAACACTGTCTGATTAGTGCTTCTGCCAGGGATGAGGCAGAGCAAGGAGTAAAGACGGAGCTCTCCTGCTCCTCCTGGCTGCTGGGAAACAGCAAGAGAAGAGTAACTTTCTGGAGCACCTCTGGGGAAAGGAGCCACAGGCTTCTCTCTTCAGGACATCAAGCTTGTCTGGGACATCCCCTAGACTTGGGGACAGGGAACCCTTAGTAGCAGAGCGCCCTCAGAACCAAGCAGGAAAGGAATCCTTTAGTTCTTCCTTCTCTGCCATCTCTCCCTTCCCTGAGGCAAGGTTAGAATGCTTTGTTACTGTGTATATATTGGAGAAGGAGGGACTTGGAAAATATAAGAAGAGAGAAAATATTTCATCTGTTAACTACTCCTGACTCTGGCAGGATTGAATATACGGTTTATTTCAGCTGCCTTAGAATTTAGTTCCAGAAGACTCCTTAAATTATTTTAGATTTAATCAAGGTGATTTCTCCACCAGTGCTTTGAATGCAAATTGTAACCTTACATGAGATATTTGTGATGCACAATTACAAATCTGGATGTATTTTCTGCTGACTGAGTAAAGTCATGTGGGACACATCCCATGACCACTTGAAGGGAGTTGGACAACTCACTGGCACTCATAAAGTCAAAGGCTGGCTTGACTCAGTCATGACTGGCTTAGGAACCCACAGACATTGGCATCTCCCTAAACACACCCCCAGCCCTTGTCCTCACAGACAGCCTTGTGAAGTTGGCAGGAGAAGCCAAGGAGTCCAGGCCAAACTTCCCCCTGATATATACCTGAGAGCTCAGGCTGCCTCTGTTCCTATACTCTACCTGGGAAAAGATAGAGCCAGGAAAACTGACAAATTATCCAAATGGTGAGATCTGTAGTGAGATATTAGTCACTGCATAATTTTACTAGAAAATTTACATAAAAGAAAACCAGGGAGACCCATAATCCCTTATCATGCAAAGCAGGTCTATCACAGAAGACCTTCAGTTCTTCCCATCTGATTTAATTTTATCTAAAAATAGTAAGATCAAAAGATAAGGCATCTCAAATTGGACTTTTTAATTTAATCAACAAAAATTCTGCAGTCTGGTATAGTAGAAAAATCATGAAACATCAGGATAAATATGATGGTCTGAACATAATAATTTAATTAAATTCTTGAAACCACACCAAAATTGCATTAAAATAGTTTTTTTAAAGGAATAATATGGCAAAAATGGAGATAATAGGATAAAAGACAACAATTACATAATTTTGGCAACTGGCTATACATTTATAGCTATAATACATCTAAAAAAACTAATCATACATAGATCACCCATGTGAAAGACTGGGGGCCACCTAAGTCATTCCATGAAAGCCTTAAAATCTCAGAAATTGATAGTGTTAGGTTCCTCTAAAGTGGGTTTCGAAGTACAACCTAAAATAAGGATTTTTTTGACAGCTGTTTAAGGCATAGTTAGAACTCCCAGCTGGAAGTAAACCAGAGAATAATGGCTTACTCTCCGGAGAAAAGAAAACAGTCCCAGGTGAAAGCAGTGCTACCATTTTGAAAGCAAAGAGATAAAGGGGTCATTAGTGTACTGACTGCTGAGAACTCCAGCCTTCTTCCCCCACTTGGCTCTGGAATGCTGGCGTCTGGGTCTGTACTTTCCTGGAAAGTGATTAAACAGATCTTCTCTCAGGATGCTGATGAGTTTAAGAATAAAGACCTAAAATATTGATGATAAAGGTTATTCCAAAGAGATAAAAAACTGATCCCTCTTCAATGATTATCAATTCTCATACTTTTCATGTTCATAGTCAGATATCCAGATATGTTCAAAAATCCAGTCAGCTTTTCATTTCCCCAATTTGAAATATGAACAGACCATTACAAATTACTAGATATAAGAGGAAAATGTCCTTAAAAAGTAGAAATAAGCAGGGAAAAGGCAACCTTGGGGAAAACAATGACTATAAATTGAGAGAAAACTTTAAACATACATATATCATTAATATCCTTAGAAAGGAAACACATCATATCACACCGCTGAAAAAAGAACACAATGCTATCTGTTAAAGAAATGTTAGAGAACTTAAACTGGCTCTCAGACATTAAGAAGAAAGTAGCAGAAAGAAAATACTCAAAGAAAAATTGGAAATAAAGTTGAGGAAATCTCCCAGAAAGTCGAGCAAAGATATAAATGAAAAATTGCAGAATGTTAAAAAATGAAAACACTGGCCAAATAATATTCCAGAAAGAGAGAACAGAGGAAATTACCATAGAAGCAATTCATGAAAATGTTCCAAATAAAATGATAATAGCTTTCAGACTGAAAGGGCTCAAAGAGTGCCAAACACAGAGGATAAAGGTGACCTATATCAAAGCAAATCACTGTACAATTTCAAGAAACGGACTGAATGAGGTGCTAGAAATTTCCAGAGAGACAAAAAATAAAACAGACCACATGTCTATTTTTAGGATGATGAATCAGGAAGTCTTTGAACCTCTTAACAGCTACACTAGAAGCTAAAAGACAACAAAGCAAATTATCCCACAAAAATCTAAAGAAAAAATTTTTCCAACCTAAAATATTATATCCAACTAAGCCAGCCATCAAGTAGGCAAAGGTCATGAAGCCATATATAGATGCAACGCTCAAAAAGTTTAGCACTCATGAACGCTTTCTCAGGAAGCTACAGACAAATGTGGTTCTGCTAAAATGAAAAACCTAACCATGGAAGAAATAGTATACAAAAAATAAAAGCTGTTCAATGAGTAGAAGTGAAAGAAATGGAAACTGATCAATCTAGATCAGAGTAGGTCACACGACTCCGGGAAAGACTTCTTCAAGAAAATTAAACTGGGAGAACACTTGTGTTTGAAAATATTGCGAAAAGGTTTAGCTAACTGGTAGAGAGTTTGAAGTTGGATTAGAGATATGTGCAAAGAAATTAAGCAAATGACAAAACAAGAGATTATTAACTATAGGGAAAATTTTAAATTTTGCATGAAAAGAAAGTAATTGTTGGTTTACTTTATGACTCAGCCCTGAATAGAATACACAGCAATGGTAATGTAAGCATTGGATAGTGATCTAACTAAATTAAAACTGTCTCAGGAAGATGGGAAGAATGTGTATGTGTACTGTGGGGTAGGGAGAAGAACAAAATCCTCATCTCCCATAGTCATAAGTTAAAATAGAGTACTACAAACATATTATTTGATATATAGAAGTGAATACCAAAAACATCAACCAAGAGATTTGGAAACATTTACTTCTAATCAAGGGAAAATGAGGGAGCTTATTTCTACGAGTTGTGCTAGTAGTAATAATTCTGGAGTAGCTACAGAAGTACATCTAAATTTAGAAAACAACCCTTTCCAGTTGCTTCTGGACAATGCTGTTTTTCTCATAGTCATCTCCTATAGTAGTAACTTGCATCAAGAGCAAATCCATTGGTGGCTTCTTAACTGCATCCTAGCCACTCCAGCAATTGGCCATATTTAGCCTCTCCCCACTCCTTCCTTCCAAATTCAGTCCATCATCAACTAAAATAGGCCAGTTTTCTTCCATTTTCTGTCAGAACTTGGCAGCAGAAAGGTGAGAGAGAAACTGGAGCAAAATTGGACCAAAATGAATTGGACCAGAAGGCTCCTATGTGGCCAATATGAAGTTAATGTGTTTGTCTGCTAACTGGTCACATTGCTCCACTACAAACTCTTTAATTATGTGTGCATTAGGACACTACACTACACTAAATGAAGAGAAACTTGAACTATATATCAAAGGCATCAAGAAGAAATTTTACATGCCTTGTGTTTCAGGTCCTTGAAAGTCAGGACTCTGATGGACACATCCTGGTGATTCTTAACCCTTGGCACACACAGTTGGGCCCTCACTAAAAAAGTGCTCATTAATAACCACCACCAAGGAGAGCCCCAGCTCCAGGGTATGTTCAAGATATCTTTTTCTCCCTGGAGAGACTTGAGCTGAAAAGTCTTTTCTGAGATGCCTGGAACAGGAGGTGATGCTGGGAAGTTTTATTGGAAGTAGGTTTCAAGAAGCCAATAGATAAAGAGGTCAGAACCTAAGAAGATGGAAGAACCAGTCCACAAAGCTCTTAGATCAGTCTTCTGTTCTATTCTCCAGAGCTCCCTTTCTGGACACAGATGCTCCTCATTCTTAGTTCTTCCAAAACCCCATGGAATGGCTCCAGGTTTAGAGAAGGCATCAGAGTAGCTCATACCTCAATAAATATTCAAGTGCTTTTGCATGCACTTATAAGCATGAAATAATCCAGCTGAGTGTCACAGGATACACTGCATGGTTTTAAATAATCACTGGAAGGTCTTATATTATCACAACAGAATATAAAATTTCTGCTTCCCTGACATGCTCAGGAGGACAAATGTGGACCCTTCATCATTACCTACCCTAGGGGAGGGAGAGAGACAGAAGGAAGCAGAGGTACAGTTGCTGGCCATGGCATTTGTGCAAAGATGCCTGACATTTGAGAATTTCTTGGCAGCAAAGATATTGCTGAAGAATGATGAAACACAAACGGCCATTGGGGACTGTGATTTTGTCATGCCACTTTCCTCTTTTTGCAGTTTCTTCCTTCCCATGGAAGTCACATCTTTTCATTGTTGCATCACCAGTTTCCTTTTTCATTGAACACCAGAACTTCTTTTGAGTGGAAAAGCTTCACAGAGCAGTGCTTTCTCCATTTCTTGGAGGATTTATATTTTTCGTACTTTGGTGCAACATGGTTCAAATAATGTATATGCTTACAAAGATCTTTAGGTGTCATTAGATGAGTGGCATATCCAATTGGAAGACTACCAATCTTTTATTAAGAAAAAATGTAAGGGGCTTTATTTTTAGTCTTTGTCAACTTGCCATATCCTTCTGAACTTAACTTTTCTTCCTGTTGATCTTATTCCAGAAAATTGTAGCATTGCTTTTAATTGTGGTTTTATGTTTCACAATCTCATTCTAATATGGGACATTTTGTTTTAATATAGCTAGAAATCATCCCTAATATATTAAGCCATTTGAATTTATAGAATCTTAGAGCAGGAAAGAGACTCAAAAGCCCATTAGTTTACTCATCCTATGTTTGAAGAATTTGCCTCTGATCAGTTACTGCTGGCAGGAATGGAAGCTGAATTTCTTGTGCTGTTACTAATTTGTTTAGAAAAGCAACATTTCTGATCTTAATTCTCAAGGTTTTTCATTTTTCTCTGCCTCTTAGTGGCCTAGAAAGAAAAACTGTAATTCATTCTGCAAAAATAGTGCAGAGGTTGATGGAAAAGGACTGGTGATCCATTTAAGTCAACAATAACAGCACCATTCCAGCTGGAAGTTATGTAGAACAAAGCAAAAATCTGCTTAGGATCTGTTTTTCATCCCAAAGCCTTTACTAGACAGAATTATTTTTTAAACTAATTTATTATTCCAGAAACATATGCATTTTTGCAAATGAATGCCTGACCCCCTTAGCTGATACCTTGCAACTTAGAGACGTTATCTTCACTTTTTCACTGGCTTTCTTGCCTTGACAATCTCTGCCGTAGTCGTTTGTCCTTTAGTTATCCAAGAAAAGCTTTGGGGTTGAAAAGTTCCTCCCCATGGTCTGCTTTCTTATAGTCTATGGTCATATTCTGAACTGCCCTGCAAATTCGTTCTTGTTTATTATTCAAGATTAAGTAAATCCCTACACAGGGTATTTTTAAAGTATTTAATATAATTAAATATAAATAGTCCTCACAAACATGGATTCTCCTTATGTTTTTTACTGATTTTAATCTACACTAAAAATTTTGTTAAAATCTTCAGCCCCTATGAAATAATAACTAAGAGAAGATAACCCAAAGGTTATGTTTAATTGACATATATGACATTAATCAGCTTTATATCCAATATGATTTTTCTTTTAGGTTTTGGGGTTTTTTATTTGTTTTGGGGTGGAGTTGCTGACACACACCTATATGTATCTATCAGTGTTTCATGGCTTTCTTTGAAATGGCTTGACATCTTCCTGGTGTCCTCATTAATGAATCATAAAACTTTTTTTTTTTGGTATCATTAATCTACAATTACATGAAGAACATTATGTTTACTAGGCTCCCCCCTTCACCAAGTCTGCCCCCCACGTACCCCTTCACAGTCACTGTCCATCAGCATAGTAAGATGCTGTAAAATCACTGCTTGTCTTCTCTGTGTTGCACAGCTGTCTCTGTGCCCCCACATACACTATACATGCTAATCGTAATGCCCCCTTTCTTTTTCCCTGCCCTTATCCCTCCCTTCCCCATCCGTCCTCCCCAGTCCCTTTCCCTTTGGTAACTGTTAGTCCATTCTTGGGTTCTGTGATTCTGCTGCTGTTTTGTTCCTTCCATTTTCCTTTGTTCTTATACTCCACATATGAGTGAAATCATTTGGTACTTGTCGTTCTCTGCCTGGCTTATTTCACTGAGCATAATACCCTCTAGCTCCATCCATGTTGTTGCAAGTGGTAGGATTTGTTTTCTTCTTATGGCTGAGTAATATTTCATTTTGTATATGTACCACATCTTCTTTATCCATTCATCTACTGATGGACATTTAGTTTGCTTCCATATCTTGGCTATTGTAAATAGGGCAGTGATAAACATAGGGGTGCATATGTCTTTTTCAAACTGGAGTGCTGCATTCTTAGGGTAAATTCCTAGAAGTGGAATTCCTGGGTCAAATGGTATTTCTATTTTGAGCATTCTGAGGAACCTCCATACTGCTTTCCACAATGGTTGAACTAATTTACATTCCCACCAGCAGTGTAGGAGGGTTCCCCTTTCTCCACAACCTCACCAACATTTGTTGTTGTTTGTCTTTTCAATGATGGCGATCCTTACTGGTGTGAGGTGATATCTCATTGTGGTTTTAATTTGCATTTCTCTGATGACAAGCGATGTGGAGCTTCTTTTCATGTGTCTGTTGGCCATCTGAATTTCTTCTTTAAAGAACTGTCTATTCATCTCCTCTGCCCATTTTTAAATTGGATTATTTGCTTTTTGTTTGTTGAGGTGTGTGAGCTCTTTATATATTTTGAATGTCAATCCTTTATCGGATCTGTCATTTATGAATATATTCTCCCATACTGTAGGATACCTTTTTGTTCTATTGATGGTGTATTTTGCTGTACAGAAGCTTTTCAGCTTGATATATTCCCACTTGTTCATTTTTGCTTTTGTTTCCCTTGCCTGGGGAGATATGTTCATGTATAAGTCACTCATGTTTATGTCCATGAGATTTTTGCCACTGTTTTTTCCTAAGAGTTTTATAGTTTCATGACTTACATTCAGGTCTTTGATCCATTTCGAATTTACTTTTGTGTGTGGGGTTAGACAGTGATCCAGTTTCATTCTCTTATGTGTAGCTGTCCAGTTTTGCCAGCATATAAAACTTTTGACACATGTTCTTTGCAATGTTGCAAAGTATAACTTGACCTTATTTATAATATCCTCATTTTAGAATAGCAAATACATAGCTTGTGTACCCCACTTTTCTGTCCTGCACCCGTGACAGACAACAAAATTAATGACAAACATGGTTCAGAACCTTTCTCAACACAGGTGCCCAGAAGGCACTAGAGGCAATAAATGGGAATCAATGTTAAAGTTAAAATTAATTTGTCATCCTTGCCATATTGGCATATGTTTTGTTTTAATTGCTTTTAAAAGTTTCTGATCACACTAAAGGATATTTATTCCTGCAAGATAACAGACATAAACTGACTGCCTCAGGGTCAAATCTAGCACCAAGTAGAGGTATGCTGGTCACATAGTATTTTATTGCTGTCATTTGCATATCTTTAAAAGGAATGTATGAGTTCTCCATGTCCCACTTATGAAACACTTGTGAGTTTTCCACATCCACAGTTTGGTAGTGCACACATTATTACAGCAGTCACGTTACTTTCCTTTGCTGGCCCCTAAAGACACTTGCATTCACTGCTTCTCCTCTGAGGAATAGTTGTAGTTAGAGATTGAGTTGTGTAGAAAATTGTCATTTGCATAGGTTATAAATGCAAAATATTAATAATTTCATATGATTGGGCCTAATCAGATAAAAGAATCAAAATTATGCTATGCCTGGTGATCTTGCCATTTCAAAACAATTTATTTTCTCTTTTTAATCACTAATCATTGACAAGAAGTGCTGATTTAACACCCACTGTGCACAAAACATCATGGTAGAGTCCAGGGATGACAAAGACATAAATGCACACTCTGCTTTGGAGGAGTTCATGCCTGCTTCACATCAAGGTGTGAACACTCTTGTTTTCTATTAGATGCTGAGCTTTTTGAAGGCAGAGCCTGTCCTTTACTTTGCCATATTTTTCTGTGTGTTTGTCACATGGCAGACAGTCAATAAATTTTTGTTCATGAACGGAAGGTAATGAAAGAGGGAAGGAAGGTCAAGGGAGGGAGAAGTGGACACTAGTTTGGGAAGAAGCTGATAAGATGAACTTGTTGCAGAAAAAAAAGGAAGACTACAAATAAATTAGGTGTTTCTTAATGTCGAAATGAGTTTTATGCTCCAAAATATCTTTAAAGTCATTTATTGAAATAGCTTTGGTCCAAGTGGCATTGATTTTGGTTTGTTTCTAAAAAGTCAAAGCCAGCCTGAATGATATATGCATTCTACCATAAATGAATTTTTAAGAGAAGGCTTCAAAGTCAGTGACCAAAGTGTCCTCATCAATAACAGCATGATTAGAACAATCACTTTGTTATTTGATAGCTATTTGGTTATTCAGAGTTATAAACCATGGCATCTATTAAAAACTGATCATACAAAAATACCAATGTGAGGATCTTTATGTCATATTCTTTATTTCTAATGCAAGAGACCTTTTTAACACTTTTTTCCTTTTGTCATTATTGAAATGATGAAGGTTTATATTAGAGGTGATTTTTAAGGAGTTCATAGTGAAAATAATTATTCCTATTTAAGTTTGCTTAGGAAGACTTCTTTTTATAAAATTCCGCTCTACTTATCTAGAGCCAGTAACCAACTTTCTTTCTTTTTATCTATTTATTCCTGGAAAATCTTAAAGGCAATTTAACTATAATGTTGCCAGAATTGGAAAAGGTATTCATCAGTTATTTTGAGAAATGTATTGATGTAAAAATAGTTTAAAATACCCAATGCTGGTCTTATTTACAGATGACACACCTCTTACCATTCAAGAAAAATAATGCTCAAATCAATTAAAATTAGAACATCGTGTTTTTGTCTGTGAGTTCAGTGTAGAGATAAAGAGGAGGAAAACCATTGGTGAAAGAGTAAATGGCCATAACTTTAGCAGAAAGCAAATTATCTGTACTAAAAGCCTTAAAAATATGCATAGTTTTAAGCCAATAATTTATTTCTGAAGATGCACGCTAAAGAAATAATTAAGAGTTTGTACACAAAGATTTAACTACCAGAGTGTTCAATACAATGTCATTTATACTAGTGAAAAATTAGAGACAACTTTAATGTCCATGATAATGGAATATTACTTTGTCATGTTGTGGTTATTTATTTTATAATATATAAAACATAAATATTACATATTACATGATAATATTCATAATATGTTGTTTAGTTAATACAAAGGTTACTATGTCACATACATAGCATCTTCATAAAAGAATTATACATGAATCATACATACCTTTCTTTTTTTTCTGTAAGCATATACACCAAGATTTTAGCAGTAGTTATCTCTGAAGGAAGAGTTAGGTATGTTCAGAAAAGGTTTATTTTTCTTCTCTGCTCATCTTATTTTCTAACTTTTCTCCAGTGGAAATATATCAGTCTGATGTTAATATAAAACTGTGTCAACCAGAAAAAAGAAACACTACCATCCAGAATGTATCAACAAGGTCTTTACTACTTAAACATATGCTGGGGTTATTTTTTTTTTTTGAGACTTTGTTCATCAAGGCTCAAGAAACAAACTGGTGATGGACCAAAGGAATCTAGATGTGTCCCATAAAGATTATTACCATAAAGATAAGGAGTGATCTCAAAATTGGGCATTTGCCACCTCAGAAAAGTTACAGCAAAAGAAATATTCTAAATAGATAGACTCTGAGTAAACTCAGTAAAATATGAGCCACATTTCTTCATTTGAAGTAAAGTCATTCTAAATGAGAAGTTTTATGACCTCTTTTATGGGCATTTAATGTTTTATTCCTAGTAGAGATTCATTCGTGTTCATCTTTAGTTTCTGTCTCAGAGAGAAAAGTCATTATTTGTAAACACTTGCACTTCATTTTAAATAAAGTGCAATAAATAAATTATATTTATTAAATAATAAAACCACTTGTGAATAACAGTTTTGATTGTAAAAGTAACATATTCAGAATAGAAAATTCAGAACCTCACCCCTGGTTCTATCACCTAGGGTTAAGCATTGATAATACTTTTGTGTCCATCCATAAAGTCGATAACAATTCTTACATTTCAAAACAGGAGATTGGTGTTTAGAGTTCAATTTTACAAAAGTCGGTGAGGCTCACATAACTACTTTTTTCTGTTATCGTGGAATTTGGAGATAATTGTAGTGAACTAGCATGATCTTAGACTATGGTTTATCCACACTAAAATGCCATTCTGGCTACTGTCTTTTCCTTGAATGCTACCAGTGTTTCCTGGGGGTAAAAAATGAAAGCAACAGGATACCCGCAACCGTAAAGAGAATATACTCACAGTCCTCCTAACTCTTCACTTCATCCAGGACAGATATCAGTGGATGGATTTATGCGTTATCTGAGTGGAGAAGAAAATGGAGTCGTTTCACCTGAGAAACTGGATTTGAATGAAGATATGTCTCAGCCCCTTTCTCACTATTTCATTAATTCCTCACACAACACCTACCTCACAGGTATGGATTTATAATTCTTTGACAATTACTGTAGCCCATCTCACCAAATTTCTTCAACCTCTACTTTCTGTTGTCCAGAAGGGAAGGCATATTTTCTTTAATTTCCTCTGAAATGCCTCTGAGAACTGGAATTCCAGGACCAAAGACTCTGTCCATAGGCAGCAATATCATTTCTTCACATCGTATCTCTTCCTAAGTTTTCAACTCTTCTAAAACATATCCATGTCAGCTGTTTTCAGACCAATGGTATTTTTGTGTAACTGAACTCATTTTTCAGTGGACTGAAGCCATTTACAATCTTGCCCAGTTCTCTGGATGATTTCCATCTATAGAAACAGTTCTGAAGTCCTAAATAACTTATGCTCAAGGCAAATTGCTAATTTTGCTCAAGGGTGGAACAGGACTTTAGACATAAATTGACAACCTATACCTCATTGTAAACATTATAATAAATGGGGAAAAACCACCAGTGTGTTTCCTAATTTCATCCTAAATTGAGCATTGCCATGGTTTTTAGTAGATTATTAATTAGAAACATATATATATATATGTTAGGTCAACACAGTTAAGAATTAAGATTTGTAGTAAATACATATTTTGATTAGCAAAGATGTTTCTTAATGAAAATACATTTCTTGTAGAATACTTTCTGTATGGAAGATACCTAATTATCAGCCTTTGTAAAATTCTATTGGTTAAAAAACAAAATGCTTTTTAAAAACTGTGTCACTCTCCAGCTTCACACAATCCATCACCCAAATAGATATAAGATAGCCTGAACTTAAGACCCACAATACAACCAAAGTCTGGGATCCCATTTGGTATCTCTGATCTGTAGATGCTTGCCCTGCTTTGAGGAAGGTATTGATGTGCTCGTGGCTCATTGTCTAGGACTGTGTGGTGTCTGTTGTAGGGTAACCCAGCAGCACTGTGCACATAATGACAAAGGAGATCCAGGTCTTGAATAGGACATTCATGGGGGTGTCCAAGAGAATAGCACAGGGTTCAACCGTTCTTCCTTCTGAATTCCTTGAAGAGATTCATTCCTTCTGGCACAAATATACATTGTGTTTATATCAATTCCAGCATTGGCCTGGTATCCTACACTTGATGAAAACTGGCTTAAAATGGAAATGACACTCCTGGACAGAGAGCAGTGTGGCCTCCAGACAGCTGGAATGGGTTCTCTCAGGTGGATTCCGTGCCATCTGTGACCATCTAGTCATCATAATGTCATCTGAGTTCTGCAGTCAGCTGAACTTGCATGTTCTTCATGAAAATTAGATGGCTCTCAGGCCACTTGAGATGTTTTGTTTCACCTGACATTATCACAAAGAGAGATTCGTGCCATAAAACTAAGTAGATATGTGTTTGACTCATTCTAAACCGGATTCTGGTCATCTCTTGCTGCATAACAAATCACTCCAAAACACAATGACATGAAACAGCCACTGTTTTATTTGGATCTAGTTTCTGTAAATCAAGAATTCAGACAGGGCAAAGAGATGATGACTTGTCTCTGTTCACTGGCGTCTTGGGGTTCAGCTGGGAAGTGAATGGCCAGGGGTGATACAAACAACTTTGGTGGCTGGCCTCAGTACTGCTGAATAATAATAATTGCCTGTAAGAGGCCTCACTAGGTAGCTTGGGCTTCCTCACAGCATGGCGGCCCCAGAGTAGGTGGCCTTTTTACATGGCCCCTCATGGCTGCAAGAACGTGTACCAAAGAACAAGGAGGAAGCTTAATTGCCTTTTTGCATTCAGCCTTTGAAGTTCCACATAGTCACTTCCTTCTTTATTTGTCAAAATAGTCGAAGCCTACCCAGATTCAAAGAGAGGGGACATAGACCACAGCTCTCAATGAGAGAAGTATCAAAATATTTTTAACCCCATTTTAAAACTACTGTAGGTTTCACAACTTCAAGAGCAGACTGTCCACTTGGTCCACTCCCTTGGATTCAGTTTCTTAGGCCTACAACAAAACCTGTTCATCTCCCACTCAAAGTGTTGCAACTTTGTAAAGGACTTTTTTTCCTTCTCGCAGGTTCTTAATCTTGTTTGGTACTATTTGAGTCTGGTAAGGCCAGTGTACCCCTCTAAGAATAATGTTAAGTACATAAAATAATACAAAAAATTAAAAAGAAAGTAAATTCCATTGAACTATTTTTATCAAATGCTGAAAATAAAATTTGTGATAATATGCTATATATTTTTAACCCAACCTAAAAATTAGTATAGATAGTATGTTGTGATATTTACAACTAGATTTACAATTTACAACTAGAATTTACAACAATATCTGTGATTTCTGTGATGATAAAGTGGCAGGTCACTCTAGTACTACTGTCATTTGTGACCTACACTCGAAGCTGAAGAGAATGTTATGTTTCACATAGAGGTTTAAATTGAAGATGCGATCTTTTTTCTCATTCACGTTTGAAGAGGTCTGTAGAACTTCAGGTTAAGAATCTAAATCTTTGATTTGATAGGATTCTAGGAAATGTAACTTTAAAGACTTTGGTACATGATGGAATCCTGCATTTATCATATACTTAGTATCACAAGACTCTTAAAAGTACTTAAATGTACAGTAAGTTAAATTTTGGACATCATATATGGTTTCATCTACCTGGAAGTCACAATGTGCAGTAATTTTATCAATAGTCCTTGTTAAGTCCAAAAATGCCTTCCAACTGATGTATGATACTAGTATATTACATTCATTAGTATCCATATTATTTATCATAATAAGTGAGGCAATGATATCAAAGCAATTGAATAACAAGACTGATCAGATATACATTCTATTCTTTTCCCTTCTTTTGGAATATAGTAATTTTTCTGCATATCTTTATGGACTTTCAGTTTTTATATATGTTCACTCAACCACAACCACTATTTTTTTGATGCTCAAACTCTCAGCTTTGGTCAGTTTGTTTAGCTTGACTTCTCTACTCTTTTGACATAACCCCCTGATCTTTGAAAACGTCCTTCCTGCCCGGCCATAAAGATCTCTCAGGCTTACCTTGTTCTTTTCTGCTCCACATAGAATCATACTTTTCCCCCATGAGCCTTGGTTCCTTTGAATGGGAAAAGAAATTGTGTGGGTAACAGCAGTTTGGACCCCGTGCTATGGACTGTTGTTCCTGAACCATTTCAGTGAACAAAGCAAGAATAGATAGATATTCTTATTTATTTTTCTTGTTAAGGCATGAGTTCACATAAGTATTTCCACTCCTATCTTCCAATCTAAATTTCTGATTCTATAGTTGTGCTTTCCTTACCAATCCTAATCTCTAACAGATTACACAGTCACTCATTTGTTTATTGATAGCACAGCAATAGCTCTAATGAAATTACTTAATATAAATACAAACAATAAAACTACAGAATACTGTTCAGGTTTTCTCTGCAGTTCTATTTTGTTTTTAACTGCAGTTCACTAAGGATTTTTAGCCCAAATAATTTTTTCCCAGAGTCGCTCATTTGCTTCCTCTCTGAATAACTTGTAAATGCAAATACCATAGAGAATTTGGCTCCATTGTTATCAGTTTGGTTTGGGGTGTTAGCATATTAATGACAATAATTCTCAGAAAGTGGAACTTTCAGCTACTAGGAAAGAGAAGGGTCCACTCAACTTTTTTGATGAAGAAAGAACTCAGATAGCTGTCTCCAAATATCTGTACAATGGTTTCATATCACCACCATCTGATGTACTGGATTTCTGACCAAGGAAACCAATTCTTTCTGCAATTATTTAATTTCCAGTAGTATTAGAATTCACTTTTCTTTTTAAGTATAGTTGATATACAATCTTATATTGGTTTCAAGTGCAGCACAATGGTTCACCAGTTATCCATATTACCCAGATTGGGGAAGTTTTCAGCAATTATTTCTGCAAAGAGACTTTCTACCCCTATTCCTTCTGGTACCCCTATTATGCAAATATTGTTTTGTTTGGAGTTGTCTCTTAGCATCCTCTCATTTTTAGAGATTCTTTTTTCTCTCAGTTCATCAGGATCATTGTTTTCCTCTTCTCTAATTTCCATCTCATGGATTCTTTTTCTATACTTGCAGCAATCTGTTATTCATTCCCTTCATTGTATATTTCATCTCAGTTACTGTGTTCTTTAGATCTGAACTCTTAGACTCTTCTCTTTGTTGAAGTTCTCCCTGAGATCTTCAGTACTTTTCCACAGATCAGTGAGCATATTTACGATTGTTACTTTGAAATCTTCATCTAGAAGATTAGTGATCTGTTTCATTTAGCCCTCCTTCTGGTGTCTTCTCCTGTACTTTTGTTTGGAACATATTCCTCTGCCTCCTCATTTTGTCAGGGTTTCTGTGTTTCTGCCTTTGTATTAGGTGGATCCGCTATGCTTCCAGGTCTGGAGAGTAATGGCTCTATGAAGAAGAGGTCCTGTGTGCCCAGAAGCTCAAGAGTCTTTCCTCTACAGTGCTTGGTTCCCACTTGCGGTGGATCCCCAGCTGCTCTTAGTGGGCTTTGGGTGGGGCCACTTTTCTGTCTGTCTGCTCCAGTAGTCTATCTCAGTCTGCCACAAATGGCAGTTTACCTCAGCTGGCCCTTTGGCAGCCCAGCAGAAACACTTGTGCTGGAATCTTTGTGGGCAGAGCTGTGCTCTGCCTGCCCTGCAGTGGTGGGGGAGCTGTTGGGCTAATGAGATAGGCAGGGTAGGTGCATGGTGGCAGCTCATGTGGCCAGAGCCCAGTGTCAGGACTGGGCCACCAACAAGCAGGAAGGAGTGCTCTGAGCTGGCTTCCAAGGTGTGCCTCCCCAGTTGGGCTGACATAGGGCCCAGAAAGCTGGGAACGCTTCCCTCTGCCTGTCAGGCAGCAAACTATGACACGCTGGGCTGAGTGGGCAGGGCGGGCTGGGAGGCAAGTGTGCAGGGAAGTGCCTTGGGGATGAGCTGCCAGTGAGGGGGATGGGGCTTCTGGGGCTCCTGCAAGTACCCAACCAGTTGGGCTGATGGAAGCTGGGAAAATGTCATTCACCTGCCCTTTTTCCGGTGGAGAAAGCTCCATCCAACTCTCATCTCTCTGTACCCTTCCTGTTGCCAGTAAATCTTTCAAACTGCCATGTCTGTTTTGGGTCTCAGAGGGACTGCTGGAGCGTGCTGGTCCTCCACAAGCAGCAGGAGTCTCAGCCTCCAAGAGCGCCCCAACCCTCCCTGGTGTCCAGTCCCTTTAATCACCAAAGCCTGATGCAGTGTGAACTTGTGTTCCCAGAGCAGATCTCCAGGGCCAGGTGTGCAGAGTTCCTGGGTTCCCATCCCCTCTCAGCTCTGTTCTTCTCCCTCCCACTTGTGGACTGGGATGGGGGGAGGGTTGGGGTTCCCACTGACCATGACTCTGCCACCTTCCCCTTCTGTGTGGTCTTCTCTTCTTCACCAGGTGTAGGTGGTCTGTTCTGCGTTCTTCAGGTCATTTTTAGGGTTAGTTGTATTGCTGTAGTTTCTTCCTTGGTGTATGTGTGGGGGGAGGTTTCCACCTTGCCTTCCAACTCCACCATCTTTTTTCCCGTCTCCCACTTATTTTTGAATATTCAATTTTTAAAGCTCTGTAACTTTTTTCAAATCATGTTCTGATTTTTATTTTTTTAACTTTATCTTGCTCACCCTTCTGAGCTATGCATGATTACACCAAGGTTTATATTATATCATTCTCACAATATTACCTTTTCCCAGTACCAAAGTCTTCTATTTATCTGCAGGGCAGTTAGGGATATTTCCATATAATTTACCAAAAAAACACAAAATTTATATTACATATAAATTCTGTTGTAGGCTCTTGAAGTTTTGCCTGAAGTCCTTTTTTGATTTACAGGTAAAATTTGGCTTTATTCCATATAATATTATTAGTAAACTTCATTTAATTATAAATAAATCTAATGTAGAACTCCTATCTCTCACAAGCTGTTGGGTAAATATAAACATGTATGATATAGAAATTCAAACTTCCCAAAGCAAATTAAGAATATTATAAAATAAATTTATAACTGACATATAATCCAATAAGATCCAATTAAATTTTAAATCAATACATAGAAAATGAGTTAGATTTTATACCTTGCAAACATTTATAGAACAAGTAGAAACTTTTTTCTATGGACATACTACTTCATAGTAAGGGGTGTTTGGTGGAAAAAGGATAGTTTTCCTAGTCAAATGAATTTTAAAAGGCTAGATACAAAGGTTGGCACCAACTGCAGTGTTTCAAATGTAGGAATGTTTCAAATGTAGGAAAAAAGACCTGCAGATTCGCAATCATTAATGTTACTACCAACCCACCTCCCCCACCATCACCAAGCTACTTATTTTCTTGGACTGTTTTAAGAACCAGTATTCCTGAGAATTGCCAGTCTAAATTCAAATAAGGAGAACTGCAGTATTTGGAGCACTAAATGGGACTGTAAAAATTAAATATGCACTATGAAAACCAATCAACTTAGCAATGCATTGTTATTATTGCATCTTTTTCTCTATTCATTACTGCCCCTTTTTGACTGTCAAGACATCCAGAAGGAAAAATAACTTGGGTCATTGAAAGAAATATATGCACAGATTGAGTTGTTTTTTAATTACGATTGTCATTTTTTTTAGGATTTTAGAGAGTCTTGGCAGTAGTTCAAGTAGTGATTATGTTTTAAATTACTGTTTTTCCTTGAGGAATCTACCCTTATGACTCAAAACAGAATTCTCTCAGGATAGAACTGTATGCATTAATTTCAACCTATACTTTTCAGCTCTTCATAAATCTTCCCATTCTCCAAATGACCTGGGGGCTAATGGCTCCATATAGACAGGCAAGGGAATGGAAAGTGGTCTATCTCCAAATAATTAACATCCTTATTCAGTTTAGGAGGAAAAAAAAAAACCACATTATATCTGAGGTTTCTGTTATCCCTCTGATGAATTAAATTATCTGATTGAATGTATCAAAGAGGTATCTCTTCCTCTCCCCATCTATATGTTCCTGCTGCAGAAATGCTCAAAAAATGACTCAAGGCATAGTTTTATCCTTGTCAGTCATCCACTGCTAACCCAGACTGTCACTCCCTTTTTCACACCTATCCCCTTCATTTAGCCCCAGGCATGTGCATCTTTTATCATTTATTTTTATTTTAAAGCATATACAGAGCTTTGAAAGGTGGGTGGTAATATGAAAAGAAGTTGAGTTTACCAAATAAACTGACCAAATTTAAATTTACATTTAAGTAAATTAACTCTTATAAGTCTTAGTTTCTTCATTTGTACAACAAAAATAAGTTGAAATAGCCAGGGTATTTTTGGCTGTACAGTAGGATACTATTACTTAATGGCTTAAATATTAAAGGGTTTATTATCTCACACAGCAAAGAGGTCCAAAAGCAGAGTGGCAGAGGGTGGACTAAATCAGGAATTCACTGATGTCATCAGAGACCCAGATGCTTTCTATCATTTTGCTTCCCCCATGGTTTCAGGATGACTGTGTACCCCAAGTATTGCCTCCTTACGATGTAAGATCCACTTGTGTCACAAGGGAAGTCCCTGTCTTTTAGCCTTTGTATGAATGAGGTCCCCCCCCAACCCAGTAGATTTTCCTTTATGCCCTATTAGATATAGTAACACTAGACTCAGAGTTATATCACACAGCAGTGCCCACATTAAGCACTACCATGGGCCACAGAATCACTGTGACTGGCTGAGAAGAATTAAGATTTACCTCAGGGCTGGGGAGCAGACCCTGAAGAATATCAGAACCTAAACAGAATATTTTGTTGTCAAGAAGAAAGAGAAAGAAAGGGCCACCAGAAGTGTAAGATTGGGTGAGAGTTTGAACTCCGTGGCACAGAAGAACCTCCCCCTTTATTTGTACTTGCCTCCCACCTAGATGGCAAGGGTGAGAAATATGTCTTTTGTCATTTTCGTATCCACAGCAACCAGCATTTTGCCTCTCACAGAGAATGTGTTTTGAAATGTGCCCAGACCCTAATGGTGAGCTTCTGTAATCAGTAAGGCATATGCTGAAAGTTGTTTCCCCACTTTCCCCCCTAAGCTATCTCATGGCAATTAGATCTATGTTCAAGAAAGCTTCATGGTCTTCCTGAGACAGCAGGCAGATATTATGGAAGAATGATATCAGATCAAACTGAGGTCAAGGAGACCTCACAAGTTCAAGGAGAACAACACATCCCCTCAAGGGTGACTGTGAATTATGTGACCTATTACAGCATTGAAAGCAAGAAGAAATAGTCCCCATCCCCATTCATGGAAGGAGACAATGTTTATTGAGGAAGGACACTGAATTAACAAATGTATCACATTCTGGAATCTTCTTACCCTAAAGTTTGAAGAGGGAACAATAAATAATGATAAATATAAAATATAGATAATTAATCATGACACACTGCAAGATAAGAAATTTCTCAGAAGCCCGTGTTAATAAAGAGATTGTTATTTTCAGTGTTCTGGTCTCTTCCATCCATGGATGCCCTAGGAAATCTGAAACAAAGCTCAAGTGAATGAAGCCAACTGCCCAAAATGAATGCAGTCAAGTGAGAAGCTGCAGAGTTATGACTTGGGGCTCTATTATGAATTAATCTGAGCTGGAACTTCAGCTCCCAAATTCAATCATGGACTTGGAATGTACTCCAGAGAGTGTTCACAGCCAGGCAGAGATGATGTCAGATACTAGTTTCAGAAATAACAAGAGTTGAGTGACTCATGACATATCATTAATCCCAACCCCCGGCAATCCCTGGGCCCCAGACACTACATTTATTGGATCTAATCAAATGGAGATATGATGAGTGGGTGGGATATAATAATGAGGAGTTAACAATTTTAGTAAAGAAAAATAAAGCAGTTTTAGTCAGAAAAGGAGAGAATAATGGAGACTATTAATACACAAATTTGTAAAAAAATGAAGGAAAACACTCAAGGAACTTACTCTGCATTCCAAAGAACAGGACAATTATGAATGAATGGGAGTTTTCTCAAAACATGCTTTCTTTGGGAGATTTTCATTTCTAATAAAGATTATTCATTTTTAAGAATGAACAATGTTACCAATAAGTTATTTTGGGCTTAGGTATTGGACAATAAACACAATACCCACACACTCCTATTCTTTGGTTTTGTTTTTTCAGATTCCTTTGTATTTCACAAACTCAATCCCATGCCTTATTACCATGTTTTTCAAAACATTAACAGATGAACATTTAAAAAGTACTATCAAATTCCTTTTGTTCTCTGAATGATAAAAAAATTTTGCAAGCAAATCCAAGGCAGTGTTTCTAGAAACTCTTCGAGTCTTTATGACAAAACATAGTAAAGTGGGTTAAGTATTTATCTCCTTCAATCTACCATTAAACCGTATCTAGCTAATAAATCCATGGCAACATCCCTACTGAAGTTAGTAGCACTCAACAAAATATAAGGAAATAAACTCATAAATTGTACATTATGTAACAGTACTGGATATAGTCAGTAATATACTTCACAATTTCCTAGATATTACACAAGAAAATCTGTTCTACTCTAATAGCCATGCAATCTTCTGTGGGAGCTAGCATTTTTAAGGAGTCAACCTGATAATTATTGGAATTCTTCACTTCTTTTAGCTAAAGCAACCCTCCCTTAAGCTTAAGAATAACATGTAAATAACTCTCTTTACCGCTTCACTTGCACTACCCCATTTTCCTTTATGCAGCAAAGACGTTTATTACAACACATTGAGGAAATTATAAATGGCAAATTGATTATCTATCATCAGGCACTTTCTAGATTACTTTGTCAGCATTTTTGTTTTTGCAAACACATTTGTGTGTTTAAAATGCCCTATTTTTGCAGTAGAGAAATTGATTATGCAAACCTACTTAATCAGCCTTTTGGTTCATTTGCTAGGGCTATAGAACTCAAGAATGTCATTCTTAGGGTTATGCTGATGTTGGGTGTTATAACATGCATATAAACATAAGTTAAGCCAATAGCTTAATCCCATTTTGTCCTGTGTGACTCCCAAGAGGTAGATCTTGTCCATTGCAAAGTCATTCTGACAGTTTTCACGAATGTTATCTTTAAACTATTACAAAACATGATGGATAAATCTGAGAAAATCTTTAATGTGGAAAACCAAAAAAGTTCCATTTGTGTTTTGATGTTGAGCTGGTCTCAAAAGTTATTTACTATTAATCTTTTAAAAATAATTTATCATCAGCAGAACAAAAGGCATCCTACAGTATGGGAAAATATATTTGTAGAGGTAGAGGACTTATCCAATAAAGGGTTAACATCCAAAATATATGCCTCAAAACCCAAAAAGCAAATAACCCGATTAAAAAATGGGTGGAGGATATGAACAGATAATTCTCCAAAGAAGAAATTCAGATGGCCAATGGACACATGGAAAGATGCTCCACATGCTAATTATCAGGGAAATGCAAATTAAAACCACAATGAGATATCACCTCACACCAGTTAGGATGGCCAACATCGAAAAGACTAGGAACAACAAATGCTGGCAAGGATGCAGAGAAATGGAAGTCCTCCTACACTGCTTGTGGGAATGTAAAATAGTTCAGCCATTGTGGAAAGCAATATGGAGGTTCCTCAAAAAACTAAAACTAGACATACCATTTGACCCAGGAATTCCACTCCTAGGAATTTACCCAAAGAAAGCATGATCTCAGATTCAAAAAGACATATGCACCCCTGTGTTTATTGCAACACTATTTACGATAGCCAAGATATGGAAGCAACCTAAGTGTCCATCAGTAGATGAATGAATAAAGAAGAGGTGGTACATATACACAATGGAATACTATTCAGCCATAAGAAAGAAACAAATCCTACCATTTGCAACAACATGGATGGAGCTAGAGGGTATTATGCTAGGTAAAATAAGTAAGGTGGAGAAAGACAAATACCAAATGATTTCCCTCATTTGTGGAGTATAACAATAAAGCAAAATTGAAGGAACAAAATAGCAGCAGCCTCACAGACTCCAAGAAGGGACTAGCGGTTACCAAAGGGGAGGGATGGGGGAGGACAGGTGGGGGAGGGTGAGAGAAGGGGATTGAGGGGTATTATGATTTGTTAATGTGGTGTTGGGTGGGTCATGGGGAAGACAGTGTAACACAGAGAAGATAAGTAGTGACTCTGTGTCATCTTACTACACTGATGGACAGTGACTGCAATGGAGTATGGGGGGAACTCAATAATGTGGGTGAATGTAGTAACCACATTGTTTTTCTTGTGAAACCTTCATAAGAGTGTATATCAATGATACCTCAATAAAATAAATAAATAAATAAGCAAATAAAATAAGAATATATATTATGAAAAAATAATTTATCAAGAAATTAGTGCTTTCCATGGACTTCATAAGTGAAATAGCAATAGTTTGGCTTCCATTTCTGCCCCAAGAACTTCCCAGATGCCTTGATTATTATAATTCTCATTTCAGTTCTGTTCACAAAGATTTTTAATTTTGGTGAAGTTTATTTTTTCTTTTGTTACTTGTTTTTTTTGGTCTGTTTCTACAAAATCATTGCCTAATCCAGGTCCTGAAGTTCACCCTGTGTTTTCTTGTAAGAATTTTATAGTTTTAGTTCTTACATTTAGGACCTTAATACATTTTAGTTAACTTTTTGTATATGATGTGAGGTAAGGATCCAACTCCATTTGAGAGCTTTACATATGGCTATCTAGTAGTCCCAACACTATTTACTGAAAAGATTTTTTCTGTAAAGAATTGTCTTGGCACCTTTGTTGTAAGTCAGCTTCATATAAATTTAAGTGTGTATTTCTAGACTCTTGATTCTATTCCTTTCATCTGTGTGTTTCTCCTTATGCCAGTTCCACACTGTCTTGATTACAGGAGCTTTGTAGTTAAGCTTTGAAATTGGAAAATGTGAGTCCTCCAACTTTGTTCTTATTTTTCAAGATTGCTTTGGTTCTTTAGGGCCCTTTACATTTCCATATGAATTTTAGGATCAGCTTGTCAACTTCTGCAAAAACTCCAGCTAGGATTTTGATAGGAATTTAACATGTCTTATCACTTTGTGGATTAGTGCCATCTTAACAATATTAAGTATTCATTCCATGAACATGGGATGTCTTTCTATTTATTTAGGTTTCTTTAATTTTTTAACAATGTTTTGTAATTATCAGAATATAAGTTTTTCTTTTGTTAAATTTATTCCTTCAAATTTATTCCAGTTTTGAAAGAAAATGTTTAGCTTTTCTAAGCCTTCATGCTTTGTACAAACATGACAGAAAGATTGATTTGTATAATAGAATACCCTGTCAATAATATTCCCTCATAGGGAGGCAATTAGAATTAAAAGACTGAGTTTTAAAGTTATCATCCTGGATCTTCCATTTACCAGTTCGGAAACTTGGACAAACAAACTGCTCTCTGCCACTTTCATTATCTGAAAATAGCCATTGAAAAAATAAAGGTAGTTATATCAGAAGATTAAATGTAGCATAAACTCAATTCGATATGACTTATGTTTAAGAAAGAGAGAGTTTATTCATAGTGTTACTGAGTGTTATGGCCAGCAAAATAAAACAGGAGGAGTTTTGGTGAGCTGCTCTAAAACCCCTTTATTGGGAGATGTCTTAAAAACATGTTTTACATTAGAGGATACATGAATAAAAGAAGGTTATGTTTTATACAACTATCAAGCAGTGTGGCAAGGATACAGCTAGTTAGTGTCTTGAAAGGATCATGCTATACTCACTTCAATGTTATCTTCATGTGAGAGGAAGGAAGGGTTAAGGTTGTTACAATGTTTCCTAAAGAACTGTCTTTAGAACAGACCAGTTGATCTTCTTTGAGTATTCTATGTCATTTCTTCTCCCTGGCCCTGGTTGAGGTCTTGTGACAGTCTTGTAACACAGGCAAGGATAGCTGCAGGGCATTTTCACAGCACAGTGTGGGCTGACCTGGTTGCCTTGAGGCCTCGGCAGCTGGCACAGTTCCTCTTGCTTATGGGACCCCCGTGGAGAACCACAGAACTTCATGTTATTCCACAGCAGTAATACATGGGAAGTCCAAAGAACTGTAATTGGCACATGGTAAGCAGTTAACAAGCACAAATTATTGTTACTGCTACAATGCCCTTCTACTTCAATTCTTGCTTCCCCCAAACCACTGCTAGGGACCCACAATTACATTTTTGTGCCACTATCTTCTGGCATGTTGAGATTGAAGAAATGCTGAGAACAACTCCTTAAGTTCTTGAATCCTGTTTTCCTGATGAAGAACTTTTGTAGGAAGCCACCAATGTCTTCCTTGCTTTGTGGGATTCTGAGGTTGATTTTGTTGGTATTTTATAGCTGGCCAGCTAGCTGGAAACTCCTCTGTCGAGATGTATCGCCAAGTGCTCCTGTCTGGTTGTCGCTGTGTGGAGCTGGACTGCTGGAAGGGACGGACTGCAGAAGAAGAACCAGTCATCACCCATGGGTTCACCATGACGACTGAAATATCCTTCAAGGTAGAATGAATGAATATTGCTAAGAGAAGAAGCGGGGGGGGGACCTGACCCCTTTTGAGTAAAGCCTCCTAAGGTAGAAAATTCCAGTGGTTTCAATTAAGTCCATAAGCTATTAATCATCTTTGCAACTAGAGAAGCTAAAATTGAGAGAATAAAATTTATCCATGTGCAGTTGGCATGAGGTGAATTAGTTCATGCTAACCCAAATCTAAGAAAACTATTTTATGAAAGGAAGTATCAATTTATTTGTCTATTTAGCACTCCTTTTTTTCTTGAATGTTATCATTGTGAACTATACATAAAGAATACATACAACTTAATTTTGAAGTTTAATTAATGGATGTAAAGTATACACCCATGTATCTAACACCTAAAGCAAAAACGGAAACTTAGCGTCACTCCAGAAACCCCTTATGTACCCATTTCTGTCAGAATGACCTCCTTACCCCAAAGGTGACTGCCCACATTCCTGACTGCTGCACTGATCGCTACTTTGTCTTTCTTTAGAGCTGCACTAGTTTATATGCAGCCCCAAACAATGTGGTTACACTAGTTATCTAATTTGATGTAAGTGGATTAATCCTGGAGGAATTAGAATTTTGTGTCTTGCTTTTTTTCTTGCTTCATGTTGTTTGGGTGACTCATCAATATTAGCCACTTGCTGGGTTTTACATTTTGTATTTTATGGAGTTATTTGGTTTCCTCCCTCCCATTCTGTCATTCTCCCACTATCTTCTGGACCATCTTTTCCCTCCTTTTTAGCTCGTTTGCGCCAGTTTGTGTGCATCATTTTTCTCATGCACATCTAAGAGACTCATGGTGGGATGAAAACCGTAATGTAAATGATATAATAATGATACTATGATGGCTTCAGGGTCATTAGTGGCAAGGACTTCTTTAAGTGCATATGCTGTAGAATCGGGAAGGTCCCAGTGATCTGTGTCTTTTGCTTGTCAGTTTGTGTTGAACCGCAAAAGGTGTTGGTCTCAGGGAGACAGGGTGGTCTCTGGGCAGAAACTGGGTGGCCTGCCATCCTCCTTTCTCCCCTCCTGCTCATGTCTAACTGTCTCCTCTAACACAGTATCTCTAGCTTGTTTACTTCCTGGATTATTACGATGATGGTGATGAAAATGACATTAATTAGTACTATTTATTATATAACATTCCATTTTGTAATGCTAGACTGGAATATTGACTGTCATAGGTCAGCTTTTGGCATGTTGACACCAATCAACCACTGATCCCCTAGGAATATATCTTTAGTCAAAGTGAGGATTTTTGGCTTATTCAGGCAGGGAGCACACATGTCATGGGGAACTGTGGTGTCTGGGTAAGTGTGTTAGGGAGGACTTACAGGATCTGGGCTTGTATTAGGTGATTTGGGTGAAGGTTCAAGGAAGTAGTATTTTGCGCTTGTATTGAGTGTTGTCAATAAGCAGAAATAATCCTGTGATTGGATTGATTGATCTTAATAAATCCTATCTAGAAGGCAAGACTAAAGCTATAATTACCAGAGAGGAATCAGCCATTCTTATTAGCCAGAAATGGAGGTGTGTTTGGTCATTTCCCCTCTCTTTCCACCCATGTCCATCGCACATCATAAAGGACCTAATGTTTATGCGTATGGACACTCAAGCCCCCAAATCCAAGTTATATTAATATCTCCTACAAAGACCTTGGGGCCTTTTGGGTTGGGGAAATCTGGGGTACCAGGTATCCAGAGAGTGATCTAGAAAGAGGATATGTGGACTTTAGGGGACATGTTCCCTTGATTGATTCAGGCTTCTTACCTCTTTGGAAGGGAATCAGAAAAGAAGGGTGAGAAGATAGCCTGTAGAGCGCGGGTCCCAAAGCGTGAGCCCGCACCTGGTTACCTGGCTTCAGGGCAGAACTGACTCTGGCAACCAAGGAAGCAGAGCCTCAGTGTGTGGGTAGCTAAGGTGGCATGGGGACAAGGCTATTGAAATGCAGAGGTCAGAGGGCTGAGAGGCCAGACCATTAGATGGATTCGATGTTAGTACCAACAAGATTGGTGAATACAGGAAGCCATTTACGACAGTCTTTGCTCAGTACATGGCAGATAGGAGGAAGCTGGTTTGGCTGCTTCACGAGAACTGGGTTTTTGTGTTTTTTTTTAAATAAAAAAATTGAGAAGTAGTACTTTAGAAGTAGCATTGGTGGTAATTACAGGTATGCTTTGGTTAGGTAACTATATTCCTATTATGTTAATGTGTGTGCACAATTTAATTAGTCGTTTAAAACCTATCCATGCTGAAGTTACTCTACAAGAAGATATGTCAAAGAAATAATCAATCTTCCCAGGTTTTCTTCTGCCTGCTACTTCTGTAGCTTTTCTTCTTCCTACCTAATCACAACCTTTAAATAGAACTCGTGCCACATGTCGAATTTACCGAGTATCATAATTCTTCCAAGTGGTAAAGACACCTCAAGACAAATGCTGGGCATAGAAGCCACAGGGCATAAATATGCAAAGAAGTAAAAAGCTAACCTTTTCAAACGATAAGGCTTCCCTCTCACTTACCAACTTCACATTTCCCTGTATGGCCCCGGAAGATGACTGGTTAGCCAGAGACGGGTAAGATTCCTCAAGGGAGGAACAACCTAAGACAGGCACAGTCGCAGGGGGCCATCTGGTGAGAAAATGGGGAGCAGCAGAGGTGAGGCTTAGAACCTCCCCCCTCATGTTCTGAGAGAAATCTTCTGCATACATGGATGTTTATTGCCCTCGTCTAGCTCGGATTAACACATAGTCTACAGGCACACACCTGATCATCTACATTTGCTCTCTTACAACACTAAACTCTGTTTTCTACCTTTATCTTGTATCTACCTACCACTTCAGCATTTTATTAAAAATAATAATAATAGAGAAATGTGGTATCCACATATAAATCAGGTTTAAAAATCAAATGAATATTCATATTTGAACTGACTGTGTATAGTTCATAATGCATGAACAAAACCGAAAGCTTCTGTGATGACTGCCCTTGCACTGTTCACCATGTAACTTATTCACTATGTAAGAATTTGTACTCCATGTAAGAATTTGTTCGTTATGCATCAGAAGATTGGAGACTGATGAAAATTGGGCTTGGGGTGGATTAATGATTGTGCATTGAGTATTGACCCCCCTATACAGAGATTTGTTGTGGTTAACAACTATTTGATCAATAAATATGAGAGATGCCCTCACAATATATATATATATATATATATATATATATATATATATATATATATATATATACACACTTCCAATTGTAAAATAAATAAGTAACCGGGATGTAATGTATAGCATAAGGAATATAGTCAAAATATTGTAACAACTTGGTATGGTGATACCTGGTACCTAGAAATATCATGTATATAAATGTTGAGTCGCTGTGTTGTACACCTGAAACTAATGTAATGCAATGCTGTTGTCAACTACCCTTCAATAAAAAAAAAAAAAAAAAAAAAAAAGGAAAAAAAAAAAGAAGTAGCATTGGGAGCAAAACATCCCACTTTCCAGCTTTAGCCCCAAGGTGCTCGGGATGTAAGAAAATAAACAGTTACCTCTTGGGAGAACAGCAAAAGAGAAGCAAGATTTTGAAAGGACAGCCAGGTTTCAGTTGAGATAAATGGATTTCCTGATCAAAGGTATTGTATTTGACAGTAATAAAAATGTGTTCAGAAGTAATATCATTAACACCTTAAAATATGTTTACTATGTTGTGTTTAGGGAATTTGACTTCATAATTTCTTAAACTCAAGGTACAATAATTAGCACCCTTCACTAAATTTTACAATGAAGTTTAATATGGGATGGACCTTAATGCTAATAAAAAATCTTTAAAAACTGTACCTGCTCCTAAAAATTGAGCTCTCTTAAGGTCTTTCATGGTCTCCTACTGCCCCAGCTCCTGCCATTTGTCCTGCATCCACTATCTAAGATACCAACCCTAACCTGATTGGGCTGTTTAAGAAAAGTGGAGAACAGATGTTCTGATGTGGGGTGAGTGCAGTTTGGGCTCCTGTGTCTGTTTTGGGGTGGAGATGATTCTGGAAAGGGAAACAGCTCATCCTGATAGAGCCATTACTGAGCTCAGGGACTGAAATCCTTGTGCACTGACCCCCTGGCCAGGAGGGCCCATCCACCCCCCTGCCTGTGGTCCCCTCAAAGTTTGTGTAAGGAGCAATTTATATTCTTAAACATTTATAATCCTTACGGTTCTTTGACTTCCCATGGTGGTGAAGGGCAGGGGGGTGTTGGAGGTAAACACTAAGCACATTGTAAGGCACATTTATTTTATGTGGAGCATTAGCGTCCTGGCCTTGGCCTTGAAGTCAGTGTAAAGTGACTGACTCTCCCTGTGCACTTGACCGCACATCTGGTTCTTCGGTCACATCTGTGATCCCAGAGTCACCAGCTGATTGACATTTGGTCCTGGATGCTGGAAGCACAACTTTTCAACCGCATCCACACACTTGCTAACAGATTTAGAGCCTAAAAGACTATATCTAGCCCAGAATACTGCTTCCTCTGTCTGCCTGCTGGAATTGGGGGTGGGGAGTTGTCACAGAGAGCCAGAAACTCATCTCCCTGGGAGTTGGTTCATCCGCTATGCATCCTGCTAATCTGCAGGATAGATAATTGCAGAGATATGGATGGGTGAGTGGTGGTGGTGGTGAGCGGGGATGAATATGGTAAATAGAAATGCAAATTTTGCATTAGGCACCTCCCTTGCCTTACCCTGCTTTCCATGATTATCAGCATGTGGTCTGCTTTGGCAGAAACCACTTTGTACAGTGACTTTGTGAGAAAGGGTAAGAAGAGAAAATGAGGACAGAGGCCCTATGTGATCTCCCTCTGTCCCTCCCACTGGCCTCCATGCCGTTTCTTAACCATGCTGGGAGGGTCCCAGGTCATAGCCTTTGCATAGGTTGTTACCTCTGCCTGGAGTGCTTTTCCCCCAGGTATCTGCACAGCTCACTTATTACCTCCTTGAAGCCTTTCTCAGGTGCCACTTTCTCAGTGAAGCCTACTTGGACCTCCCTATTTAATACTGTAGTGAGCCATCATGCGACTCCCACACTCATGATAGATTTCCCACAACTGCTTTGCTTTCTCTGTTTACCAAGATGCACTTACCATCTTTTACCTGTCTGCTTTATCACTTCACTCTTATGTCCCTTGTTTATTGTCTGCCTGCTTCTGCTAGCATGTAATAAGCTGCACAATAATAGCCATCTTTGTTTTGTTTCCTGAACTGTCCCAAGCACTTCGGAAAGAAGTGGCATATGGTAGGTGCTCAATTAATGTTTTTAAAATGAATTTTCCCATCCCAAAGCAAACAAATTATAGCACAGCCTTCATTTTAAGTCTTTCTTGCCTCTATTCATCAAGTAAACAAATTTTGTTTTTCTCCATTTCCATGAGTGACAGTAGTAATATATTTTGTAATATTATAGGCAGTGAAAAAGATTCTTGCGGTGTTTGCCATATGGGGCTATCCCATGTATTTGGACCTGGCCTTCAAGGTCTAATCAGACTTGTAGTCTGTGGCCACAATGTGTATTACAGCAATGAAATAAACTGATTGCAAAAGTTCATCATTTTTATCTCACACAGTTTAGCTGCTCTCAGTCTGTGTAATCTGGAAAGCTTCTGTGCGATATATCCCCAAAAGTAAAAGTTCCTATCAGCATTTACCACTTATTTATTGTATGGGCCAAAATAAAAGGTTATGTTCTGGGAAAGGGGACTTGCTGTAATTCAGTCTTTTTATGGAGGGCTTTTTATTTTGCACCCTGGATTTACTTATTATTTATCTCATATATCTGCCCTTCTGCTTCTTTGCCTCATTGCCTCAGCCTCATGGTCATTTCCCACTTGCTCTTCATTCTCTCCGCTCCCCCTCAGTTTCCTACCTCCCTAGACTGGACACCCACCCATCTACCCCATCCCCCAAATTCCTTTTTCGCCCCTCGGGTAGCTCTTTTGTAACCAATGATTGTGCATGATTAAAAACTAGGTAATGTGATGAAATATATGATGAAAATATATTAAATTTGAGTTTTTGGTTAAATCTAGCATTTCTGAAAATAAAGCTGCATTTTCTGAGAGAAATAATAATAATTTAGGATGTAATTTAACTGCTACATAAATGCTCACATAAAATGACTAGCCAAATACGCCTGCTGTTGTCTGTCAAGGAAAAAAGATTTCAAGGGCAGTTTTTCCCACTGGAGGTTGGTAATTGAGCCATATGGTTTACAGATCATGGAACCCAGTGTTAGAAGCCTCTGAAAAATGGTTTTGGCTTAATAAGGAGCAATCGAGCAATATGGTACATTCACAGCCAGTATCAATGAGTGATAGCTTATATGAAAGGACAAAACTCAAAGCTTAAAACTAGTTTCCTCACCCTCAGGGATCATGTACACCATGCAAAGTATTCCAAAGGTATAAGAAGCTAAAGTCCTACCATGGAACTTCTGGAGTTATCAGGTGTCCCCAACTAAAATTGTTAGATGAAATCCAGTAAATGTTTTCTTTGATTTTAGAGGTTCCAAAAGGCTTCCTAAGCTGGTGCTAAAGGTGTGGCAGAGATGGGGAGAGATGGACACAGAGAGAGGAGGGACAGGATCGGAGGAAAAGAGGGAAAGAGGACTGCAGAAGTCCACACTGTACAGCTCTGGAGTGATGACCAGGGTTCAGCGCCAGCTCTCCCACTGACTGGCTGCGAGACCCTGGAGAAGCTCCTTACCAGACCAAGCCTATTTCTTATGGGCAAAATGGAGATGTTAATAGTGCTTCCCTCCTAGGGTTGTTGTAAGCATTCAATATCCCTACTTAATACACAGATTTTGCTTAGAATGATGAATGTCTCACTCTGTAAAAGCCACACTTTTGCTTTCTTTCTATAAATATAATAAGTGTGGTCAGAGTGAGGGGGGATAGCAGGTTGAATTAAGTCATTGCAAGACTGCTGTGGTAGAGATTGTGGGTGCCTTCCACACGCATCCCCTGTCATCCACCTCAGCTCTAGGAAGAGACCAGAAGCCCAAACTATGTGGTGAATTAAACACAGCCCTGCCTTTGTTAGATGCCCGACGGGAGTGGAGGAATGTGGCCCAAGTCAAGTGCACAAGACCAGTATCGCACAGTCCCAGAGGCAGGAAAAGGAGAGAAGTAGGAGATACAAGACAGGAACATTTAGGAACCTTAGGCCCAGCTGCAGTGCAGGCCACACCAGCGTCCCTTTCCCCCAACAGGAAGAAAGAACAAGACCCACAGAGCAAGGAAAAAAGAGGGGGGCAATGAACTCTCTACTAGTCTGATAGCAGGTCCAGAAGAAACACAATTTCCTTGGCCAAAGAAAAAGAGATGAGCCCTTGCCCTGGGGCAAAATATGCACTTCCTAAGGGACAGAGGGCAGAGTTCTCACTTACCTTCAGGCCTGACTCTCATTGGTCCAAATTGTGGTGGGGCAGGTCTACAGTCAACCATTCTTAAAGGTAGTTGGAGCAGTTCTCGAATAGTGAAAGACAGCAGTCATCCTCAGAAACGTTATCAAAGACTAATTATACTTTCATTTACATTTTTATTTGAAAGATGTTTTTAAATGTAAAACTCAACCTTGACTGGAATTTTTGGCAGTGAAAGTGTAAAGGTAGCGGCATTGAATGTGGAATCAACATTCAAACTTCAAACTTCTTTATTACAAAATTCCATTTGCCTTTGGTTACAATCAAGTTTTAAACTTTATTTCAGTCAATGACCAGATTAGTCCAGGGATTAACAAAGTGTCTTCTGTGGGCCACACTCAACCTACCACCTGTTTTTATAAATTAAGTTTCTTTGGAACATAGGGACATCCGTGTGTTTACATCCTACCTGTGGCTGCTTTGGAGCTGCAAAGGCAGAGTTTTCATAGAAGCCGTGTGGCCAGCCAAACCTAAAAATGCTAACTCTCTGGCCCTTTATGGAGGAAGGGTGCTGATCTTCAAAAGAGTCAATAGAAAAATAAATGGGAACACAACTAGATAGATGATGTTTCTCCTCTGTTAAGAATGTTTAAGAGTTCATTAGTTTATTTGAAAATATTTAGTGAGTATCTAAAATATGGCTTAGCATTTCCTAGACCCTTGGAAGAGAGCAGTGGAGAATACTGAGTGCTTGCCTCAAGAAGCTGACATTCTTGTGGGGAGAAATAGACCAAAATAAGCATAAAGTATGGCACGTGGAGATATGTCCTTAAAGGCAACATAAGTATTGAAGGAAAAGAGAGACTAGCAGTATACTATTTTCTGCAGGATGATAGTAAAGGGATTTTGGTTATGTGACATTTGTGTACAGACCACCCCACTCAAAATTAAAGGATTAAGCCTTGCTTCCAGATAAGCGTATTCCTGGTGTAAGTAACAAAGATGAACAAAGAAATGAAAGAGATGGCACCATGCCTAGTGTATCTGAGGAAAAGCGAGAGAATGTCAGTGGACTGTATCAGAGTAAGCAATGGTGAACTGGAAAAAGAGATTAATTTAGAGAGCAGGTGCCAGATCTGATACAGAATTTTGATATTACAGTGCAAAATGGAAGACCAATAAAAGGTTTACTCCAAAGGAGTGAAATATCTGACTTATGTTTAGGAACAGTCACTGGCTGTGGTATGTAATATAGGGGGCAAACACAGAAGCCAGGAAAGCCATTAAAATGCTGTGTCAGTCAGCTTCTGCTAGGCTTTGCTGCAGTAATGAGAACTCCAATATCTCTGTGATTTAGACAACAAAACTTTATTTCTTGCTCAGGTTAGATGTTGGCTACTGCTTTGATTGATACTGTCTATAATCTGTACAGGAAGAATAGCCCCAATCTGTGATATCACTGGGCTTATGGCTGAACCACATGGTGGCTCTAGAAGACTGCTCAGCAACAGAACATGTCATTTTCATGCACACTTCACTGACCAAAACATAGCACATGGCTATACCTATTATTAACAGATTCACAGGACGGGGTAGTGAGTATGGGAATGATGAGAAAAATCTACTGCAGCAGTTATTGCAAAGGTTTTTGGATCAGGATGATAGAGGTGGAAGTGTTGAGATGTGATATTCTGGATATATTTTGGACAGGATTACTGGTGAACTGAAAGATGTGAGAGAAAAGGAGGTCAAGAATGGCAATAATGTGTTTGGCCATGAGCTGATAAAATAGGGCCAAATTTATGAAATAAACAAAATTTTGCCTTTATTTATTTATTTATTTGCATTGACCATGCACTTCCTTTGTGATATCTATTCTCAGTTTTTTTAAGGACTTTGATCTCAGGTGGTTAAGGCCATCAGCTGCATGGAAGTTATTGCATTGGTTAAGAGCATAACTAGAGTCAGACAAATTTTCTGCAGTTTCTTATGTTCTCCTCTCTGTGACCTTGGAAAAATTGGATAACATCTCAGAGCCTCCACTGTATAATCTGTAAAATGGTGGATAATATTTTTCTTTATGGAATGTTTACAGCATGAGATAAGATATGCATTTGGAATGTAATAAATGCTCATTTAATGGTACCTCTTGTTTGTATTATTAAGGGTGCAAGAGGGCAGGTTTAGGGTAAGAGGGGAGGTAGGCAGAAGCAATTGAGCTGAGAATATATACCCATCATGAGCTGGGTCCTTTACCTTCTCTCACTGCATCGTCACAACTGGTTTGTGGAATGAGGCTTACCACACCCATTTTGCAGGTAAGCAAGTCAATGCACAGAGGGATTGAGTGTTTTTTCCCAAGGTCACACAGCTTATAAAGCTAAGAAGTAGGATTCAAACACAAGCCTGTTTCAATATGAAGCCTGTGCTCAAATAAATCAAATATAGGACTTAAAATCTTGGTGTTGCTTGCTATTTATAGTTCACTTATTTTTGATGGCATCAATTATCATAAACATTAAACTGATAAAGTATGAAAAGCAATCTGTGAATTCACTTCTAAGAAATGGTGAGAGTGATTCTTTTTCTCCAGACAGGCAAATCCTTCTCAGAGGATATATGCAAATGTAGTACAGAATTAGAAAGTCTTATTTATACTCTGGGACCAGGGAAATGGCTTTCTGGCATGGATATAAAAAAAGCTATGCATTGTTTAAGGCAGGTAGAGAAGATAGTGGAAAAAGCTCAGGCATTAGTAATGAGAGTGTAAATTCTTGAAAAGAATAAATGCAATTGAAAAACAAATGTGTGAGTATGTGAAACCACAGTAAGAGTGACAGTGATATAATTAAGAGTAAATAAGGTTGCACTTTAATACTAGTTCAATAAGAAAAATATTTTGAAAAAATGAGTAACGTCCAAAGCTGGCAAATGTGCACTGAAATCTGGTCCTTCATATGTTATTCTAGGCAATCTAAAATGAAAAGTAATCTGGAGAAACACAGGGGACTGTGAAAGTATTTACACTGTTTACTTCAGTAACTCCCCTTCTGAGAATTCATTTTAAAAAAATGATTCAAAATATTAGGGGGGGTAAATGAAGATGTTCTTGTAGAATTACTTGAATGATAGCTCTCAAAATATGTATGTCCATCACACATTGAGGAATGAAGTATTGATATATGTTACAGCATGGATGGCCCCTGGAAGCATGTTAAATGAAAGATGCCAGATATAAATGGCCACATATTGTGTGGTTTTATGTATATGAAATGTTTGCCGTAGGAAAATCTTTGGAGATAGAAAGTCGATTAGTAGTTGTTCCGGGCTGGGTTGTGTGGTGGAGGTTGGGAAGGTGGAGTGACTGCTAATGTGTACATGGTTTCTTTTGCGGATGATAAAAATGTCCTACCTTCCCCTCGGATGATGGTTGCATAACCATGTAAATATACTAAACACTATTCAATCGTACACTTTAAATAGGTGAATTGTGTCTCAATAATGTTATATCTCAATAACAATGTTAAAAAATAAGTAAATAATAGAATATTTACTGTAATTAAAACTAAGTCATGCAAGTACAAGAAAAACAACCAAGTAAATATAACCAAATGCCAACAGTGGTTTCATTCAAAAGGTGAATTTATGGGTGAAAATTTTTGCCTTTTCTTGTCCAAATTTTTTATAACATGACTAAATTTCTCTCATTATCAAAATGACTTAGATATAACTAGCAAATAGAAGGACCATTCTCCTTCAGAGCTGTGCCTCCCCATCCACTAAAATCTAAGTCTTCTTTCTTTTTGCTTTGCCTAGTTAAGTGTCAGGGAATTTATAGTCTGGCAGCATGCCCCACCTGCTTCTAGCCACTCCTGGCTATTTGATACAATTTTATGAATGAAAAAGGCAACCACATTAATGGATATAACCCAAAAAGAAAAAAATATATACACATTAAGATTCTAGCATATTGAATATACATGTGTTCTCACTTTTAGGAGGTGATAGAAGCAATTGCTGAGTGTGCATTTAAGACTTCACCTTTTCCAATTCTGCTTTCATTTGAGAACCACGTGGATTCGTAAGTATTCAACACATTCAAGGGGAATCTTTTCCCCAAATAGGCCATGTTTAATAATTATTTATCATATTTAAGATTATTTCACATTATTACTGATGTTTCTCAATTGTGTTTTATGTTAAATGGCAGGTTTTCATCCATATTTGATGGAATTCATTCAATTAAATCTCATTAACATTAGGATAATCCACTGAATTTGTGGAATCTATTTTCATACTATAGCAGGATTTTAAATTAAGGGCTCTTCTCTGTGTATATTTGTATGGAAATGTAGTTGGCATATACTATTATATTAGTTTCAAGATTATATTAGTTATGTATTATGTTTCAGCAATACAATGTTATATTACATTATATGTACAGTATAGCATTTCAACATTTATGTGTGTCACAAAATGATCACCATGAGAAATCTAGCTACTATCTGCCACCATACAAAGTGATTACAGTATTATTAGCTATATTCTCTATATTTTACATTACATCCCTGTATCTTATTCATTTTATAACTGGAAGATTGTACCTTTTAATCCTCTTCCCCTATTTCACCCATACCCAGCCCCTGCCCTCTGGCAACCACAGATTGGTCTCCATATCTACGAGTCTATTTCTATTTTGCTTATTTATTTGTTTTGTTTTTCATAGTCTACATATAAGTGAAATCACACCATGTTTGTCTTTCTCTGACTTACTTCATTTAACATAACACCCTCTAGGTTCATCCACATTGTCACAAATAGCAAGGTTTCATTCTTTTTCATGGCTGAGTAATATTTGTGTGTGTGTGTGTGTGTGTGTGTGTGTGTGTGTGTGTGTGTATGTATCACATCTTTATTCATCATCTATCAGTGGGTGCTTAGGTTGCTTCTATCTCTTGACTCTTGTAAGTAATTCTACAATGAACACAGGGGTGCACATATCTTTTTGAATTATTGTTTTCATTATCTTCATATAAACAAAAAGAAGTGGAATTGCTGGATCATCTGGTAGTTCTATTTTTAAGTTTTTGAGGAACACTATGGAGATGTTCATAATAACTGCACCATTTTGCATTCCCAGTGACAGTGCACAAGGCTTCCCTTTTTTCCACATCCTTGTCAGTATTTGTTACACTTTATCTTTTTGATAGTAGATATTCTGATTGGTGGGAGGTGAAATTTCATTGTGATTTTCATTTGCATTTCCATGTTGATTAGTGATGTAGATGCATGTGTTGGCCTTTTATGTCTTCTTTGGAGTGATGTCTCTTCAGATTATTTGCCTAATTTTTTAATTGAGTTAGTTTTAAAAAAAATTTTGATATCATTAATCTACAATTACATGAGCAACATTATGTTTACTAGACTCCCCCATCATCAAGTCCCCCCCACATACCCCATTACAGTCACTGTCCATCAGCGTAGTAAGATGCTATAGACTTGCTACTTGTCTTCTCTGTGTTGTACAGCAGTTTTTTTTTATACTGAGTTGTGTGAGTTCTTTATATATTTTATATATTAACTCCTTGTTATATTATTTGTAAATATCTCCTCCCATTTAGTAGGTTGCCTTTTTGTTTTGTTGATAATTTCTTTTACTGTGTAAAAGTTTTTTAGTTTGATGTAGTCTCATTTGTTTATTTTTGTTTTTGTTGTCCTTACCTAAGGAGACCAATCTAAACACTATTGCTCAGATTGATGTCCAAGAGCTTACCGCCTGTTCTAAGTGTTTAGGTTTCTAGCCTCATAAGTCTTTAATCCATTTTGAGTTTATTTTATAAATAGTTTAAGAAAGTGATCTAGTTTCATTCTTTTGCATATCGTTGTCCAGTTTTCCCAACACAATTTCTTGAAGAGACTGTCCTTTCCCTGATGTATATTCTTGCTTCATTTGTCAAAATTAACTGACCATATTAATGTGAGTTTATTTCTGGGCTCTAATTCTGTTCAATGGATCTATGTGTCTAGTTTTGTGCCAGTACCAAACTATTTTTATACCTATGGCTTTGTAGTATAGTTTGAAATCAGGAAGCATGATATCCACAGCTTTATTCTTTTTTCTCAAGATTTCATTAGCTATTCGGGGTGTTTTGTGGTTCCATACAAATTTTAGGATTATTTTGTTCTAGTTCAATAAAAAATGCCATTGGTATTTTGATAGGGATTACTTTGAATCTGTAGATTGCTTTGGGTAGTATGGGTAGTATGCTCCACAATAATAATTCTTCTAATCCATGGACATAGTATATCTTTCCATTTGTATTGTGTTCAAGGACGCCTCCTTTTACAATGCAATGGAACACCTTTCTGTACATAATACACACCTCCATTTTTATAATCCTCCTTAAGTAAGTCCCTCTATTGCATGCAAATTTAGAATCAGTTTTGCCACACTAAAATGACCAGTTCCATACATGTCGGAGCTGGTGGAGAGAAAACTATAAGTTCTATCCTGCCACTTTGCACTTACACAACACTCAGACCACCAAATACTCCTTCTTCCTCTTCCCATTGGTTTTCCTTATTTGTTAATATTTATAAATATTTTCCTATTTCAGAATAGCTTATACTTATCATTGAGTCACACAAAGAAAAGGTATTTTGACTTAACTCTTTTATATTCATTTTATCACAAAGTGCCAGAGTAAGACACACTTATATCTAAAATGTGGATATTAGTTTATCTTATACTTACTCAATGTGAAGAACTCCAAATGAAAGATTCTTCTCTATATTGAATCAAAACTCAAGAAACTAAAATTCTAGTCCATGTACTTAATGTTTGAGGACTATGTAGCAGTAATCTTCATTGCTCAAAAGAGCACCTGTGAAGCCCTTTCCTTCATTTCTGTTATGTAAGCCAGAGTTCTTAACTAAAATGTAACAGCACCTATCTAATTTAGCTCAAAAGTTCCTTTTTTTCCCCTTTTTCCTACTGAAAGTCTTTCCCAGGTCACTGCTTCCCTTTGTCCAACTAATTTGCAACACGCACTTCAATTTCACTTTTTAAAGAATTTACTAATCTTAAAGAAGCAGTTTGGCCACGACCAAATTCCAGCTTGAGAGATTTTGAAGTATTTAAATGTGATCATTTATTAATGTATGTGTGGAAAGAAACGTTCATTTGAAGTACCAATTTTATAATTGTCTGTACTTTTCATTTGCCCTCAGGAAATTCATGTTACATTTACCAGCTTGTAATCCTATTTCATTAGGAAAAAAAAATAATCCAATGAATGATATAACCATTTGGCATATAGTTCTTCTAACACTTGGAGGGTCAGTTGAAGAGAAAAGAATTTCTTCCGTTTCATTGCCATTTCTTTTCTGACTAAAGGGAGCACTTACTTAGCTTTTGTATGTAATATCTCATTTACTGTGACAGCTCTGATTTGCACATGACTTTCCTGGAGCATTTTCTCATCTCTGTCCATCCATTTGTAATTGGGTTATAACAATACTTTAGAACCTTTCTTTCAGACCCTATAATTCTCAGACCTGTTGATGTGTTATTTCTTTTTGGGAAAATATCTCCAAATCTAACACCTTTATTTTCTCCAAGGAATGTTTCTATGTAAGTTAGACAAAATGAAAAACTGTGGTTCCATACTTGACTGTCACACTTGCTAACCCTGAACTCTCCCATAGGAAGCCAGAGAGACATCAAACCACTGCCACCCCCATAAACATAACAGCTAATATTTATTGAATTTTTATTATGTGCCAAACATTTCAAGTGTAAGCTCTTGTCACCTTTCTCTCAAACTCAAACGCTCCTAAGAATAACTATTTTGATGATTATCCCTATTTTACAGATGTTGAAACTGAGTCCCAAAGGGGGTGAGTAACTTACCCAAGGCTGTCCAGATAAAACATTAAAACATGACAGAGTTGGGATTCAAGTCCAGCTAGTCTGGCTTCAAAACCCATACATTTAGCCAACACAATCCCCCACATCTAGGCAGAAGCACCATAAACCTTTGAAAATGAATTAACAACTAGAGCATCCACAAGGAAACTGCATGCGAATGTTCACATTTATGTGGCTTGTGATGCTTAGTCACTAAACCCTTACACAAAGACAAGAAGATAGGACCATAATACTGCTCTTTCTGGTGTAAAAATAAATGATTTATCTATTAAAAGTTCATTAATAAGTTATATGTCACAAAACAAAACAGAAATGCAACCTCCCCAGGGTGCCATGATATTCATCCCAAACTATTGAGATAATCTACTGGAAGTGAGAAACTAAGATACTGAATTCTTTTGTGGGAAGAAGTTGCTTGTTACATATCACCTTAGTCCTTGAGCTTCACATATGCAAATCTCTCAGATACTCTTCTTTTCTGGGGGGATGATCACACACTCAAAGAAAATTTGTAAACTTTCCCTGTACTGGTAAAACCTTGTGCCTGACATGTGGGCCACCTTCTCTCATTGGAGAACCCAGTGGCAGACATCGCACATCAGCTATAGCGCTCTTTCCCACTAAATATAACCTCAGAATCCTTCTCCACACCTTCTGAAACCTATTTGCCATCTCTAGCCAACCATTTTATTCTGCTGTGTGCTGCATATACAAGATGCCAGATTCAGAACTCAGGTGCCGGCTCATCTGAGCCACACCTCCGGAACAAACTCACACTGGAAGACATCCACTGAGTTGTCTGGTTTTCTCTCCTAATATTTGAAAGCGTGTATCTACGGACAACAGAAGGACATAGCTGCTGACAACTTTTCCTTCTCTACTAACTACATCAGAATCTCATAAAATGCAGATTCCTGAGCTGCACCCCAAGCCTGAATTTGAATGTCTAGAAATGAGATTTTGAAATCTTAAAAAAAACAAGCCCTAGTTAACTCTGATTCACCACCTAATTTGTTAACTAGCATTTTCTTTTGAAGCATTCTACACTGAATTCAAGCAAAATAATTCCTAGTGCTGCTTCAGCCACAATGAGAGATTTTGGGCAATTTTCTTGATTTTCATGGGTTGTAGCTCCTCATCTACAGAGATAGATGGGTTAGTTCAACTTAGAGGATTTATACCATCAAATGGGACATGTTCTTTGGTTAGAAAACCAGCCATGTTGCCAGGTGCCTACACTTTACAGATGCTTCAGTATGTCTAGGTGTTTCTCCTGCAGCCCGAAGCTGAGAGTGTATTTGTGAATATGTCCCCTCACTTCACCTCCATGGTGTCTGATGTTGATACTCTAAGTGCATCAGGAGTATTTTTCTTTTTTTTTTTTTGCTGTTTAATTGTAATGTGAATGCCATTTATTTCTGCATCTCTGACCTGCAGTTAAAGTTGCTCTGTTTTCCTTTGACTTTTTCTGTTCAGTTTGCTCTGTGCTCTGATTTGGCTGTTTGGCAGGTGGGCATGTATGTTATTGGAGAACACAAATAGCCTCCTTACCAAATTGCACATTTTACATTTTCATTGGCACTTACCTCTTGTTCTCTTCATTTCAGTTGATTTTGAGGCAGTTCTTAAAAGTCTCGGTCAAACTTAGTCCTCACTCTTCAAAGGGCTGTTGATCTTGGACCAGCAGCATTTACTTCACTGGAGAACTGGATAGAAATGCAGAGTTCCAGGCCTTACCCCAAACTGTCTCAGAATCACTGTTTTCTTAAGAACCCAGGTGATCTGAGCAAAGTGTTAACATGCTGCTCTAAATGCCATGGCCCATTAACCACCTGCATCATAATTACCTACAGGCTTGTTACAAATACAGGTTCCAGGGTTCCACTCCCAACTCAGTGATCAAGGGACTGGGGACTATGCCATGCCACCTGCAGTATTAACAGCTCAGGGGGTTCTGTAGTGGAATTAAGATATTCCCCAGCAAAATCCTTCTCATGGCCCAATCTGGGAACTGCCTGACTGATGGAGGACTCTGCCCTTCACCTCCTTGAGGACACCTGAACATCACCCCAAAAACCCTCAACTCATGAGAACATGGCTCCCCTAGAAATACCAAAAGCAGGACATTAGGTAAAAACCCTTCCTTTTCACTTCAGGTCTCTGATCAAATGAACATGGGGCTCCCAAGTTCCCACACTCCAGAAAAATGTCATTTACTTCAGTTCCTGTGGATTTATTTCAATCTGTCACAGTGGTTCTGACTTGAACATGCATCAGAATCATCTAACAGGCTTGTTAAGAGCCCTGAGCCCTGCTTCCCCAGAGATTCTGATACAGAATCAATGTTAGAGGCCTTGATGTCCAACCAGTTCCATGTGCTATTGGTGTTGCTGGTCCTCGGACCACACTTGGAGCTGCAAAGCTCTGTCTAACATTTAACAGTGACATTCTGTGACCATGAAATGAAGGATTTGGGCAAGTTCTTTCATGCAACCCGAAATGTGTGAGCCCAAGACAAATGGACTTGTCTCAGCTCCAGCCACCTAGCTGGCAGGCTTGGTGGAGCCCCTGGGCCGGTAATCCTTTGGGTGTCTGAATGGAGGATGCCCAAGGCTACTTTACCAAATTGGCCTTTTCCCTTGTTGCTCCCCACCTTCTCCCCAACAAGTTGTCCTTAAACAACCACCCCCAGTGTTTTCAGGATCAGGGCTCTGACTGACACATGTTCCTCTTTCTGATACTGCTGAGGAATGCCACAGGTAGTCTGAGAGCCACATGAGCCATCACTCCTACAGATCAAGGAGGACATGATGAGAAGGTGGGAGGTTGTTATGTAGGAATTTGCAAGTTCTGTGAATCTCTCCTTTGCATCTTCCTGTACTTCCAAGAAAGCAGTGACCTTGGGCTCATATTTGAACCTGAGAGAACTCACTTGGCCCCCCAAATATACACCTTTAAAAAAATAGTGATATAAAGAGTGCTGTTCCCTGTGGACCATTGTAATGTAATCTGAATCCCCAAAACATTACCCTTCCCAGGGAAAACCAGTCCATGATCCAGGCTTAACAGTCATGGAAAAGGGAATGAAAATAAGAATCACACTTTATAATCAATATGAATTGTGGTAAAGGAGGCTTTTGTCACCTATTTATTCTTACTGCAGCCCCAGTGTATTAACATCGCAGCATGTAGAGACAACTATTGGAAATCAAGTTCGATAGCCTGTAGATCAAAATCACAGTCCATAAAATATGGATGGAATCGGATACCTTTATAATGCTATTTCAGGTTCTACGGAATGAGAAAAAAAAATGTATTGGTTTTTGAAAGGTCAAGGGATGCAGGAGTATTGAAAGAATATGGATGCTCTCTCGTATCAGCTGTGCTCATGTGTCAGTGAGCACACCGGTTGTCTGGTCTGGCTGGCCGGCCCATGCTGCCTCCCAAGTCTGGGATCACCTTTCATCTGCCCCCTCTTTTGACATTGCAAAGGCGTCTGTCTATGTCCGTTACTTCACTTCATCCTCTCAGCATCCTCTGTCCCGTCCCACGCACAGTGATTATCTTCCTGACTGTGTAGATCTAGAGCAGTTGAGAGCCTGGAGCTCAGCTCTGCAAACCCTGCAAATCCAGCTTTTCCCATCAGATCAGGTTCCTACTGGCATATAGCCAGGTTGATGCCGCCTTTGCTTCCCTGTGATATGCACTAAGACAAGCTGCCTACTTCTTTTATTTCTCCTCCAGGTCCCCCCCCACCACAGTGGCACACTCTTTCTGCCCTTTCTCTTCTTCTCTTGGAGACTCTCTCCCTCCTCTCCGTCCACCTCCCTCCTTCCTACCTCCTCACAAGCTCTCCTTGCAGCACAGCCTTCTGTGGCTTAGAGAAATTTCACCCGAGAATTCACGTGGAGTTCTGCATGAGATCCACCTCCCAAAAGTCTTGCATTTGACTTAGAATCAGGAAACTGAACAAAAGGGACTGAGTCCCTAATTCTGGGACATTCCAGAATCCAGTAACAGGCAGATGACCTACTGTCCCGTCCATCTGTGTCTGTGCAGGTCAGCCTTGGGCACAGCTTCCATCATCACTTAGTGTGATATTCAAGGTCACATGAGTCAGAATAGTAAACGAGGGATTTAGAGCAATAAAAACGGATCCTGAAGGGTAGGATGAGGGAATTACCTCTTTCCGGAATGAATAACATGAAGCAATCCTGCCCAACCTCTTCGAATAAGCCTTCTTGCTTTCTTGTCTTTCCGTCTTTCCCTTAGCCCAAAGCAGCAAGCCAAGATGGCCGAGTACTGCCGGCTGATCTTTGGGGACGCCCTTCTCATGGAACCACTGGAAAAATACCCAGTAAGTGGTTTTGATCTTTCCCCTGGAAGGAGCACACATATTATTTATGATTGCATATTATTTGTGATCACAGCTGGGGGAGACTTCCTTATATCCTTTCTGTGCTTATATTTCTTGGGAAGATTAACACATGCCATAACGAACCTTTTGACCAGGAGGGTAGCAGCAGTGTGCCCCACCGGGGGTAGGAGACATGCATCTCTTCTCTTCCTCTGCCCACAGCCTTCCCCTCCCTCACTGCCCGGCATGAGCCGCTCATGCCCACAATCCTGGCAGTCACAGTCAGCCCGCAGACACAGTCCGAGGGGATAAGGCTCTGGTTATTACCTCCCAGGGAACCACATGAAAACCCTTTGAGAGAAACGAGTTGGCAAAATGGGACACTGCAGGTGGCACAATGACATCCTGGCCTGGCCCTGCTTGGACACTCCTCACCTCCTTGCCTGCGCCCTTTGGGGAAACAGAATTCATACCACATATTGCCGTGGTCCCAGCCTTGCTTCAGGAAGGAGAGCAGCAGAAATATCCTAAAGTCATAGCTTTTTCCCTCTTCAGCCCTTTTTCCCAATTTCCACACATCCTTATATGATTTCAAAACAGTCTCCAGACTCTATGCAAGGAAGGAATAGAGGACCAGTTTATGGGAGTTCACTAGACTTTCTGAAAATAGCTCATCGTGGGACTTACACACATCCTCTCTGATACAATATCTGATAATCCTCTCATGGGAAATTGATTTTCCCATTAGCAAGCTTGGAACACTAGAAATAAGGCTTGCAAAGAAGGGTAGCTTGCATCTCTGGGCTGCAAAGAAATTTGACGTCCCCCCACCCCCCAACCCCAGTTCCTTTCTGCTGGTGCCAGGGAGACATGCAGATTAACCACCTCGTGCCAGGATGGGGATTTTGCTGGTTTTAAACTGCATCTCAAAAGCTGATTCTGAAAGATTGCCTCGAAGCTCCTGCCCATCCTTACCGACTCTTCCTGGCAGACACTACACTCTGGCTGGCTTCCCCACTTTAAAAATCCAGGCCTAAATCAAGATGGCTGGATTCGTAGTGTCTATCAGAAAACTCATGAAACTTCCAGTTATCATTCCAGATATCCCAGTATGTTGCTAAGTCTTACTCTTGTAGATTTCACTGTGGGAAAATAAGAGTACAGTAATTAAAATATACTTTCCCACATGAAAACAGAAAGAGCTGTAAACCAGCCCCTGTACAGGACACACATAGGACAGTTTAATGAGCTAGATTGAAGGTAGTAAAGAATAATCTAGAATCTCTTGGTATCCAGTGTTTTCCTGGAGATGTAGGGAGGGAAGATGAAAAGAAGGAGCAGTGTTTTAAAGAATGTGCTTTTCTTTTCCATTAGCTGGAATCTGGAGTTCCTCTTCCAAGCCCTATGGATTTAATGTACAAAATTTTGGTGAAAAATAAGAAGAAATCACACAAGTCATCAGAAGGAAGTGGCAAAAAGAAGCTCTCGGAACAAGCCTCCAATACGTACAGCGACTCCTCCAGCGTGTTCGAGCCCTCGTCGCCAGGCGCTGGTGAGGGGCTGGCAGACTCATGCTCTCCTAGTTGGTGTGGGTTTAAGAGTTGCTGCTTTGAAACTAGTTCAGAATGATTTTAACATTCCTATTTGGCCACAGATGTAAACTGTGTGTGTGTGGGGGGGGTTCTATTTCTGCTACAAACTTGGCTTAAACTACATAAAAGTATAGTTCCCCAAATTTATAGGTCAAAGGCCCACGTGGATCTCACTGGGTTAACTCCAGGTGTCAGTGGGGCTGCTTTCCTTTCTGGAGGCCCTAGGAATCCTATTCCTTGCTCTTTCCAGCTTCCAGAGGCCACACACCGTCATTGGCTCATGGCCCCTCCTCCAGCTCCAAAGCCCACAGTGGAGCCATCTTGCTGCTTTTGTCAACCTATCTCCCTCTGACATCGGGTGGGAAACGTCCTCTGCTTTTAAGAAACATCATTACATTGGACCTTTCTGGATAATCCAGGATAATCTCCCCCATCTCAAGGTCCTTCACTTGATCTCATCTGCCAGGTCCCTCTTGCCATGTATTCAAAGAACATGGAACATATTCACAGGACATGGACATTTTGGGGAGGCCATGATCCTGGCTGCCACATAAGTCAAATAATCTTGGGAGGGACCACATGATTTTTAGCTTCTCAAGGGCAGTGATGCCTTGATATTAACTATAGGCCAGGACAGAAGACATCCACTGAACATATTCTTATTAATGATGTGCTAGAGGGTTCTGGCATTTCAGTTTATCCCTGTTTTTCAGAATTCTTTTAAAATGTGAAATGATAAAGTTACCTGAATGATCTATCAAAGCTATGAGGTGGTACTAACCATCACTCATTTTCCTTTTAGATTTAAGTTGAATAGGTTTTTGTGGCTGATGAGAAAAGAATTGAAAGTGGTCACCTGTTCCCTTTGGATTATTTGTCATGTAGTCTAATTCATTTTCCACCTTTAGTCAGAATCCTGGCAATCTGAAATGTGTATTATGAAGATCTCCCGAATGAAGGGTGAATTAAGTGGAGGAAATGTTAAGCTTGCATCTAGGAAGTTCTGCAATGAAAAATTTAACATTGGAATAATCATTTTGGAAAACTGGCAGAATCTACAAAAGCTGAATATATTCACCCCCTATATACCGGGGCACTCTATGCCAAGGTCTGTACCCAACAGAAATACGTATAGATATTCAGCAAGAGACAAGTACAAGAGCTGCTTAAAGTGGCACTATTCAGTGTAGCCAAAAACCGGAAAACAACCAAATGCCTGTCAAAAGATAAATGAATATGAATTGTGGGATATTCACACCATGGAATAAAAGACAGCGATAGTTATCTACAGCTGTATGGTTGTTCAGAGGCAGAATCTCAGAAGTAAAATGTTGAGCAAAAGAAGTCAAATACAAAGAAAGCATTTACTGTGTGATTACATTTCTGTCGAGTATGAAAACACACAACACTAACCTATGCTGTTAGGAGTCAGGAAATGGTTGCCCTTAATGATGAAGTGATCAAAGTGATGAAGGAAGCTTCTGGACACTGGTTACATTTTGTTTCTTGATCTGCTCTCTGGCTACTAAGGTCTGTTTAGTCAGTGAAAATTCATCATAATGTAGACATATGGTATGTGTACTTCTCTGTGTATAACAAAATATGTCTATTAAAAGATTTTAAAATAATAAAATATTTTAACTGTAAACTCTAGTGCATCAGGAAAAACAAGAGGTTGGCCAAGACTCTAATTTACCTTTTCTTCTATTTTTCCACCTCAATGACCAATACCTTTTAGTATTTAGGTTAAAATACTTATCATCAGATATTATAGAATTCTTGAAAGGCTTTTTTTGGGGGGGGGTTAGTTTTTAATGTGTATTTCAAACATTGTTACACAATTCTGATTCTTCTTTTACAAAAATAATTTTTGTGGTCAGTAAGAATGTCCTTTTTGAAGCTTTGGAACAAGTATCATTAACAGGCTGCCCATTTCTTAGCATAATTCTACCCCTCAAATCATCGTCAGTAAACCGTGTCTTTCTTTGCACATGGGAGCTTGTTTTACCATCTGCCTTTTCCCCCCTACTAGTCCTCTCCCTCTTATTAACTGGATGCACCACACAAATAACAGTTTTTGTAGGCATAAACATTATTGCTTAATACACAGAAAGCAGCAATCTGTTAGTAATTTGGTAGATTTCCTAAGCTAGTCCCATAGTCTGTTGTGCAATACTTATTTATTTCAGTGGAAATTTTTGGACATTTCAATATGTAGGTAGGTCCCTGAAGAAAGAGCACTGCTAATGTACCATTTGGTTTGTAGATGTTCTCGGCATTGGGACCTCAAGTAATGTGAAAAACATGAAATAGCTGTTATCTCAAAGCTGATTGACTTGTCACGGCCCCTACTGGCCAAGTGCCTCTTCTAGAACACAGCCCTTGGACAGTATGCTTGTCTTACTAGGATGAAGTGGTTTTGTTTGTTTGTTTGTTTTATGGTTCAACAAGGTTCTTCCAGGGTCCCTCCAAAGACTTAGCAGCGGAGAAGACAAATTATATAGGAAGACAAATTCTTCTTTCCCACATAAATGAGTGTATGACATGATTATTTGAAATAGCCAGTATATTATTGTGTTCTGTGAAGCATGGTGTAGGACTGGCCAAACAACTTAAGTTACTCGATTAAAAGAATCCCCTCTCTCATTGAAAAGCAAAAAGTAGTTATACGAATACAAATCACAAACTTGATTATAAAAAAACATAACTGCCAGTCTCCTAAAAGAATGTGTCACTATATCATATATGTTTTTATCCAAAATATAATTGATTCCCCTTGTGAACTAGCACAATATCAGCATCATGAAGTGGTTGTATGGGACTTTCTATAATAAACAAACCACAAATAACAAAGCTTGTTGATCCCAGAAATCTTTTCCCTCTGAAGATATTTCATGGATATATTGCTCACTACTATCATTCAGTAATTGAACTTCGTCAGCCAAATGAAAACATTTCCAAGCTTCTTGGAAGGCAGTGCTGTGGGCACCGTGGCATTGATGCAGATTTGAGCAAGCTGCTAAATTTCCGCAGGCAGGGAGGGAGAGGGACGTCCAAGGCAAGTTGCCTCATTGTTGAGCCGATATTGCCATCTACTGGAGGTGATATGCTACTGCACCATGTGATTCCTGAAGTAGTCAAAGCCAGCAGTTTGGAACTATGCCTTCCTTACTTTTTACTCGAAACTCTGTTTACATGACTGATTACATGGCATGTTAAAGTCAGTAATAGTTGGGTCTGACTTTTAAAGCCTAGGGCTGCAGAAGAATGTAATACCTCATACTCGTGTGAATATTTAAGCTGGCAAAATCATCCACCAAATCTTCAGGGAGAGAAACAATCCGTTACAATGACTATGTATTTGTTAACTATGATGCTGAATTGTGCCCGACTACGGTAAATTCCCATGCCTTTTCAAAAAGAATGTCACCTTTTTCTAAGATACATGCATTGTTTAGAGAACAATGTACCCATCGAATAAGCCTGCAGGCAAATCCTAGGATACAGCTCGTACCTCAGAGTTTTTGTGTGGTTAGGTGTGCTATGTACCGTATCCCCACTGTTCCTGCTCCAGCGCATGTCCTCTACCTTCACTTCTGAGAGGTCCTCGGGTGCCTTGGGAAAGTGGCTTCAACGTCACTCAGCGCTAGCCAGGCATCACATGGGAGTGTCAGGCTGAGAAAGAGGGAAAGATGGGAAAGTGATAGTTTCTCTCTTTTAGGGTCCCAGAGACTAGAGAGAGAATGTATACATCAAGATGGGATACATGTTCCATAGAAAGCTAACTGTATATGACACCGTATTGTCTTAAAAAAAACATTGACAAAAATGTTAAGCATTTTTAATTGACTTGGGAAATTTCAAATGGTATTCACAAATCAAATTTAGAAAAAGAATCCGTATTCCAAATATCAGTGTAATTCTAAGAATAATTATTTAAAGAGTGAGAGGCCAATTTCCACAGACATTTTTGGCCATGAATGTGTTCTTCAAACCCATAAATGTTAGCTTCATATTCTGTTATTAAAACTTGACAGGGGAAGCTGACACGGAGAGTGAAGATGACGACGATGATGATGACTGTAAGAAATCTTCAATGGATGAGGTGGGTATCTAGGACTCCTGTCACACTGGCAATTCCACCCAGTCCCGGCCGCACCTGCTGGATATAGTCCATGGTCCGCTTCTGCCATCTAGTGGTGGAAAGTGTCACCGTTCATTTTTAAAACTTGTTCACTACCCCTTTGGAGGTGAAGATGCAAACTTGGTCACTGATGGCATGTCCCTGAGCAAAGTTCTCCATACTGACCTGTGTTGCTGAGATTTCCCCCCAGCAAATGGGGTATCTAGAGTGTGAATTCAAAATTTGTGACATCTAACTGCCCGCTTCCATTTTTGAGGCAAGTAAATGGATTGCCAATTGGTCCAAAGCCCCAAGAAGACGTGAGGTTAAGAGAAATGTTCAGATGTATATTAATTCCACTGGAGTAATTTTGGAAACACTAGAGATACCTATGGATAGAAGCTCAAGCATCCCAAATGCCTTCATCAGCTCAAACATGTTCATTGCACAGAATCTAGAAGCGAATCAGAAATAGGTCAATTGGGATTTTAAAACTTTGTGTTAGCAGGAGTCTTGGTCAAAAAAGTTATATTGATTCTGCTTTCAGATACATTGGAAATACCTATTTCAGGGTTAAATAACAAATAATAAGCTGCTTTTACATGATGTTCTTCCTCTTATTTCCTTTAATGTAGTCTAAGTTTTTGATTAGTTATATTCTTCCACTAAATTTCCACTTAATGTCCAGGAGGAAGCCTAAGATTCCTAGTAGTTTCTTGCTAATTTAACATTGTCTTACTAATTGGGTGGCCCAAATATTGCAAATACCTCCCAATTATCCTGCTCTGGCAAGGGAGCTATAGTTCAGTGCTTCTCAAACTTGACTGTGCATTTGAATCACGTTAGTAAAATGCAGATTCAGCTCCCAGAGGCCTGTGGTGAGGGCTGAGACTCTTAACAGGCTCTCAGAAGGTGCCAATGCTGGTGGTCCCAGAGCACAGTGGGAGCTGCCCCCAAACCCCCGTCCCCCTCACTTGTGAAATGTCAGGCATTGCTTTTTCTTTCTCCCTTAGTGCATTTTCTATTGGCAGTAATCATTTTCAGACGAGGAGGGATGATTTTCTGCTCTCATGGGTCACTTGATCATTGCCCTGGGGAAATAGCCCTCAGTAATACAAGGCTGATTCTGGGCATGTTATTTTTATTCTTGCTTCCAGGGGACCGCTGGGAGTGAGGCCATGGCCACGGAAGAGATGTCTAATCTGGTGAACTATATTCAGCCAGTCAAGTTTGAGTCATTTGAAATTTCAAAAAGTAAGTTTTCCTTGGAGAACCTCCCCACCCAGTGCAGCATATAATGAATCTATTGTAAACACAAGGTAATTAGACCAAAGAATGTTACCCTTAACAGGACTATTTGGTGAGTCTTGAATATATATATATGAGTTGACTATCTGGTTTTTACATAGATTGTTTATATACACCTATAACACATATAGAATAATAACCATATGAGAAAATATTCCACGTTTCCCCAAAATACTTAACAAGGCTGTACATGGTTATCTGAAAGATATTAAACCAGAGTACAGCTAATTGAGACTTATACATTTGTTTTAATTTGCAGCAACAAAGTAGGGTCCATCCATTATATAAGCGACCTGGTTGAAACAAACTATGTGCCTATCCCTCAGAAGGGAAACAGCCTAGAGACTTGATCAGCACTGATTATTAGAAATAGAACCAATCAATCAATTCACCCACATTGCATTTGTGCAGTCCACGTTTTATATATTTAGGGACCTATAGCATTAACACAATTTTTTATTTTCTCTTCATCAAACTACTATTATAATACTATCTGTATTAGATGCAAAGAAAAGTTTCATTCTTCCACTTAGAGAGAAGAGCCCTTTTATGAATTTGCCCTTTATGTTTGCTTGAAACATAAGATGCTGTCAGGTTAAGAGAATGTTTGGGACATTTTAGCCACTTTTATAAACATGTGCTCTTAAAAGATGTACTTCTGTTTAAAACACTGCAGCCTTTTATAAAGAATAGTTGTTTTAAGTGTATCAAAATCCAAGTCTTTATATAACACACTTATGTATAATTGTGTAATTTTGCCAGAGAGTCTTAACATACTGGCATATGGTGTCTCGATATCTACAACAAAGAATAACTTCCAGTACAGTTTATAGATGAAAGGTTTCAACATTTTCTTTGATGTTATAATTCCTGATGCTTCTTACCACAAGTTGTTCAACTTGAAACATTCTAAAGAAGTTATTTTTATGTTAGCATAACTTTCATTAGCTATAAAATGAGTTTTCCTAATTCATGAGTGAAAAACTCCTAGATAAGTAGTCAGACTGAGAAGGAGCTGATGCATCTAAGTCCTTCAGAACCTGGTAAGAATGTCATCAGCCAAAGATTTACAAGCAGATATTTTCTTCTATGTGTTTTATATCACTCTATCACTTAAAAAAAAAAAAAAAAGCATACTGCCCTTGTTTTCCAAAGTGCCCCTTAAATTGGCTTAATTTTAATTAGCAATCATGCTTAAAACAAATTATATGAAAGATTTTTGATGGACCAAAACAAGGGAGCTAAGCATTTCGTTTAGAGCTGGCTAAATTGGGGAAGGCGAGGAGACAGATAAAGGAGTCTGGGAATGGTTAGGAAGAAGAAAGAGGTCTTAACTATGGAAAGTGGACGTCAAAAGAGAAAATGCATCAAAGGTAACTCCATCTAAAAAACTGAGAGCTATCTGACCACTTTGGATGACATTTGTCTTAAATATAACTATATAAAGCCAAATACACAATTATATTTACTTTATATAATATAGTTTTACCTTTATAATTATGTAAAGTTTCTTTAACTTTAAAATTTATAGTTGAAAGATTTTAACAACCTTATGTAACACAGTTCTATTTAATTTACAGTTATATTTACACTGAATATATTATATACAATTATATAACTGCATATAATCAAATTGTATATAACAATTTGAGTTTCAGTTGGGAAGAGGACAGAAAAGGCTTTTCATAATTAGTCTTTCTGAACTAAGATAACTTTGTTTCTCTCACTCAAATTGGAAGCTTGGATTTCAAAAAGCTGCTCGTGTGTTCAAGAATATTGAGGCCTCTAGTGCATTCATGTCCCTGGCCTCTGTTATCTAATCTGAAAATGAGGCCATCAGACTGGAAATTTTCCAAGGATCCTTTTGCTTTGAAATACCATTATTCCAATGCCGCATGAGTTGTTTGAACCAAAACAGTATATACAAACTGAGATGATGACAACGTGGGTCTAAGAGAGAGTCAGCATCTAGCAGAAATACACATGTGGTCTCTTCCGTTCATCCTCAGCAATGGCCCCAAGAATCCAGTCTGAAGGGATTGAGAACCAAAGATTCCTGCAGGGCCCTTGCTCGGTTGAAAGAACAGCTTCCATTGCCACACTGTCCACATCTAACATTCATTTCCCCATCCTCATGCCTCCATGCCCCGAACTTGCACAGCCACAGGCATATCTGACCCAGAAAAAGCAACGAAGCCTCAACTTGGGTGACAGGTAAATAGTTCACTGAAAAAAAAAAAAAAGAATATAAAAGTGATTTGAGGATTGATTTTGCCCTCCACCTCACTGAGCATTGGCCTACTACTTATGCTATCATTTATAATGATGAATTTTATTCCTCACATTTTTTTTTTTTTGGTTGTTGTTATCTCAGAAAGAAACAAAAGTTTTGAAATGTCTTCCTTTGTGGAAACCAAAGGACTTGAGCAACTGACGAAGTCTCCAGTGGAATTTGTAGAGTATCCTTGATTTGACGGGTGACTACCAAGTTAACAAACTGAAGTCCTGTGCTATTTGTTTAATTTGTGTTCTTAGTAAAGAGAAAGGTACATTAAATGACTTCAGTCTGTCTCCTGGGAGTAATAAATAGTTTCAGGTCTCATGTACAATAATGAATGGGGTAGCCTGGCAGATGGAAAGAGACCTGGCCTTGAAGTAAAGGAAGCCCAGATTCCAAGGTCATTTTCACACCATCAAGCTCTTTGTCCTCTGGCAATGTGCTTAATCCTTCTGACTTCCCTCCTCCGTAAAACAAGTAATGGTACCAGCTTTACAGCTCGCTGCTTAAGTTAGGGACAACATATGTAAAGATTGTGTTGTGTGGTGCTTTATACATATGTAAGATATATGTGAGATATATGCATTGGCATCCCCCATCCTTACATGTAATACATGTGTAATCAAAAAATAATTGAGATAATGATGATAATATAAATACATATTACTAATGATGGTTTTATTAATAATCCTGACAAAAAACCTTTTTATTTTTATCCATGAATCAAAATAAAATGAAACAGGCGTTCACATTTTTTTAAATAAAATGTGTACTAAGTGTCCAAAACAGCTCAATTTCATAGTTCTAGAATTTAAAAAAGTCACCTTTAAAACTCATCAACAATAAGAGAGGGAATAAATGTTAACTCCATAAACAAAGTCATACTGCAGAAGTCATGATCACTAGTATTTATTAATTACTGCCTTTGTGATGGACCTTTGGTGTGTCTTATGTCATGTAATCCTTGCAATAGCCCTGTGATGTAGGAATCATTCTGTCTCTTTTCGATCTCATTTTTATAAAAAGCTGAGGCACGGAAAAGTAAAAATTTGCCCTAGATCATACAGCTAGCATGTTTCAGAATTAAGGCTCAAACTCTGTTTGGCCTAACTCCCATTCCTGAGCTCAGCACCTTAGTTATTAATCTGTACCAAATTTGGTAATGGGAATAGTCAGTGGTATGTTAATGGCGAATCAGTGTTCAATAGCTAAAAGTTTCTCAGGATGGAAAGCTGATTACAGTAAGAACCAAAATACAGAACAAGGCCAAAACCTGAGCTATATTTACCTTGTTATCAATCATAAAAAGGACCACAGTCGTGACAAATAGCATTCCCACAGAAGGTTAAGAAAATGAGCAGACAGCGTTTCAAAAATAGCCACGTAGTTCATATCTGCTTCTTCCAAACACAGTCTCAGTCTCTCTCATTGATTTGACACGCTTGAGTTTCCTCATGTGTCTTTAATCATTAAGCCCATTCTTAATAATCGCCACAAAAATCACACTGACTTTGACTCAACCTTTTTTGCTACCTCAGTAGTTTTCACCACAAGGCTTTGTGGAAGTGATGCTACGTTTATATTATAAAAGTGTGTTTATTCTGTTTGTTCAGAAACCTTTTTAAAATTACATCCATTGGCCCAGTGAGGTCATCAATATTCAGTTCATTTCCCCCGTGGAGAACTACGGAAGGTGACCTCTCAGTTAATAGTATTGGCTCATTACTTTTATAATTGTATTCACTACTTAACATGATGGTCCAGATATAACAAAATGCAGCTTAGCAGGATATATCCAAAAGGAACACGTGTGGATTCATCCAACTATATGCCTCAACTCTTCTGGAATGCAGGTTGTCAAATGGTGGCACTGAATTTCCAAACAGTGGGTAAGTAGAGCTTGGCTCTGTTCTGTCATAAAGCCACATTTCCAAGTGCCCAAAAGCCATTTCCAAGGAGAAAAAAATTGCCACACTTGATTGCAAAAACTTGATTGTAAGAAGAAGTTTCAGTGAAGGAATTATCAATGCAAAAAAATAAAGTGAGTTTTAAAATGGAGAAATTGTCTTTTGTAGTTTATAAATAAGCCTTTATTTCTACTGGTCTTGCACTATTTTCAAACCAAAATGTTTATACTTTTTAAAGCAACATTTTTGTATTGCAGAAATTTTGGAAAATTCAAAAAAAAGTGTAAAGAAAAAAATAAAACTGCCAGGAATGTTACCACTCAGAGATTTAACACTGTTCATTTTTAGCTTTGTAGTCTAAGTTTTTTTGACTGTGGATATACATTCTTTTTCACTTAATTCCTTTTTAAAAATACACACATTTAAATTATATACAGAAACATGAATTTTAATAGCTGTATATTAAGCACATTTTACAATTCACTAAAACCCATTTCCTGTCATTGAACATTAGGAAATTTTTTCTACTATAAATAATGCTCTGGGAACTGTTTTGAGTATAAATTGTCAAGTCTGTCTCCCAATGTTCTTTTGGAAAAGTTCCTAAAATAGAAATATTCTGTTAAAAGATTTGAAAGTTTTAAGAACCTTTGTGCAGAATGCCAAATTGTCCATCACAAATGTTGCACTAAATGGCATTTATGGAGTCAAAACAAGGTAACTCTGAGCAAAGATTATAACTTTATAGAGATAATGGGGAGGCAGAAGGAATGGGGGCAGGAGTGAAGAGAGCTCAATCCTCATCTTCTGTAGAAGTCAACAGAAAAATAGCTGAACTTGGAAAGATCAAGAGACAGCAATACAAACATTTCATTTAGCACCATGAAGGGAAATAAAACCTATCAGCTAAAAATGCAGTGAGTGCTTGCTTTTACAGAGAGGTGGAAGCCTGCTTTTTTATAACAATTTGTGTTTCTCTTGACTCAGAATGTATGCATATATGAATCCAATAAAAATAGTTTAAAAAACTAAAAAAAAGTGTTGCATTAGATTTTTCCTCTATCAGCAATGTATGATGTGGCGTGTTCCTTCTCATTTGAAATCTTGGTTAAATATTATCATTAAATAATAATATAATAACAATAATAAAATTTCAGACAAAATATTATCTCACTTTTTTTAATTTCACTTCTTTGATTATCATTTAAAGTCAATAATGTAAATACGTGTTTTGAATTTTATTTTTCTGTTTTTATGAATTGCCTATTCAAGACTATCATCAATTCTCCTTTTCCTTTTTTTTTTTATTTTGTTGTCATTAATCTACAATTACATGAACAACATTATGTTTACTAGGGTCCCCCCTTCACCAAGTCCCCCCCACATACCCCATTACAGTCACTGTCCATCAGCATAGTAAGATGCTGTAGAATCACTACTTGTCTTCTCTGTGTTGCACAGCCCTCCCCATGCCCCCCCTCACATTATACATGCTAATCGTAATACCCCTTTTCTTTTTCCCCACCCTTATCCCTTCCTTCCCTCCCATTCTCCCCAGTCCCTTTCCCTTTGGTAACTGTCAGTCCATTCTTAGGTTCTGTGATTCTGCTGCTGTTTTGTTCCTTCAGTCTTTCTTTGTTCCAATACTCCACATATGAGTGAAATCATTTGGTGTTTGTCTTTCTCTGCCTGGCTTATTTATACCCTCTAGCTCCATCCATGTTGTTGTAAATGGGAGGATTTGTTTTCTTCTTATGGCTGAATAATATTCCATTGAGTATATGTACCACATCTTCTTTATCTATTCATCTACTGATGGACACTTAGGTTGCTTCCATTTCTTGGCTATTGTAAATAGTGGCTTTTGGATGTATTTGTTTTGAGGTCTATTTTGTCTGATACTACTGCAACACCTGCTTTTTTCTCCCTGTTGTTTGCATGAAATATCTTTTTCCATCTCTTGGCTTTTAGTCTGTGCATGTCTTTGGGTTTGAGGTAAGTCTCTTGTAAGCAGCATAGAGATGGGTCTTGCTTTTTTATCCATTCTATTACTCTGTGTCTTTTGATTGGTGCATTCAGTCCATTTACATTTAGGGTGATTATTGAAAGATATGTACTTATTGCCATTGCAGGCTTTAGATTTGTGGTTATCAAAGGTTCAAGGTTATCTTCTTTAGTATCTTATTATCTAACTTAACTCACTTATTGAGCTATTTTAAACACTGTCTGGTGCTTCTTTATTTTTCTCCCCTCTTATTGGTCCTCCTCCGTTCTTTATATGTTGGTTGTTTTATTCTGTGCTCTTTTGTGTTTCCTTTAACTGCTTTTGTGGGTAGTTGATTTTACTTTTTGCCTTTAGTTAGTATTTGGTTGGTCTGCTTTCTTTGCTGTGATTTTATTTTCTCTGGTGACATCTATTTAGGCTTAGGAGTGCTCCCATCTAGAGCAGTCCCTCTAAAATACACTGTAGAGGTGGTTTTGGGAGGCAAATTCCCTCAACTTTTGCTTGTCTGAGAATTGTTTAATCCCTCCTTCATATTTAAATGATAATCGTGCAGGATACAGTATTCTTGGTTCAAAGCCCTTTTCTTTCATTTCATTAAATATATGCCATTCTCTTCCAGCCTATAAGGTTTCTGTTGAGAAGTCTGATGATAGCCTGATGGGTTTTCCTTTCTAGGTGACCTTTTTCCTCTCTCTAGCTGCCTTTAAAACTCTGTCCTTATCCTTGATCTTTGTCATTGTAATTATTATGTGTCTTGGTGTTGCCCTTCTTGGGTCCCTTCTGTTGGGGGTTCTGTGCACTTCCATGGTCTGAGCGATTATTTCCTTCCCCAGTTTGGGTAAGTTTTCAGCAATTATTTCTTCAAATACATTTTCTATCCCTTTTTCTCTCTCTTCTTTTTCTGGTACCCCTATAATGCAGATATTGTTCTTTTGGATTGGTCACACAGTTTTCTTAATATTGTTTCATTCTTGGAAATCCTTTTATCTTTCTCTGCGTCAGCTTCTATCCGTTCCTGTTCTTTGGTTTCTATTCCATCAATGCTCTTGCATCGTATCCATTCTGCTTATAAATCCTTCCAGAGATTGTTTCATTTCTGTAATCTCCTTCTGGACATCATCCCTTAGCTCTTGCATATTTCTCTGCAGCTCCATCAGCATGGTTATAAGCTTTATTTTTAATTCTTTTTCAGAGAGATTGGTTAGGTCTATCTCCTTCTCAGGGTTTGCCTCTGTGATCTTGGTCTGTATCAAATTCTTCTGCCTTTTCATGGCGATAGAGGTATTTGTGGGGAGCTGGCGCATGTGTTGGCTAAGAGAAAGTCCCTTCTTGCTGGTTTGTGGCCTTCCTTTCCTGGGAGAACAGCGACCCCTAGCGGCTTGTGCTGGGCAGCTGTGTGCAGGCAGGGTTTCTAATTCTTGCTTGGCCACTGTGGAGTTCCGCAGTTGTTGTGGGTGTGGCCAGCCTCAGGCTGCTTCTCCAATATGACAGAGCTATGTCGGAAGGGGAATGGGCAGAGGCTGTTTATCGCTGTGAGGGGCCTCCGAGCTGCGCTGCTGCCCAGGAGGTTAGGGCACCCAGAGTTCCCCGGGATTCCCAGCTGCTGGGCTAAGTGTCCTGGGACGCTTCCGTCCAGCTGTGAGGTCCCTGTCCCTTTAAGACTTTCAAAAAGCACTCGCTTTTCTTTGTCCCAGGGGCGCCAGCTGTGGGGACCCACTCACAGGTCTTACTGTCCTGTTTCCCTAGTACCCAGCACCTCACACACTGTGTGTCTGCGTTCTCAGTGAGGATGGCTAGGGCTGGGTGTTTAGCAGTCCTGGGCTCCCTCTCCCTCCCCTCTCCGACTCCTCTCCTCCCGCCAGGAGCTGGGGTGAGAGGCGCTCGGGTCCTGCCGGGCCGTGGCTTGTATCTTACCCCCTTTGCAATACGCTGGGTTCTTGCAGGTGTAGATGTAGTCTGGCTGTTGTCCTGTGTCTTCTGGTATCTCTTTTAGGAATAGTTGTATTTTCAATAATATATATGGTTTTGGGAGGAAATTTCTGCTACTCTACTCACGCTGCCATCTTGGTTCTCCCTTTTCATTTTTAATAGCACTTTTTAAAATAATTTTTAATTAAGGTATTATTGATATACACTCTTATGAAGGTTTCACATGAAAAAAACAATGTGGTTACTACATTCACCCATATTATCAAGTCCCCACCCATACCCCATTGCAGTCACTGTCCATCAGTGTAGTAAGATGCCACAGATTCACTATCTGCCTTCTCTGTGCTATACTTTTTTCCCGTGACCCCTCACACCATGTGTACTAACCATAATACCCCTCAATCACCTTCTCCCTCCCTCCCCACCTGCCCTCTCACAGCCCTCCCCTTTGGTAACCACTAGTCCCTTCTTGGAGTCTGTGAGTCTGCTGCTGTTTTGTTCCTTCAGTTTTGCTTTGTTGTTATACTCCACAAATGAGAGAAATCATTGGCACTTGTCTTTCTCTGCCTGGCTTATTTCACTGAGCATAATATCCTCCAGATCCATCCATGTTGTTACAAATGGTAGGATTTGTTTCTTTCTTATGGCTGAATAGTATTCCATTGTGTATATGTACCACCTCTTCTTTATCCATTCATCTACTGATGGACACTTAGGTTGCCTCCATGTCTTGGCTATTGTAAATAGTGCTGCTGATAAACATAGGGGTGCATATGTCTTTTTGAATCTGAGAAGTTGTATTCTTTGGGTAAATTCCAAGGGGTGGGATTCTCAGGTCAAATGGTATTTCTATTTTTAATTTTTTGAGGAACCTCCATATTGCTTTCCACAATGGTTGAACTAGCTTACATTCCCACCAGCAGTGTAGGAGGGTACCCCTTTCTCCACATCCTCACCAGCATTTGTTGTTCTCAGTCTCTTCGAAGCTGGCCATCCTTACTGGTGTGAGGTGATATCTCAATGTGGTTTTAATTTGCATTTCCCTAATGATTAGTGATGTGGAGCATCTTTTCATGTGTCTGTTGGCCATCTGAATTTCTTCTTTGGAGAATTATCTATTCGTATCCTCCGTCCATTTTTTAATCAGGTTATTTTCTTTTTGGGTGTCATGTGAGTTCTTTACATATTTTGGATGTTAACCCCTTGTTAGATATGTTGTTTACAAATATATTCTCCCATACTGTAAGATGCCTTTTTGTTCTGCTGATGGTGTCCTTTGCTGTACAGAAGCTTTTTAGTTTGATGTAGTCCCATGTGTTCATTTTTGCTTTTGTGTCCCTTGCTCAAGGAGATGAGTTCAGGAAGAAGTTGCTCATGTTTATATTCAGGAGATTTTTGCCTATGTTGTCCTCTAAGAGTTTTATGGTTTCATGACTTACATTCAGTTCTTTGATCCATTTTGAGTTTACTTTTGTGTATGGGGTTAAACAATAATCCAGTTTCATTCTCTTGCATGTAGCTGTCCAGTTTTGCCAACACCAGTTGTTGAAGAGGCTGTCATTTCCCCATTTATGTCCATAGCTCCTTTTTCATATATTAATTGACCATATATGGTTGGGTTTATGTCTGGGCTCTCTAGTCTGTTCCATTGGTCTATTGTTTTGTTCTCGTGCCAGTACTGAATTGTCTTGATTACTGTGCCTTTGTAGTAGACCTTGAATTTGGGGAGCGTAATACCCCCAGATTTATTCTTCCTTCTCAGGATTGCTTTAGCTATTCGGAGACTTTTGTGGTTTCACATGAATTGTAGAATGATTTGCTGTACTTCATTGAAGAATGCTGTTGGTATTTTGATAGGAATTGCATTGAATCTGTAGATTGCTTTAGGCAGGATGGCCATTTTAGCAATATTAATTCTTCCTATCCATGAGCCTGTGATGTTTCCATTGATTGGTATCTTCTTTAATTTGTAGTTTCCAAAGTATAGGTCTTTCACTTTCTTGGTTAGGTTTATTCCTAGGTATTTTATTCTTTTTGAGGCAATTGTGAATGGAATTGTTTTTCTGATTTCTCCCTCTGCTAGTTCATCTTTAGTGTATAGGAATGCAACAGATTTCTGTGTATTAATTTTGTATCCTGAAACTTTGCTGAATTCAGATATTAGATCTAGTAGTCTTGGAGTGAATTCTTTAGGGTTTTTTATGTACAGTATCATGTCATCTGTATAGCACTTTTTATATAAAGAGCATGTTGTCTTATTTTGTGAAACAGATAAGATTGGGTTGATTAATGTTTTATTTTACAGAGTCTTGGTTTACTTTTATGATTATAGACTCCCCATCCAACGATCTCACCCATATTTATTCCTATTCCTATCGTGGATTCTTTTTTATTTGTAATTTAATCATTTTGTCCATCCATATTTAATTTTGATAGATAATCTCAGTAAGAGATCTATCCTTTTTACCCTAATCTGGAACTACATTTTAGTAGATGTAGACTATTTGTTGTTTTTATTCTGGGTCCATTTGCTCAATTTATATTCTTCTCTGTTCATAAATTTGTCTGCCTTCCTGCAGCTGATAACTATTATTATTATAATGTTTATTAATGTGGTTTAATAACTGCAAGTGGAAATTCATCTTCATCACCATTAATTTCAGTTCTCTTCTTGCCATTGCAGTGGGATTCCTGTTCCAAATGAATTTAGTTTGTGTTTCCCTATCCCCTACTGGAAAAAAAAAGAAGGAAATGTTGACTAAAATCACCCTGAATTTATAAATTGATCTGAAGAAAACTGACATCATTTAATTTTTAGTTTTCTTAGCACAGAAAGAATGTTCTGCTCTTCACTTTAAAAGTTCTCGTATCCACAGAATCACTCTTTAGAGGCCTACTTTCTTTGGATGAAGTCTTTTTAAAACAAATTATTTTTTCTGTAAATTATTTCTGTATAGTGATATTGTCTATTTTATAAATAAATGTATTTGGTAAATTATCATCTTCCTAAGCTCTTATAATAAACTATGTTGCTAGTAGATTCTGTTGGGTTTTTCAGATACACAGTTACAATAATCATATCTATTTTTTTTCTCGGTGCTTTGGACTATTCTAGAAAAATAGTAAATAATAGTATTAAGAGTCAGCACCTTTTGTTTTTCTCCTAACACTAGTGGGATTTCACCATTGTGATATTACTGAGTAGATATGGGCTGGGACTTTGAGACAGGTATTGTTTCACATGCGAAAGGAGTATACATGTGTCCTAACTGACTAATAATGTTTTAGGAATCTTTGTTGAATGTTATTAAATATTTCTTGGACATCTATTGGGATGATCTTGTGTTCATATCTTCTTTTGTGAGTAAAAGTGATAAATTATATTAATATTAATCTGCTAAAAGGTAATTATCCTTTTGTTCCTGAAATACATTCTACTTGCTTGCTGTGTATTATTTTTTAGAACATATGATTTGCTAATGCAATTTCGTAGAGTTAATATTTGCCAAGTGTGATTAAGTTCGCCATTTTCTTTTCTTGCCCAATTTTGGTATCACACTTATAATATCTTAATAACACTAGAGATGAAATTTCACTTGTTTTCCCTGCTCTAAAAGTGATTTGTTACATGGAAGTTTGAAATAATTCTACCATCACCTCTTTATTGTCCATCTAAATAGAGACGAGTCATGACTGACATAATCTGGAAAAAATAAGAGCTTCCCAGATTCCATATGGCTTTGAAATGTTTTTATTTTTAACCCTATCATTGCAATTAGTCTGAATCTTCATTTCACACACCCAGTCTTAGAAAAACTTTGGCCAGTAATCTCTTTCTATTAGACACAAGTCAGTGTGTAATTGGATACTGGTCGTAGGTAATCAAAGAGATGCAAATTTTAAAAAGGAAATATTTTTTCCTATAAATTTAGAAAAGGAAGAATTATAGCATCCATTATGAGTGATGTATGTGAAAAATATCCTCAAATGCATGTATTAGAGATTTAAAGTAGCTTAAGCTTTCTGAAGGGCATTTTAGCAAGACTTATCAAAAACCTTTTCCAACATGCACATTTTTGACCCAAAAATTCCACTGTTAAGAGTATTGTTAATGATGGCTTCAAGGATGTCACCACAATGACATTCATCAAAACATTATATGTAATGGTGAAAAATTAGAAAAGACATAAATGTGCCCAAAAAGGAGCCTAGTGTAATATATTTATTCAAATGTATCCATTCAAAAGAATTTTATACAGCTGCTAAAATTAAAGCAGACAATTAATGAAATGGACATTCTGCATTTTCAAAATACATTTAAAGTGGAAAAACAATAAACAGCAACCTGTGGGCAGTAGTTTATCTCTGGATTTGGAGATACAGCTCAATATTTTTTCTTATGTTCCCTAAATTTCTACAATGAATAAATATTTCTTTGTAAAGGGGGAACTAAAGTGGACTAGAATGTGATCTTACTTTCTTGATTCAAGTATAAATATAATCACAGTAAGGTTTGTGTGTTTGATATACAGACCTGGCTATGCAGATAAACATGGGAATGTATGAATACAATGGGAAGAGTGGCTACCGATTAAAGCCAGAGTTCATGAGAAGACCTGACAAGCATTTTGATCCATTCACTGAAGGCATCGTAGATGGGATAGTGGCCAACACTTTATCTGTCAAGGTATGTACACCTCTGTTACAGAATTGTCCCCAACAAGAGGGACCATAACCTATTTTGCATAAAGAAGTAGTTTAGTCATTGAAAATTTAGTTGCTATTTAAGTCTCCACTTCCTTCACACATTTTTTTCTTTAAGGACTGAATCCAAAATTGAAGTCAGAAGCCACATGCATAAGATAATGGCATTAAGCCCTTCTCTTTAAAAGGATAAAAATCAGACCCTAAATCAATAAAACAAGTTGGTGATACTTACCACAGCTAGTCCTTTCTTTTAGGGTAAAATTGCCACCATGATATTTACCAGGAAAATTAGTGACCCATGTTAGAAAAATCTTCTGGCCTTTTTTCTTCCCCCATTAGTTCTAGGAAAATACCCAAACTGAGCAAAATTAGAGGAAAAAAGTATTCTCTCAATAAATCGTTAAATATTGAATAAAATCTCTCAAGTTACTAAAGCAAGACTTTTGAAAATCTATCAGAGTATCCAGGGATTTAAAACATAGCAAAATATATAATTATATTAAATAAAAGAGTTGCTTTATTAAATTATATCTGACCCTAAACATTAATTCTAAAAAAGATTTCTACAGTCTTCGAAATTGATTACAGCAGGTAAAAATTTTTAGCTATGAGAAAATATTTTGACTACCATGAATGGGAAATCACTTTTATATAGAGCTTTTTATATGAATTCTATAAACCTTTGGTTTGTTGTACTAAGTTTCATTTACTTCTTTAAAGTTTCATTTCTTCTCTGTTTAACTGATTAACTGTAGAACTAAGAAATGTTTTTTATTAGATATAAATGCAATTTTCCAATTGACCCTAAATCAAAGGCATATAAAAAATCTATGTAAAGAATTTTCTGTCACAGTTTCACTAATTTTTATCTACCCTGAGTTGGCTGAGCCTATTTTTACTTTAAAATTTATGTCACTTTATATCAAAGATTAAAAATAAAATTTCAATGACTTGTCTCACAATTATACCTTTTGAAATTATTTTACACCATCTGTCTGAAGAATGGAGTTGGCAGAATTAGAGCTTCAAGATCATATTTATTTTAGGAAATTGTTTTCAACCAAGGATGTTTAATTCCTGTCAAGTGTGATTAAGGTAAACTCTTAAGCATCACACACTAATAAAATATTATTTTTAGAATCCTTCTCAATTGTTGTAATCATTGGGTCAAACTAATAATATTTTGTCCTTGTTTGCCAACTGCTCTTGTTTGCACATGTTTGCTCACTTATTAATTTTTTTCTTGAAAATTCCACCATGAGAGTACAAACAATTATAAAACAATGACATAGAGACAGGAAAGTAAGTTGAGGAGAAAGAGTCTCAGATAAATGGAAACTGTGGAGACACTGTTCTGGGGTTGCCAGTATTCCCTGCATGGCTGGGCCATGCTGCAGTAGCGTCCTGCTTTTAACATCACAGCTAGAGCAAAACGCAGTTCATATCCCTGGAGTGCCTCTGTTTTGATCCTCTGACATAGAATTTGTGGTGCCAGGATGGACTTGTGAGCTCGATGGTGTTCTGCCGTCCTATTTTGCTGATTAGAACATTGAGGGTTAGTGTTATTTTTGTTAAGGATTTCTGCTTTAATCAAACATCTTAAGCACACAAAATCTTCTGTGCATCTGAATTCCCAGGGTGATTCATGTAACTTAGGTTTCAAACATGTTCTAAAAATTGTCTGCTAAGCGGTTCTCATGTAGAACTTCAAATTAAACCAATTGTTGCTAGCAGGTCCCATCCACTCAGGCTAAAGAGAACATGTAGGAGAAATGAGTTGTCCCCAGGCAAATTCAGGCAGCTCTCCTTGGTGGCTTTCTCTCTAGCTTGTTTGGAATGTCTGACCACATCAGCTTGCAGCTGACTTTGGCCTTGCTTAGTCAGCCTCTGCTGGCCATTCTCAGGCCACCACTAAATCCAATTTCTGGCCCAGCCATAACCTTGGTAATTCTGTCCCCTTTCATGGGCTTTTCCCCTTTCCCTTTCTGAGTTCAGAGAGCCTTTGGCCAGCAAGGAGCTTTGTCAACCAGACAATCCATATTTATCAGGTTTGCTCCATAGGCACATGCTCTGCACTGCTCCCCTAGCTGGTGTTAAAGCAGAAGGACATCTCATTTGCCTTTATCACACTTGAGGATCCCTCAGATTTTGAGAACTGGGCCAGAAAAAGAGGTAAACATGGGAAATATTTTATGAATGTGTGATTTTGAAATCTTTTATCCTCACATATCTATTAATTTTATATAGTGAGGCCAAGGATACCCCTAACTGTGTGGATGGGTAACCAGGTGTGGTTAACAGTGGGAAACTGGGCTTGATGCTTTAAAATCAACATTTGTTTTTAGTTTTGCCTTTTATCATCATTGTGGCATTTTCTATAAAGTGTAACAACTTTGAGAATTGTAATAGTAAATGTTACAACCCCTCCTTCTGATTGCATGTTTTGAATAGGAGGAAATTTTTTAAATGCTAAGGTTTCTGCTATGTTACATGTTTGGTTGGAATTCTTAAGTGACTTTTTTATTTCATTTATAGTCACGTTAAAATGAGAATTTTTCTCTTGTAATATTTTTAAGTATCATAAAACCCTTGTCATTCAGTTGGCTCCGAATAGCAATCATTAACATTTAATAACTGTATCTCAAGTACAAAAGGTATAATCTCATCAAACTTTTATTATTTATTTATTTCTTCCTATACAACTTTATCCTATTAATTGGCTCTTTTTAACCTTAGCATTTACAATGTCCTCTACTAATTCTTGAACCTAAAGGTGAATCATATTTGTGCTTCTGTTTCATTTTGATTATGATTTAACATTCACCCTCAAACATTTATACCTCCCTAACTATTCTCTTATCTCTTATATCATTATCCGTTTATAACAAAAGTTCCTTTTTTATTGTTTCCTAGATTATTTCTGGTCAGTTTCTTTCTGACAAGAAAGTCGGGACTTACGTGGAAGTGGACATGTTTGGTTTGCCCGTGGACACAAGGAGGAAGGCCTTTAAAACTAAAACATCCCAAGGAAATGCTGTCAATCCCGTCTGGGAAGAGGAGCCCATTGTGTTCAAAAAGGTTGGTCTCATGTCTTTGACACAAGTTGTAACTGCACATTCTGTTTTACTCTGTGAAAAAAAGTGAAATGAGGAATTATTTGTTGCTTAGTTGGGGAATTTACACAGGTATAAAGCAATAGCATTTTCAAAGCTCTCTTGAAAACTATTTAAGATCTCTGTGAATCACTTATTAGGGCTTTCAGAATTGTCAATCAATTAACCCTAGTATTCCTCATTTGGAAGATTAATGACATAAGAATTGAACTCATATCTTCTCATGAAACAAGTGATAAATGATATATTTTCATTGTAACTCCAGTGAAGTTGACTGGGAGGTTTGGGATGATGTGGTAGCTAAGAAAAAGGAAGTCCATTCTTCTTTAGAAAAGAATATTAATTAAACTCCCTAAGATCTCTAGCCACTGGCAGCTGGTCATTCTTTTTTTTTATTTTGGTATCATTAATATACAATTACATGAGCAACATTGTGGTTACTAGACTCCCCCCATTATCAAGTCCCCACCACATACCCTATTACAGTCACTGTCCATCAGCGGGCAGCTGGTCATTCTATCTCGTCTGGATTCTGTCTGACGAAGTTAACACCTTTCACATTCGACTGGACCTTCTCTCTGCCTTCACCAAAAAGTAAATCTTCACACATAGTTGTCACACAAAGGAAGACAGTAAGGGGAGCGGTGGAAGCTAGAGCAGATTTTCTTACCTTTGCTTCCATCTAGCCAACATCTTGACAAAGACAATCTTTTGCAAAGAGAAAATCTATGCCAGAGGTCTCTGTGCTCCAGCTTTCTTTTCACATATTAATTGTATTTAATAATAGTGACTACTTCATGGAGTTGTTACAATATTCCCTGATACACTGAACACATTTATAAAATGTTTTCTGGCATGTTGAACATAGTCAATAAATGACAATTTTCCCTTGTTACCAAAAATAAATTTTTACAGACTTACTTGGTCTCATGTTCTTGTCATGGGACATAGCCATGTGCTCTACGGGTTTTATGTTGAGGGAAGAGAAAATGAGCAATTGTTTGTTGCTAATATGGGAATTTACAAATTTATGAAATAATCTCATTTTGAAGACTCTCCTGAAAGCTTTCGTTTGGAAATTTGTGCTTTTGCTTTGAAAGTATAAAAGTAATTTGCCTTGAAAATGTAACAGAAAATGCTCACATAATGAGAAGACCACCAATTCTTTGTTCTTAAATGCAGAACTTTTGTCATTTCCACATTGAGAATGTTCATGTCAGAAGTAAATGTTGAACAAATTCCTTATTAGGGCAAGGTAATAAAACATCAATGTCTAATGTTTTGAAAATCTTTTGAAAATACTATAAAGCAACACCTTGCAACTTTTTATTAATTAGCTAAGTCAAAAGTTCTACTTGAATTTAGAAAAGCAGGGCCTGTTTGAATACTACCTTTATAATTTTCCCTAGGAATTCTCCTTCTTATAACCATGAGAATCCTTAATGTCCCTATAGGTGGTTCTTCCTTCTCTGGCCTGTTTGAGGATAGCCGTTTATGAAGAAGGAGGTAAATTCATTGGTCATCGAATCTTGCCCGTACAAGCAGTTCGGCCAGGTGAGGATAGTGTGGTGAGAAGCACTTACCGGCAGTGTAAAGGGAAACCGTCACTGCCCTATGTGAATAGTTTTGGAAGCTATTTGCTGATTCGGTGTTCTGTTATATAACAAGGATTATACAGTTATTTATTTTAATCTGACAGTTTCATGTTTTTGTGACACACTATGGTGTATGAATCCTTACCAGGATAATTATGTGGAAGAAACTATCTGAAAACTCAAGCGGCTTTTGACAAATGCTTTATCTCATGCTCACAGTGTGTGGGTTGGCAGGGTTTACTGGGTGCAGCCGTGGGGCTGTGCTTTAGCCTGTGGGCTGGGGTTAGGTCTGTGTGTTCAGGGCCCTGGCTGAAGGAGCAGTGGCCCCCACGGTATGGACTCCTCATGACAACCCACCAGATGCACAAGGGCTAGACTGACACTCCAGGTGTATTTGAAGCCTCTGCTTGCACCATTATCACTAACATCAAGAAATCATGGGCGGGGCGAATTTGGACCAGTAACTCAATCTGTGACATATGGGTTTGAATTCTCTTGTTTGGGGAAAAACACAGATGGAAAGGCAAAAAAAAATCAGAATCAACACTGTTTTCCTACCTTATCACTCAAAATAATACCTTATCACTCAAAACCATGCAGTGAAAATGAGATAGACATGGCCCGTTTGTCATCCAAAGGCACCTAAAATAAACACTTCTGTCACATAGGTGTTCCTGTGTTATAACTAACATTATGAAGAAAATGTGTGTTACCTAGTATTATTGCCACCCTCCAGGCTATCACTACATCTGTCTGAGGAATGAGAGGAACCAGCCTCTGATGCTGCCAGCTGTCTTTGTCTACATAGAAGTGAAAGACTATGTCCCAGATACATATGCAGGTAAACAACCTAACTCAGACATTTCCATCTGGGGTCACCCATATTTTTGTGGCTTAGGGGGAGGAAAATTGGACCAAACAAAGGCAGAAGATACCAGCCTCAGAATCCCTTTCTATTTTTGTATGTAAGTGTAGAGGTAAATTGCTCCGGACTTTGTGAATAAAATTTAATTTGAATTAAGTCCCAATGAGCGTATTTATCAGCGGTATGCACTCCCATGGGTCCAGCATTCCGTAACCTTTGCTGCCTCATAGTACAGCAGTCTGTCTGAGTCTACACAGGGAGTTGGCCTTCAGCCAGTTTTAGAACCCTGATTTTTTTTCTGGATAGAACCCTAAGTTTAGAAGAATTGACTTACAGTGATGTCAACCAGGAGTCATCAGTTTAAGTGCTGAGAGTGCCAAGTGACCTGGCATAAGATGCTGAGAGGGACAGAGATGGTGCAAACGTGGAGAACATGCCCCATCCAAAGTTGGCAGCCACAAATCACTGCAGCTAAATACCATTGTGAGCGAGTGAGACCCAGATTGCCGCATCTTTGGGTTGTTTCAGGCTTTTTGAACTGTCTCCATTTACAAAACACCATTTGGGCCAAATAGAACAAGTACACGGGCCAATGCTGGACTGAATGGAACTCTTAGAAAGAAACCTAGAAAGCTAGAGTATTGCCTGCCCAGTTTGGCTTCAGCGCTGACCTCTTCTGAGTAGTTTTCCTGAGGTTTCAGCAGATGGTCCTCACTCTTGTTCATTTCCAGAATGTTGGATGGATGAGTGGGTAGTTATATGGGTATATGGAAGAATGGAATATGGATGAGGAGTGGTGGGGGGAATGGGTGATTGTATGGATGATGAATGAAAGTATGGATGGGTGGATGGCTGGTGGATGTCAGTGTCTTCAGGACCACTGATCTAAAATGCCTCTCTGCCATTTAGATGTGATTGAAGCTTTGTCAAACCCAATCCGATATGTGAATCTGATGGAGCAGAGAGCTAAGCAGCTGGCTGCACTCACTCTGGAAGATGAAGAAGAAATAAAGAAAGAGGTGAGAGGATGTTCAGTCGTATGCATGGCATTAAATGTGATTTCCACAATTTGTTACTGGCTTTGTCTATGTAACATCATTTGTCTCTGGAGAAGTGGGAAAACACTTTGATGGAGTTCAGCATCATCTCACAAACATCTAGATGATTGACTGAATTTTATATTTCATTCTTTTATGGCATTCTCTGGCCACCACCAGCATCTTATTTTGTGACAGCATTAAACAGAGCCCATCCTGCGTCTCAGGTGAAAGTTACTAGGTGTTATCATGTAGATTAAAGATGATTAAGGCACTTAAAAAAGAAGACAATCATTTAGTCATTAAATGACTAAATACAAGTTATTTAGTATTTTCCTTTGTTTTTAAAGTGCAGGATTTTCAAAGTGCTTTTGTGATTTCTTCTAATACATAAAGTATTCCACACAATATTCAGTGTCTAGTGAGGGCCATAAAGTACTTATTCTTATTCGTACATTGTATATTTATGTATTATAAAATATATTCCCAAAATAATTGGTACATTATTTTAAATTAGGTATCACAATGAAAGAATAATTAAGGAAAGGTCTAGAAATATTAGAAGTGAAGTTTAAAAATACAAAGCCTCTATGTAGATTGGCAATCCTTTGTTTTTTAAAAAAGTAAAATATAATTTAATGATTATTAGAGATGACACCAATATTTAAAACGGTGATAGAAATTATCTCTTTTCATATTCCACTTGAATATTCAGAGTGATAAACTCAGGGGAACCATTAAAGTTGATATTATTTACTAAATAATCTTTTCTTATTCCAAAAGAAACCTAGACAGACTTATCATAGCAAATTTTAAAAATAAAAATGAGGAAAGAAAACCCCAAAGATGTCACCTGTAATTCAAATACCCAAGCCACCCAGAAATAACACTGTAAATATGGGGTATATACAACAGTTCTTTTATACATAATTATACATTTTATGAAATGAGATATTTACAATCTGTATTTTAAATGTTTATTTTCACTTAATGCAAATATTTTCCATGTCATTAAAAAATTTTCTGTCACATGACTTTAATGACATCATAGTTTTCTAGCGTATAGCTATGCCATAATTTATTTTTTCCATCCCATATTATTGGCTATCCATTACTTTAAACAGATCTTCAGTGAATATCATGTAAATACATTTTTAGCACACCTGTGATTATTTTCCTGTTGTTTGTATAAAATTTTAGAATATTTTGGTCTAAGATGTTAACTGAACATGAGCAAAAATGAAATGAAATTACAGGAACATATTTAATATAAGAGTAAAGCTTTTCCAGGCTCTTGTTTTTGTATTTCGAGCATTGTATCCCATAAAAACAATAGGTACATCATCCTCTGTGATGAAATTTAAAGTTAGCCTGGAAAGTTTTGTGAATAATGCTTTTTGTGTTATGCAGTAAGTAGAGTTAGAGGGAAGTTTCACACTGCTAGAAAGTTATGCCTAATGTAAACATGAATATACTCCTCGTTATTGTGCCTCTAACATCTATGCTTAGCATCTTCAGAGGGAAAAAAGAAACAGGTGAAAAGTACGTGGGCTCCCTGCTTGGATGTGAGGGGTTAGTGTAGGCACTGGCTGTTTGTACAGGGCCCACAGAAGGAGGTGTCTTTACAGCTCCAAGCAGGTGCTGCCCAGATCTCCTTGGCGGGGCTGCAGCAAGGGCCGGCTGCAGACAGCTCACAGCCACCCACTTCTCCAGACTGGCTTGGGCCGCTAGGAGCTACCTTGTCTGGAGATGTCTGGCAGGTTATTATTGCAAGGGAGTAACCTATGCCCAGAGACTGAAAGATCAGGAAAATAACAGCCCAGGTTCCTTCTGTGATGCAATTCACACTCCGAAGCCCCGCGTGGGATCAGGCTGAGTGAGGCTAGTCTCCAACTGAGACCACGTCTTGGCGTATCTTCTTCACGTATCTTACCCTGCTTTCTTCACTTCTGTCCAGTTTTCTCCTAAGCGCATTCTCTCAGTAAATCCCGTATTCAAGAATCTCCGTGTCCAGTGCTGCTTATAGCGAGCCATGCTAAACAATGCTAGATTGCTGCAGTTTTATAATTAAATTCAAGAATGAGTACACTTAAGAATTTTTTGATTTGGGGAACGAGAATTTATGTTTGACAATAGTTATATATTTCATTCTCATGTTTCTTCAGGAATAACACTGTGTTTTTCTTTCTAGTGGCCTTTGAAAAGATTAAGTAAGATTAGACAATTAAAAGAATTTATCATTTTGCTCATATAGATAGACACCAGTATGAATTAGAGGCTCTCCTTAGACATCTACCAGAAGCTCTGAAATTCTATTCTACCTGCTTTAGCTTCCTACCATATAAACAAAATATAATTCAAGGTAAAGATAATTTGTTTAGATACAAATACATTACTACTAATGTCATTCTTCTCTAATTAGAAAACAGGAATCACTTTAATCAACTAGATGTATTTTATTTTCTAAGAAATAGAAGTTCAAAGAAAGCACTTTCAACTAAAAGTGTATGTGTTAGCACTATTTAGAAGTGATACTTTTTGTACCATCAACTCCTCCCTATTGTTAACAAAGCTATCCAAAAAGTAAGCACTCACTTGAAGAGAACATTTAAGAATAAACAATTATGGCTTCTAGGGTACAGCAATTGAGGTAAAATTCTCATTATGGAATTTTTACTGATGGCATCTGAGAGAGACTATTTCTCTAATAATTTCAAAAAAGTTCCTCTGAGGAGTGGGGACCTTAGGACCGTTGACATGACAGAGATCCTTGCACGTTGCTGTCCTTTCAAGGCTTATCTTTGCGGCACACAGCACATATCAAAAAGCTGTTTGGGAGAAGAATGCAACACCAAAGGATATAAAAATACCAAAGGAGAATTTTAGAAACTTTCTCTTTGTTTGTTCCCTAAAAATGATGATCAGAAAGGATTTTCAGTAAATGTATAATGTTGGTTAAACTTAGAGAACATTTGGACATGTTCAATTTAAAAAATAATTTTAGAGGCTTTGAATCACCTAGATTCCATATGGTCCAACAGAGAAAAGGTCATTTATTCCTTTGAAATGTCTAAACTCATAACTGACCTCATTTTTGAAACATAAGAAAAAAATCATTTGCCCTTAACCATGTAAAGCTAGGAAAGAAAAGTCATTTCACACCTTCGAACACCGTGTGCTCTTTATCATGTCTTGTAATAATGTAAGTTTGTTTGAATGAGGCCACTGAAAATAAGCAGCTATGGTTTTCTCAAAAGAAAATTCTATCTAGGACGTGGCAGACACTGGAGATGCTATTTTAGCACCAAAGACTCTTTTAGTATAATCCTTTTAACTTAGTAGTTACAAAGGTCATTTCTATTTGAAAATTAAAAACTACATTGGACTGCAAAGTAGTCTCAATTTGTAATCATCTAATAAGTTATCTTCATAGAGTAATTTGCAAACCAAATAAGTAACAAAGTTGAAAATTCCCCATTCTTTGAATAATAGACATTTATTTCAGATCACATGAATATATATATATATATATACATATATATATATATATATACATATATATATATATATATATATATAATTCCAACATATGTATGTTGAAAGTTAAGGAATTATAGATATTCGAGTTGCTGAATTTATTTGTTCTCTTTTAAAATTGTCATCCAGGATGGTGATAGGTTAGTACTAACTTGTAGAAAGTTACCTACTCTAAATCATAACAAAAGCTTTATAATAGTTCTAGCTATTACTCCAAATAAAAGGTAATATAAAAAATTAAAAACACAATAAACAAAAGAAACAAAAAAGTCCCTCAGTAATTTTGCAGATACTCTTAATTAATATTTCTGATGTATGTCCTTCTAGCATGTTTTCTATGTATGTATATTTTTTCTTCACAAACTTCTTAATTTTTAAAAAATATTTTGCAGCCCTAATGCTTTATATCATTATAGAGTTGCTTAATGACTCATCATTATACCCACCATAATAATAACACTTCTTATTTTCTATTTTAAAATATACCTGTAAAGAGAAAAAGTACCCAATGTATTGATTGCAAAATGTCATGTGATTACCATTAATGTCCAACAGCAGTATTCATACATGACTTGTTTTAGCACATCATGGAATGCAGAAATATTTCACTGAGTGCTTACTATGTACCTGGTACCATCCTGAGCCCTGTAGTGGATTAACATGTTAACTCTTACCTTATCTGTATGTCTTAATTACTATTGTTATTCCCATTTAACAGATGAGAAAACTGAGGCACTGAGAGATTCTGTTGCTTGCCCAGTGCCATACAACTAGTAAGGAGTGGAGTTGGGATTGAAATCCCAACAATCTGGCTCCAGAACTTATGTTCTACACCAGCACTTCTAGAAGTTTAGTCACAGATCAGGGCATATGATAAAATGCTGATCCTGGGGTGGGGCCTGAGGCCCAGCATCTCTAACAAGCCACAGGTGATAGAATAATGCTGTTCTGTGGAGTGTGCTTTGAGTAGCAAGGGTCTACACTACACCACATTGCACTAGCTCAATAACAAAACTAATTTTCTAGTAACCTTTAAAATGACTAGGCCTGCATTCATCTTTCTGTCCTCCATAGCAGGTTACCTGGATGACTGAGCACAGAATGTAAGACTTTTACCTTCAATTGTAACATCCTTTGAATGACCTTTTCATTAAATCAAATGCCAAAAGTTCCCCCTTTAAATCACTGACTATTATCAGAACTTCTTCAAGAGGTTAGGTTTACATATGTGGGTTCTGATTGATTAGTTTGTACACTGGCTGCTAGCCAAAATACATATCCCCCCCCCACTCAAAACTTCCAAGTTACAAAGGCTACATTCATTCGCCAAGCGTGAATTCCACCCTTAGGGAAAATTATGATCTAAGACAGAGTATCTAATGGTCTAACCCTTACTCAGCCCTCAAGGCCAAAATTTCTTTTTCAAGCATTCTCTCTGTGTGTGCATTATATGAATTAAGGTATTTTGAGAGGTCTTCACATCATTTTGATGTTGAAAAGGAATAGCTGTTTGCTGAAACTAAAATTTCATTATTCCAGATGCCTACTTTTTAAGTTGTCAGATGTGTTTTTATAAGTAAGCTGAAGTTTATCTAAAATAGTTTATTTCCTAATTCAGCATATAGCACCATGGGTGGCTTCAATGGGATTTGATTATTTTCAAAGAAAAAGGTCCTGTGGTCTGATGAATTTTGCCAGCAAGATAACCCAACAGCCAAAAAGACAAGTGGTACTCTCTAAAGGTTATAGCATTTAACTCAGTAATGCCTTTGGGTGTTATTTAATTTTTCTAAGGCAAATAGATGCTGGATGCTTCGTCCATGGCTCAAAAGCTTGGCACTAAAATCTAAGATGAGGTTTGCTGGTTATTTTGAATTCCTGTTAATGAGAATCTTCCTCCTCAAATAATAATTTAACAAAGTGCCAACTTACAGAAACAATAGTTTCTCACAATCCCTGAACTTGAAAGCCTTCAATAAAACAGGAAGAGAAAGTTTGCCTTTCAGAAAAAGGCCTTTAGATAATGACACTGTCCCTTTCATTTCTCTAGGGCTTTGAGGTTTACAGGGCACTTGTACTGGATGCCTGGGATAAAACTGGGCCCTGGCTAGAACCAACAGAGAGCCCCCATTTTCAGAAGAAGGAATAGTTGCTTATAATGGTAGAGTGACTTGCCTAATATCAGTGGATAAGTGGAGGAACTAGGGTCTTTTTAAATGAAATCTCAAGAGAAGACCGTATACTCACTTGATTTGAAACTTCTCAAAGAGTGGTTCAGTTCCACTGCTTTTACATACCTCCTCTAACCGTTTTTACAATTTCAGTGGATTCTAATGAGGGGTTTGGGTTCATCTGCCTAAAACAGCAATGAATCCAGTAACTTGAGTATTGTAATCCATACCATGCCAGATACAATAAGGGTTATAGAAGCATGAGTCTCAAGCCCAAGTTTTTCACTTTGCTTCAGAGCAGGGCTTCTCAGATTTTAACGTGCATACAGGTCACCTGGGATCTTGTTACAATGCAGATTCAGCTTTAATAGATCTGTAGCGAAACCCAAAATTCGGCATTTCTAACAAGCTTCCAGCTGATGCAGATGCTGATGGCCTATGGACCATATTTTGAGTAGCAAGGCTTTCAGACTTTAGACCTGTCAGAATTACTGGGATGGCTTCTTAAAGCACAGCGGCCGGGCCCCACCCCCAGAGTTTCGGAGTCATTAAGTCTGGGTGGACCGAATAATTTGCATTCCCAGCAAGTTTGAATGCTGCTGGTCCAGAGACCGCACATTGAGGACCATTGCTTTGGAGCTCTACATCTGTCTCTCACACGTGGCTCTCCTCCTGTGGAATTAACATGGAACCAAAAAGCCATTAATTCCATCTGCTCTAAAAATTGTCCGCTTAGTCACAGGTACCTGTGAAGGGCCCTAGAAGAAATTCTCTTCTCAGTGAATTGTCCAGAATCTGTTCTGTGAGTGGCTGACCATTTCACAGTCTATGTGAAATGATTTGGCTTAATTATTTTGAAAGATACATTCCCACAAGATGAATGTAAAGGGTGGTTGGTTTATGTTCTCTTTTAACAAGGAATCCATGATTTCTGTCAAACTGCAAAGAGGTCGTTTCTCCTGATTTCTTTGGAGACGGTATTAAAATATTGCTAGTAAATTAAAGTTTTTAGGAATGGTAACATAAGCGATACATATAAAATAGTCAGTAGAACTCTACCCTATCACCCTTTAGTCTCTTTCTAAATAAACTGTTGCAATTAATGAATTAAATCAATTCATTGAGTGGATATTAATTAATTTGTTTAATTAATTAATTAGAAAGAGCAGCATCTCTTCACTCATTGATTTATTCACTCAAAAATTTTTTTTTATTTTAGCATAACACTTAGGTGGTCCTTTAGTTTTAGGACTTTGTCATTCGTAGTATATTGATTACATATGAGCAGGAAAGAAAGTGGATTTCTTCATTCATTGATTCAGTGATTTTTTTTTTTTAACACAACTGTGTCAGTTATCATGAGAAAAATAAGAAACTCTCATAGGTTTTATAGTCTGGAGGAAGAGACTGACAATAAAAATCCACACATATATATGTAAACTTGCTTCTGTTACTAATATTTCAGCAAACAGAAATCATCAGAATGCTGATGATTTCTTTATATGATGACAAAAGCTGACATCAATAGATGAATTATTCAGCCCTAAAGCCCTGAAAGCAGTCTTTTGCTTCTAACTCCTTTTAATAGACTCTTCAAAATAATAGGAGTTTTGCCATAATTTATTTAAAAGATTTTCAAATGCACACAAATAATTAAATAATTGTACAAGTAACACCCATATATTGATCACCTGGATTCCACAACTTAAATTTTTTTTCACCTTGTTTTTAAGCCTTAATTTTTTTTTTGGTATCATTAATATACAATTACATTAGAAACATTGTAGTTACTAGATTCCCCTCATTATCAAGTCCCCGCCACATTCCCCTTTACAGTCACTGTCCATCAGTGTAGTAAGATGCTGTAGAATCACTGCTTGTCTTCTCTGTGTTGTACTGCCTTCCCCATGCCTGCCCCCCTACATTATGTGTGCTAATTGTAATGCCCCATTTTCCCCCTTATCCCTCCCTTCCCACCCATTCTCCCAGTCCCTTTCCCTTTGGTAACTGTTAGTCCATTCTTGGGTTCTGTGTGTCTGCTGCTGTTTTGTTCCTTCAGTTTTTTCTTTGTCCTTATACTCCACAGATGGGCAAAATCATTTGGTACTTGTCTTTCTCTGCCTGGCTTATTTCACTGAGCATAATACCCTCTAGCTCCATCCATGTTGTTGCAAATGGGAGGATTTGTTTTCTTCTTATGGCTGAATAATATTCCATTGTGTATATGTACCACATCTTCTTCATCCATTCATCTACTGATGGACACTTAGGTTGCTTCCATTTCTTGGCTATTGTAAATAGTGCTGCGATAAACATAGGGGTGCATCTGTCTTTTTCAAACTGGTGTATTCTTAGGGTAAATTCCTAGGAGTGGAATTCCTGGGTCAAATGGTATTCCTATTTTTAGTTTTTTGAGGAACCTCCATTCAATGGTTGAACTAATTTACATTCCCACCAGCAGTGTAGGAGGGTTCCCCTTTCTCCACATCCTCGCCACCATTTGTTATTGTTTGTCTTTTGGATTGTGGCCATCCTAACTGGTGTAAGGTGATATCTGATTGTGGTTTTAATTTGCATTTCTCTAATGATTAGCAATGTGGAGCATCTTTTCATGTGCCTGTTGGCCATCTGAATTTCTTCTTTGGAGAAGTGTCTGCTCAGATCCTCTGCCCATTTTTAAATTGGATTATTTGCTTTTTGTTTGTGGAGGTGCGTGAGCTCTTTGGATATTTTGGATGTCAACCCCTTATCATATATGTCATTTATAAATATATTCTCCCATGCTGTAGGATGCCTTTTTGTTCTACTGATGGTGTCCTTTGCTGTACAGAAGCTTTTTAGTTTGATATAGTCCCACTTGTTCATTTTTGCTTTTGTTTCTCTTGCCCATGGAGATATGTTCATGAAGAAGTTGTTCATGTTTATATTCAAGAGAGTTTTGCCTATGTTTTCTTCTAATAGTTTTATGATTTCATGACTTACATTCAGGTCTTTGATCCATTTTGAGCTTACTTTTGTGTATGGAGTTAGATATGAATCCAGTTTCATTCTCTTACATGTAGCTGTCCAGTTTTGCCAATACCAGCTGTTGAAGGGGCTGTCATTTCCCCATTGTATATCCATGGCTCCTTTATCATATTTTAATTGACCATATATGTTTGGGTTAATATCTGGACTCTCTATTCTGTTCCACTGGTCTGTGGGTCTGCTCTTATGCCAGTCCAAATTGTCTTGATTACTGTGGCTTTGTAGTAGAGCTTGAAGTTGGGACGTGAGATCCCCCCTGCTTTATTCTTCCTTCTCAGGATTGCTTTGGCTATTTGGAGTCTTTTGTGGTTCCATATGAATTTTAGAACTATTTGTTCCAGTTTGCTGAAGGATGCTGTCAGTATTTTGATAGGGACTGCATTGAATCTGTAGATTGCTTTAGGCAGGATGGCCATTTTGACAATACTAGTTCTTCTACCCAAGAGCATGGGATGAATGTCCACTTATTAGTGTCCTCTTTAATTTCTCCTAAGAGTGTCTTGTAGCTTTCAGGGTATGGGTCTTTCACTTCCTTGATTAGGTTTATTCTAGGTATTTTACTCTTTTTGATGCAATTGTGAATGGAATTGTTTTCCTGATTTCTCTTTCTGCTAGCTCATCATTAGTGTATAGGAATGCAACAGATTTCTGTGTATTAATTTTGTATCTGGCAACTTTGCTGAATTCGGATATTAGTTCTAGTAGTTTGGGAGTGGATTCTTTAGGGTTTTTTATGTACAATATCATGTCATCTGCAAACAGTGACAGTTTGACTTCTTCCTTACCAATCTGGATGCCCCATATTTCTTTGTGTTGCCTGATTTCCGTGGCGAAGACCTCCAGTGCTACGTTGAATAACAGCGGGGAGAGTGGGCATCCTTGTCTTGTTCCCAGAGGAAAAGCTTTCAGCTTCTCATTGTTAAGTGATGTTGGCTTCCACAACTTAAATTTTGATGCATTTGCTTTATAACATGTATATCCATCTATCCATCCCTCTGTCCATTATTCCATCTTTTTTTTTTGATGCATTTCTAACTAGGTTGCAAATATTAGTACACTTCATCCCTAAACACTTCAGAACACATACATCAGGAGAGAGTTTTTAGAAATGTTCAAAATGTCCTAGAAATGTGGGGCAGATACATTATCTAAGTCATTCAGGTAATGTACATTTAAGGTACCAATTGTACGTGTGTTTGGGGAAGCTATTACTTGAGGCAAAGGTTGGTCTGACAAAGCCACACCCACTGCCCACAACTGTCCTGAGTGGGCGGGATTCCTGCTGAAGAAATTATGAGCCTTGACTTTATTATTCTGAAAGAACTGATAATCTTTCCCCTTACCTATCTGGTGTCTGAATCAAGAATCTGTCATCCTGATGATGGCATAGAAGGAATTGTACTTTTTAGGTGACTCCATCAGGACAGCATGACCCAATACATCGTCACACATCTGGTGTTTGGAAGACCTTTACTTGCCATATTAGCTACCCAACTAAGTTCTCCAAACTCCGGTTCTTTATTGCTTGATCATCAGAACCAAATTTTCAGTGCCCAAGATGGAAATCTTTTCAACTAGCAGACCAAATGGCATCTCCTCCTTCTGTAACATTTGTCAAAATGGTTTTTCCAGCTATTCATTTACTGATCCACTTGTATTATATTTTAAAGATACTTTTGTTTGTTTTGTAAATAGGAAGAATATAAATAATATTTTTCATACAATCTTGGCTTTTAAAAGTCCACTATTCCATGTTTTGAAGGAAAAATTTTGTAATGCTTTCATTTGGCCACTAGAGGGCAGGGACCTACTTCTGCTGTAGTTCATTGTACACATTTTCCTCTACCCAGCTAAGCAAAATCTAATGCAGCCAAAATACAATCTTCTGGATTTTCCTTCCATGAAATTTGTTTAATTGGATCCGAGAGTTTCTGCTTTAAGTCGAGAAAACTGATGTTTCTAGTTCTTTTGTTTCCATTATAGTTTCCAGTATGATGAGAAATAATTTCATGCTTATTTTATTCTAACTCATAAAAAGAATATTTAGGAAAAGGCTGGGGAAAACTAAAGTCACAAGTGTTGACTTCTATTGATTCTTTGAGTGGGACAAGGAGTTTGGCTTTTGCATTTCTACTCACATATCCATAGAGTGGGAATTATTCAACTTTTTAGTTGATATAATTTAGGTGATATAAAACAATTTCATTATAATATGTATTATTATAGGTGCTTTTTTTGTTTTCAGCTATTGTGTTAAACTGTGTGATTTGACTCATTTATTTTTTTATACATTAATGCCTTTTTAGTGCAACCAAGTAAGGTCTTCCAGAATAATGTTTACATTTATACATCTCTGTATCTCAGCAAATTTAGCCATGCTGTTATAGACTACAGAGTGAACTAAGACAGTAGAAAAATACAGACTTAAGACTGCAACATATATTCAAACACCAGTCTCACTGTTAACTGTGTGGCCTCTAGCAAGTAACATGATTTTTAATAAAGTCTTCCTTAAAGACCTGTAGCAACACCTCCAATTTCTTTGCTTTTTAATGGAGTTGAGTGCACTGCCTAAGCGCAGACTGACTGCGATGAAGCTGGCGTATGTAGCAGTGTCTGTCACATGGTGATCTACGGCAGCATCTGTTATCCATCTCCATTAGGGAAATGTCAATTAAAAGCTGTATACACGGCCCTTAATTAGCAAAATATTTTAAACATCAAGTCTGGTATATTTGCCATTATAGATTTTCACTAAACTAATAAGTAAAATTTGTTTCCAGAAAACCATAAGAGGCCCCTGACAAATGTCCAACTACACAAGGAGTCCCAGAATTCCTTAGCCCAGCCTTCCAAGTCCTCCTTACCTGCCCTTGTCTCTCCACCTTTGTTCAGCCACTAGAGTGGTGAGGACTGGCGGACTGCCAGCCAGGTGGTCCCTGGCCCTCATTCCCCTCTCCCTCCATTGCTCCTGCAATGCAATCCCAGAATTCTAAGCAAACTCTATGTTTCCAAGCAGAGGGTAGTGATGGGCAGCTTCTGGCCAAATGCAGTCTGCAGAGGTTCCTTGTTTGGCTTCTCCATGATTTAAAATGGAGAGATTTCACACAAAAATTCAGTTTTCCAGTTTTTCTCAAAACCTGGGCAATAATAGGCTGACACTGAGTGGAAGTCACCCCCTTTTACAGGAATGTAGGGGCTTTGTCTTACATATCCTTGATAAGTAGAGATTTATTTTTCCTTCATCTTGACTCAAGTTGATTATTGGACTTTGTTTCCCAAGGGCATACAGCTACACGGGATATCTGCAAACCTGATACAAGGCAAAAAATAAGCTTTCTGGGTCCATTTTGAGTTACACCTCCAGCCTGGTACCCCCAGGACATTAATTCTAGTTGCTAAAAATAAGCCACCACCATTATTGCCTTCACACAAACTGACTTTCCATCACCTCCATTCTTTTCTCCATCAGAATTTTCTTTTCCCCCATCCTTGTCCAGAGGGCTAATTTGAGCCAGTTGTCACGTTAGGAAGAATCTAATTTATTGCCCCCCACCTGCCCAGAATTCCAGAAACCTGCCTGGATGTTATAGGGAAAGTCAGATGCCCAGGGAACAGGGGCAGCTTCCTTCCCTGTTTCCCAGGCAGCTGAGTTTGGTGACCACAGGCACCCTTCGAGCTGGGAGGCTGGGATGCCTTACCCCTACTGCATTCAAGCCAGAGGACCAGGCCCAGTGGATGGCTCTGCTGGTGACCCTATGTCTTTCCCATGTCCCCCTTACTTCACACCCCTCTGTACAAAATAAATGTGCTTCCTTTATGAATTTTGTGGTCAAAAATCTATGATATTTCAGTCTTCTCAAGCCATGTCCCACAAACCCAAATGCCTGAAGGAGAGAGGCAGGTAAATCCTGAATGAGTAAAGATGGAGCAGTCCTAAAGGGACAGAAACCACTTGGTTCTAGGCCAAAGTGGGAGGTAGGCCCAGTGTTAACTGATCTGCTTTTCTAAGAGAAATAAGGAAGGAATTTTATTAATGCAAAATCTCCCTAATTAAAAATTTGGCAACTGTGGATGAGCCAAAGAAAACATTTCCCCTCCAATTGCAATTTCTTGCTGATCAAAAAATAAGCAACCTCTCCCCTTGGCATAATGATCCTAGGGAGAATTTTCCTGATGGGTGTCACTAAGGAACACAACCATACCAGAATTACCCATCCAAAGTAGTCATTCTTCAAAAGACAAGAGCTCTACCACAGTGACTTCTGTTGGCTGCCTGGGTTAACTTGTCTAGATTCCTGCCTCTCCCTCTCGTCCCAGGCTCATCTCTTCCACTTTGATGCCACCAGCTCTGAGCAAGCCATGGTAGAGAAGCAGGGATAATTTGTTGAATTAAAATAATATCTTCAAGCACTTAAAGCAGTTTGGGAACTCATGTTTTAAAGATGCTTTGGGGACAGATTAAAAGCCACTTGTGACAATCAGTGATATTATTTTCATTCTTACATTTTATAAAATGTTATCATATGACACAATCAGCTGTCTGTAATTACATGAAAAACTATTACAGCGTTGAGCTCCAGATTACTTCCAGCTATTTCCTAACATCTTTTTTTTTAATGTACTACAAAGTAGTAGAACATGGGGATAGCCTCACTGTCAGTAAAATCTGCCATGAATCTGGAAGGCAATTCTAAGAGTTACAGAGCATTTAGAGAATTGAAAAGCATCACTGAAATGGTATGTAATTACCAAGGCAATTATTTTATAAAGACCAATGTTTACTCAACAAACATTTATTAAATGTTCACTCTTTGCAGATAACTAAATAGCTAGGGCACAGTGCATTAGCTGCTAGAAAGGAAGGAGTGGAGATTTCAGAAGTTTATTATCAATATCCCATTGCTAATAAGTGGCAGGGCCCACATTTGAACCCAGGTAAGTCTGGCTCCAAAATCTGCTTGTAACCACCATATCAATTAGCTATTGCTGCATAACAAACAACCCTCAGTGTAGTGGCTCAGATCATCAACAACTATTTATTATTTTTCTTGAGTCACTTGGCCATCAGGGCCATTTTGCTGATCCGGACTAGGCTCAGCTCATCTTAACAGGGCTCACTCATGTGTTTGTAATCAGCTAGGGCTGGTTGATCTAGAAGCTAGAAGATGCAGCTCTCCTCCACCTGTCTCTCATCCTCTATCACTATAGCAGGGATCTGAGAAGGAAGAAAAATTCACAAGTGCCTTTTCAATACTTTGTTTGCATCAAATTTGCTACTCTCTCATTTGGCCAAAGCAAATCACATGGTTTGGTCCAGCGTCAGTGGGGAGGAAGGGAGCACCACAAAAGGGCACAGACCTGAGCAGGAGTAGAAATCAGTGGCTTTAATACAATTAAGCTACCAAGATATACCATGCTGTGGTTACCTTGCTTTCCAGACAGTTTCAGATTTGATATTTTGATATTTCAGACTCCAAATGAATTGTGAAATTATCAAATGGAGACTTGCTGATTTAGAAAGTAATTTTTAAAAAAGCAGTAAGAGATGTGGAAAATGAAAGGATATTTATGATTTTAGGCTGATCCTGGGGAAACACCATCAGAGGCTCCGAGTGAAGCAGGGACAACTCCAGCAGAAAATGGAGTGAATCACACTACATCCCTGGCACCCAAACCACCCTCCCAGGCTCTCCACAGCCAACCCACTCCAGGTAAACACTCTGGAAAGAGCTATACCACATGACTAAGAGCCTCCAGTTTATTTGTGCCACTGAGGGAGGGTAGCATGAGTTGGTCACCTATAGCACTAAGTGAGCTTGGTCTTAGGAGGAATTGCAGAAATGTGTGATGAATGAATGAATGAATGCCAAGGGAGTTCCATGTGTGCTCATCTGGTTCTGCTGATAACTAATGAAGCCACAGTAAAACATTGCCCATATTTCCCATGTCTCTGCTTAGTGATGGACTGTGATCTATGCACTGGCAGGGGCTGTGGGGAGTTCTTCATGCAACTTATGAAGTTATGCTTTAGAAGTACCTTCTTGGTTCTACCTCAGTAAGTCTCTGCCAATTCCTTTCAGTCTTTCTGAGGTGACAAAGTACTTCTTGAAGACTACATAGCTAGTCAAGAGTGGCGTCAGGACTGACACAGTTCTCTGTGACCCTAAAATTCTTGCTTTGAGCTCCTGGACTCCTGCCAAAGCTACATTCATGTCACCCTTCTTGGAAAAATCCTTTGATTTCTATGTAGCTAACTTCAATTTAATCTAAGACTGCTTTGGGCAATTATCTCTCATAGGCATATCCTATTTCCCCAATAGACGATAGGCTTCCCAGGACAGGCTTCAGTTTGATGCTTCCTTTGCACAGAAACTTTATAACTTTTTGTTGAATTGGCTAATAAAGCACATGAAAGGGGAAAGGATTTCCTTCCATGAAGGTGTAGCTTCATGTCGCCTACCTTCCTTGTCACACTAAAGCATGGCAGGGATGAAATCCAGATTCTTATTTGGTAGGGAGAGGTGTTTCTCATGGGGGAGAGTGAGACATTAAAAAGAACAAATCATAATTAATTTGTGTCAAATGTTCATGAACCGGGACCTATGCTTTTAAGATTGTTGTTGAGCTCCATAATAGTAAGATAACGTCTTGATTTATAAAAAGAAATGATATCTTCAAATGAGGATTTTTATATACCAAGTACCAATATTTTGAGTGTTTCTGAAATATAAATAAGTCATTTAAATATGTGACTAAATATAGTCACATACCTTTGAGAGTAAAAGAAAATTCGGCATTTTAGCATTTGATTTTTTTTTAACTTGATGTTTTCAGAGAATTTGACTTACAGAATTATGTTTAAGATGGCACAGAATATATCGCAAGCATGGTCTCCTGTTCTTAGTGGTAACATCTGTCAGAAGCTTGGTGTGATCATCTGACCAGGAAATTAACATTGGCATATTGCTCCGAATTCAACTATAAACTTTGTTTGAACTTCATCTGCTTTCCACTGATGTCCTTTTATTGTTCTAGGTTCCAACTCAGGGTCCCACATTGCTTTAATTGTTGTGTGTCCTTCGTCTCCTTTAATCTATGACAGTCCGTTAGTCTGTCCTGTGTTTCATGACCTTGACAATTTTGAAGAGTACTGGTCAGTTATTTTTATAGAATGCCCCTCAGTTTGTGTTTGATGTTTTCTCATGATTAGAGTGAAAGTTATACATTTTTGGCAAGAACATCATGGCAGCAGTGCTGTACGCTTTTCAGAGCATCAGTTTTGTCTGGGTTACCTCTGTGGGGTTTTCTGATGTTGGACCACTTAATTGAAGTGGCCTCTACCAGGTTTATCCACTGAAAGTTATGATTTTCCCCTTTAGAGTTAATAGATATCTTGGTGGCGATACTTTGAGACTATGCAAATATTCTGTTTCTCCTGAAACTTTTGTCCTGTGGTTTTGGCGCCTATCAATGGATCTTGCCTGCAGCAATTATTATTGCCTGCCGGTCAGCATTCCATTTTTAAAAGACCACTTGCCATTCCTGATTTTGCCAGAAGGTGGCAATAGCATGGCCGAAACTGTTGAAAAGATTTGCAAAGCGGAATGGAGCATATAGACTCATGCAGGTTTGCTTCAAAGTTACAAAATGGAGACCTTACTTAGAATATTTTTTTAGAATAATTTTTGCCCATAATTGGTAATTTCTCCACGAAAACAATTAGACTCAAGGACTAAACATGTTTTACAGGAAGAATCAAATGTTTAAAGTTAAAGGAGCCTGTTTATTTTATCTTTTTATTTCAGGTTCTGTAAAGGCACCTGCCAAAACAGAAGATCTTATTCAGAGTGTTTTAACAGGTAAATACTACCTTTTTCTCTTGTAAGTGATGCAGCTGAATACTATACAGGGTACGTATTTAGAGGAAAGAAGACTCCCCTTCATCTCTGAAAAAGAACATCATTAATATTTTTTTTTCTAGGAACAGTTATGGATAGATGGTCCTAGTTTAAGCCATGCTATACAATGTGATCACAGAGAAGTAACAATGCCTGGCAGATAGAACCTTACTGGTATAAAAATAACATAATTTTACAAGCTAGCTATTTTAGAATCAGCGAATAGTTTCCTACTGGAAATGTGACCCATGAACAAGAATGTATGTCTTCCCAAAATGTTGACAATAAACCACACTTTAGAAATGCAGAATATGAACCATTTGTGACTGTAGGATATACAGTGTTTGAGGACTATGATACACGTTGGAAATATAAAGTATTTGGTGAATTCCTCAAACTAGTGGTACTAAAACTGTTATAAGCTTTCTTGAATACAGTTAGCAGTATATTGTAGAGCCTTAAAAATGTTTATAAAACTTGGCTCACTACACACAGATATTATACACATGTTCACACACACAGCACTATAAATAAGAACCCAAAACTGTAAACAACCCTAATGTCCATAAACGTAGGGTAGATAAACTGTGTTGTTGTCACAGAGTAAAATAGGATACAGCTGTAGAAATAAATAAATTACAATCACACACCACCATGTAGAAGATTCACGAGTATAATGTTGAAGAAAAGATGGTTACTGATGTTGAAGAATGTTGAAGAAAAGATGTTCACTTTGTAAAAATTTATAAGGCTGTATATTTGTGATTTATGTACTTGTATGCTTGGATTTCTGTTTCACCAAAATATCACCTAAACTATTAATAGAAATATTATTTGAGTAATGTACTAAAACATGTTTTTAAAGATTAATTCCACAGGAGACAATCCAATTTTAACACATAGGACAGGAGACAGAATATAAATTGAGCATGATTTCAATGTTATTTAAAAATACATAAATGCATAGACAAAAGGCAACAGTTGTGTATTAGTACATTAATAGTGATTATCTTCAGGTGGCTTGTTTATGAAAGGAAAGGAGCGACACACAGCAGTAATTTACTGGAGAATTCTGCTTTATTAGGGAAAGGTGCTGGGTTATATAGCAAGGGGCATGGGGTGATTGTGGTGTTACTTCTACGGGGCTGGTGGCTATTGGCTAGGTGCTGGGATTGGGAGGGGGGAGAGAGGTGATTGGGCTTCAGGTGGCGCCGGTGGGAACCGAGGACCTGGAAGAGAAGCAGGAATTTTGCCATCTTACGGGTGGGGGCCCTTCATTCCCCCCTTTCTCCTCTATGGGGTTGTGGACGTTGCTTTCTCTCTGACTGCTTCCTGCTGAACGGGGGTGGAGAAGGGAGTGAGGGCTTGAGGACCGGGAGGAAAGGGTTGATAGCACTCCCCACAGTAAGGACGAGTAGATGTGGACTTCTTCAGGTTGGAAATCAATGAAGGTTCCCTGTAACCATAGGTCGAGGACTTGTTGATTCTAATGGTGCCAAGAGGATACAGGTGCCAGAAGCCAGGCGTCTGCGGCCATTGTTTCCAGGAACAGTTTCCAGCGGAGAGAGGGGTCCGTCTCAGCGTGTGGTGGGGAGGTTATGTGAGGGTGAGGGACCTTCTGTGGCTAAAAGCTGGTAGTTCTTGAGTAAAAGCTGGTTGAAAGTTTGATTAGAGATTTTACTGACTTGGGATTTGATAAACTTTACTATACAAGGTAAGAAGGGACAGGCGAGAAGAATGATTATTATGGGGCCTGCAATGGGCCACAGCCAGGTGAGGAAGGGGTTTGTTAGTATTGAAGAGAATGGGTTGGAATTGGAAGCAGAGTGGAGGCTGGAGGCAAGGTCGGTGAGTTTGGTAATGTCAGTTTCTACAATGCTGTATTCGTTGATGTAATAGCAGCACTCTTCCCAAAGGAAGATGCAGGTGCTGCCCTTCTCGGCTGTAAGCAGATCTAAGGCCTGCAGGTTTTGAAGGGTGACTTTAGCTAGCAAAGTGACCTGTTTTTGGAGAGAGGCCAGGGAATCGGCAGTGGATGTCAGGGCTCCCTCAAGTTTGGCGTTGAGATCTCTAATTGCCCACAGAGAGTGACCCAAGGCTCCTCCCGAAAACCCTGCCCCAGTGGCTGAGGTGGTCAAAGAGATACCGACCATGACGGGAAGGAAAGCAGCCCTTTTTGTGCGTGAGGGCAAGGGAGGTTGGAGCTCAAGAAATTCTGCCATGCTGTAAAGTGTAAGCTGTGGGATTAGGGTGATGAGAATGCAGGGTATATTGGAGTTGGGAGGCAGTGAGTTGAAAAGACTGCCATTACACCAAAAGAAGTGTCCTGGTTGTGTAAAAGTTTTAGAGTCAGAGGTGGGGGTGTAGATAGAGAGGCAGTGAAGTGTGCTGGAGGGGGGAGGGGTTGGGCCTACACAGTGGTGGATGGTGAGATCATCTGTGTATTCTGGTTCCCATAGGGGTATGTCTGCCAGGGGACGGAAGGGTTGTCCTTCTGCATGGAAGGAGTAGTTGGAAATATTAAGGGGCACGGCGGCCAGCAGTGGGCGCTGTAGTGATGCGCACAAGAAACAATTGGCGGTGTTGAGGGTGTGGTTGAGAAAGATGGTGGTGTCTCGAATGAGCTGTAACTAAGAGTAGGAGCGGAGATAAGAAGATGAAGAGGTGCCATCCAGCGTTTGGACAATAACTTTTTCGAAATGTCTGATGTCTGATGCAACTTGAGAGATCTGGGAATGAGAGGGAACATACTCTCGAGAGATATGAAGGGTATCATGGGGGGTCGAGGACCCCCCATAGTAAACTGAGGCTGTGACTTCGGTGGCCCATCGAGAGTTCCAGGGATCTGGGATTGATAAGGAGAATGAGCTGTTGGGATATTTTATGAAACGGTTAGAGGAGTAATACTGTGGGTACCGGGAGTTACCCATGTAGTGAATGACGCAAGACCTGTAGGGACATCCCCCGTAGGTGTCTGGCCATCGCCTGCAACAGGCTTGTTTTTGGTCATAGAGGAAGCAGAGGTAGGGAGAATAAAGGTAGCTGCTAGTGAACACTTGGGTGGAGGGAGGAAAGTGGAGGTATAAAGGCTCGGAGCAGCCTTTCAGAGGGCAGTCTGATGTGGCAATGAGGGCAGTAATTTTTGTTTGATGCTGTGTGTAAGTCTGTCTGATGTCGAATCGCCATACAAAGGAGGCTGGGGTGGTGGGGAAGACAATAGGAATGAGGAAAAAAAGCGAGAGAGAGCGAGGGAGCAGTAAAGGAGGAAAAAGTCATGATTCGGGTATGAATGGCAAAGGGGGTGAACGGGATTTTGGAGGAAAGAGGACAGTAAGGTCAGGAGTCTGGAGGGAGGGAGAGTCTGTAAACTTTTGTAGGTTAAGAGATCCTTTAGGTGATGTGGGGACAGAATGGTAAGGGGTGCCCCGAATGTCAGTTTATGAGCTTCCTTCTGCAAGAGCTGTCCAGCGGCTAATGCCCGTAGGCAGGGGGCCCATCCCCGAACTGTGGGGTCTAATTGCTTGGAAAGATAAGCTACTGGGGCAAAGGAAGGGCCATAATATTGGCCTAGGACTCCTAGAACTTGACTGGACCTCTCATGAATGTATAATGAGAAGGGCTTCGACAAATCAGGAAGATGGAGAGCTGGGGCTTCTACAAGGGCTTGACGGAGCTTAATGAAGGAGTGTTGGGGTGAGGATAATGGTTCTTCAGGGGGGCTCTTGCTGAGGTCGTATAGGGGTCTTGCTAACAGGGAGAAGTTAGGGATCCATGCTCTAAAATACTCAGCCAGGCCTAGAAAGGAAAGGATTTCTGTCTTGGTTTTGGGAACGGGCAGGTCAGAGAGGAGCCGTTTTCTGTCTAAGGTAATGGACTTTCTTTGTTGAGATAGAAGGAATCTGAGGTAAGTGACAGAAGGGGAAGAGATTTGAGCTTTGACGGGGGATACCCGGTAACATCTGGAAGCTAGAAGGTTAAGTAGGGAGGCAGTGTAACAGCTAATATGGGGGTATTAAATGGGGAGTGAGTGGGTCTGAGGTAATTTTTGTTTAAAAGATCTTGAATGATGGGTTGGAGGCCTATGAGGGTTGAAGTGGTTAGGGGGTATTGGACCTGACAGATATACTGAGAGGGGTCACGTAATTTGATAGAGGCAGGAGGACATAGAGCCATGGAGGGGCTTGTAATGTCCCAAACTTTGGGATTTACAAGGTGTATGAGGGCGGAACTGGAGCTTTCATTGGGTAGAGGGGGGTCATCGGCTATGAGGGCCATCAGAAAGGGAGTACTGGGGGCTGTGGGAGTGGATATAGTTATGGAAACATGGAGGAGAGAAAGGATGTCCCGTCCTAGTAAAGGGATGGGACACTGGGGCATAACCAGGAAGGAGTGGGAGAAAGGTATGGGATTGTCTTGGATTGTGCATAAAAGGGGGGGGGGAGGTTTAATGGGAAAATTTGTTTACCTCTTACCCCGACTATAGGACTAATGGCAGGCGTGGTAGGGCCCCGGTATTCTCGCAAGACTGAGAAGGTGGCTCCTGTATCCAGGAGGAAGGAGATGGGGCAACTGTCTACTATTAAAGTAACCCTGGGCTCCTATTTGGTGATGGAAATGGTCGGGTGAGAAGCCCCTGGGCCCCGTCAATCTTCTTCTGCCAGCCCCACTACGGAGGGCTTAGGATGGGGGTTGTTTGTCCAGCCTCCCCTTTGGGTGGCTGGGCAATCAGACCCCCAGTGGCTTTTTTTGTGGCATCTGGGGCATGGGGTGGTAGGAGTTCTTGGGGAGGGGCACGCCCTTGACTAATGTCCCTCTTTTCCGCACTTGAAACAAGCTCTTGGGCGGGGCTTGTTTGTTGAAGGGTGCTCAGGTTGTGGTTTTATTAGCTGGGCCAACATTTGGAAATTGGCCTGATTAGCTTTTTGTTTACAGCGTTCTTTCTCTTCTTCTCGGTTATGGAAGACTTTAAAGGCCACTGTTAGGATCTCAGTCTGTGGGGTAGCGGGGCCCTGTTCTAACTTTTTGAGTTTAGCTTTAATGTCAGGGTAGCTTTGAGCTAGAAAGTATGTCATAAGGACATGTCTCCCGTCAGGCGTTTCTGGGTCCAGGCTGGTATACTGTAATAGGGCTTGAGTGAGTCTGTCTAAGAACTCGGAGAGAGTTTCTTCTCTCTTTTGAATTATGTTTTGGAGCTTTTGAAAATTGACTACTTTACGAGCTGCCTTTTTTAGACCTGCTATTAAGCAGCAGGCGAAGATATCTTGAGAGCGGAGACTCACGGCGGTGGGGGACTGAAGGGTTCTGGCTCAGTCTGTGGGGGAGAAACAGGTGATGGGGGCAAAGATGGAGGAGGCTCCTGGGACTTAGAGGGGGGCTGAAAGGCTCAGGCTTGATCTGCAGGGGAGTGAGGTGGGGGAGGAGACAGTGGTGGAGGAAGGGGGAGGGGCTGTTGTAGGAGAGGAGGGGGAAGGGAGTGAACAGGAGGCTTCTGCAGGAGAGACGGCTTGCAGGCTAGGAGAACTTGGGGGGAGGCAGCGGCGGCGAGGGAGGCGGGGGGAGGAGGGGGAAAGCTTCAGTATAGGGAATCTCCTTCTAGTTTTTCAGGTGCTGGCAGTAGTTAAAGGATCGCGAGTGATGTTAGGATCAAGAGCTCCCCCTGCGGGCCATTGGTTGTGATTGTCTAGGGGGTGTGTCGGCCAATCTTGGGAGCAGTATTTACGGAGAAGTTTTGGTTTTATATCAGGCTTCAGGGAGAGGGTGGCTAGACACTTGAGCAGGCATTCAAGAGGTGAGCTTTCAGCGAGGGATGAGGAGGCTCCCATGGCTAAAGGACAGAAGGAGACAAACAGGGGAAGACGAACGGAGATCCTCGGACTGGGAGCAGAGCGCAAGGAGACAAAGGGCGTCCCCGGTGATCCTTGGGGGTCTGCGGAAACTCGTGTACGAGTCGGTTTCTTAGGAAGTGTGGGTCGTCACCCAGACTCTCTAAGAAGGCAGAGTGCCGGAGTCCGAGGAACCTAGTACTAGGAATTTTTGGTGGAAGGAACGGAAGGAGGGGTGGGGGGAAGGGAGCGTTCTCATCCGCAAAGGAGTCACCTCGTTTATGGCTGTCGGAGGAGAGGAGGGGCCTGAGTGTCCGCCGCAGCCGTGAAGGCCTAAGGTGGGGAGAGCTCCCTCCTTGTCCCCGAGTGTCAGGGCCTTGCCGGACGATCACGATCAATGGCGCTGCGATAGCTCGGGGAAGAGCGGCCCACTCCGGGGGAAAACTTACCCAAAGGCCAGAGAGGAGTGGTGAGTGTGAGGAGCCAGCGCCGGAAAAAGAGGACGAGGGCAAGCTGCTGCTGGTGTCGGGGGAAGACGGGGCCCAGTTGGGGTGTCCCGTCTCCCGGGTTTCGGCACTAATGAAAGGAAAGGAGTGACACACAGCAGCAATTCACCGGAGAATTCCGCTTTATTAGGGAAAGGTGCTGGGTTATATAGGAAGGGGCATGGGGTGATTGTGGTGTCACTTCTAGGGGGCTGGTGGCTATTGGCTAGGTGCTGGGATTGGGAGGGTGGTGAGGGGTGATTGGGCTTCAGGTGGTGCCGGCGGGAACCAAGGACCCGGAAGAGAAGCAGGAGGTTCGCCATCTTGTGGGTGGGGGCCCTTCAGTTTATGAGTGATACTTTTTTCTTTAGATAAAGTGGACATTAATTTTATGCTCAAGTATATTCAAAGATTTTCATCCACATGTTGGAACATCTTGAATCTGGTTGCTAAACTTGTCATAGTTGGTGTACTGTACCCCATTTTTAAAGAGATGGGATTGAATCTGTCACCAAAAATGCAACATTTGCTTAAGATTACAAATTCTTAATATAAGTTACTATGCAACTGTAATGAGTCCATTTGGGCCTGAGGGAAACCATTAAATAAATGTACCTGATTCCCTGCCTGGCCTCTTTCTCAAAAGGAACTGACTGTCAAGAGAACAAACACATCATAAAAAAGGTGGTCATATTTCAATTGCTTAAAGACTTTAGGATTGAGGAACATTGACTATTATTCTGATTTGAGTATTTATCTACTAGGTACCTTATTTTCTATTCAGGTCTGCTGTTATTTATGGTATATATTATTTCTGTATCTCTCGACTGTTGCAAGTATTTATGATAGTGTATTTTTGTCCCTGGAAGCAGAAAGTTCAAATCAAAGGATGGATGCATAAGAACTATGACTTAATCTAGGTCCAAATAAATGACAATCCATTGAAGTTAAGACACCATAAATTTCAAAGCACTCCACTATTCATGGATTGCTAAGAAAAATGCAGACACACTGCAGCATGCCTTTGTCTATATGATGTATATTAAGTTCAGAAATATTAACATTTTTAATAATGCCTATTCTAGAATTGATGAACTATGTCAATAAAATACAGAATGTTTTAAGGTTAAGCTCTGTCACATTAAATGTTTTCTGGGCATTGGATGAAATACTATGCAGTAATAATTAAGCTACCATTAACTCTTGTGGCCCCTTTGAGCAAGTCACATTAAGGGACCTTCCCTCATTTCACTGCTTTATCCTGGAGCTGTTGTGAAAAACATGCAAACTTACAATGTGTATACTGTGAATACTGCCCCCTGGAGATGGTGCTGTAGAAGGTTCCCAATTATTTGTTAAGCCTCTATAGGCACAGTGCCAGAAACTGTGTTAACTTCTTTGCATAAATTCTTTTATTTCATCACCATAAATACCCTAGCAAGTAGGAGAAATATTTTGATCCTTAAAGTGGTTGGTCTCCACGTAGATTGCCTTTGCCATCTGGTCTGCTTACCTCCCAGCTGTGGTGAGCGTTGGCTGCTAACAGCCCATAGCATCCCCTTCTCTTAAAAACTGCCCTCAGCCAAAAGGAAGCCCCCTGTCCAGGAGGGTCTGCCTCCCTGTACTGACTTTCCCAAATATGCAAGAAGCTGACGTTCTTGCCTTAAGGTGAGAGTGACTCCGTAGTTACAGTTCACCCTCCAGAGCATCCCATGGGATCAGGCAGAAGCTAGATTCCAGCTAGACTACGTCCTTGCTTCTCTCTGTCCCCTTTGTGCTCTGTTGCACTCAACTCCTCTTCTCCTAGGAGCGCCCCTCAGTAAATCACATGCACCTTAATCCCACTCTTGGCTCTGTTTCTAGGAGACCCAAACTTTAAGAAAAATTATGAGTGAAGCAGTTGGGTCTTTGAGAAATTTGGGAACACAGTCACAAAGCTAGCGAGTGATAGAGCTGGATCCTGGATGTGTTTGCCATTAAATTTCTGTTTTGAAGCTCCAGCTGGCTAGGATCAAACAGATAATGCTCATCAAGCAGGTTGATACTCCTGTTTACATCTGTACCTCTAGTCCTTCCACATCTCTTTGCTCTTCTACTCATTTGTTGCAGATGTGGAAGCCCAGACTATTGAAGAGCTAAAGCAACAGAAATCATTTGTGAAACTTCAGAAGAAGCACTACAAAGAAATGAAAGACTTGGTTAAGAGACATCACAAGAAAACCACTGATCTTATCAAAGAACACACTACAAAATATAATGAAATTCAGAATGACTATTTGAGAAGGAGGGCGGCTTTGGAAAAAACAGCCAAAAAAGATAGTAAGAAAAAGTAAGTTGAATAAGTATTTTCTTGTTTGTTTTATACAGCAATAGAAGAGAGTCCTTTACATACTTTTGATGGTTTGTAGCATATCTTGGGAAAGCCACCCAATTAATTCCCTTCATTCTCTACAACTCTTGTATCACATCAGCTTGGTTGTGCTTGTAGACTGAATTTCTGTAACTGACCACATTCTGAGAATAGATATGCAGGAAATCCTACCCTTGAATTCTAACCTGGGGGTCCTAACACCAGTTGTCTGACCCCCTATATTACAACTGCCAATGTGGCAAGTATGAAATTTTCCTGTGAAGAACCTCGTTGAAAAGGCGACTTTTGTTAGAGAAGAGAAATCTCAACTACCCTTTGCTGCCCTATCTCAAACCTACAAAGCCTTGTACAGATCTAGGGATGGGGGTTCCCACATCCTCTGTATCCAGGCACTGATGGGAAAGAGCATCTCTCACACATTCATTCGATCTTTATCAAGTGCCTACTGTATGCCCAGGGGACGCAGCAGTGAACACTATGTGCACATTAACACCCAGAGAAGCTAACGTGGCATTTGGTGAAACCATGTGAGCCTGTGAGCTACCATTGGTGAGCTAAGAGTCAGACACCCTCCCTTTCACTTCCTAACTGAATAATCTTATCTCGATGCCAGGTTATAGAGACAGTTGAGAGGCATTTTTTTAGATCTGTATGGTGACATATGATTTAACATGTGCTTAGCTTAAAAGTGCTTGGGTTTTAAAAAGCAACAAAGTCATTATTTCTTAAGCTGGAGCAGCCTTAGAAGCCATCTAGGTGAACTGCCCCTTCTGCAGGAAGGAAGCTGAAAGCTAAAGGCATTAATAGTACCTGTGGTGACATAAACAATTCGGGCAAAGCTTGGCCTAAAACTTTTCCAAAATTCTATTTCAGTGATAATGTATGTAATCGATTATTTATTCACATATTTATTTACCATTAGTTATATCCTACAAATTTCCAGTAGAGTATTGAAGTAACTTATCATGGAAGACATATGTAAAAATGCCACAAAAAGAAGAAAAGGAAAACAACAGACACATTCAAACACACACTGAGTTATCTGGACCTGCCGTCCAGTATGAGAGTCACTAGCTGTCCGTGGCTTATAAGCCCTTGAAAAACCACTGAAACCAACGTGTGCTGGAAGTATAAAATGCTTACCAAAATTTGAAGGCTTCATTTAAAACAAAAAGAAAAGAATATAAAAAGCTCACTTTTATATTAGCTTATATTGACTTTATTTTAATTGCATGTTGAAATGATCATATTTTGTATGTGTTAGGTTATATAAGATATATGAATAAAATTAATCTCACATTTCTTTTTACTTTTTAAGGGAGCTACTGAAAACTTTAAATCACATGTGGAAAAACATCAAACACATGGCCCCATCATATTTCTACTGCACAGTACCATTTAATGTAATTTCTGTCCTTGAACACTGAATTTAGCTCTTAGCTTCTGAGAAAATGATATACAGATGGGTTAGATAATTCTCCTTATCTAATTAAAGGAAACTTGTTTGCCTTTCCAAGAGAGACAAACATTTTCTTGGTATTAAATTACAAAAGAATTCATCTCATGGATCTTATATAGACAATAATAGGCAACGGGATAATGTCCTCAACTGTGTTTTTACAGAAGATGCAGAAACATTGTTCCCTTGGTTATTTTTTTATTCTTTCCCTCAAAAAACAAACAAACAAAAATCTCTAACCACCTAGTATCAAAATATACATCAGGAAAAACTTTTTATCAAAGGGCAAAGCCACTGAGGTTTGATTAGGTGTGAACAGGTCCCATCTATACTGAGACACATTGAAATCCTGAAAACACCTCAGAGTAATAAATGGACATCATATCCATTCGATTCGTTTCTTACTTAGCTATCTGTGGTCTCAGCTGAGCATTGTGCATACTGTGAGGAGCAGCTCTTTCAAAGGTAGTTTCCCTCCAGACACAGGCATGCAACGATGCTGTGATTCTTAAGCGCACAGGCTTTGCCTCCCCTGATGTCTGTCCTGGGAGGAGTTGCCCTGCGGCAGGTACTTCCTGGGTCCTTAGGCAGATTGTCTCACTGAACTGGAGCTTCCTCGGTGTAAACTGGAGGTAGTTGTCCTACTCACTGGGTTACCATGAAAGCCAGCAGAAGAGAGTGGCCATCACATGTTGAGTGGTTGATCAGAGTTGATGTGTTGCCTGTGCCGTGGTGGTCGTGGCTGATTAAAGAAGCACCTTTGTGTTCTGGCTATACTGATTCCCTGCTACAACAGATGATCAATGTATCTCATTGGAGGTCACCTCCCCAACACCCCCTGACCTGACGCTGATGATAAATACCCTTATATTCATGCCAGGATGGAGGGCCACCTCCATGCTGCCATGTGATCCTGCCTTGCACATGCTCATTCCTGTTTGGCATTGCAAACAGAAACCTTTGAGGGAATTCCGCATCCCTTTGACAAAATAGGATCCTGATACCAACATCAGCCAACTGCCTGTCTGCATGACAGCACTGATGCCGGCACAGGCAACAGGAATTAGTGCCCCCTGAATCAGGAACCTTCTCCCTGCTCCACCTGGCCACAGGTAAAAGGCATGGGGGCAGAATCCCATGTACTGGGTGTCTTAGGTGCTTTAGTTTTCTTTCTTCAGAGGTTTCCACGGAAATGAAAAGAGCAGACCTGCTTTCCTATGGTGTCCTATGGCACAAAATTTGAGGGAATCACACCATATGTTTAAACCCAATAATGAGAGAGTGAGAACTGCTTTGATTTATTTCCACATCACTGCCAAACTTCTAATTATCTTTATAATTCTCTATAAATAACTCAAAGGAAGTCATACTTTGCACAGGGTAAGCACCCCATAAATATTTTGGAATGAACCAAGGCATCCTCCTTTCTCTTGTAACCTAAGTATTTCAAGGAAGCTGCTGTTTGGGAGTACAGATATCAGTGAAGTTGCTACAGCCCCCAAATAAATTTATTTTAATAATCTATCTTTGCTATTAGAAGATGTCAAGGGGCAGAACATGTCAGTTGGGAGGGTTGCCAGCACATGACATCTGCACACACTCTTAGTTCAACCTGCATCACCCTCTGCAAAACCTGGCCCTTCCTCAACTCCCCCAATCAGTGTAGAGTGTACTGAGGTTGTTATAGGAAAATACATGGGAATTACGTTATACATGCCACATTTTTAAGAAAAGATAAGAGCCTTTGCAAATCTTTATTAGACATTCTAAAGATAATCTAAAGGGGGGATTACATTCTCTCCACCACCGCCAGGGCCCCTGGTCTCTTAGCTGTCCTTTCCTGCCCCTACCTCTTTCTAGAGCTACACAAACTTTATCCACATAATGTGTTTGGAGCCCCTTGGTTGCTAAGCTTGTCCATAAGGTATCAACCTCTATTTTAAGTGGATTATTGAAATATTTATTCCTACACATAGCACTCTCTAGGAGGAACTGATGAACAACCTTGCCTTTACCTTGTGATGACCTGCATGTTTTGTGAGTTAAGCTCTGTGTTTCTGCAGATCGGAACCCAGCAGCCCTGACCATGGTTCCTCAACGATTGAGCAAGATCTTGCTGCCCTGGATGCCGAAATGACCCAGAAATTAATAGACTTGAAGGACAAACAGCAGCAACAGCTGCTTAATCTTCGACAAGAACAGTATTATAGTGAAAAATACCAGAAGCGAGAACATATTAAACTGGTAAGCCTGAGGAATATGACTTGTGTTTGTATAGCTGGAACCCCACTTTTCTATAAAAAAATTTTGATACTCTTAGAAGACTTAAAGGGAGATGGTGGCAGGTCTGGCTGGCACCTTCTTTTTTGCTTCCTTACCCAATAATCTTATTGTGATGCTAGATTTTAGAGGGAAGATGTATTTCTCAGATCCATATTGTGACATGGGATTAACATGTGCTTCAATTAAAAGCATAATCAAAATGCAATATTTGGGTTTTCAAAAGCAACAAAATCATTATTTCTTAGAACTGAAAATTGCACTGTCCATATAATGTCTACAATACTAAAATTTTATGAGCCCCACTATTCCAGCATGTTTACCAGGCTTCTCTCTGTTCTCTAATGAGACCATGTGTTATCGTTTTCATTTTCATTCACTTCGTTTTGGGTTATAACAGTTTTGGGGGATCTTTGAACTCTCACAAGGAATTAGAAACCAATTATCTTTGCTCAAGAAAATTAAGAACATGCTGCAAATAAATGTTTACTTTTTTATATCACTGGGCTTTGCAAGAACTAAAAAGTAATCACACAGTCCCCTTCTAGATATATTAGAAAATTCGGTATCTAAATGACCGATACGGAATGTTGTCTACTCAGCTGCTGAGGCTCCCTCTGAAAGGAAACACCATCATCTCTATTAGTGATCAGTTTTGTCCTCCATTCATATTTTCTCATGAATTTCAGTGACAGTCTCTCCATTGTTGCTTTTGCCTTGACACATAGTAGGATCACGATAAGTATTTGGTGACAGATTAAATGAATCAAACAAGAAAGAAGCTTTGAAAACAAGTTTGTGCTAAAACAAAACAAATGCATAGGCTGAGAGAAATTGAAGCTGTGTCCCCGGAGGAGATGGGTTCTGTTTGTACGATCTGTCCATTTCTTGGCCGAGTGCCTGTCCGTGCAGGAGGATTCTGAGGCCCTTTCTGCTTGTAGGGTTGAAATCAGTGGGTAGTTTAGCCATATAATTCAGTGGTTTATTGTGATGCTGGTGCTCTAGCACTGCTTCTCCAGGGACAGTGCACAACTGAGCAGGTCACATGAGGAGCTTATCAAGCATCGGATTCCACTCGGTCAGTGACTTCAGCATTCATCAGAATCATCTGGAAGGCTTGCTAAAACACAGGTTGTTGGGCCCTGCTCCTCATTTCCAGTTCAACAGATCTCTTGTGGGCCTGGTGATACTGGTGCTTCTGGTCCCAGGACTACACTTTGAGAACCACTGCTCGATACCTAAATGTGAAGCTCAAGAATTTATTTTTAACAGGTTCTGCCTGATTTTGGTGGTCCACCTTATTTATGAACTACTGAAGTAAGATCTAAGTGGTGAAAGAATGGCCAGGCAGGAGTTGGGTTTTGGTGAAAGGACAGAATTGCTTTGATCTGTGAAAGCAGAAAGTCAGAGAGAAGTTTAATGGGAGATTATGGCTTTGGGAACCAGCTACAACCACCATCATTTGACTTTCTGCAATACTCCATCCCTACCTAGGGCTCCAGAAAATAATAACCATAAATAAAGCTAAAATAGCAGCCAGGTCTTGAACACTCACCACGGGGCCATGCACTGTGCCAAGCCATTTACAGCAATTGTCCAGTTTAATACTTAACAACAATCACTGGAGTTTGGGGCTATTGTCTTCCCATTTTGCAGGTAAGAAAACTTACAAAGAAATGTAGTGACTTTCCCAAATTTCTACAACTAGAAAGTGGTGAAGTTGGGATTTGAAGCTTGGCCCTCTGACTCAATACCACCTGCTTTAAAAACATTGTGTAGATGCCTCTGCTGAGCTTATGGGCAGGAATATCTCCCCTAAAGGAACCCTGGAGTAGGAGATGAGGTGGAACTCCTCCTAAAGGCAATCCCACAACCATGTGCTTCCATTCCCTTCTAAGAAGGAATGAGTGTATCTATAATAAAAGTTTTGAAAAGTTTTGGAGAGTTTCCAGAGAAACACACAGGTAAGGCCAAGCCAGACTGGCCCTTTCAGGCCAAATATAAACTTCCTCCTCAAAATGTTCACCCCTTCACCATTGTGATTGTGGATTTCTGTTTGCAATAAAGCCCCAATGCCTTTGAGCACACCTGTATGGGCCTTTGTTAAAGAGACTAAGGCCCCATTGCCTTAGATATAGAACCTTAGATATAGAACAACATTTACTTTATGGCCATTTGGGGCCATCCACAATTTACACTACATGCCTATAGTGGGCATGTATCAGAGCTTTCTATCATCTACATTTGTGACAACCAGAGATTGTTCTGCCAGGAAGTCTTTTGACTGAAAGGCACCCAGAAGTGTCAGTTCTATCTTTGGTTGTGGTTATGAACAGGCCTCTCAGGCTAAATTAGACAAATGAAAGTGTAATTAAAAAGCGAGTAAGCCCCAGGTAAAAAGGAGTATTTGGGTGATGAGAAAAATTAACAGAAGATATTTCATCTCCCAGAATTGCTTTGGGAATTAAATACAAATATGTTTTGGTTAAGGACTGTACATTTCAAATACTGCCAAATGTTCACTAAACACTTAATATTTGTAAAACACTCTGATAGGCACTGGAGATAAATTTGAAGAAAGCATGATCACCACACACTCATTATCATAATTACAAACAGTTATAATACCATATGATAAATGAAATGAAAAGGTATCAGCAAATTGATATGAAAACCGAGGTGGAAACAATTTACATAACTCTGTAAATTGATAAACACCAAGAGAATATTTTTTGAGGTAATTCTTCATATTATCATAGGAAATATAAAATGTACACCAAGCTTCATAGACTCTATAGCTTCAAAGAAGATTTTAGACCTATCCAAAAAATACATTTATCCTTAAACTCTATATCCGTAGAGTTCTGCTGCCTGGTTATTCAAAATATGGTTCCTAAACCACTTGGGAGCTTGTTAGAGGGGCAGACGTTGCAGAGCCACAGGTGCAGATCCTGACCAGCTACATCACCATTTGCAATTTAATAGATTTTGCTATTCATTTTAATTGAAGAATCATGGCTTTAGAGCCATCAATTCATATCGTTGCTCAAAATTGGTTTTACAATAAGCCTAGATGGGAAATATAGAGTGTGCCCTGCTGCTCACAGCTTGATCAAGCTGGATGAGTGTCTATGGGTGACACAGGCACGGGTCCTTTCTGCCCATGTTCGCAGTAGAAGACAACAGTTGCTTTCAGTTAGAGGTCAATGAGAATTAAATGTAAGTTCCCTGACTGCATTCAAGTTCTTGCACCCCCTGAAATCTCTCCATAAATATTGTGGGGGTCTGTGGGCCCCAGGTAAGTACTTCTGTTCCAGGGAAGAACTATGGAGCTTGGAAATCTGCTCCAACTTGTTTTCCATCAACTGCCATAGGTTGACCAAGTTTTGCCATATCATTCGGGTGAGCTTTTAATTTTAAGTGGCTTTGGTAAGGGATGGACCATCTTAGGGGGGTCCCTCCGAGGGTTCTCGATCACTCTGTCATCAGCCCCAGCATCGCATTCAAGGCTCAATATCCACAGCCTAGTGAGAGGGGACTTAGTGGTGATGTCAGTGGGTGCTTGACCTGCCACTGTCTTCTCAACCTTTCCTCCTTTCTAGTGGCTTCAAGAAAATATTTCCTCATTTTCTGTCACTATCCTCTGTTTCCTTTTGTTGTTCTGCTTTGCTTTGCTTCCTGCCTTTCTCCTCCTTCTCTTGTTTTAAGTCTCCCACATGTTCCAGTTCCTTTTCTCTTTTCTTTACCTCGACCTTAATGGCTATTACTCTTCTTATGCATCTTCCCACCTATACCTCAACAGTCCTTCCTCAGCACAAGCCAGCATTGGTACACATTGCTCTGAAGTCCCCAATTCCCTGCCAGTCCTGGGGTTGGAAGTTGTGTTTCACAGTGAAAGCCCTGGGTGAATACTGACCAGCTACCAATGGAATGGCCCTCAGGGTGTGAGTGGGGGGTGACGGAGGATCTACAGTCAAATGTCATTTCTGGCCACTGCTCCCCTGCATGACCACTCTGAACTTCTGTTTTCTCATCTGTCCAATGGAAACAAGAATAATCAATCTTCACTTCACTGAACTATAAGGAGGAGTAATGAGATAATGTGCACAAATCATTGCTTTTAAGGAAAGCCTTTTTTTAAAACAATATATGAATCGACTAGGAAATCTTAAATTCAAATATAAATGTTCATTTGAGTGTTTAACATCTTGCTGCAGCCTGAGGGAGCTTGTCTTCCTCTTGATTTCTGTTGGTACCATTTGCGGTTGCAGCCTGTCTGAGAACCAGCCTTGAATTTTCTCCCTTCTATGGTCATCCAGCTGAAGTATATGTGCCGGGAGTAATTGGAGTGTCAGGAACCTTACTGTACTTGTGGCAGTGTTTTCTGTCTCCCTCCAATATTCTGACTTTACATAGAATCACTTTTCTTGAGAAATTAATGACTTAGCTTTTCTGAAAACTTTACATTGCCCACCTAACAAGAAATGACAAATAAATAAAAGATTTTAGTAGTGCAATAAAAGAATGAAATAATTTTCAAATGTGTTCTTATTTGTCAGTTTTCCTGACCATCATTGGGTAACTCTAATACAGTTTATGTTGTTCTTTTCAAGATTACATGCATGCACACACACACACACATACACATGTATATGTATAGATATAGAAATAAAATTTATCTTAAATTCTATTCCTTTAATTATGAGCAAAAATGAGCATATTTCTGTGTGTGTATTGTTCATTTAAATTCCTTTTTTCTACAAACTCCCTTTTTGCATCCATTGCCTACTTTGTGCTAGAGTGTCTTCTGTTCTTTTAACCCACAGATTTCATGCCATATCTTTTCATTTATTATTTTGGGAGGTTTGGGCAATTAAGCATAAATAAGCTTGTATAATCAATGATTCAGAAAAAGTTATTGAAGGCTTCCTGTGATCCTCATACTGGAGGGGGATTCTGGGTGGACCAGGCCTAAACGTGGTCCCTGCCCTCAGGGGCCGTGGTGGTAGAGTACAGATTGTGAAGTCAGACAGACCCACCAATAGTATGGACCATCTTTATCAGTTGGTTTTTTTGCATTACAAGCACCTCAAAACTCACTGCCTTAAAATGACAACCACTTATTTGGCTCATGATTCTGTACGTAGCAGCTTGAGCTTGACTCAACTGGATGGTTGTTTCCTCTAGTGTTAGCTGGGCTCATTCATGTGTCTTTGGTTCGCTACCACTCACCTAGGGCTCTGCTTCTGGAGATTGGCAGACTGTCAGCGGGCCAAAGCAGGTGACTGATGCACATCGCTCGTCACCCAGCAGGCCAGCCTAGGCTTGTTCATGCAGAAGTTGGAAAGGATTCCAGCCGAGAGCAAGTGGTAGTGGGCAAGTTCTCTTGACAGGTCTTATAACTTCTTCCTCCTTCTTTGGCCAAAGCAAGTCCTGAGACTTAACCAGATTCAAACATTATGGAAATAGGCTCTGTCTTGTGTAAGGGAGCTTCTGGTGACATTGTAAAGAGGGTGAACATGGGGAGTGGTGGAGATTTCGGGCCACTGTTTGTAAAAATCTACACACAGCCCTTGTAATTTGGATGTACAATTCAATAAAATAATCCATGGAAACTAAACACAATGCCTAGAACATGGTCATCATTCTTTACCAAAGGAATTTGCACAGGATTTAGAGGAAGGAGACAAAACATCCATTTTTAGTTATGCAACTCTAGCTAAATGATTTCATCTCTTTGCATTCTCATTAAAAAAAAAAATTGCACAAGAGTGCTTGTAAAGTCCCTCTCTGTAATGCAAGCTTCACTTAATTTAGGGAATACAGAGATGATCCAACTCTCAGCCCTATTAAAATAATGAATGATTTCAGTTTAAAGCGATGAACTTAAACTTTGGTTTTTCTTTTGTGTGTGCACAATATATCTTAAAGTACTTTTATGTGTTAGTTGGTAATTATTTAGGTAAAATTAAGAGGAAAAATGCCAGGAAACAGATCTATCCCCAAAGGCAAAGGAAATAATTGTTCCAATATGTGTCAACTTAAAAAAGCTTAGGGAACCTAAAAGATTCTGCTGAAAGGAAATTCCCAAAATAGAATCCACAAGTCTGATCATTTAGTTTCTGCCCTCTGGAATTGCAGGACTTACTGCATTCATCTGGCAAGTGAGGGATGCTGAAATGATATATTTTGCATTAAGGACGAAAGCAGCTGACATGCTGTGATATTTATCTTCATGGAAGCTCTTCCACGTCTAGCTTTCAAAATGGACTGTTGAAATATTAAGCCAATGAATTATTGCCCTATTTTAGTTACAAAGCACAGGGTGAATCATGTCTCTCTCCTTCAGTCAGGTCTCCTTTGCTAATTATTTGAAAACCTCCAGTTTGAACACTATGACTACTTCCCAATATCTGGGTGGTAAGTGATACTTACTTATTTTGTTGATTTTTAAATGAAATGATCTTTACATCTTTTAGAATCACGTGTAATGATCCTGACTACCTTGATCAGATGCCCTTTCTCCTTTTAATTGAATCAAGAAAGCCTAATTGCATCCTTTGTGATACTACATCAACTTCTCCATAACCCTTGCAAGTACCTTCATTAGCCTTTCTAATGCCAAAAGGGAGTTATTCTTTGGCCTGTTGTAAATTTTTACTTAAAGCTGTATATGAATCACTTTAAATGAAGCTTCTTTTATCATAAAGATGTTATCTTTTATCATTAAAATAAATATTTCATGGCCATAAATCCCTCCTTTTTACTATTTTCAGGATATTTTTAAGCCACTTTTGAATTCTAAAAGTACACATGTAAGCATAGAGCAACATAATTTTACAGTTAATCAAAGGAACTTTAGAGAAATTTAGATGCTGTATTTTACTGATGAAGAAACAGGCCCAGAGAATTGAGATGGAAAACCCTAAGCATCATCTAAGGTGATAAAACACCTCAGCTAGAACTGCCTTACCAAATTTCTTGACTTTGTTTTAAAGTTTGAAAATATTTCCAGTTGATAGCCTCATAAAAGAATACCAGGAATATCACTCAAGGGAGCATGTTCCATTGACACATTTATATTTCCCAGAAAGCTAAAAACTGACACTTAGGTTGGTATAATTTAAAAGTGAAAAGTCATTTTAAATGTTATAGATTCATTGGGTCAACTTATTGACACTGACTAGGAGTGTTGGTCAGATATTCACTTTCATTTATTTCTTTGCCCAGCAAGAAAAAAAGTCCAAGGGTCCTTGAAACATTTAGATCCAAGTAAGCAATGGTACATTCTCTTTAGTGATAGAAATTTTAAAAATAATTTCATAGGTATGAAAGAATATCTCAGAGCATGATCTGGATGGTTGCTCTCTTCATCCAAGACTTTCCCCCACCTTCTGAAAAGGGAAGGGAGCTAGTGAGAATTATCCGCTCCACATGGATGGGACCTGTCTATCAGCCGACAGCTGGACCATGAACACCAGCAGAGCATCCAGTGTTGGTTGAATGAAGGAATGAATATTTCTCAATTTGAATGGTCAGGATATACCCCAGGACAAACATGTACCTTGTTTTTAAATTATCAGTTAGTGCATTGAATCCATAGATCATGCCTCAGTTTGGAAGCATCATAAATGAATTCTTTGTAGGAGAAAAACCAACAGTTTATAGTGAAAACTCAGACTGGATGCTTTGACTAGCAGAAAAGGTACTGTCTTCCCTGGATATTGGTGGAAGGGGAAGGAAGATGGGTTATGCCTGAAGTGTGAACAGTCCATATGTGTCTTTTTGCCCATTTTCCAAAATTGTCCTTAGAAGAGATGCCAAACATGTCAGTTTCTGTCCAGATATTTTTTAATCTCCTTTCAGTTAGAATCAAGGAATTACTCTCTTCCATGGAAATTATTCTCTCACTCTTAAATTACTAAACCAAGAGAAATTCAGACAGAGTTGAGAACAAGCATGAAATTATATTCCCCTGGGGCTTTTCTTTTTCACTCCTTAGAAGGTTTGGAACATTTAACTAGCAGAGTTGTCATGAGTGGTAAACAAATAAGCTAAATAACTGAAATTTGTCCATTCCTTTGGGCCAGAAAAAAATCACACTGAAAGTTAAAATTAAATGTTGTTTCCTGCATTTGGTTAGCTTGTACTCTTGGCTATTTTTTTTACCCCTAGGAATTCTAAACTTTTCTATCTTCAGTGAGTTTTGTGGCTAATACATGACTGAATGGCTCTGAGTAGAGCCTGTCTGCTAATAAACACACCAAGAGTGAGTGTATCCATAGTTTAGTTAATAAGCGCTTCAATTATTGTGTGAAAAATCCCTTTTCTTGGTCCTATTTTCACATCTTTTGAAACAGAAACCCTGGGCCCATTATTTAGATGTTCCTTTGACTTATTTGGGGGTTAAGGAGTGAAATTTTTTTTATTTCTGATTTTTTGTTGTCTTTTAGTCAGGATTCTTTTGGTTGCAAGCAACAGAAACCCATGTTGGACTATCTTAGACAAGAAGAGTGTATACTAGAAAAATACATACAGTAGATCACATAAGAAAGGATTGACCATCCACATCAAAGAATGTGGGGGAAGGAAAAAATGGGCGCCAGAAACAACTCACGGCACTTTCTATTTCTCTCTCTCTGTCTCTCTTTTCCTCCCTCTTTTTATCTCTCCCTCTCTCTCCATTCCCTGCTTTTCTCTGTGTATTATACTATTCTTTGCCAAAGCAGCAGACAAGCTCCCCTTGTCAGAAAATATAGACATCGGTCCCTTCTAAGGTACATTGCTTTCTCCAAGGACAGGTTGCAAATATCTTGCAGAAAGTCTTGTTAGGATCTTATGATTGTCCAATCTTGCAACTTAGACCAGTCACCTGTGGCCAAAGATGTGGTATGACTGGTCCAACCTGAATCAATGCCTCCCGTGGGCCAGTTACTTTGGCCAAGGGATGGGGGTAAAGAATTCCACACTGAACACAGAGCCAGTTCTCAGAAAGCAGAGAAAGTTCTTACTGGAGAGGTTGTGTTGGGTAGAGGTGAGCCCCATACTCTCTCTTTTTAGGGTAGGAAAATTATTGCTGCATATATATAATCCCATTGCCAATTTCATGTGAGTCTGACATTAGTGACATATTAACAAAGTCATAATACTAATCATTCTGCCTTCTGGACCTTAAGGAGAGGAAATTTCAATGAAAACAGTAAATGTTGTAAGGGCAGAATTACAGTAAAAATAATGGTTTTTCAAAAATAGCTGGAAAGGGCAGAATGTTAAGGAGGTGTCTGTCACATGTCCAAGGGGAACAGGGTACAGCAAAAGGACATTTATGTATTTGTTATATTAAACACAGGGTTGCTGTCTTTTTTTAAACACATAGTCTTTGGAATTCTAGATAAACACTAGTTGCATGAAAAAGCCACATCAAAAAAATATACACCTGGATTTCACAATAAGACATTTGTTATATAATTTTGAAAGTATTTCCAGTAAGACAGCCCATAGCTTGGACAAGACACTCCATAGCTATCACCAAGGTTGGGGTCAGTGTGGTTTTAAAACTTAAAAGATTTCAGTCACAATAATTTTAACACTTATTTTGTGTAGAGCCTGGGGTTCCAAAAAATTTCAAAAGGAAATTGCAGTAATGACTTCTTTTATGGGAGCAATAATAAAGTATGTAGACACAAAGGTAAATACGTGTAGGTGATCTCTTACAGAAAGAGCCATTATAAGGAGCCAAGGTCAAGATTTATCTGGGCAATCAAAGGGGAGAATCACCAGAGGCTGATCTAGAAAGGGGCATGGACAAGGAGACCTTGGCTGGTGCCCACTCCTTTACCAGAAGCAGATAGAGCAAATGGAACTTTATGCAATCATGAGAATATTCTACATGCTGTCTCCCATTCAAATGGTAATACCATCAAGGTGGAAGAATAACATGAGAAAAAGTACAGAAGCAGGTGTGTGCCTGGACAGTTTGGAAAGCAAAATACTGCCCAGTTTGTTAGGTATGATGAGTGCCAATCAGGAAAGGAAATTGGGCACCGGAGCATAACTATTTGGGGATAGCCAGCCAGTTATGACGTTGGTACATACAAAAAGGAAGAATATTTGTGTTGGAATGGAAGGACTAAGGGTACTCAGAGTGCAAAGTCTTTGCACACGGAATTTTATACCTAGACAGCTTGACAAGTGACATTACAAAGCTTTAACATTTCTGTTTCTTTAATTGTGACGGTCATGATCAGGCAATCTCTTTTAAATGATCAAAGATAAAATTATCTTTGTTTGATCATTTAAATAAAATGAGTACGATACAAAAGTTATAACCAACTGAATTATATTTAATTGCTTCAAGGATACCCATCTTTGAAATCTATCTTTGTGTCCTTGGGTGGCTAACTTCCAAAGCATATCAGAAATCCTCTTCTGTGCTAACTTTGAATTTAGCTTATCTGAGCATCTCCATCTCTGGAAAGAGCGGTGGGGCCTTTCACAGGAAGTCCACACTATTTATTTGGTACTCCAGTAAGAAGAGTGGAGCCCAGCTGTGACTGTGGCCTGAGCAATAGCAGAAGGTTCCATAGGTTCTTCATGTGGAATAAAGAAAGAGAAGGAATTGGAGGGCAAAATGACCCTCGGAGAAGTGATAAGCATTTATTGAATACCTACTGAATGCTAGGAATTGTTCAGAGGACCAAGGAAAACACAGTTTCTGCCCTCTTGAAGCTTGGTTTAATAAGAAAATAGATGCAAGACAATAAAATACAGTCAACATTTAAACAACTTAGGTTTGCACTGCCTGGGTCCAATTATACATGGGCTTTTTCCAATAAATATATTGCAAAAATTCTTTGGAGATATTTGACAATTCAAAAAAAGCATTTCCTTTTCTCTAGCTTACTTTAGTATAAGAATACAGTATATAATACATAGAACATACAAGATACATGTTAATCAACTGTTTATGTTATCAGTAAGACTTCCTGTCAACAGTAGGCTATTAGTAGTTAAATTTTGGGGGAGTCAAAAGTTCTATGCAGGTGTTCAGCCGAAAGGGGTACTGGGGCTCCTAGCCCCTGTGTTGTTCAAGGGTCAGCTGTAATTGCCTTCATGGCCATGCACTAAAAATTCAATGTTAGCACAGAAGAAGATTTCTGATATGCTTTGGAAGTTATCCACCCAAGGACACAAAGATAGATTTACAAGATGGGTATCCTTGAAGCAATTAAATATAACTCAATTGGTTATAACTTTCACATCATACTCATTTTATTTTAAGCTTACAATACCTCCAAGAGATAAAGGCATTAATAATCTCATTTACAGCCAAGAAAATGTAAGTTTAGAAAATGTAGGCCCTTAACCAAGATCATACTTTTAATAAGTCATAGAGTAGGGATTGAAACCTAGGTCCATACCATTGGTTTGGGTTTTGAGGGATTTTTTTTTTTTCATCTCTGCACTGCACCAAGCTGTCATGCCCAGCATAATAATCTAAGGAATCCTGTTTAATTAAAAAGAGATGAGAAGAATTTCACATTAAAACCTAGATAATGTAATGGTTTTAAATTTTGTCCTCATTGCCTATGTTAGATGTCTGGTGATTTTCACTATTGTTAAGCATCAGTCACGGATTTCCTAACCACAGATACTGTTTGAGGAAGCCTGGAGAGACGGGGCTTTGTGATAATGTAAAACAGCAAACTGGCATTTTGTCTCCCCAGCTTATTCAAAAATTGACGGATGTTGCTGAAGAATGTCAGAACAATCAGTTAAAGAAGCTCAAAGAGATCTGTGAGAAGTAAGCCTCCATTCTCATTACAATAGACTTTGCATCTAAACGTATTAAACAAATTGCCATTTGATTTACCTTTTTCTCCTTTTACTTCCATTTTGACTTCAGAGAGAAGAAGGAACTAAAGAAGAAGATGGATAAAAAGAGGCAGGAGAAAATAACAGAAGCTAAATCCAAAGACAAAAGCCAGATGGAAGAGTAAGGAGAAAGAATTGCTTCTCCATGACCTTTTACCTGGGGATTATTTTATTCCATATCAGAATAACAGGTTCTTAAACCATACAAAGACCCATCTGTGACTTTTCTTCTCTAATTAACCTTATAAAATATCTCTTCTGTAAGATTTCTAACAGGGAACTCAAAGAGCAGTTCAATAAAGGTTTGAGACGCACCCAGGGCCTTTTAAATCAAGACTGATTAAAGAGCTTTCTTTGGGAAAAGGCTAAATCCTCACTTCCAATACTGTCAGGCAGACTTCCTGGCATTTAGTGAAAACAGAGCCTGCCCTTGGGTGGAACCTGACCTTTGTCCAGAGCTGGTCAATTGTACCTTCTTTGCAGCAGTAATAAGAATGTTGAGAGTTCTGTACACTTTCATCTGGAAGTCTGAGGTTCCCGTGTTTGTCCATGCCCAGTGAGCTCATATAATGATCTCTTTGCTTTTAGGGAAAAGACAGAGATGATCCGGTCCTACATCCAGGAGGTGGTGCAGTACATCAAGAGGGTATGTCGGTTCATCTTTCTTTGCTTTGCAAACGGTGTGTGAACACTTGACAAGCATAGAGTGAGCCTGTGGAGGGAAATGCCATGCCTTGTTGTATCTGTTTATCACCAGCACTCAGAAGAGCTCAGTCACAGAGCAGGCATCTGGAATCAATGTTTCTGCAAGTTTAATGACAAACCTGTATATAAAATAGCTCATCTAAGATAGACATTAAAGATTGTTTCCAAAGTCAGGAGCCTTGAAAAAATATCAATGGGAAATTCCCCAGAAGAACCTTTAGGTGTCATCAGTGGTGGAGAAGAGAGCAACCTCCAAAGGCACTTTTCTTTTTAATTGGTATTATGGAAATTTTATTACAGTATAATCCCCTCATTACCCCCACCCCCACCCCGTGGACCCATCACCCAGCGCCAGCACTAACCAACAGTCCCCTGTACTTACAAGGGCAGTTCCTGACGAGGATATGAAATGATAAAATGTATGCTCTAGATCTTAAAAGCTTTCAGTTTTTTTCTGAAAATACTCACTTGAATGCTTGATGAAAATGACTTTCTTTGTAATTTTCTTATAGTTAGAAGAGGCCCAAAGTAAACGACAAGAAAAACTCGTAGAGAAACACAAAGAGATACGTCAGCAGATCCTGGACGAAAAGCCCAAGGTAAACCGAACCAAATATCAATACACAGTAATTTCATTTTATTTCCATTCAATTAAAATAAGACTTCGTTGGTGCACGCACACCTCACACACAGTCTCAGATTAGTTCTTCCATGCAAAACTCATGTATTTCTCAACAATGGCAAAAATTTCTACAGCAATATTTTGTAAGCATTTATCATCAATGGGTGGTGAGCTTTAAAACCTGCAAATACATGGAACCCAGATGAATATATTTAGTTTCAGTTGCTCTTGGTTGTGGTTCAGGCATAGGTGTTTTTAAAACATCCCCCCTACTCCAAGCCAGGACAGAGAGAATTAGAGAAATTAGCCAAGACCCTTCAGCTGTCTCTCAGGTAATACTGTGATGGCAGACTCTGTCCAGCAGAGGACGCCCTGTACCAAAATCGCCCTGGTTTTTATCCAAAAAATGTTCTCATTAACACCGAAAAAAAGAAACTATTTTTCATACGATAGTATTTTATTGTGCCTTCACTTTAAATTTACCTTATGCTTATTGTTTGATCAAAATCAATTGATCATAAACAGTAACTTGAAATGAACTGGTCTTTACAAGTCAGATAATTGTCAGGTTAGAAAACAGCATCTTGTTTTTAAATCATTCCATACATTTTGACTCATCACCAAGTATTTTCCTGTTTGTGAAAAATATGCTTTTCAGTTTTCCTGTCCGTCTAGCTAAAGTTTAATATATCTACACTAAAAGGGTACTCCTATTTCATTCAAGTACTTTTTCAACCTGCCAGACTCAAAAGTATTAATTTTGTTACATTATATAGTCCTTTCATCAGTTTACTTCTTACATATTTTTATGGCTAATTCTAAATATATTTTTATGGTTATTTCTGTTCTTTCATATTTATTGGACAGTACATTTATTTAATATTTTTGACTCATAAAGTTTTTAGGCTGGATAATATAGATTCTCAAGCAGCAATGAAAATCCAAGAATTAATAATTACTTAGATATGATGCTATTTTTTATGTTTTTCATATAAATATACAAGTTAAATACTTCTAACCATCTTCTCTGGTTGATTATGCATTAGTAAAGTGGAATAAATTTTAACATAATTCCAGAAATTGCCGTACTTTCCATTTAGGATCTTTTAAAAATACTCAAATGTTTGGAGCAAAAAATCCAGGTTTGACTGAAATTTAAAGAAACACTTTAGCAATAATCAGTCCCAACTGATATATTCTAATGCATACATTTTTCAACCTATACTATCTGAATTCAAATTTGTCATTACTTTTTACAGTGACAATATATACTTAGTTTATACTAAGTGTAAAATCTTGATATCTCAGTTTTTATATTTCTAAAAACTCTGTCTAGAGAAATATTGTTATTCCTACAGAGTTTTATTTTGCTTTGTTTTGTCACAAAATGTCAACTACTTTACTCATAGATAAAATGCAATCTCAAATGTGTTTAAATTACATAACTCAAAGTATAAATACAAAGATTTTATGTTATTCTTCTAGGCCATCATGATTAACACCTACTGTTGAAGCACCTTTAAACTTTTTCCATTGGATATAACCAAACATTAGAAGAACTAATAATTACTGGACAATTTATAGTCAGGGTGCATTCAACAGCAACTTTAAAGAATGTGCAATTAAAACTGGCTTAAATAAAAATGAAATTTAGTAAGTCTCATTATGGTAAGAGGTATTATCACAGTTCAGGGAGTGGTTAATTTAGTAGCTCAACAGTCTCATCAAGATTCTAGGTATTTTCAGAATTTCCACTGTGCTATATGAGTTTGTCATCTTTAATTCTTAGGTGATAAACCCACAGTCACAAGATGACTGCCATAGCTCCATGCCTCACACCTTTTAAAGCCATGTCTTTAACAGCGGAATGTCTTCATCTTGTAACCCTTTATAGGATTGAGGAAAACCTTCCTAAATCTCCCCAACAGGCTTCACTTCATTGGATAGAATTACATCATATGCCCATTCCTAAACAAATCATGGACTTGCTAGGGTGATTTTCATGACTGGCTTAGAGTAATTAAGCCCATTCAAAAGGGAGGAGGGAGTTTGGATTCTCCTTAATTCCATGGTCACCAGGTACCTGAACAAAACTGATGTTTTTTATCAAAAAAGTAGGTAAGAGATAGCAACTGGGTAGGTAATGAACAGTATGGACTACTACCAAATTTATAACAATTTTCCATTGTACCTGAACAAAACTGATGTTTCTTATCAAAAAAGTAAATAAGAGATAGCAATTGGGTAGGTAATGAACAGTATGTACCACCACCAAATTTTTTTTTTTTTGAGAGGGCATGTCTCATATTTATTGATCAAATGGTTGTTAACAACAATAAAATTCTGTATAGGGGACTCAATGCACAATCATTAATCAACCCCAAGCCCAATTCTCAACAGTCTCCAATCTTCTGAAGCTTAACGAACTAGTTTTTACATGGGTACCACCACCAAAGTTATAATAATTTTCCATTTCTTCTTTGGCCCCTTGAAAGAACTCTGAAGTGTTTCTGAATTTTTAGTAGTTCTGTTGCCTTCATTTTTTACTGCAAATAGGTACCATTTTGATTTCTCTTTGCTTGTCATCCATGGTGTTGCTCTTGTGATCATCTTGTGTCTGGATTTCCAGGTTGCCCTTGAAGATTATTAGTTCCATGTCAAACTAAACCATTTATTGAGAGGTGTTCCTCATGGCTTAAAAAGTTTGTGCTTTGGAACCATGACTTTAATAATACAATAAGGAATCATGGCTGTCGATATTGTGGAACACTGTGGCTAATAAAGGGAAATGGCCATGAAAAGAAGGAGCAATAATAAACACTGGAGTGAAATAATAAGATCAAGTATAGGTCATATGGGGAAAGACCAAGCAGAGGGCAACAAATATAAACAAATGAAAGACCAGGCCAGCATAGCAGTCATCCATGCTCCTGTAATTATTAGATGTGGACCAGAAATAGAATAGCACTGGCTTTGAAATAATCCCTCTTCACATCCAGTACTGGAATGACCTTTGAAGCTTGACATAGATATGGGGAAATTAACAAACACAGAAACGAAATAGAGGAGCATCTCAGGGAAATGAAACTGACCAATAACAGTTATAAAAGAGGTTAACTGAGTCAGTTCCATTCAGTCAGAAATATGAGAAGGCAATGACTTTATGACATCTAGAAATTTATGAACTATTCTATCACTGAATATTGGACAAGGAAATTGAGTTGACACTATGATAATATTGAAGATAGTTGCGGTCTTATGAAGAGGAGTGCATACTGAACTTTGGCAGAGGTTACTGAGGGGAATAGTTATTCAAGTACTTTACAGGTGGGATAAGCAGTTTTTTAACTAGAAACCAATAATGGCTAAGCTTTTCCTTTCAGCCAAAAATATATACTACAATGCATCCTATTTCTTCCCATTTGTGAGCTTCTTTTACTATTTTGTCCAATATAATCACTTACTTCTTCATCCACTTATCTAATGTAATAATGTGTTATGTTGCTAACCTCTCCCTAAAGAGGGAGGAAGTTCTTTTTAATTGTTTTCTCTTAGTGTTGCTATTTTCAGCTGTTGTGAACCCAAACGCAGTCTGTATAATTTTCCAAGCCATTGGTAACCAAACAACTCCTTTAAAAGTGAACAGGCAAGTTTACAATTTTCTTTCAAAAAGAAATTTGAAACTCCAATTGCTAAAAGACAAAACAATTCTCCAGGAGTAAGGAGTTCGGTCTAGATTTAGAACAAGGAACATAACAAAGATTAATTCAAAGTATAACTTCCCAACCTTTTACTTAATTATGTGCTTATGATCTGGAAAGATCAACTCAAGTTTCCAACATTGTTACTATCATAGGTAATAGAACAGTCATAGGAGAATATGCAACAATCAAAACCAGGTTAAAAATCCATTTCATTTATACATGTGGACCAAGAACTTCCATCCCATTGGTCCATATTTGGGAACAAATTTGGATAGCCAGATTGTGGAAGTTTTATTTTAGAATTTCCTACTTTGTGATATGTATCAGGCCTTTTTCATGTGTCCATTTTTCCCATTAAGAAAAGAGATTCAATGATTCTATTCCTTTTGCATGTACTTTTTGAGGACATTGGGGAAAATGTAAGTAGGTGATCAACAGAGGCAACTTAAACAACAGATAAATATTTTGACCCTCAATTTGGCATAAAATTACATGGTGCATCCCTGCAGATAAATCCCTCTGAAATTAATTAAGCTTGAACAAAAGTAGACAATCTTAAGAGAGAATGTTCAACTCCTTTTCAGTAGAATTTTAAATTCTGGAGAAATGTTCAGGTGCATGTTTCCTAGCATTGAAATATTTGATTCAGCCTCTGAGTGTATATGTTTTTTCAGCTTTGTTCAAGGTATATCTCATTATGAAATCTATAGCTGCAGAGTGCTAAGATAGATGCAGTAAACCCTAGCCAATCTTTCAACTCAGTAACATAATTGGTTACCTTGGGATTTCCATACCTGGGTTTGCCAGAGCCAATAGGAAAAGGTTTATGTGTATTAAAGCATTAGAAATAACTCCCAAACCCAACTGCCAGTGGAGAGATATCACATCTTTTGTGATCATGGCCAACTCTGAATTGAGTTATTATAAAAAGGACTTTCAGCCTTTTTGCCTGAACATTTCAAAGAGATTTATTTTAACATGTTGAAACATTGTTAATCAGGAGTTACTCTGAATCTGCTGTGAATATTCCAATGTATATTGATCCCACTTATCCCACTTTGCAGCTACTGGCTGTCATTACAAGAAGAGTCATCTTTTGAGGGACTTTTAATGAACTGCTCTGTAACCTCATAAAAACAGTCGATAAATGTATAATTTACTTTTTTCTGACACTTAATTTGTCTTTGATGCTTCTTAGAACACAGATTTTTTTGTTTTAATATAGTTAATTGGCATGAGAGAATTCCAGGAAGCTTTAGGGCATTTCAATTTATAGCCAAAGAACATTTCATCATGTAGCTATTGGCAATTTTTGTCCTCCATCAGGGGACAAAATACAGACTGATTTTCCTCATTTCCCCTGACATTTTTGGAACAGGGTGAGTCATCTCTCTGGGTGAAGTTAGTCTTGACAGATCTACCACTGGGCCCTGAGACAGAACCCTAAATGTGGTTATTCCTGCATTCCCAGTGTTCAGGGAGGAAGAGACTAACTTGGGGATTTATAGTAAAAGCTGCTTTCTTGCATGGTACATTTGTGCCTGCTGTAATCTTTTGCCACTTGATGGGGAAATGTGGGTTCTCCCTGCCACTGGACCATCTCATAGAAGCCAGACTTCAGAGCACAAACTGACTGCCTATTAACCATGGTTTGCTCATTGTCAAGCCTTGGTTGACCCACCTACTGGTGTTTGTTTTAGTTTTTTCTTTGGAAGAAATTTCCTTTTCATTTTTATTAATTCCCATTTTATTGCCTCTTAATTACCATCAATTACCTTTTTAAAAAAATGTATAGTTCTTCATTATTTTGTTGAATGTAAAACATACACATTTACTCTCCTCTTGGACAATACTAGAATATTAGAACAGTTTGACTCCATTTGTCTCTTCTTGATTTATTTTTGAAATTTATTTTAATTCTACAGATTTCTAAACCCACAAGACATTACTATTCTGTGTAACATAGTCAGTATTCATTCAGATTTAGCTACGTATTCACAAGCTTCTTTGCTGAATATTCTTTCTGATGTCTCAGACTTCCCATTTGGAATCACTATCTTCTACATCCTTTAGAAGTTACTTTTATACAGTCTCCTGGTGGTAAACCCTTTGGGGTTTTGGTTTTGGTTATTTTTTTTTCTGAAAATGTCTTTATTTTACCTTCATTCTGGAATGATATTTTCACTAGGTATAGAATTTAAGGTTGGCAGTTATTTTCTTTTAGTGCATTAAAGATAAAATTCAGCTGTCCTCTGGCTTCTCTTGTTATTGGGAAATGAACTGTTAGTCTTATGTAATTCTTTTGGTGATAATTTGTGCTTTTCCTCTTTTAGTTACATTTTGTATTACTTTCTTAGGTTTTATGAAGTTTTCCTCTAATGTGCCTAAATATGTGTTTGAGGTGGCTGGATGGAACTTTCATCAGTGCTATAAAAACTCAGCTTTTATGTTAGCAAAAATGGCTTCCATCCCATTTTCTGAAAATTTCCTTTCATCACATTATTTACATATAAAATAGAATGGACCTTATTCCATCTTCTCTGTCTCTTAACTCTTTCTGTCTCTCTGTGCTATCCTGGGGGGTAATTTTTTTCTGACTCTTTTTCTGATTCACTAATTCTTTATTTACACTGCTATGCTACTCACCCACGAGTTTTTAATTTTACTTAATTCTAGAAGTTCTACTTGGTTTATTTTACAAATGTATGATTTGTTTGCCTGGCTTAACATAGGGAAGGTTTCCTGTGAGATCCTCCTTCTGAGTAAGCTATAGGCTCTGAGTTTTGGCCTCACCCTACATGGCAGTCAAGAGATGAATTAAAAATCTCCAACATTAACAGAAGCTCCTCAGCACAAAAGCAGCTTGCCTGCTTATCACCTGTCTAGGCTTGATGCCCCTGCTGTTCAGTCCTGGTCATTCTTTAAATTTTGTGGTTCCCAGGTTCTTAAAAGAAGGTAGTTTTAAAATCAAATCCAGCATTTTTAGTTGTTTGATTAGTTTAGGAAAGATGGTCCAATAACCTAACCAGCCATTACCAGAAATAGAAAAATCACCACATAGCGGTTCTAAAACGTTTGAATTAGCTAACACCTGTAGCAGTCTGGGCTCAAGTAGAGAAACAGAACCAGTAGGAAATGTATTGCAGGAAATTGGCTCTTGCCAATGTGGAGGCTGACTATGCAGTCTCCACAAGACTGACTCTCCATCTAATGCTGGACCCCGGAGGGCAGGAAGCCTGGAGGGGAAGATCACAAGCAGGCTTGTGACTAGAATAACATGCAGAAGCTGAGACTCTTTGTCACAGAGCTGAACACACACACACATTCTTTCCCAGGAGTCAGAACTAAAGGAAGACCTAAGAGAAGGGACAGTAATTAAAACCCCAGCTGCTGCTTTACCCCAACAAGACAAGTCAACAGATCAGCAACAATGCATATGAGTTATGAATACATGTGGTTCGCCCATCAGCCCTCCAACTCCTGAGAGAGTCTCCCTTGTAACCCACTCTAACTGGAAAAATACAGAAAGGGAACTCTGGTAAGTGTAATTCAGCCTCACCAAGTTGGCACATTATAAAACCATCACACTGTTATATAAAGATTGGAAATATTCTTATTTTTAAAAAGTATTATTCCTCTTTAAAAGTTATATTGTATGATTAAGGGAAGACAACTTGTAAACAAATCTCAAGAGCTGAGAAGAGGCTGCATGGCATTCCCCAGACTGCTTCATGGATTTCTGTTCTCTATTGGCCCCTGTAAGGCAGCTGAGGTTGAGATTTAGACAAAATTGGAACTGAGATTCACATGAAAGCCATTAATCCCTCCTCCTTTTCTCTACCCCTTTCACTCTCTTTCCTCTCCCTTTGTCCTCATTTTCCTTTCCTAACAATGAGAAAATGTGGGAGTATGGGGATGGATGTATTGGATGGAGGAGAGGGGATCCAAAGAGAATATTCACCTGCTAACACAGAGTATGTGTTGATGAGGTTCAGAGTCCTCCCAGAAGGCACTTAGTCTAACATCAGGAATAGAATAAGGTGGACCACCATCCCACTGACTTTCATCCTCCTGCCAACCATAAACAGAAAAATTCCCACAGCCATGGATGACCCACAAAGCCTTTGAGTTTACTTCTACTCTGTGTGCCTGCTTTATGCATGACTGATAGGAATTTGCCAGTACTAATAACATATTTTATTCCCACTGCATCTCTAGTTTGTTTTAAAGCCCTGCTTTAGTGTAACTAGAATAATGAAAATAGTCTAACACACATACCCTAAACACTTATTAAAGCAAAGAATGTAAAAATTTAATTGATCTCAGGAAACCACTACCTAGTTTTACTATGGCCTTCAATATTTTAAGGGGAACAATGGCCACATGAGACTGAGAGAAATATTTATCTGTAGAATATCCAAAGAGGAAATGTGCTAGTGCTTTGAGATATTTGATGAAGTGGTATATGGAGAGTAGAGAAAGGTTATTGCAAAAGAGGAAATGGTGACCACTGGGCTGAAAGAAATGCCAAAGGAAGTTTCAGTTCAAAATAGGAAAGCAGTTTCTAGGAACAAGAGTCACATTCTCTATTTTACATGTTTTATGCCTAAGGCTAAATTAGTGTAGTAAATCTACCACGCAGAGTCCTTATAATCTGCTGTCAACAAAGAGCAATTGACACAGTCTTCTGCATTTGTTATAATCACTTGCTGAGGATAATCTTTGACAAGGAGGTCTTTGAATTTATAGCTGAAACCAAGACTCAAATAATATTTTCATATTTGAAAGAGTTCTGTATTTCAAAGTTTTATCATTAGAAGTGCTTTTAACTTTTGCTAATGTTTGTGTAGAATAGTAAACAGTTCATGATGTTTCTGATAGTTTAGGTGATTTTCCACTATGTGCCCCATGTGACCATGATATACACACAATACCCATTCACACACACTCACAAATAACTTCATACAATTGGGGAGAAGCTCAGCATGGTTAGCCAGTTGGGCATCAAAATTTATTTTTGCCCTAGCTATGCTCGCAAGTGGATAATCATGTCTAAGATAGTAGCCAGCAGCATATACAAGTTTTTGGTGTTAGAATTATCATGTATATAAATGTTGAATCACTGTGTTGTACACCTGAAACAAGTTTTTGGTGACACGAAGAATAGAAAATATGCTGTCTTCTAGGTGTGGTTGAAAAGGATTTCTTTCCTTTTCCTTTGAACTATTTAATTTTTTTTAAAGTAGCTTTGAGGTTTTGGAAAGTACATAATGAACTATTGCAATTATTAGATTTACTATTGGGTCTTTGTTTTACGTGAAATCAAAAATACTCTAAGACTTGCAAAATATTATAAAACAAGATGCCTTTTCTTTTTTTAAGTTGATTTCATTTTATTATTGTTTTTTTTAAATTCTCCACTGGCATTGTACCCCCTGGCTGCCTGACCTAAGGCAGACCACTCACACCACCCTCTCCCCAGCCTTGGCACGCCACTGCCTAAGTATAGAATTGTACATTATATACTATCACCAGCAACACAAGAGAGTTCTAGTTGCTCCACAACCTCACCAACATTTGGTGCTGTCAGTCACTCTCATTTTAGCAATTCGGGTTGATATGACAAGATGTATCTTATTGTGGTTTTAATTTGCATTTCCTTGATGACTAATGATGTAGAGCACCTTTTTATGTGGTATTGGCCATTTAAATATCTTCTTATATATCTTGAAAGCATCCAAGTCTGTCGGTCACTTAAAAACAACTTTGAAATTATTAAGATGCCAACTACAGCACAATCACCCTAGCCAAAGCCACCACCATCTCCCACCTGGATTTCTAAATAGCCTCCTCTCTGGGCTTCCTGCTTCCATGTGTGCCCACTCACAATCTGTTCCCAGCATGGTAGTCAGAGTTATCCTCTTAGAACATAAATCAGATCACTTCTCTGTTCAAGACACTCCCATGGCTCCTATCTCTCTCAGAATAAATCTGTAATATCTGACATGATCTGACCCCACTTTGCTACATCCTCTTTATTTCCCAGTGGACCTACTCTCTGCTTAGGCCATCCTGGGCTCCCTGCTGGGCCCCCACAAGCCAGGCCAATCCCACTTTGGGCTGTTCCATGGACTATTCCTCAGCACAGAATGCTCATCTCTGGAGTGTCTACTTGGGCAACTCCCTACTGTCTTCCAAGTCTTTGCTCAAGTCTGACTTCTCAAAGAGGCCTTCCATGACCACTTCACTTAAATTTGCAACCCACCACCACTACTCTTCCATCCCTAGTGTCTCCTCTCCGTTCACTTTTTCATAGTATTTATCACCTTCTCTCATTGGTCATTTGTTTCTTTCTTAAATGTGTTTTCAGTGTTGGTCCCTCCCCATTAGAATGTAAGCTCCATGAGAGCAGGGGCTTTGACTACTTTGTGCATTGATGCTCTTGAGTCTAGGCACCTAAGAAAAGTGCCTAGCACATAGTTGGTGCTCAATACATATTTTTTGAATGAATGACTTATGTAGAGAGCTAACAAATTAACTTTGTGTATTGAAAACAAGTTTTCTTTCTTTGAGAGAGTGAAGTATAGCCAGTAAGCCCAGATTCGTTGGGCTGCCTTGTTCAACTGCTGTCAATAATTCAGTACAATCTTTTCTCAGGTTTCTTGACAGTAGTGGGATTTTGTGGAGAATATTTCAAAAGCAATAGTTGGATCCTATTTAAAGTTTAATCCCAACAAAAGGTAGGGAAGAACCGAGGAGAATTCAGTTACCAATTCTATTTTCATTTGTGTTAGGAAGTATTAGAGTAGATAAAGGAGTTGGAGGTCTTAAATCTCCATTCTAAAAGGTACTCCAAGAAAGTTCCCAGCCAAATAATTGAAACAACAGAGGACCAGAAATCAACTTCAATGCCACAAAAATGACAGCCTCCCTTTTTTTCCACACAGGGGGAAGGTTCCTCCTCTTTCTTGTCGGAAACTTGCCATGAGGATCCCTCTGTTTCCCCCAACTTTACTCCCCCCAACCCTCAAGCTCTCAAGTGGTGACCACCGTCCTTCCGGCCAGGTAGGACTGGATGGGAGGGGTCGCTTTTGAGAGAAGGGTGGCATGTGGCCGTTCAGTTTACAGGCATCACAGACTTGCTCCTTTGTCTTTTGGTCTCCCTGTCTCTACATTCCCATCTTTATCCTGCTACAGTTCCCAGCCACCATGATGGCCTCCTCTCATGACCTACCTTCCTCTGGTATTTTTTTCTTCACAGTTCTCTTCCTTCCCAATATAAATTCCATTCTTCCATATTGTCTTCTTCCCCTTTCTTCTTTTCATTTCTCTGTTTACAAAATTGGCTTCCTTTTTGACCTTGGTCTTTCTCTTTCACAGTTACACTACCATTTCCACTTTTGAAACATTAAAAAAATTCCTACTTCTGACAACCCTGCTTCCTATGGTCTTATTATTTTAAAATCTAATTGGATTAAATTAACTCTCAGAGAGTCTTCTTTTCCTTCTCCACCCAATTTACCACACCCCTCCTTCTAAAAATGTCACTATAGTCCCACATGGTATTTTGAGTTGAGGAGGTACATCAGCATTTCTTGATTCTCTAGAATCATGCACTCTTGAAAATACCTCAGTAATAGGGATGCTTATGCTGGGGTTATGTTTGGGGCAAAATGAAGCTTGAAAATTAGAGGACTTAAACTTGCTAGAGGAGATGCATCATGAAATCTAGTGAATTCTTTTGTTAACAAGAAAACTGGCCTACGCCATTCCAATGGGTGTGCATTTCAGGGAGGAAAAAAGGCGTATTGTGATATAAAGAGATCAATTTTCTATTCTGAGGTACTGAAGGCTTCTGGTGTCTTTGTCTTCATGCACTTGTTGATCTGTGAAGCAGTACAGTTTAGAAACATGTCAAAGAATCAGTGGAAACAACTCTACTGAGAAAAAGGTGTTTTTTCTCTTCCTCTGCATCAGTTACCACCTACAGTGATGCTCTGGTTAAGTGCTTTTCAAACATTAGTAGTATGTGAGTTATCTGAAGATCCTATGCAGATTCTGATTCAGGAGGTCTGGGCTGGACCTGGAATCTGCATTTCGAGCCAGCTGCTGCCACATGCCCATGGGCCCCATTTGACCAACAGGGATGTAGTACATTCTACTGCTGACCATGACCTAGAAAGAGAGAGGCAGAGAATGACATTTAAGAGCAAAACCACGGCCTGGCTGTGAATTCTATCCATGTCCTCCCAATGGTGACAGTCTTGTTCCTCCAGTGACCTTGTAATAAAGTGGACATCTCAAGGTGGGGTGGAGGATGGCTGCATAATATTGATTTCTCCAGAAAGCCATCAGGCAGACCTTGAAAAATGTCTTCTTCATTTGGCTGTAAATGTTTATGCTATCTTTTAAATCACCAATTATAAGCATCATTCATTGGCTTTTGTTGTTGTTGTATTTGTTCTTACTGTCCTTTTTTGAGAGTTACTGTGAAACATTTACTGTCATAGGTAGAATACTGAATTCTCTCAAAGGAGGTAAATGACAGTGGAACTTAGGACACATGACTCAGGTTTTGTTTTTCAAAACAGTTGCAATAGAGAAGTAAATGTTACATTTTTGTTGCTGTGCTCTACTAGGCTTGTGATGGCTTGTTCACAACTTGTATTCCCTTCAGACTGTCAACTGAGCTTCCTGCTTAGTAGATATATTTATTTTCAAAAGAGATAGATATTCCCACAATGCCTGGACATTAAAAGAACCTTAAATCAAAGAGTTAGTTTGGTCCCTTTAGCTTCCCACATATAAAAGGCAACATAAAAATAAACCAATTTCACACTTCCCTTGGAAAAATAGGTCTCATTGCTAAAATAGAAAAAAAATTACATGATTTTGTATTGGAAAAAGAACAAAAAGTCCTTCTTTTATGGCAGTATATGGAAAGTAAAATTTGTACTGAGTTTGATATTTCCACAAACGTTTCTTGTTCATCTTAAACATCATTGATAGACTATAGTAGAAAAGAAAATGCATGAATAAAAAGGATGAAGAAGATGTGGTATATACATACTGGAATATTATTCAGCCATACAAAAAAAAGAGAGATATTGCCATTTGCAGTATGTTCAGTGAATAAGCCAGGTGGAGAAAGACAAATACCATATGATTTTGCTTGTTTGTGGAATTCAAAAACAAAGCAAAACAGAATGATCAAAACAATACTAGACACATAGACACTGAGAAGGGACCAGTGGTCACCAAGGGGGAGGGGCTAGCATGGATGGGTGGAGAGGGTGAAGGGGATAAAAGGACACAAAAGTTCTCAATAATTATGTTGGTCACAGGGATGGTAGTACAGCATGGAGAATATAGTCAGTGAAACTGTAACATCTTTTATGTTGAAAACAGTAACCACACTAGAGGGGGTGAGAATTTAATAATATGTGTAACTGTTAAACCACTTTGTTGTATATTTGAAACCAATGTAAGATTGTCTATCAATGATTCTTTGATCAAAAAAAAGTGATAGCACATAAACAATCACACATTTGCCAGAAAAGAATTTTTTTTTTGGATGGATCCCAGGAATACTCATCACATAAATACTTGAAATTGCACATTTTTAAATTTATGAATGCAAACCTTCGTTGATGAAAACTATGTTCCTTGTTATCAGGTAGACATCAGTGGGAGATCCTGGGCAGTTTAGTCATACTTTCATCTACAGTAACTCCTATTTTTTAATGAAAACAAATCATTGTAGAGAAAAATTAAAAAGAAACAAAAACAGATGTTAGTTCATTTTCTGTATTATGAACCTTTATATGAAAAGCAATAGAATGACCAATTTCTAAAAATACTAATCATAGAACATTGGGAAATTATAAATATATACAAATATTTATGAAATGTCTGCTTTATTTTATGCTATGCCAGGTTCAATACGGAGCATGAAAGAGCAAAAAAACACAATTCCTATGTGCTCTGCATTAATAAAGAGCATTCGAGGCCATAGAAGGGCATCAAAATTTTTTTCCTGACACTTAAATAATACAAATAACTAGAATTTATTGAGCATTTACTGCATTGTCAAGCACCTTCAAAGTACATCACATGTATTATCTTATTCTCACCATTGTGCAACTGAAGAAACTTAAGGTTCAAAAAGTTTAATGAACTTTGCTAAGGTCATACAAGAAGTGCCAAACCTTGGAGACCACGTGTATTGTGCTCTTCAGCTTTCTTAGTAAATATCTGAAATCACGGTTTTATGATACAGGTGTCAGGGGTGTGATAGCTCTTTCTCAGCTTTCATGGACAGTAAGCAATAAGGTTACACTATCTGTGCTTCAGTATACTCATCTGTGAAATGAGGAGACAATCAGCCTCTCTGTTGCAGGAAGCAGATTTCTCTGAGTGGCTAGAGGGGAGAGACACCGGTTATGTACACTAAATGCTGTTTCATTTGCTGGTGGCATACCTCACGCTCCACAAGATCACAACCAAATCTCGCCGGGGACTTAGCCCCCAAACTGATCACAACAGCAAGGGGATTTAAACATCATAGGCACGACGTTCAAGTTTCCCCAAATCACTTGTTTTTAACAAATATCTTGGCAAAGATCATCTCCCAAGACTAGATGTTGGAAAACGTCCAGCCCTGTGGAATCAGGACTCACCTGCAGGAGACCGCTGTTGGCAGCATCTGTCATCATTGAGAAGCAGACAGCTGCTTTCTTTGTTCATCACACCCAGCAGGAAAGCAGTGCCAAGCAGAGAGGGGACTCAGAGATTTGGGGTGGCCCGCAGAAGCAAGTTAAAACGATTTTAATGCAACCTTCTCTGTCCATGGCTGTTAAAGGCTCATCTGCCTTCTCTAAAGCATCAGGATTGAGGATGGACACCCTCTACTCCTCCCAACCTTGCCTTTCTCCTCCCTGCCTCCTTCCCTGTTCACATGCCATCCCAATTGTATGTGTTGGTATTGAGTTCAAACTAGAGACTAAAGGGGTTTGCTCTGCCGCTACTTTTGTCCCCTTCTCTTCTTTCCACACTGTCCCCTCTTAAATCCTCCTCTCACAGCCCTAGAACAGCAGCCTTGTTAACTAAAACCTGTCTCTCCCACTTGAAAAGTTGTATACTGAATATAGGAGAGAGGACTTAGGAACACATTGGGCTGTGCACTAAGGTCTATTTTTAATTGTTAAGCAATTGTTTTTATGGTTTTCATGCAAATGATATTTACTCATCCCTAGTGTTTACCCTGAGGTAACTAGGACATCTAAAGGTCAGGTAATACCATCATGGCACAGCAGGGGCTTCTCCATAGCCGGTGACAAATGACCCTGTTCTCCTTTTGGTCTGGAGTTAGAGGGAAGGGAACTGCTTATGGCTCAGTGATGAAAGATTTAAACAAGAAACAATTGTTTCTGAGAGTAAGAATATCTAAGTACCTAAATAGATTCCCAAGGGTTATTGTGTCTTTTTTTTTTTTTAGATAATTATATTTTATTGAAGGGTAGTTGACACACAGTATTACATTACATTAGTTTCAGGTGTACAACACAGTGATTCAACATTTATATACATGATAATTCTAGGTACCAGCTATCACCATACCAAGTTGTTACAATATTTTGACTATATTCCTTATGCTATACATTACATCCCGGTTACTTATTTATTTTACAATTGGAAGTGTGTACTTTCTTTTTTTTTTGAGAGGGCATCTCTCATATTTATTGATCAAATGGTTGTTAACAACAATAAAATTCTGTATAGGGGAGTCAATGCTCAATGCACAATCATTAATCCGCCCCAAGCCTTATTTTCATCAGTCTCCAATCTTCTGAAGCATAACGAACAAGTTCTTACATGGAGAACAAATTCTTACATAGTGAATAAGTTACATGGTGAACAGTACAAGGGCAGTCATCACAGAAACTTTCAGTTTTGCTCATGCATTATGAACTATAAACAATCAGTTCAAATATGAATATTTGTTTGATTTTTATACTTGATTTATATGTGGATACCACATTTCTCTCTTTATTATTATTATTTTTAATAAAATGCTGAAGTGATAGGTAGATACAAGATAAAGGTAGAAAACACAGTTTAGTGCTTTAAGAGAGCAAATGTAGATGATCAGGTGTGTGCCTGTAGACTATGTGTTAATCCAAGCTAGACAAGGGCAATAAAACATCCACGTATGCAGAAGATTTCTCTCAGAAAGGGGGGGTGAGGTCCTAAGCCTCACCTCTGTTGATCCCCAATTTCTCACCTGATGGCCCCCCTGCGACTGTGCCTTAGGTTGTTCATCCCTTGAGGAATCTTACCCGTCTCTGGCTAACCAGTCATCTTCCGGGGCCATACAGGGAAATGTAAAGTTGGTAAGTGAGAGGGAAGCCTTATTGTTTGAAAAGGTTAGCTTTTTACTTCTTTGCATATTTATGCCCTGTAGCTTCTATGCCCAGCATTTGTCTTGAGGTATCTTTACCACTTGGAAGAATTATGATACTCGGTAAATTCGATATGAGGCACGATTTCTATTTAAGGGTTGTAATTAGGAAGGAAGAAGAAAAGCTATAGAAGTAGCAGGCAGAAGAAAACTTGGGAAGATTTATTATTTCTTTGACATATCTTCTTGTAGAGTAACTTCAGCATGTATAGGTTTTAAACTACTAATTAAATTGCACACACACATTAACATAATAGGAGTATAGTTACATAACCAAAGCATATCTGTAATTACCAGCCATCTCCAGTGAAACCAAGAAAACCAGTTAGGCACCCTAGGCATTTGTGAAAACTTATCTATGATATGGTGGATATTGTCCAACTGAACTTGAACAGTCTGAGAGAAATCAGTCAAATTAAAACAACCCATTCCTGGGGACTGTTCACATCCCATATGTTCTTTTAACAGTAGATAATCTGTAGTTGTAAGATTTTGGAGCGCTACAATTTGCACTTCTCCTAATTCTTGGTTGAGTTCCAACAGTATAGATCCAGTCAAATTTGTTGTTTTGCTGTATGCACAGGCCAGCTTAGATATCTCCTTCTTCATTCCCATGGCAAGTCCAGGAACTGGTGGGATGAGTGCATCTACAGCTGTAGCAACGCGTGGATCTTTGTTGCGGTTTTTTGATGATCATCTTCTGGTATGAGTCTTCCAGAGAGTGCTGATGTTGGAAGTCCTTTTTCATATCGTATCTTAGTTCATTTTCTGGGTAGCCAAATTAGGCTTTGATCCTCTGTATAAACACAAACGGACCCTTTGCCTACACTTTGATATGCCCTTTATAACATTGTGTAGACTCATTGGAAGTCACCACACAGGAACTGCTTTTTTTTTTTCTTTGTTATCATTAATCTACACTTACATGATGAATATTATGTTTACTAGGCTCTCCCCTATACCAGGTCCCCTCTATAAACCCCTTTACAGTCACTGTCCATCAGCATAGCAAAATATTGTAGAATCACTACTTATCTTCTCTGTGTTGTACAGCCCTCCCTTTTCTCCCACCCGCCCATGCTTGCTAATCTTAATACCCCCCTTCTTCTCCCCCCCCCTTATCCCTCCCTACCCACCCATCCTCCCCAGTCCCTTTCCCTTTGGTACCTGTTAGTCCATTCTTGAGTTCTGTGATTCTGCTGCTGTTTTGTTCCTTCAGTTTTTCCTTTGTTCTTATACTCCACAGATGAGTGAAATCATTTGGTATTTCTCTTTCTCCACTTGGCTTATTTCTCTAAGCATAATACCCTCCAGGTCCATCCATATTGCTGCAAATGGTAGGATTTGCCCTTTTCTTACGGCTAAGTAGTTTTCCATTTTGTATATGTACCACGTCTTCTTTATCCATTCATCTATCGATGGACATTTAGGTTGCTTCCAATTCTTGGCTATTGTAAATAGTGCTGCGATAAACATAGGGGTGCATCTGTCTTTCTCAAACTTGATTGCTGCATTCTTAGGGTAAATTCTTAGGAGTGCAATTCCTGGGTCAAATGGTAAGTCTGTTTTGAGCATTTTGATGTACCTCCATACTGCTTTCCACAATGGTTGAACTAATTTACATTCCCACCAACAGTGTAGGAGTGTTCCCCTTTTTCCACAGCCTCGCCAACGTTTGTTGTTGTTTGTCTTTTGGATGGCAGCCATCCTTACTGGTGTGAGGTGATACCTCGTTGTAGTTTTAATTTGCATTTCTCTGATAATTAGCGATGTAGAGCATCTTTTCATGTGTCTGTATTTCTTTTTTGGAGAACTGTCTGTTCAGTTCCTCTGCCCATTTTTTAATTGGATTATTTGTTTGTTGTTTGTTAAGGTGGGTGAGCTCTTTATATATTCTGGACGTCAAGCCTTTATCGGATCTGTCATTTTCAAATATATTCTCCCATACTGTAGGGTTCCTTTTTGTACTATTGATGGTGTCTTTTGCTGTACAGAAGCTTTTCAGCTTAATATAGTCCCACTTATTCATTTTTGCTGTTGTTTTCCTTGCCCGGGGAGATATGTTCAAGAAGAGGTCACTCATGTTTATGTCTAAGAGGTTTTCGCCTATGTTTTCTTCCAAGAGTTTAATGGTTTCATGGCTTACATTCAGGTATTTGATCCATTTTGAGTTTACTTTTGTATATGGGGTTAGACAATGGTCCAGTTTCATTCTCCTACATGTAGCTGTCCAGTTTTGCCAGCACCACCTGTTGAAGAGACTGTCATTTCGCCATTGTATGTCCATGGCTCCTTTATCAAATATTAATTGACCATATATGTCTGGGTTAATGTCTGGATTCTCTAGTCTGTTCCATTGGTCTGTGGCTCTGTTCTTGTGCCAGTACGAATTGTCTTGATTACTATGGCTTTATAGTAGAGCTTGAAGTTGGGGAGTGAGATCCCCCCTACTTTATTCTTCTTTCTCAGGATTGCTTTGGCTATTTGGGGTCTTTGGTGTTTCCATATGAATTTTTGAATTATTTGTTCCAGTTCATTGAAGAATGTTGCTGGTAGTTTCATAGGGATTGCATCAAATCTGTATATTGCTTTGGGCAGGATGGCCATTTTGACGATATTAATTCTTCCTAGCCACGAGCATGGGATGAGTTTCCATCTGTTAGTGTCCCCTTTAATTTCTCTTAAGAGTGACTTGTAGTTTTCAGAGTATAAATCTTTCACTTCCTTGGTTAGGTTTATTCCTAGGTATTTTATTTTTTTGATGCAATTGTGAATGGAGTTGTTTTCCTGATTTCTCTTTCTGTTGGTTCATTGTTAGTGTATAGGAAAGCCACAGATTTCTGTGTGTTGATTTTGTATCCTGCAACTTTGCTGTATTCTGCTATCAGTTCTAGTAGTTTTGGGATGGAGTCTTTAGGGTTTTTTATGTACAGTATCATGTCATCTGCAAATAGTGACAGTTTAACTTCTTCTTTACCAATCTGGATTCCTTGTATGTTTTTGTTTTGTCTGATTGCAGTGGCTAGGACCTCCAGTACTATGTTAAATAACAGTGGGGAGAGTGGGCATCCATGTCTAGTTCCCGATCTCAGAGGAAATGCTTTCAGCTTCTCGCTGTTCAATATAATGTTGGCTGTGGGTTTATCATAGATGGCCTTTATTATGTTGAGGTACTTGCCCTCTATTCCCATTTTGCTGAGAGTTTTTATCATGAATGGCTGTTGAACTTTGTCAAATGCTTTTTCAGCATCTATGGAGATGATCATGTGGTTTTTGTCTTTCTTTTTGTTGATGTGGTGGATGACCTTAATGGACTTTCGAATGTTGTACCATCCTTGCATCCCTGGAATGAATCCCACTTGGTCATAGTGCCCAATCCTTTTCATGTATTTTTGAATTCGGTTTGCTAATATTTTGTTGAGTATTTTTGCATCTACGTTCATCAGGGATATTGGTCTGTAGTTTTCTTTTTTTGGTGGGGTCTTTGCCTGGTTTTGGTATTAGGGTGATGTTAGCTTCATAGAATGAGTTTGGGAGTATCCCCATCTCTTCTGTTTCTTGGAAAACTTTAAGGAGAATGGGTATTATGTCTTCCCTGTATGTCTGATAAAATTCCGAGGTGAATCCATCTGGCCCAGGGGTTTTGTTCTTTGGTAGTTTTTTGATTACCGCTTCAATTTTGTTGCTGGTAATTGGTCTGTTTAGATTTTCTGTTTCTTTCTGGGTCAGTCTTGGAAGGTTGTATTTTTCTAGGAAGTTGTCCATTTCTCCTAGGTTTCCCAGCTTGGTAGCATATAGGTTTTCATAGTAGTCTCTAATAATTCTTTGTATTTCTGTGTGGTCCATCGTGATTTTTCCTTTCTCTTTTCTGATACTGTTGATTTGTGTTAACTCTCTTTTCCTCTTAATAAGTCTGGCTAGAGGCTTATCTATTTTGTTTATTTTCTTGAAGAACCAGCTCTTGGTTTCATTGATTTTTTCTATTGTTTTATTCTTCTCAATTTTATTTATTTCTTCTCTGATCTTTATTATGTCCCTCCTTCTGCTGACCTTAGGCCTCATTTGTTCTTCTTTTTCCAATTTCGATAATTGTGACATTAGAACATTCATTTGGGATTGTTCTTCCTTTTTTAAATATGCCTGGATTGCTATATACTTTCCTCTTAAGACTGCTTTTGCTGTGTCCCACAGTAGTTGGGGCTTTGTGTTGTTGTTGTTGTTTCCATATATTGCTGGATCTCCATTTTGATTTGGTCATTGATCCATTGATTATTTAGGAGCGTGTTGTTAAGCCTCCATGTGTTTGTGAGCCTTTTTGCTTTCTTTGTACAGTTTATTTCTAGTTTTATGCCTTTGTGGTCTGAAAA